>NC_066580.1:393229163-394429163 GCF_024323335.1 Lathyrus oleraceus | reverse complement strand
AAGAAAGGTCAAACATATTTTTTGGTATTTTTTGGAATTAAAATAATACTTAAAATAAAATGAACAAACTAAGGTCAAACTTCAAATTCAATTCAAATAAACTTGGATAGGTCCAATGGAATCATCATAAGTCTAACATGGTCAAACAAGGTTTGACAATTTTTCTCAACATTTTTTGATAACAGAAACCATTTTAAAATCAATTAAAAGCATTAAAATATAACACAAATGAATTAAAATCTCAAATAAATCTCAAATCAATTAACAAATTGATGAGAATATTTTCATAGACTTATCATGATCGAAATGTGTTAAGAAAATATTTTTGGAATTTTTGAATATCAAAAAGTATTAAAAATGAATAAAAACTATCAAAAACAAAATAATTCACAAAAAATATTAAATGGAATCACAAAAATAATTAAAAATCAGATAATGAAACTAGATTTTAAAAGAAAAGTTTTGCAATTGGTCCCATATTTTTGTGATTCCAAATAAAAGAGTTATGAATTTTTGAAAATAAAGGTGTAGCGGGGTATTCGTTACCATTAGAGATATTGACTAAATGCAAGGTAAACCATACAAGTCGAGTCGCCACCGCACTTCTATTTATCCAAAGGAATGGTTAGAAAGCGAACAAAAACCTAAAAGTTTTAACAAAAACTAGTAAAAGAAACAGAGATCTGAGTAAGGGGGTTGGTTATGCAATGGGAAGGTGTTAGGCACCCAAAACATCCTAGGTACTCATAGGGAGCCCTTTTCACACTTGTTGTAAGGTTGTTGTTTTGTGAAAAATTTGTTTGTGTAAACATGATTGAAGAGATGAGAAGAGAATATACATGTTTATTTACATTTTGTGTTTGGATGGATAAACCCATTGCCTACGTACCATCTTATAAAAAGATTAGGATCAAAACCTCGTAGTTCGGGGTAAAAATATCAAAATGAGTTGGTGAATTGATTGGTCCAAAAGCCTTAAGGTCTTTTGTTATCAAAGGGAGAAAACTCAACCAAAACCAAAAATCCACCATGTGAGGATAGCTTCAACATGCTAGTGAGGGGTTAACCCTATAATAAGCATGGAAGGCTCACTGTCCATCACTAAGGATATAGGTGAGTATTACATCTACCACCAAGATAACTCAAACCTAATAGCTAAAGGTTATGAAAAGTTGATGAAAAAAGTGGTCATTGGAACCAAAAAAAGGACATTTGAATGGGTTATATTTACCAATTAGAAGTATATACAAAAATGGTCAAAGTAGATTAAAAGTTTCAATTCAAAATAAGTATTATGAAAAGAAGGTTTGAAGATCAAAAGCATAAGGCTTAGGTTTCTAATGTTGGAAAACAATAATTAAGTGTTTGCACAAAAAGTTTTGGCTTGGGTTAGAGTGGAGAGAAGAAGAAGAATGGCTAAGTCCTAAGGAAAATTAAAGGGAAAGGGAAAGAAATGAAACCACACTAGGAGTCCCTCTCTTGAGATCATATTGATGATCCAAGTAGCTCCCATCCTTTGGAATAAGCAACCACAAAGTATAAGCAATCAGACAAGTCTCAAAAGAGATCCTCAATGCATCTTGTTTCTTCCACTTAGATGAACATGGAAATGATCCTCCAATTAAGCTCAAATGAAAACTCTTAGCACAAAAGCACACACATCAAAAAGTTCCATGAAGTAAAACAAGAATGGACAAGAGAGAGTTGAGAGATTTGGTCCTTCTAATTTCATTTTCATCACTAAGATCCTTTCACTCCAATTTTTGCATAAGGAAGGTCCTAGAAACTAAGTCCAATTCTCCATTTCTATGCATAGGGAAAGTCCTAGAAACTACGTCCATTTCTTTGCATTTTGGTCCACAATAAACAAAACAAAACACAAGCACAATAATATATACACAATTATGTGCTCAAGTGAGCAAAAGGCAAATGTCATTAACATAAACATGTGCTCAAATGAGCAAAGAGAAAAGCAAATGGATAATATGTGCAAGAATAGCAAATTGCATTAAAGTAAATTGCATAAAGTAAATGTTAATTGTCAATAGTTAGTGTTAGTAGTTAGTGTGCCATAAGGCAAATTTAGCGCTATGTTAAGCAATCGTAATTGGACTTATGTAGAAGTCACAACTATCTGAGGCCGGTCAATAATAATGTAGCAACAAACACAAGTTAGGAGTCTTGATTAGTGAACCAAGTCCCAACAACTTGCCATGCCAAAAGGAGAAGAGAATTGATCTTGTATTGGTTTAAGCCTTATGCATGATTTAAAAGACAACCTATTCTTAATGCAAAGTCATTCACTTTATCAATTGATCAAGATGAATTAGATTTGAATCAAGGAAGGTTAAATCCCTCTAATCAATGCTAACTTTTCAACCTTCAACTCATTGATCAAAAAGAAAAAAGAAGGAGAAGGAGAAGAAAAAAGATATGGATAAGAGAAATGGAAATGACAAAATTAAAGTGCATTAAATGAAACCTGATGTACCAATCCTCATATGTTGACCAATAAAATTTAAAGTCAAGGTCAAACTATCAAAAACAGAAGTGAGATGAAGGTTGGAAGTCAAGAAATGAATAAACTATTTTTGGCCATTTTTTTAATATTAAAAATAAACTTGAATTAAAATAAATGGAAAGGTCAAACTTCAAAATCACTTCAAATCAACCTTGAAAGGACCAAGTGATTTATCCTAAGTTCAACAAGGTCAAACAAGGTTTGACAAAAAATTTCAGCATTTTTAAAAGTCAGAAACTATTTTTAATCAATTAAAAATGAATAAAAATAACCTAATTGAACTAAAATCCCAAATAAATCTCAAATAAATTCAAAAATTGATGAGAATATTTTTCATAGATCCATCATCATTCAAATAGGTTAGGAAAATATTTTTGCATTTTTTGGATATCAAAAACTATTTAAAATGAATTAAAAATAACCAGAAAAGAGAAAATTCACAAAAAATATCAAATGAAAAAATAAAAAATATTAAAAATCAGAAATAGAAACTAGAATTTATTTAGGAAATAATGCAATTGGTCCCATATTTTTTGGATAAAAACTGAAAGAGATATGATTTTTTGAAATATAAGGAATTAAACAAAAATAAAAGAAATTCAGAAAAAGAGAAAAATCCTGGCACGTTGGATCAACCTCATTAAATGAGGTGGCATATCTAAGGATCCTCAGCGCGCGCCTATGGTGGATCCAAGTCAATGCGTGCACATGGAAGTAAAAGAAAAGTCATAACAAAGAAAGATCAGGATTCAATCTGGAAAATGAATCACACGGTCCAGATTCAAACTGGAGACCAAACTCCGTCTTCTCCGGCCAAACTCCGGCCACTTCAAAAAATTGCAGAAACGCAAATGGCCACCAAATGAGGCGATCTATATATCAATCGAAAGAGGAAGTGATGTACATCACTCCTATACCATGCAATTCCACTCTAGATCCCTATAAATGGAGAAATCAGAGCTGGAAGTATGATGGTGTTCATCATGAACTTCATGTTTTTGCAAAATTGAAAGCACAAATCAAATGCCTCTATTGAGAGGACTTCAGCCAACATTACATCCAAGCAAAAAGGTCCATGGATGAAGAGAATCGAGGAAATTACCAGTTGGAGTGCAAGCTTGAGTTCTGGTGATTTGAGCATGATACCTCGCTTGCCTTGCTAAAACAGAAGTTCTATGGATCAAGGTGAAGAGGTCTAGGAACTTTTAGATCAAAGAAAACAGTCGAGGAAACTGAATTTTAGATCTGAAATTTTTAGAGAAAAGAGAGAGTTCCTTTGGTGTGAGGGTGGGGATTCAATTCAGCAGAGGTTCAGGCGCCTTCAGGTTGAAGAATTGAGAGGGCAAGGCATTGTATTTATAGGTGGAGGGAGCTGCAAGCATCATCAAACTCGTGTGCATGGGAGAAGAGGGCCTCCATGCATGGGCCTGTACAGGCGCATGGAGGGCCCAATTCTGATTGGAATTGCAAGATATACATCACCAAATATGAATTGGACGTGCAGATTGGATGTTAATGGATCATGCATGGCAATTGGAATGATTTTCATAAAATGCACTATTTTTTTGAAACCTTCAAAAATGCCATGTCCAAAATCAAACTGCAAGCTTATGAGTAATGGTTGGAAAGCTTATTGCATAAGGATCAAATGTCATGTTGATCAAAACTTCATTTGGGCCTTGGAAATTAGTGAAATTTGAGCTTGAAGGGTGATGTGCAAAACATGTCAAGGCAAGGTTTCTAAAACTGGCCAACTTTCAAGCCTTTCTGTTTTGATGATGCAAGCTCCAAATGGAAAAATCGCCAACATCAAAGTTGTATATATTTTCAAGACAATCAAAATGGACTTAAATTTTGCATCATTTGGATTTTTGATGAAGAAGTTATGGGCACTTGAAGTAGGACTTTCTTGACTTTTAATGCCTTTGACCCAAAAGGACCTATAATGTCTTGCATTATCACATGTATTTGCTTTGAGATTTTGAAATTGTGTCCAACATAACATTTGAAGTAGACATCTTAAGCTTTCCAATTCATTTGATCCCACCTCAAAATCATAAAAAATGAATGAGTTATGTCCTTAGCAAGTTGACCTAAAATTAGGGTTTCAGTCAAAATGACCTATAATGTATTGGAATGGAAGATGGTTTTCCAAGTTTCAAATCCAATTTGGATGAACATGAAAGTTATTCATATTGTCCTTAAGAACATTTTTTCTTTTGGAACCATCTCCATTTGACTAACACATAAAAAGTTAGGTCTCAGTGTATTTCAAAATAGTCAGATGATTTGACTGATCAACTTTTCAAGTCCACAACTCATATCTTGATGAATTGATGATTGAGGACACTCAAATAAGTTCAAATATGCATGAAATGATGAATGAAAGAACTTCCCTTGATTATATTTGACCATGGGATGAGGTTGCTTCATGAGCAAGGCATTGTGGTGCACAAATGAATTAGGGTTTCTCTAGGGAACAAACTTCAAACCCTTTGACTTGCTTTGATCAAACATGATGAATTGAGATATTAGGGGGGCATATTTGATGGATGAGAGCTTTGGGAACCATTACCATGCTTGCTTCCACCTCCTCTTGGCCATGCTTTTGTACCAATGACCTCCTTGAAGCTTTTGGCCTTGTGATTACTCAAGCTACAAAAAAAGAGATGTTAGTTACATATTTTTGTGCTTTTGGTTAGTGAATAAAAATTAGAAAAGCAATGATATACAATTCAAACATGCTTGGTGATCTCAAACCACTCACAAGGAGTCCCACCCAAAGGCAAGGGGAACCAAGATGCTTAAAGATCCTTGAGGCTATGCAAATGCAATGTTATGATGCCATGAGGGATCTTAGGGACAAAATTGGGGTCTTACAGATGCCCCTATTTAAGGTCATTCTAGCCGGAGAAGGGAAGGTTAAAATCTTCGTCTCAACGAGGTAGAATGGGCTTAAATAATAACAAAGAGACGAATTTTGGTCCCTAAGAGACCTCATGATGCAAATGTATGTATGCAAAAAGGGTAACACTTTGTGGGGAATATGTGTCCACAACGGATAAAGATTAAGAGGAAAATGACGACTCCCATGAATAATTCATTCTATGGGGCAGAGACTCTATTGGGGAGTAAAGGACTGAAATCGCGTGAGCAGGTCACGACTCAAAGCTTGGAGAGCAGAATTTCCAAAGGGAATAAATCCATTGGAAGGACTCGAGCTGACTCAAAGATCGCTGGGGATGTCTAAAAAGACCCTCCTGGGGAAGCAGCGACATGAGGTGTTACCGGTTACTGGGTAACAAGCTCAATGAGACATGTGATCTGAACACCGACATAAGGGTCAGAGATACAACATGCTCGGAAAGAAATGAATATCTAAAACCGGTATAAGGGTGAGAGATATCAAAACTCCAAAACATCTGAGGAAGACCTAAAAGGTATATTTCAACTCAGGAAATCTGACTCCACATGGGACAAAAGTCATAAAAGGGAGCAGAAAAGGAAAGAACACCAGGGATACCGGTTACTGGGCATATAATAGGTGACCAACCAAGGCGTGAAATGGAGAAAAATTTCCAAGACACTCATCATCCAACAGAGGGCTAAAAGCAAACTCGATTATAGGATGGACATTCGATTCCGCAAAGGGGATACAAATCTTACTCAACTGGGGAAGAACAAAAGGCTTCGACCGAAGACTGCATGAGATATACTATCTATTACCATCAGAACATAGATAATATACTCGCATGGAAGATTATCCACAACCGGCTACTGGGTTAATAAAGGATAAATCGGCCGAAAAGAAAAGGCATCGGGATACTGCAACTAGGTATATAATGATGACCAATCCAGGGGAGAAACAATCGTCATCAACAACAGTGTAAACGAGAGATGACTCACTGGGGATAAATTACGAGCGCAGGGCAATTATCCAGGCAAAAGAGGGAATATCAACACCGAATACTGGATGAAGATAACCATCAAGGAAGGGATTACACCTACCGGATACTGGGTAGGAAACCACGGAAAAGTAACCGTCATCGATAACGATGAACACCAGGTTAACTCCGCAAAGGGGAGAAAATAGGGTTTACAACTACCGGTATAAGGGTAGTTAACCACAGACTCCACCGGGGATAATATGAATGATTACTAATTACTGAGCAATTATTCATTTATACCGCGGGGAATCAAAGAAAACAGCTCCGAGGGGCCAATTTAGGGTCAAACCAAAGAGGCAAACTGAATCAAAACTCGTCCTAGTGAGGATATAACTCAATAGAGAAGTCCATCCCAATATATGTGTTAAGGGTAACAGAAACAACCATCATCCACGAGGACACAGCTCGGTGGGGAATATGGAAGAAATGATAGACACTTTCTGCCTATGGAGCTGACTCTATATGGAGAGATCAGACGCACACATCTGCTTGGGGAAATATATACCACCAAATAGCAGGAGATAACAAACAAACGATATATGGCAAAGAAATGCAGCATGAATATCTGAATGTTATAATTATGCGTGATTTATGTTTGATGAATGCTGACAAACAGACATATCTAACACATACAGGTCCAGGAATCAACCATCCGGTACTACATCTCAAGAGACAGAGCCAGGATCACCAGAGAGTATCCAATCTGCCGGGGATCAGAGACAACAATATCTCTGCAAGGGATAAATCATCAGTCTCAGCTGGGGGAAAAGATCTTAATGCACAAGTAGAATCTGCCACCCAAGCCACTCTACTGGGGAATCTACCCGAGGGATAAAGGGATTCTGGGGACCAACCACCAAAAATCGAATCTTCCAGAGAGAGCACATCTGCTGAGGAGGAAAGAATCAACTGCTTTGCTGAAGGGACAACTGGTGAACCTCTCAAAATCATACCACTTAGGGTTCTGGAGGTAGAGAATATAGTCATGCCAGGAATATGAACAAATGTCTTACCTTGTTGGAGATCATGCCACCTTTGGGAGAGCACTGAGGATCTCTTAAGTATCCTCTCTTCTTTGTGAATGTTCATTTTGTTTTAAAACAATTTATGAAAAAATTTGTTTGTTTAAAAAAATGATATTTTCTCAACTAAAACATGCAAAACATTTGTTGAATAGAAACAAATAAGAGTGCAAATAATTGGATAAAAGGCTCAAATTTATTTGATGGAATGGTAGTCTGCAAATGGCAAGACTCCATAGATCTTTACAAATTTTAAATTGGTGATATATATTGGAAAAGGGCTACATTGAACATAATGACCATTTCTCCACCAATTCTGAATTCAATGTATTTGAAGCTTCGGTTGATGACGAATGAACAAGAATCTCTGACGGATGACAGATTTAGAACAAAGTCTTGGCAGGATGCAGTTACTTGCCAAATCCCTAATTTTTGCCTAGATTGACCCAGGATGAGGTACTCAATCTAGCGGGATACATATATTTTTTATATCTCTAACTTTTGCCTGGACCGCCCTTTCGGGTTTTCAATCCACCGAGACACTCATTTTTGCCTAAGCTGCCCTTTCGAGTTTTCAACTTAGCGAGCTATTCTGTTTTTATTTTTAGGAAAAGTATTTCTTGATTGCATCTGAATTCACATGACGAGTGAAATCCTCCCAATCCATAGTTGTAAGTATCAAAGCACCGCCTGAAAAGGCTCTCTTAACAAAATATGGACCTTCATAGTTTGGAGTCAACTTGCCCCTGGAATCAGGCGCAAAAGATAAGACTTTCTTGAGCACAAGCTTTCTTCATTCTCTGCTGATATAACTGACCATGGCACATGGCAGTCAATCTCTTTTCTTCTATCAAATTCAGCTGGTCATAACGACTCTGAACCCATTCAGCATCAGTCAACTTGGCCTCCATCAAGACTCTCATTGACGGGATCTCCACCTCTACTGGGAGTACAGCTTCCATGCCACAAAAAAGAGAGATAGGGGTTGCCCCTGTTGAAGTGCAGACAGATGTACGATATCCATGTAAAGCAAATGGTAGCATCTCATGCCAATCCTTATACGTGACAACCATCTTCTGGATAACCTTCTTGATATTCTTATTATCAGCTTCAATAACCCCATTCATCTTAGGTATGTAAGGAGAAGAATTATGATGTGCAATCTTGAACTCACTACACAGTTCCTTCATCATTTTGTTGTTCAAGTTAGATCCATTATCAGTAATGATCTAATCTGGCACACCATAACGACATATGAGCTTATTCTTGATAAACTTCACCACCACCTGCCTGGTCACATTTGCATATGATGTCGCTTCAACCCACTTGGTGAAGTAATCAATTGCTACGAGAATAAATCTGTGTCCATTAGACGCTTTCGGCTCTATCATGCCAATCATGTCAATTCCCCACATGGAGAAAGGCCATGGTGATGAAATCACATTCAGAAGTGTCGGAGGAATATGAATCTTATCCGTGTAAATCTGACACTTGTGGCATTTCTTCACATATTTGCAGCAGTCAGACTCCATTGTCAGCCAATAGTAGCCTGGTCTCAATATCTTTCTAGCCATGGCATGTCCATTGGAATGAGTACCAAATGAACCTTCATAGAATCGGTCATCAACAGGTCTGCTTCGTGTCTATCCACGCATCTGAGCAGAACCATGTCAAAATTTCTCTTGTAAAGCACTTCGCCATTGAGGTAGAAACTGCCTGACAATCTCCTCAAAGTCTTCCTATCTTTCACAGATGCCCCAGGTGGGTAAATCTGGCTCTGAAGGAAACACTTGATATCATAATACCAAGGCTTGTCATATTTTACTTCTTCAACCGCAAACACATGAGCTGGTCTATCTAAGCGCATCACAGTGATATTGGGAACTTCATTCCAATATTTAACCACAATCATCGAGGCTAGTATAGCAAGAGCATCTGCTTTCCGATTCTCATCTCGAGGAATATGATGGAAGTCAACCTTAGTAAAGAACGTTGAAATCCTCCTCGTATAATCCCTAGATGGAATGAGGCCAGGCTGATTCGTTTCCCATTCATCCTTAATCTGATTAACAACAAGGGCTGCATCACCATAAACATCAAGATGCTTGATCCTGAGATCAATGCATTCCTCCAATCCCATAATGCAGGCCTCATACTCAGCCATATTATTCGTGCATTTGAAAGTTAGCCTTGCTGTAAAAGGAATATGTGTGCCCTGTGGAGTAATAATCACTGCCCCAATACCATTTCCATATTGATTTACAGCGCCATCAAATACCATACTCCATCGGGAACCAGGCTCTGGCCCTTCATCGAGTGTAGGCTCATCGCAATCTTTCATTTTCAAATACAGAATCTCCTCATCTGGGAAGTCATACTGAACTGACTGATAATCCTCGATCGACTGATGTGCCAGGTGGTCAGCCAAGATACTACCTTTGATAGCTTTTTGAGCTCGATACTCAATATCATACTCAGACAACAACATCTGCCAACGGGAAATCCTCCCAGTTAAAGCAGACTTCTCAAATATGTACTTGATTGGATCCATTCCGGATATCAACCATGTCGTATGATTTATCATATACTGGCGTAAGCGCTTAGCAGCCCAAGCCAAAGCACAACATGTTTTCTCAAGCATTGAGTATCGAGACTCACAATCAGTGAACTTCTTACTTAGGTAGTAAATAGCATATTCTTTCTTCCCTGCTTCGTCTTGCTGACCAAGGATACAACCCATTGAGTCTTCAAGAACAGTCAGATACATAATCAAGGGTCTCCCTTCCACAGGTGGGGACAAAATCGGAGGTTCAGACAGGTACTCCTTAATAACCGTCGAAGGCTTTCTGGCAATCCTCGGTCCAATCATGAGACTGATCTTTCCAGAGGAGCTTGAATATCGGCGCAGATGTGGCAGTCATGTGGGATATGAATCTGGAAATATAATTCAAGCGACCAAGAAAACCTCGGACTTGCTTCTCAGTTTTGGGCGCAGGCATCTCTTGTATTACTTTGACCTTTGCAGGATCAACCTCAATACCTCTTTCACTGACGATAAAGCCCAATAACTTGCCAGAACGGACTCCAAATGTACACTTGTTGGGATTCAGATGAAGCTTATACTTTCTCAAACGTTGAAAAAGCTTCAACAGGTGCTCTACATGTTCATCTTCCGTTCTTGACTTAGCAATCATATCATCAACATATACCTCAATCTCCTTGTGCATCATATCATGGAACAAGGTAGTCATAGCTCGTTGATACGTGGCTCCGGCATTCTTCAAACCAAAGGGCATCACTCGATAACAGAATGTTCCCCAAGGTGTGATGAATGGTGTCTTCTCCATATCCTCGGGTGCCATTTTAATCTGATTATATCCGGAAAATTGGTCCATAAATGAGAAGACATTGAATTTAGCTAAATTATCTACCAACGTATCAATATGTGGTAGAGGGAAATCATCTTTTGGACTAGCTTTATTCAAGTCTCTATAGTCCACACACATCCGGACTTTTCCATCTTTCTTAGGCACGGGCACAATATTGGCCACCCATTGAGGATATGTAGAAGTCACCAGAAACCCTGCATCAATTTGCTTCTGAACTTCCTCTTTAATCTTCACCGCCATATCAGGATGAGTTCTTATGAGTTTCTGCTTCACAGGCACGCACTCAGGTTTCAAAGGGAGGAAGTGTTGCACGATATCAGTATCTAGACCAGGCATGTCTTCATATGACCAGGCGAAGACATCGACGTATTCTCGTAGCAATTCAATCAACCCCTTCTTAACAGATTCTTCCAGGAGTGCCCCAATCTTCACCTCTCGCACACAATCCTCAGATCCCAAGTTGACTGTTTCCAGATTCTCCAGGTGCGGCTAAATGATCTTCTCTTCGTGCTCAAGCAGACGGGTAATCTCGTCAAGAATATCTTCAACATCATCTTCTTCCGCCTCAAATACAGGGAACTCAAAATTGGGAGATGGTGTTGGATC
The DNA here is from genome assembly GCF_024323335.1 of Lathyrus oleraceus. Taxonomy (NCBI): domain Eukaryota; kingdom Viridiplantae; phylum Streptophyta; class Magnoliopsida; order Fabales; family Fabaceae; genus Lathyrus; species Lathyrus oleraceus. Next base: position 394,417,678 of record NC_066580.1, on the reverse strand, counting down.
ATTATGTTCAATGGGTTTGATCAACCTACATAATGATTTTGGATATGAAAAGCTTTTAGAAATCAAACAAGGCAAATCATTATGCAGATGAAACGATTGATTTTATTCTATTTTTTAGGTTTTATGTGATCACCAATTTCATGCAAAAAGCAAAAAGGGAAAATAATTAGAAAAACAAACATTTAACATGAATTTATTGAATGAAAATATCATTATATTTATGTTGCCAACAATGTCATCACTTCTCCTTTTGGCATGGGAGAAGGGTTTTTAAACAAAGTGATCATTACGTTGACTTGTGGATAACTGTAGAAACATCCACAGCGACCCAATTGTTGCAGATCCCTCCAGGGATAATGAAATTGCCCGAATCCTCTGCATCCTCTTCCAAGACAGCAGCAGCTTCCTCATCCTGATCATCGTGGATGAAACCTCCACTCTTGAACAACCCTTTCTCGTTGAAAACCCCAGAAGAAAAGCCAATGCCAGCCCGGGACTTGTTGTCTTCCAACTCAATCATTTTTCCCAAACCAGCAATTGCACCACACTCAATGGCCAACTTCGCATCTCTATAGGAAGTAAATGAAGGAGTTCTCTTCTCAATAGGCTCAGCTATAGATAAAGCTTGGAAAGGAGTTCCAACTTCATCCTCAGCATCTATATATGAGAAGGAAGACAAATGGCTAACCAGGAGAGCCTTTTCTACCCCTAACACTACCAATTTCTTATTCTTCACAAACTTCAGCTTCTGGTGTAGGGTGGATGTCACGGCGCCAGCCTCGTGAATCCATGGTCTGCCTAAGAAACAGCTGTACGATGGGTGAATGTCCATAACCTGGAAGGTAATTTGGAAATCACTTGGTCCGATCTTGATTGGGAGATCAACTTCCCCAATCACAGTCTTTCGAGACCCATCAAAAGCTTTCACAACAACTCCACTCTGCCTCATGGGAGGCCCTTGATACGACAGTTTTGAAAGAGTGGACTTTGGCAATACGTTCAGGGATGACCCAGTATCCACCAGCACATTGGACATGGCGTTGTCTTTACAGTTCATAGATATATGTAAAGCCAAGTTGTGGTCTCTTCCCTCCTCAGGGAGATTAGAGTCATAGAAACTCAAGTTGTTACAAGCAGTAATGTTTGCAACAATGCTATAGAACTGTTCTATTGTGACATCATGATCTACATATGCCACATCTAAAACTTTCTGTAGAGCCTCTCTATGTGGTTCTGAATTCAGAAGTAATGATAATACAGATATCTTGGATGGCGTTTGTAGAAGTTGGTCTACAATGTTGTACTCACTCTTCTTGATGAGCCTCAGCATCTCATCACAGTCTTCTTTCTCACTGCCACTAGGGCCAACAGAAGTAGGAGTTTTCAGTACAAAGGAGGGTTTAACAGCAAGTGCCGGATTCGGAGAATTCACCGCATTCCTAATCGGGCGTTCAACAAAATCAGCATTAGCTTGAGGCTTTGGTGGTGCTGAAAACACACGACTCTACGGGTCAAACCACTTACGTCAGTGATATTTACAATGGAAGAGGATGGTAAAGACACCTCTTTCCCATCTTCTACAGCAACAACATTGTAACAGAAGGGAATTGCTTTTTCAGATGAGTACGGCACAGGACCGGCAGGCTTAATAATCAGAGAAGGAGAAACCTTCTGCTTGCTACAATCATACTTGATGATAACAGGTTCGGGCATCCGGAACAACGGGGAGATTACATTGACCTCAGGCTCATCTTCGTCAACATTTCTGTTTTGAAGGATCTCAATAACTCCTTCGTCCAGCATTTCCTGAAGATCCTTGCGCACTTGGCGACAACCCAATCTGTTAACAGGGCATATTCAGCATCTATCATGATCGTGCTCATAGTGACTGTACTCGCATAATAAATGGTGCAACTCGACCAGAGACTGTCGAATATGACTGACATAGTTGACCTTGTATTTGCCAGGGCAGCCCTGGACCATGTTAACAGATTTCCCATGCTCGGGCAATGGGTTCTTCTTCACGTTAGGACCTACATCCTCAAAACACAGAATGCCGCACCTCACAAGGTCTTGAACCTTGGTCTTCAAAGGATAGCAATTCTCCACGTCATGGCCGGGAGCACCAGAATGGTATACACAATGCAATTCGGGCTTATACCACCACTGGGGGTTAGCAGGTATAGCTGGCGGGTCTCTCGGAGTAATCAAATTCCTTTCTATCAAAAAGGGATATAATTCTGCGTACGTCATCGGAATAGGATCAAAAGTGACCTTTTTCCTCTCGTAACTCGTGCTAGTTGGATTACTGTTTCGAGGCTAGTAGGCCTGCTGTTGCGGTCGGTGCTGTTGTTGCTGATATTGCTGAGGTGATTGCTGATGGTTATTGTGTTGCTGATACTGTTGATTGTCTCTGAAAATAGGTGCTATATGAGCCACCTAGTGCTGGTTACTGGCAGGACGCACAGTCTTCCTCCTCACAGAGGGTCTTCTAGATTTCACATGGGAGGTCACAGCATGTGCCTCTCCATCTTTCTTCTTTGCAAACGCCCCATAACGTTTGGCAGAAGAGCCTTCCTTCTTGGTTAGACGCCCTTCTCTAACCCCTTCTTCTAAACGCATCCCCATATTCACCATCTCGGTGAAGTCAGAAGGAGCGCTAGCAATCATCCGCTCATAATAGAATGAACTCAAGGTCTTCAGAAAGATCTTGTTCATTTCCTTCTCTTCTAGCGGAGGCACGATATGTGCTGCCACCTCTCGCCACCTTTGGGCATACTCTTTGAATGTTTCCTTGTCCTTTTGGGACATGGCCCTCAGCTGATCCCTATCTGGAGCCATATCCACGTTATATTTGTATTGCTTGACGAAGGCCTCACCAAGATCGTTGAAGGATCGGATGTTCGCGCTGTCTAAACCCATATACCAACGCAGAGCAGCACCGGACAGACTGTCCTGGAAGTAGTGAATGAGTAACTGGTCGTTATCAGTCTGAGTAGACATCTTCCTGGCATACATGACCAGGTGGCTGAGAGGACAAGTATTTCCCTTGTAATTTTCAAAGTCAGGGACCTTGAATTTCACAGGAATCTTCATATTTGGAACTTGTCATACCTCGATTTTGGCCCTGAATTTTTTTTTTCATCAATCATTCATTTTCTTTCCTCCTCATGACCATTTCATCTGGTCATGAATCTACCCACCTACACTGATTGTTTAGACATTGCCACTACTGGCCATTCCATGACTATTAGATTTTTACCTTTCTATTTGACTTTAGATGTTTGATATAGTCTAATAGAATCAGTGGGAATGTAATGTCTTTCATTCTCATGTTTAAATTTAATCCATGTTTTGTCTCTCTCATAGAACGTCATTTTTCCTTTCAATCTTAATTCAAGGAGATTCCATCTCATATTTCTATATATCATGTTCAAATTTGCATTCACATTTTTCATTCACATTGAAAAGCTTCCATTCATCCATACACATACTCATTCATATTTTAATTACTTCATTCATTTTTACCACATCCACTCACTCATAACCATCGTTCCCATGGCAAGTGGATTAACTCATAACCTTTAAACATCACCACTTGAATACATGAAGTCCTGAAGATACAAGGAAAGGCTTCTTTTGACTTGCTACGAGAGAAGCTAACTTTTTCATTCACAATAATGTCATATTTTTTTACAAAACATAAGTTTGTCCAAGGCATACTTAATTTACAAGAAAAACAGTTTAACATGTGTGATCCAAGCAGAAAGCATTCTTTCTAGACATGACCAGAGACATGTAATTTCCAAGTCACACTTCTTACAATTTCAGGTTCAGTAGTGATGTCTTCAAAACATGAAAAATAATAGTTACATTAGTTTATGCAGTAGTTCTACATGCATACAGACAGAACAGAACACATAAAGTATTCTGCTCAAGAGGCAGATATAGTTGGCTGAAATTCTTCATTTGGTCCCTTCAACGAAATCGAATCAGGCGAATTCTCAGAGCAGAAGTTGTTCTCTATGTTGTCTTCCTCCTTCATTCACCGCCATGGATACCACGCTCTCCGTTCTCAAGGACTACTTTGGGTTTATGAGTTTTCGACCGTATCAGCAAGAGGTCATCGAGAAAATTATTGAGAAAAGGGATTGCTTGGTAGTTATGGCTACTGGTAGTGGCAAGTCATTGTGTTATCAAGTGCCTCCATTGGTTGTGAAAAAGACTGGGATAGTTGTAAGCCCTTTAATATCATTGATGCAGGATCAGGTAATGGCTTTGAAACAGCGAGGTATCAAAGCTGAATATCTTTCAAGCGCTCAGAAGGATTATACTATTCAGGGTAAAGCCGAGCGCGGTCAATTCGACATTCTGTTTATGACTCCTGAGAAGGCATGCTCAATTCCTACAAGTTTCTGGTCCAACTTGCTAAAGGAAGGAATTAGTCTTTTTGCTGTTGATGAAGCACATTGTATATCAGAATGGGGGCATGACTTTAGGGTAGAATACAAGCAGTTAGACAAGTTACGTGGTGTTCTGTTAGATGTTCCTTATGTTGGTCTAACTGCAACGGCTACTGAAAAGGTTCGGTTTGACATCACCAATTCCTTGAAGTTGAATAATCCTTACATTGTTGTTGGTTCATTTGATCGCCCAAATCTTTTCTATGAGGACAATATTTTATTGATGAGCTTGTGGAAGAAATTTCAAAAGAAGTTGCTAATGGTTGTTCAACTATAATTTACTGCACAACAATCAAAGATGTAGAGCAGATATATAAGTCACTTATGGAAGTCGGTATTAAAGCTGGAATGTACCATGGGCAAATGGATGGAAGATCACGAGAGGAGTCTCATAGATTACTTGTTAGAGATGAAAAGCAAGTCATGGTGGCTACAATTGCCTTTGGCATGGGCATAGATAAACCTAATATAAGAAAAGTGATTCATTATGGCTGTCCAAAAAATCTAGAGTCCTACTACCAGGAAAGTGGAAGATGTGGTAGACATGGTATAGCTTCTGCTTGTTGGCTTTACTACACAAGAAGTGACTTTTTAAAGGGCGACTATTATGCTGCAGATTTAAAATCGGACAACCAAAAAAAAGCTGTTATGGAGTCGTTGCTTGAGGCTCAACACTATTTTTTGACGGCAACTTGCAGAAGAAAGTTCTTGCACGAACACTTCAGAGTTATGTTCACAACTTGGAGCAGTCTCGGGTATGCTCGGCGACTGCTGCCGAGCAATGGGTAATAGCAGTCTGCAGAACTTATTTTGAATTTTCATGTTGGAAGAGGATTCGTGGTCTTGCAATCCGGAAGAATTCTGCACAAACATCAGATGCAACAATTACTCATAAGCTCACCGACTCGGCAATAAACGTGAAAGGCGGGGTTAAAGACAAGTGATAAGAAACAGATACTAACCAAAGAAAGAAGCTTGATCCACGGAGTCTCGTACCGTATAAGCCGTGACGTGAGAGCATTGAGCACCATAAACAGACCAAAATCCCAAACTAATCCAATTGTTACTCGAACAAGGCAACTTCATCACTTCAACATAAAATTACAGCATTAACACAAGAAAAAAGTTGAAGCTAAGCTTGACCAAGGAATTGCCCTCGTCGTAAATCAACACCAACCTCAATGCATTGCAAAGACACCCTCTCCATTCATTTGGTCGTGTTTCACTGTGTCGCATTACGCGAAAAACCGGCGGGAAACAAGAACAACAGAGCCGCCACCGTGCGTTATTTATCCCAAAAGAGGGAAAGGAAACGCTCAGAGTAAACCTGGAAAAGACGTGGTCTCGCGACCAAAGAGAATGGGATCGGGAGTCGGTTATGCGAAGGGAAGGTATTAGCACCCCTACGCATCCGTCGTACTCGACGGGATCCACGCACAAAAGGAAGGAAAATGGTTGCTAAAACACTGCTCACACACACACACTGGCTGAAAGAGACACAAGAAAATAGACTGAAACTGACTCGGCAGGATATCGCATCCTGGGCCTACTTAGTCTATCAAGCATAGACATCAGAGTCTAAGTAGTTCGGACTGGGGAAACGACACATGCTCGCTAGGATATCGCATCCTATGCATACGTATCTCCTTGGACGAAGGAGAATCAGAGCATTTGTAGCTCGGCTAACACGCACACAAACAAACACAGGCAAAGGCAAACGTTGAGCCTGAATGCCAATCACTGGACTTACATCAGCATCCGAACCAAAACACACACAAGAAGGCAAACGTGGAGCCCGAATGCCAATCACTGGACTTACATCAGCATCCGAACCGAACACACACAAAGAGTGTGGAGACACAAAGGTTAAAAAGAAAAGAAAAGGCGCCCGGAGAGATCAGCTCAATCTCTTGCCTACGTACCTCATCTGGTATGAGGATCAGGGCGACGTAGTTCCCCTACGTAGGGACACAGGTCTAGCCTAACCAGATAACAAAGGGAGACACAACTAGGGAGACTACGACTCGAGCCTAGATGTTATCATGCAAAATCATCCCTGAGTTAAGGTTGCTATCTAACTTGCACAGGAAGCAAGCCTATCCTAAACATGACTTGCACAGGAAGCAAGCCAAACTAAACCTAACTTGCACAGGAAGCAAGCTAAGGCAAACACACAAGCACAAATAGCACACACTATATGCAATCAATGGGCTCAATCAAGGTTAGGTTTTAGTCGAGGGGTCATATCAACCTCGACAAACAAACCTCTGTAACAGGGTAATGTTAGCTCTTAACCCTAACATTGAGAGTTAGGGTGAAGCTGATGAAAGGTGAGTGAAGATGAGACTTCACAGCTCTTATCCCTGGCCTGGGAGAGCTTAAGACAAGAATGTGTGGGTTCAGAAAGTGGGAACCCTTCTACACATATGACACTGACTCATTGTACAATGATCTTGGGTTAATATCTGCAATGCATCAACACAGTGGTGTGAGCAAAGCAGATGACACACAGAATAACAGGGGATGGATTGCACATCCCTTGTGTCTGCCAATGCCTCTTCACTTAGGAGGTCTTTGAATAAATGCAAGGACAAAAGTAAACAGTCACAAACATTGCCTCTTAAGGAGGACTTCAGACAGGTGCCTGGCCGAATAACAGGCCAGGTCTTCCAGACTACATGGAGTAAGGAAATTATACCTCAATGCAAATTGCTATCAAGCAAAGCAAAGCAAAGTTCTCAAAGAACTAATAGCAACTAATGTACCTGAAATCAGTCAAACACAATTAGTATACTAGACACAAAGTTAAAACAAACAGCATAAGCCAACAGACAACACAGTCAAGCATATGTGCAAAGCACAAGCTCATAACAAGTGAGCTAAGCAACCTACAAAACAAACAAGTTAGTTCATGATAAACAATCAAACTCATTCAACTTGTATTGATCTCTTTGAAGCATTTGTTGCTTAACCTGAAAAACCAAGCTTAAACATGAGCAACAAGACCACTAGGACAAGCCTAGGGTCAAAAGGGGATAAAAAATTCAAAACAGCAAGGGACAAGTGTCCAAAGTCAATATAAATCAATCAAGAAACAAACCCAAGTGGTTTCACATTCACATCATTCATCATTATCATTTCACAACCAAATTAGGTCAAAGCATGGCATATAGAACCTCAAAGAAGTCAACAGAATGTCTCAACTCAAATTAAATCACAAACATTCCAAAAAATACTCAAATAAATCATGATCAAACATCATCCACAACATGATAAGCACACCAAATTTCAGCTCATTTGGATCAAAAGAAGTAGGTCAATGAAAATCAGAAAGTCAAACCAAGTTCAAGCATACTCATACAAAGCATCAAAACATGCACCAACTTCAATTAATCATAAAACAGAAACAACATATGATAAATGAATGGGACTAAAACCATGACAAGCTATAAGATGTCTACAATCCACATGTTAAATTTCAAGTCCATCCAATTAAGCATTAGAATTTCACAAATCATATGGCATCATGTGTCACAAAAGTCAACAATTTGGTCAAACAGAGGAGAAATTATCAATCAAATAGGAAATGCATTCAAAAATTCCAGAATAATTCACACACAATCTCAACATGCACAAGTGTCTTCATGCAAAAATTCAAACCATTTTGAGTTCAATAACCAGGGTAATTAAAATCATGAAGTTGGACATGCATGGTGTGACACAAATTGTCACACCCCTCTTCAAAAAATCATATCTCCACAACCAGAAATGATAAAATTACAAACTCTATACCAAAATCACCATGAACATGTCTAGTTTAATCACAAAAAATTTGAGAGGCATTTGATCAGGTATCATCATTTCACAAGCAATTTGGCAAAGCATACACAAAATGGTCAAAACATGAACAAACCCTAGCACATTTTAGAATCCACACATGCAAAAAATCTGGAAAAATCATCATAAAAAACTAGAGATCATGAGGAGCATTTCACAAAAAATCCCACCAAATTTGGATTAAAAATGAGTGACTTATGATTTTTGGAAGATTGGCATATCAAATGAAATAAATATTGAAATAATGAAATGATTTAAATAAAATGAAAACCGGCAGTGGCAATTTCGTAATAACCCGGTCCCTTAAGTGAAACTCCGCGTTTCACTTAAGGAGGTGTCGTCCTCTGATTCGCGCATGGCAATAAAACAGTAAATTCATGTAAAACAAAAGCTCCAAATGGCCAAACGCGATTCTGGGTTTACAGAAACTAGGGTTTATGCACAGTTCATCTTGTTCATCAATGGTGATGAACTTTTGTTCCAGTTTTGGAAAATGAAAACATCATTCGAATCATCTTGCAGAGTACATCAATAATACAACCATCATTAACCCTAATTCGAACTAACAAGGAAGCAACAAGCAACATAACATTCACATATGAAATTTCATGACAACATAACTTTCAAAATACTTGACCATTTTCCACGATTTAAAGTTCAGTATAACCAGAAAGGCAAGATCTATCCAAAGCATGTCAACATTTTAAGAATAGTGTGATTCGAAATTTTACCTAATCTGCAGGACAGTGATGGAACAGTGGTTGTTTGGCCGTGACTAGTGGAAACAGCAACTTCTTGATGCTCCAGATGATGAATGAATGAGTATTGAAAGCCCAGTTACCTCAATTCCAGCTCAAAGATCCAACTGCCATGGAAATGGTTCAATGCAACAGTGGTAATTTCTTGCTCTACAGTTGTGAAACAAAGCTTGCAAAGGCCTCCAAAATGATGGTAAATGATGAAACAATCAACAGGGCACGAGCTCTTTTGGAGATTTTCAGAAAAAAGTTCAAGTAAGGAAATGAGAGCTTGAGAGAAAATGAAGTTTTTTGATCTGGTTTGTGTGTTGTGGCTAGGGTTTTCAGACTGAAAATGTGCACTATATACTCTGATTAGTAATGCTTAAGTGTGGTTAGTGGAATGGTAAGTGAATTTGGCTTAATGAAAGTGTTTTGGTCATTTGCTAAAAAAAACACTCAAATTGCATGGGGTGCATGTTAATGCACGAAATTGGGCTTAGGCATACCCCAAATATGATTCCTGAACATTGGCAAATGGTGAAAAGCATTGGCAAGGCTTAAATTGAAAGCTCATTTTTTCACCTCTCTCTTTTTTAATTCATGCCACTTGAAAAAGGCCATTTTGCTTGGATGATTTTTTGTAAATTATGATGAAGGATTTGGATAGAGCATATCAAATGTGACTTGTAGCAAAAAACCTCACTCAATTTGGCCAAATGGTTTGGAAGATATGCCACTTTGAAGTTCAAAAATTTCTGAGAATGATTTGATCATAACTTGCCAACCATAAATGATAAATGAGTGTTCTTTGACTTTTTGGAAATGTGAGAACAAGATCTTCAACTTTCATGTTAGACAAAAATTCATTTGTAACAAAAATTCATTTGTATGATGATGTAAATTTGAGGAGCAAAACTTTCCATTTTTGGCAATTTCCAATTACAAGTCACCTGCTATTTTAGGAAACTTCTTGTCTGACTTTATTTTCTCCAATCTTGATCTTTGAAATGTCAAATGAGACTTGTATGGACATGAATGAAGCCTTTCAAACCATCTCCCACCTTCAAATCCATAAAATCAAGCACAGTTGACCACAGTTGATCATAGTTGACTTTCTAGGGCTTCTGATGGACTGAACAATAACTGATGACTTCTGAGCACCCAATCCTTGACCACACCACTTCAAAAGAACCCCTAGGTCATGTGAACATGTTGGACCAACCCTAGGGCCTTGTCTCAATGGAAATGGCACTTGCTTGCTTGATTGACTGATCTCCTGACCAGTTTGACCTAATTTTGTCTGATGGACCTGCACTTGGGCAAAGGATAATGCAATGCTATGCAGTGGACTATGTTATGTTAATGACCTAATATGAGAATGTATGTACAAAAAGTAGGTGCAAATTTGAGGTGCTACAGCTGCCCCTATTCAATCAGCTGGGAACCTGAACGGATGAGAGCAACGGCTGTCAGACTTTCAAGGTACACAGGGATTGAATACAAAAGAACCGTAGAAATTTGCACATGCTGGATATGATACAAGAAAAACCAAATCATTTACTGATGACGGCTGCACGACAACTTCAGAAAAGCAAAACCATTTACCGATGGCTAAATACTGGAAACTTGATATTTACCGATATCAACTTCAGCGAGACCATTTACCGATGGCTGCTGGGAAACAACTTGATGTTTAAAAGGAAGCAAGACCATTCACCGATGGTGGCTTCAAAGCAACTTGACATTTACCGATATCAACTTCAACAAAACCATTTACCGATGGCTGTTCCAACTGGGGACTCGATATTTACCGATATCGAAGAAAATGGGGCCATTTACCGATGGCGTCTCCACTTGGGGAGGAAAAGGATATATTGTATTTGGAATCAGACAAGACGTTTACCAACGACTCTTGGCGATTTCGATCCTATCAACAAGAAAATAACGCACGACAGACATTTACCGATGACTGGGATGAGACTCGATGTTTACCGACATCGGAAGATGATGTTTACCGACATCAAAGAAAATGACCAGACATTTACCGATGACTGGGGGGTAAGACTATGTTTATCGACACCAACGGAGAGGTGGACACTTTACCGGGGAAGTAAAAACAAATACTTGTAACAGGAAACCTAGACAGGACGTTTACCGACGACTCTACTGGGAATCTCTAGCTGGGGAATTATCAGACATTTACTGATGACTGGAAAAAACTTGACGTTTACCGACATCGAAAGATGATGTTTACCGACATCAAACAAAGGCGACTAGACATTTACCGATGACTGGGATGAGACTCGATGTTTACCGACATCGAAAGATGATGTTTACCGACATCCGAAAAATGACCAGACATTTACCGATGACTGGGGTGGGACTCGATGTTTACCGACATCGAAAGATGATGTTTACCGACATCCAAAAAATGACCAGACATTTACCGATGACTGGGGTGGGACTCGATGTTTACCGACACCGAAACAATGGTGTTTACCGACACCAAACAAAGAACACACGCGGGTGCTGAAATGACACCTACCGGTATCACAAGAATGACATCTTAAGTACGTCAAGGCAAGGCTGACCACTTGCTGGGGGTCTCACTGGGGAGAGACAAGCTTTCCATTCGCGGACGGGTGAGGAAATAAACCTCTATGGGGATATCAATCCTGAATGCTGTCAAAGCAACTGTAGCAGACGTGCTGTACCGATGTTGAACAAAATGATTCGCCTCTGCCGGGGATACGGTCTGATAGGGTTAACACATGAATGCATATGTTTGAATTTTTCTATGGCGTAATGCCCCATATGGAATGGGAATGCTACGCAATTTGAGGATGCAATGATCACTACATGCAAGATGCAAAATGATGAAAATTCCGCCAGGGAATACACAGGACAACTGTGCTGAGAAACCATCAATACAACTCCGCTAGGGGAAAACAAGGCAACTCGCTGGGGAGTAATGAAGCAACTTGCTAGGGACAAACCGGCAACTTCACTAGGGAAAGTCCCAAACGATCCACAAGTAGGATGACCTCTGCTCCGGGAAATAACTGCTGGGGAACGCTCACAAATGACGACCTGCAAAACAGAACAACCAATGCCCCTAGGGGATACATGGACAAGATACGCTCAAGTGTCCTCAACATTCAAAATGATTTTCAAATGTTTTATCTTTCTGCAAGTGATTGTTCAGCCTTCATGTTTTTATATGCAATGTTTATCAAAAAATTCGGACGTTTTTGCAAACAAAACAGTAAAAATAAAAACAAAGAGCTATTTATCTGAATAACGACTTTTATTGATTGAAAATGTGCCTGAAAAGGCAAATACATTGGGAAGCAATTCCTAGGAAGAGGTAATTGCACACAAAAGGAAAATAAACTATCCTAATGGCAATGTGAACACGGCATCCACTGTTTCCCAACTTTGGTATAACTCATAGATCATCAATTTTTTCTCCCATTTTTCCTTGCTTTCTGAGAAGAATGACTGGACCGATCACATCTCTCGAGATGGCAGACGACTGAAGCGCGATGAAGTACAGATAACTCAGACTGTAGTCTTCGCTTTAATCCCTCTTTTGGCTGGATCGCCCTTTCGGGTTTTCAATCCACCGGGATACCCATTTTTGCCTAAGCCCCCCTTGCGGGTTTTCGAATTACCGGGTGTACAAATTCTTTTCATTTTTATCCCTAATTTTTGCCCGAACCTTTTCTTTCTGTTTTTTGGTTCGCCGGGATGCCCTTTTTTGCCTGGACTCTTTTATTCTTTTTGTCCAGCGGGTCAATTTATGCGAAGTATTTTTTGACTACATCTGAGTTCACAGGGGATGGAAAATCTTCACCATCCATAGTTGTAAGCATCAAGGCTCCACCGGAGAAAACCTTCTTCACAACATATGGACCTTCATAATTAGGAGTCCAATTGCCCCTGTTATCTGTACCGGGAGGAAGGATCCTCTTCAAAACTAGATCACCGATCTGATAGCTCCGAGGACGCACTTTCTGATCAAAGGCTCGCTTCATCCTTCTCTGATATAACTGCCCATGGCACACAGCTGTTAACCGTCTCTCTTCGATAAGGCTTAACTCATTAAACCTTGTCCGAATCCACTCGGCTTCGTCCAACTTGACATCCAACAAAACCCTCAGAGAAGGGATCTCCACTTCAACAGGTAGGACTGCTTCCATACCATACACAAGGGAGTACGGGGTTGCCCCGGTCGACGTACGCACAGAGGTACGGTACCCATGTAAAGCGAAAGGCAGCATCTTATGCCAATCCTTGTACGTAACGACCATCTTTTGCACAATCTTCTTGATATTCTTGTTTGCCGCCTCTACAGCACTATTCATCTTCGGTCTGTAAGGAGAAGAATTGTGATGTTCAATCTTGAAATCTTTACACAGCTCCTTCATCATCTTGTTATTGAGATTCGAACCATTGTCAGTGATGATTCTCTCAGGAACTCCATAACGACAAATGATTTCTTTCTTGATGAACCAGGCAACCACTTATTTGGTAACATTAGCATAAGAAGCTGCTTCTACCCATTTTGTGAAGTAGTCAATTGCAACCAAGATGAAGCGATGTCCATTGGAAGCAGTAGGCTCAATCTTCCCAATCATGTCAATGCCCCACATGGCAAACAGCCAAGGCGAGTTCATGACATTCAACGGGCTTGGTGGTACATGCACCTTGTCAGCATAAATCTGGCATTTATGGCACTTCTGAGCATATTTGAAACAATCGGATTCCATAGTCATCCAGTAATAACCGGCTCTTAACAATTTCTTCGACATTGCATGACCACCAGCATGTGTACCAAACGAACCTTCATGCACTTCTTGCATCAACATGTCTGCTTCGTGTCTATCCTCGCATCTGAGCAAGACCATGTCAAAGTTCCTCTTGTACAACACATCATCCTGATTCAAATAAAAGCTTCCAGCTAGCCATCTCAGGGTCTTCTTATCATTCTTTGACGCACCTTCAGGATACTCCTGAGTCTTGAGGAAGTTCTTGATGTCATAGTACCACGGTTTCTCATCAATCACAACAGCCTCGGCTGCAAACACATATGCAGGCCTCTCGAGTCGGTTCACCGCAACATGTGGCACATGATTCCACCAATGAACTTTGATCATGGACGATAAAGTAGCCAAAGCATCAGCCATCTGATTCTCGTCCCGGGGGACATGATACAACTTCACCTTCTTGAAGAACGTCAGTATTCTTCTGGTGTAATCTCTATACGGAATCAAATGCGGCTGGTTCGTATTCCAATCTCCATTGACCTGATTGATCACTAGAGCGGAATCTCCATAAATGTCAAGAGTCTTGATTCTCAGGTCGATGGCTTCTTCTATGCCCATGATACAAGCCTCATACTCAGCTTCATTGTTGGTGACGTCAAAAGTCAATCTGGCAGAGAAAGGTATATGAGCACCTTTAGGATTAATGAGCACTGCCCCAACACCGTTGCCATTCATATTCACAGCCCCATCAAACATCAGTGTCCACTTGTCATCAGGATCCGGTCCTTCCTCGACAAGAGGCTCTTCGCAATCTTTCATCTTAAGATACATGATGTCTTCATCAAGGAATTCAAACATCATAGGCTGATAATCATCGATCGGTTGCTCGGCGAGATAGTCCGACAGAATACTACCTTTGATGGCCTTCTGTGACGTGTACTGGATATCATACTCTGTTAAGATCATCTGCCAACGGGCAACACGTCCTGTGAGAGTCGGCTTCTCAAAGATGTACTTTACTGGGTCCATCTTAGAAATTAATAAGGTAGTATGGTTCAACATATACTGCCTCAGTCGGCGAGCAGCCCAGGCCAAAGCACAACAAGTTTTCTCGAGCAGTGAATATCTTGTTTCACAATCGATAAACTTTTTGCTAAGGTAGTATATGGCATGCTCTTTTCGACCAGACTCGTCATGCTGCCCCAATACACACCCCATCGAGTTCTCGGTTACTGATAGGTACATTATCAGAGGTCTCCCTGGCACTGGAGGGATCAGGATTGGAGGATTCTGTAAATACTCTTTTATCTTGTCAAACGCCTTCTGACAGTCATCATTCCACCTGATTGCTTGATTCTTTCTGAGCAATCTGAAAATTGGTTCGCACGTGGCAGTTAGGTGAGATATGAACCTTGCAATGTAGTTCAACCTCCCTAAAAACCCACGGACTTGCTTTTCCGTTTTCGGTTCAGGCATCTCTTGAATAGCTTTGTCTTTTGCTGGATCAACCTCAATCCCTTTCTCACTGACAATGAAGCCTAACAGCTTTCCGGATCTCACCCCAAACGTACACTTGTTCGGATTCAGCCTTAGTTTGAACTTGACCAATCTGTCAAACAACTTCTGCAAATTAACCAGGTGCTCCTCTTCTGTCTGCGACTTCGCAATCATATCATCCACGTACACTTCAATCTCTTTGTGCATCATGTCATGAAAGAGAGTCGTCATTGCCCTCTGATAGGTAGCACCGGCATTCTTCAGCCCAAATGGCATCATCTTATAGCAGAATGTGCCCCAAGGTGTAATGAATGTCGTCTTTTCCATGTCCTCTGGCGCCATCTTGATCCGATTATAGCCCGAGAAACCGTCCATGAAAGAGAATACCGAGGATTGAGCCGTATTATCCACCAATACATCGATGTGAGGTAATGGGAAATCGTCTTTCGGACTTGCTCTGTTCAAATCCCGGTAGTCGACACACATTCTGACTTTGCCATCCTTCTTTGGCACAGGAACGATGTTGGCTACCCACAGTGGATAACTGGTAACAGCCAGAAAACCCGCATCCCACTACTTCTGAACCTCTTCCCTGATCTTGACAGCCATCTCAGGACTAGTTCTGCGAAGCTTCTGCTTGACCGACGGACACTCTTCTCTGAGGGGTAGTCGATGCACCACAATGTCTGTATCCAACCCAGGCATATCTTGATATGACCAGGCGAATATTTCCACATATTCTCTCAGCATCTCGATCAGCCTCCTCTTGACAGAGTCCTCTAAAGCAGCCCAAATCTTGATCTCTCTTCTAGCGTCCTCAGTACCCAGATTAACAATCTCCAACTCCTCCTGATGAGGTTGGATGACCCTTTCCTCCTGCTTCAGTAATCTGACCAATTCTGCGGGGAGTTCACAGTCTTCCTCACTCTCCTCTTCGGCTTGGTAGATGGGATTATCAAAATCATACTGAGCCATAACAGGATTGTTCATAGTGGATGCCATAAGGTCACTTCTGCATGTTTTAATGTTTTGTTTTAGAAAAAGAGTTCAATAAAATCACAAAAAACAAAAACATTGCCATTTTTATTGTTTTTTAGAAAAAGTGAAAACAAAAAATAGAAAGACAGGGATCACAAAATTTGATTGCAAAACGTCCTTTATTTATGATAATCATTAAAACATGATGAGGCCCTACAATGAACCACTACGCCTTGGGCAGAACGTAGGGTTTTCATGCGAAATGAAAAAACAAAGGAAAATTACTCTGTCTGAAGAGTAACTTGGACCACTTCTTCAGCCGTCCAGTTGTTGATAGACTCCCCTGGGGCACACGGGCGAACCCAGATGTCCAGATCACAGTCACTGTCACAGTCTTCACCACCGGTTGCCAAGACGTCGCCATGATTCATCAGCCCAGCACTGGTGAAGGTACTCGGACCCGTCTGCACACTCTGCTCTACTTGGAGAGGCTCATAACCAATGCCGAATTTGTCTTCCTTGACAGGCAAGTCTACAATCTTGCCCCAGCCCTCAGCTTTGCCGGAATCAACAACCTCCTTGGCTTGCTTGTATGAAGCAATCGAAGCACCCGGTTTCCTCTGATCAGCGTAGGCCACCTTCTCAAGAGCCACCGTCTCAAACGCCTGGCACAATGTTTCATGGATCTCGCCATCTACCTCAACATATTTGATTGAGGATAGGTGACTCACCAGAATCTCTTCTTCGCCACACACGGTCACAATTTGGCCGTTCCAGACATACTTGAGTTTTTGGTGGAGAGTTGACGAGACTGCTCCTGCTGCGTGAATCCAAGGATGCCCCAACAGACAGCTGTAGGCGGGTTGAATGTCCATAACATAAAAAATGATGTCGAAAACCTCTGGACCTATCTTCACCGGCAAGGTAACTTCACCAAACACAGAACGTTTGGATCCATCAAATGCGCGCACAATAAGGTCACTAGGAGTGAGCACAACTCCTTCAACATCAATCTTCTTCAGAATCTGCTTCGGTAAGACATTCAACGACGACCCGGTGTCTACCAACACGTGAGACAAAACTGCCCCCTTACATTCCATAGTGATATGCAAGGCTTTGTTATGATTGCGACCCTCAGGCGTTAAGTCTAGGTCAGTGAATCCTACACCATGCCTGGTGCTCACGTTGGCCAACACACCCTCTAGCTGGTTGACGAAAATCTCTTGAGGTACGTAAGCCATTTTCAGCATCTTCAACAAGGCATCACGATGTGCCTCAGAGCACAACAGCAAAGAGAGAATTGAAATTTTGGACGGAGTCTGGTTGAGCTGATCTACGATCTTGTAGTCACTCTTCTTTATGATCTTCATAAATTCCTCCACGTCCTTTTCAAATGAACCCTCAGGCTCCTTCTGAGCCGGTTCCTCGTCAACGACAACCTGTTTGCCCTTCGTCCTAGCAGATGCCTCTGCATTGGCATCCCTCAACGGTTGAGGCGCAAACAGTCGTCCGCTTCTAGTAAAACCACCCGGACCACCAACATTGTCCACAACTGGACTTACAACGGCCGGAGTTCTACTAGGTGCCACAATAGTTACCGGAGCTTGATTGGTCGGTCTGACCCGATTCTCGGCCCTTCTGTTATTCCGGTAGGCATTGTCGTACCTCCATGGCACAGCCCTACTATTCTCAACTGGTCTGCTTCCAGATGCCACGATAGTAGTTGGAGCATTGATGGTTACCGGAGCAGAAATGGTAACTGGGGTACCACCATTTGCAGGCATACTAACAACCCTTTGGCCTCGTCCTTCAGACGGTTTAAAGTAGATGGTGACAGTTGACACTGACCCATTATCTCTGACAGCCCGACTGAACTGAACACAACCTTCGTCAATCAGCTTTTGAATACCAGCCCTCAACTGGTCACAACCATTATCAGCTTCGGCACAACCAAAACAGCCCTCATCACAACCCGGGTAGACACCCCCATTCAGCAGACGGCCCTTTACCACCAGCAGATGAGTCTGAACATCATCAACATTAGCAACTAGATCTTCAGCTTCCCCTTCAATATTGTTTACCCTATGCCCACCATGTTAAGGCATAGGATTGTTCACAACGTTGGGTACCGGAGAGAAGTTGATCGCCTTGGAATCGATCAAATCTTGGACTTTGTGCTGGAAAGCCCGGCTTTTCTCAGTATGGTGCCCTGGTGCCCCGGAGTGAAAGTCACAACGGACGTTGGCGTCGTATCCAGGAGGCAATACTGTGGGTGGAGCCATTGTACGCAACTCTACAAACCCCAACCTGAGTAGTTCGGGCAGCAGTTCGGCGTACGACATTGGTAGAGGATCAAAACGTCGATCAGGCATCCTCTGTCTGGCCTGATACAGACGTTGTTGCTGTTGTTGTTGTTGTTGCGGTTGTTGAACTCTTTGTTGTTGTTGTTGACGAGGTTGAGGTGCAGGAATGGTCACTGCAGCAACCGGGCGATACTGATCTCTATTTACACTTCCTCTATACACATTCCCTCGGTGTTGTACAGCATTGGTTTCACCTTCTCTACGGCGAGGTGCCCCAGAGAAAGGTTTCTTTGATGACGAAGAAGAACCCACATCTTGAATTTTGCCGGCCTTAATCAGACTTTCAGTTCTCTCGCCACAGATGACGACATCAGAAAAACTACCGAATGGGCAGCTTCCCATCCGGTCCATAAATACACCTTGAAGAGTGCCGATGAACATGTCTGTCAACTCCCTTTCCAACATAGGGGGTTGAACTCTCGCAGCAAGCTCACGCCATCTCTGGGCATACTCTTTAAAGCTCTCGTTGTTTTTCTGGCACAGACTCTGCAGCTGAGTCCGGCTAGGTGCCATATCCATGTTATGTTTGTACTGTCTGAGGAACGCTTCTCCCAAATCCCTCCAGCATCTGATCCAATCTCTTTTTAACTCCATATACCAGTCCAAAGATGCCCCGGATAGGCTATCTTGGAAAAAGTACATCCACATCTTCTCGTCGTCAGTATACGCCGAGATCTTTCGATAGTATGCCTGCACATGAGTGCGAGGGCAAGAAGTGCCGTTGTATTTGTCAAAAATGGGTGCTTTGAACTTATACGGGATTCTCAAGCCTTCCACTAACCCCGTATTAGTAACATCAAAACCGAGAGAGTTTTGACATTCCATAGCCCAGATCTTTTCAGCAAGGGCCTCAACTTTGCGATCTCTCTCATCAACCCTTCCTAGGACGTCTTCATCTTCACTGAGCATAGTGAAGATATCCTCTTGTCTGTCCACCATCGGAGCCTGATTACGGGCCGGGGCACGGACTACCCTGGCATTGGCGGTCTCTGGAGCAATCGGTTGACCGTTGACTCGAATACCTCTTAACTCATCCCCTACAGCATAGTTATTGATGGGAACAGCAGCAGTAGGGTTGTCATTGATCGGGCCTCCCTCTGGCAGAGCTTGGTTGGGCGGTGGAATTACAGCTTCTTGCCTCTGAACTAGAGCTCGGAGTTCTTCTTGTCCTTGTGCAACCCCTTGCATCATATGCATGAACTGGGCCATGTTAGCCCTCATCTCAGCTAACTCAGCTTATACTTGATCCATGTTCCTTTGGTGGTTGAGTCTCGTTGAGTAGCGATGCGGTCTCTGATCAGCTATCCTGCCTAAACACAGGAACCAAAGTGAGAAGTCACGAACAAGAACACCTGCTATGCAAAATGTTATGAGTATGATGTTTAATGATGCGTATGATGCACATGATATGTTCATCTCTCAGGCATTCAAAGAGCCTGACTCATCCTCAAAAGATGGCAACCTGCGGCAACAAGGGAACAACAAAATACAAGGTAAATGAAAACAACAGGAAACACCAACAACGTTATCTATAAATAAGAACAAAAAAGATCATACAACCAAGTCAACAAATATTCGAATAAACGGAGTACAACAACGAATCCCATCCAACAAGCCTGGAGGTGATTCTCAACATAGACATCAAAGAATACAAGCTAAGATAAACGGTCTTCCGGAATGAGGGTCTTCAGGTACTGGCACTGGTCTATCAACAGTGTGCATTCTGAACATTCTGGTAGAGGGGTGATCTTCTCCTTCAATTGTCTTCTAAGCTCCATAACTTCTCCTCCAAGGTATTCCTCTGATGTCTGCCTCAAATCTACCTCTTTCTTCAACTGGATGTCTTTGTCTCTGAGTTGCTTCTCCAAGTCTCTGATCTTTTTCTGGTAGCTGGCTTCAGCTCTCTGCAGCCTCAAACACTCCCGATGTTCTGCATCTAACATGGATTCCATCTCTTCGTAGGATCTCTTCTTGCTTCTCACTCTACTAGCATCCTCTCCTTGCACTTCCCTGAGTTGATGGGCCAAGTTCAACCTATCAGCCTTGGCTTTGTAAAACTCCATCTGGGTATCTTGCTCCTTCTCTCTCAACCGGCGATTCTCCATCAGGGCTTGCTTGTAGTGCTCAGCGGGCACACTCTCAACAAGGATCAAAGGTGGTTGCTCCTGCAACGGCTCCATCCTATCGTAGGGTAGCAACAAAGTTTCCACTCTCTTCTTTACCCAATCAGTGTAATCAGGCATAGCAATGGCAAACTTCTTCCCTAAGACAGCTCCATCCTTCACTCCAACAGACCTCCAAGCTCTTCCTATCTGCTCCAATCTAGCCGGGTCACTCCGCTTCTCAAAATACACACTTTCAGCTACCTCAGCATCAAGTGGTCTTCCCTTCATTACAAACCCTAACTGACGAAGAGAGAGAACTGGATTATAATTTATGCAACCTTTGGTCCCCACGAGTGGCACGTTCCGGAATTCTCCACAACTCATAACAACATCCCGCACATCCATCCGGTATGATTGCCATCTGATGTCATAGGAGGTAAGCGACATGACCCTCTGAGTCCACTTATGAGTGCTTTGAGCATCCATAAAGGGTCCACTGGCTGGCAGAAGGGACATGAACCATCTGAGCAAGAGAGGTAGACAGCATCTGATAGCTCCACCCTTACCATGCCTACTGTGAATAGCATAGTAAGTGTCAGCTAATAGAGTGGGAACTGGATTCCTTCCAATGAAGATACAGACCGCAGCATAGTCAACAAAATTGGGCATGCTCGGGAATAGGACGATCCCATAGATCATAACAGCAAGCTGGGCATGAAAAGCTTCCCAATTCCCTTTTTCTGCTTCTTCTCTGGCAACTCTCAGCAGAAACTTCAACGGCAGACCCACGACATCCCCACTGGGCTTCCAGTTATCACAGACTTCTTTGACACTCAACTGGAGAGCTTTGGCAACAACTCTGAAATCAACTTCCTTCGGTACGTCCAAGAAGGGAACCTGATGCTGAATCGAGACACTCAACAGAATAGAATACTCCTCGAGAGTAGGCGCCAACTGATAATCTTGAAAGGTGAAACAATGAAGCTCCGGGTCGTAGAACTGAAGAAGGGTCTGCAACGGCACCGGATCGACTACCATCTTCAACAGCGTCAGAATATCCCCATACTGGTCAACGAACCCCTTCTGGTTACCACTGATTATCAGGCTACTCAACTCGATCAATGAAGTCAACGGCTCACGATGAAAGCTGTAGGAACAGGTCTTCCGCTTCGGCTCTGGGACTGTTGCCATCTCTATCAGTGAACAAGCTCTGGAATGTACCTGAGAAATGATATGCATGCAGAGATTAGTTTTTTTTTTTTTTCTCTTCTTTTTTCTTCTTTTTTTTTCCTTTTTTTTTATATTGCGTATTTTTTTTGAAAATAAACATGCTATGATGCAAATGATGCAGACACAACTGGTTGGCCGTGCATCTCTGATCACAAGGTCGAAGCTTCGGTTTAAACTCAGAACCCCAAATCCATTTGAAACCCAAAGTCAACTGAGAACTGTCATCTGAACCCAAAGTCACCAACAGAACCACAAGTCACCAACGGTACCTGTAATAATGATCAAACCATTCCCCACTCACGGGTGTCGTCTAGGCCAGGGTAAGGTCGGGAGAAACGCAACATAAATAACCTTTTGCAGAATATTATCATATACACACCTGAAGTATGCAACGGCAATATCCCACCAGGGTCTGAACTGCTCGTGATGTCAATGTTCCGCTAAGTGGCGCAATACCACCCGCTTCCCATGAATCACTCTATTCCTAAGCATCCTAGATTTCACTCATGGCCTGGGTATTGGGCCTTTTACCTCAAGTAACTCCCACCCCAATAGAGAGAAACAGACAACCAGCCAGCCAGATAAACAATGAATGTGAATGAATGCAAACATAAGTGCAAACATAAATGCAAACAACAAAAAATGAATGCAAACAATAAATAAGGAATGCAATAAATAACAGCAAACAGCAACCAAAACCCTAACCTAGAGAGCGCTAGGAGAGACTCGCTTAGGGAAGACGGACCAACATAGGTCAACTTCTCTATTTCCCCAGCAGAGTCGCCAGCTGTCGCATTACGCGAAAAACCGGCGGGAAACAAGAACAACAGAGCCGCCACCGTGCGTTATTTATCCCAAAAGAGGGAAAGGAAACGCTCAGAGTAAACCTGGAAAAGACGTGGTCTCGCGACCAAAGAGAATGGGATCGGGAGTCGGTTATGCGAAGGGAAGGTATTAGCACCCCTACGCATCCGTCGTACTCGACGGGATCCACGCACAAAAGCAAGGAAAATGGTTGCTAATACACTGCTCACACACACACACTGGCTGAAAGAGACACAAGAAAACAGACTGAAACTGACTCGGCAGGATATCGCATCCTGGGCCTACTTAGTCTATCAAGCATAGACATCAGAGTCTAAGTAGTTCGGACTGGGGAAACGACACATGCTCGCTAGGATATCGCATCCTATGCATACGTATCTCCTTGGACGAAGGAGAATCAGAGCATTCGTAGCTCGGCTAACACGCACACAAACAAACACAGGCAAAGGCAAACGTGGAGCCTGAATGCCAATCACTGGACTTACATCAGCATCCGAACCAAAACACACACAAGAAGGCAAACGTGGAGCCCGAATGCCAATCACTGGACTTACATCAGCATCCGAACCGAACAGACACAAAGAGTGTGGAGACACAAAGGTTAAAAAGAAAATAAAAGGCGCCCGGAGAGATCAGCTCAATCTCCTGCCTACGTGCCTCATCTGATATGAGGATCAGGGCGACGTAGTTCCCCTACGCAGAGACACAGGTCTAGCCTAACCAGATAACAGAGGGAGACACAACTAGGGAGACTACGACTCGAGCCTAGATGTTATCATGCAAAATCATCCTTGAGTTAAGGTTGCTATCTAACTTGCACAGGAAGCAAGCCTATCCTAAACATGACTTGCACAGGAAGCAAGCCAAACTAAACCTAACTTGCACAGGAAGCAAGCTAAGGCAAACACACAAGCACAAATAGCACACACTATATGCAATCAATGGACTCAATCAAGGTTAGGTTTTAGTCTAGGGGTCATATCAACCTCGACAAACAAACCTCTGTAACAGGGTAATGTTAGCTCTTAACCCTAACATTGAGAGTTAGGGTGAAGCTGATGAAAGGTGAGTGAAGATGAGACTTCACAGCTCTTATCCCTGGCCTGAGAGTGCTTAAGACAAGAATGTGTGGGTTCAGAAAGTGGGAACCCTTCTACACATATGACACTGACTCATTGTACAATGATCTTGGGTTAATATCTGCAATGCATCAACACAGTGGTGTGAGCAAAGCAGATGACACACAGAATAGCAGGGGATGGATTGCACATCCCTTGTGTCTGCCAATGCCTCTTCACTTAGGAGGTCTTTGAATAAATGCAAGGACAAAAGTAAACAGTCACAAACATTGCCTCTTAAGGAGGACTTCAGACAGGTGCTTGGCCGAATAACAGGCCAGGTCTTCCAGACTACATGGAGTAAGGAAATTATACCTCAATGCAAATTGCTATCAAGCAAAGCAAAGCAAAGTTCTCAAAGAACTAATAGCAACTAATGTACCTGAAATCAGTCAAACACAATTAGTATACTAGACACAAAGTTAAAACAAACAGCATAAGCCAACAGACAACACAGTCAAGCATATGTGCAAAGCACAAGCTCATAACAAGTGAGCTAAGCAACCTACAAAAAACAAACAAGTTAGTTCATGATAAACAATCAAACTCATTCAACTTGTATTGATCTCTTTGAAGCATTTGTTGCTTAACCTGAAAAACCAAGCTTAAACATGAGCAACAAGACCACTAGGACAAGCCTAGGGTCAAAAGGGGATAAAAAATTCAAAACAGCAAGGGACAAGTGTCCAAAGTCAAGATAAATCAATCAAGAAACAAACCCAAGTGGTTTCACATTCACATCATTCATCATTATCATTTCACAAGCAAATTAGGTCAAAGCATGGCATATAGAACCTCAAAGAAGTCAACAGAATGTCTCAACTCAAATTAAATCACAAACATTCCAAAAAATCCTCAAATAAATCATGATCAAACACCATCCAAAACATGATAAGCACACCAAATTTCAGCTCATTTGGATCAAAATAAGTAGGTCAATGAAAATCAGAAAGTCAAAGCAAGTTCAAGCATACTCATACAAAGCATCAAAACATGCACCAACTTCAATTAATCATAAAACAGAAACAACATATGATAAATGAATGGGACTAAAACCATGACAAGCTATAAGATGTCTACAATCCACATGTTAAATTTCAAGTCCATCCAGTTAAGCATTAGAATTTCACAAATCATATGGCATCATGTGTCACAAAAGTCAACAATTTGGTCAAACAGGGGAGAAATTATCAATCAAATAGGAAATGCATTCAAAAATTCCAGAAAAATTCACACACATTCTCAACATGCACAAGTGTCTTCATGCAAAAATTCAAACCATTTTGAGTTCAATAAGCAGGGTAATTAAAATCATGAAGTTGGACATGCATGGTGTGACACAAATTGTCACACCCCTATTCAAAAAATCATATCTCCACAAGCAGCAATGATAAAATTACAAACTCTATACCAAAATCACCATGAACATGTCTAGTTTAAGCACAAAAAATTTGAGAGGCATTTGATCAGGTATCATCATTTCACAAGCAATTTGGCAAAGCATACACAAAATGGACAACATGAACAAACCCTAGCACATTTTAGAATCCACACATGCAAAAAATCTGGAAAAATCATCATAAAAACTAGAGATCATGAGGAGCATTTCACAAAAAACCCCACCAAATTTGGATTAAAAATGAGTGACTTATGATTTTTGGAAGATTGGCATATCAAATGAAATAAATATTGAAATAATGAAATGATTTAAATAAAATGAAAACCGGCAGTGGCAATTTCGTAATAACCCGGTCCCTTAAGTGAAACTCCGCGTTTCACTTAAGGAGGTGTCGTCCTCTGATTCGCGCATGGCAATAAAACAGTAAATTCATGTAAAACAAAAGCTCCAAATGGCCAAACGCGATTCTGGGTTTACAGAAACTAGGGTTTATGCACAGTTCATCTTGTTCATCAATGGTGATGAACTTTTGTTCCAGTTTTGGAAAATGAAAACATCATTCGAATCATCTTGCAGAGTACATCAATAATACAACCATCATTAACCCTAATTCGAACTAACAAGGAAGCAACAAGCAACATAACATTCACATATGAAATTTCATGACAACATAACTTTCAAAATACTTGACCATTTTCCACGATTTAAAGTTCAGTATAACCAGAAAGGCAAGATCTATCCAAAGCATGTCAACATTTTAAGAATAGTGTGATTCGAAATTTTACCTAATCTGCAGGACAGTGATGGAACAGTGGTTGTTTGGCCGTGACTAGTGGAAACAGCAACTTCTTGATGCTCCAGATGATGAATGAATGAGTATTGAAAGCCCAGTTACCTCAATTCCAGCTCAAAGATCCAACTGCCATGGAAATGGTTCAATGCAACAGTGGTAATTTCTTGCTCTACAGTTGTGAAACAAAGCTTGCAAAGGCCTCCAAAATGATGGTAAATGATGAAACAATCAACAGGGCACGAGCTCTTTTGGAGATTTTCAGAAAAAAGTTCAAGTAAGGAAATGAGAGCTTGAGAGAAAATGAAGTTTTTTGATCTGGTTTGTGTGTTGTGGCTAGGGTTTTCAGACTGAAAATGTGCACTATATACTCTGATTAGTAATGCTTAAGTGTGGTTAGTGGAATGGTAAGTGAATTTGGCTTAATGAAAGTGTTTTGGTCATTTGCTAAAAAAAACACTCAAATTGCATGGGGTGCATGTTAATGCACGAAATTGGGCTTAGGCATACCCCAAATATGATTCCTGAACATTGGCAAATGGTGAAAAGCATTGGTAAGGCTTAAATTGAAAGCTCATTTTTTCACCTCTCTCTTTTTTAATTCATGCCACTTGAAAAAGGCCATTCTGCTTGGATGATTTTTTGTAAATTGTGATGAAGGATTTGGATAGAGCATATCAAATGTGACTTGTAGCAAAAAACCTCACTCAATTTGGCCAAATGGTTTGGAAGATATGCCACTTTGAAGTTCAAAAATTTCTGAGAATGATTTGATCATAACTTGCCAACCATAAATGATAAATGAGTGTTCTTGGACTTTTTGGAAATGTGAGAACAAGATCTTCAACTTTCATGTTAGACAAAAATTCATTTGAAGCTTGTATGATGATGTAAATTTGAGGAGCAAAACTTTCCATTTTTGGCAATTTCCAATTACAAGTCACCTGCTATTTTAGGAAACTTCTTGTCTGACTTTATTTTCTCCAATCTTGATCTTTGAAATGTCAAATGAGACTTGTATGGACATGAATGAAGCCTTTCAAACCATCTCCCACCTTCAAATCCATAAAATCAAGCACAGTTGACCACAGTTGACCATAGTTGACTTTCTAGGGCTTCTGATGGACTGAACAATAACTGATGACTTCTGAGCACCCAATCCTTGACCACACCACTTCAAAAGAACCCCTAGGTCATGTGAACATGTTGGACCAACCCTAGGGCCTTGTCTCAATGGAAATGGCACTTGCTTGCTTGATTGACTGATCTCTTGACCAGTTTGACCTAATTTTGTCTGATGGACCTGCACTTGGGCAAAGGATAATGCAATGCTATGCAGTGGACTATGTTATGTTAATGACCTAATATGAGAATGTATGTACAAAAAGTAGGTGCAAATTTGAGGTGCTATAGCTGCCCCTATTCAATCAGCTGGGAACCTGAACGGATGAGAGCAACGGCTGTCAGACTTTCAAGGTACACAGGGATTGAATACCAAAGAACCGTAGAAATTTGCACATGCTGGATATGATACAAGAAAAACCAAATCATTTACTGATGACGGCTGCACGACAACTTCAGAAAAGCAAAACCATTTACCAATGGCTAAATACTGGAAACTTGATATTTACCGATATCAACTTCAGCGAGACCATTTACCGATGGCTGCTGGGAAACAACTTGATGTTTAAAAGGAAGCAAGACCATTCACCGATGGTGGCTTCAAAGCAACTTGACATTTACCGATATCAACTTCAACAAAACCATTTACCGATGGCTGTTCCAACTCGGGACTCGATATTTACCGATATCGAAGAAAATGGGGCCATTTACCGATGGCGTCTCCACTTGGGGAGGAAAAGGATATATTGTATTTGGAATCAGACAAGACGTTTACCAACGACTCTTGGCGATTTCGATCCTATCAACAAGAAAATAACGCACGACAGACATTTACCGATGACTGGGATGAGACTCGATGTTTACCGACATCGGAAGATGATGTTTACCGACATCAAAGAAAATGACCAGACATTTACCGATGACTGGGGGGTAAGACTATGTTTATCGACACCAACGGAGAGGTGGACACTTTACCGGGGAAGTAAAAACAAATACTTGTA
The DNA here is from genome assembly GCF_024323335.1 of Lathyrus oleraceus. Taxonomy (NCBI): domain Eukaryota; kingdom Viridiplantae; phylum Streptophyta; class Magnoliopsida; order Fabales; family Fabaceae; genus Lathyrus; species Lathyrus oleraceus. Next base: position 394,389,441 of record NC_066580.1, on the reverse strand, counting down.
ACAGGAAACCTAGACAGGACGTTTACCGACGACTCTACTGGGAATCTCTAGCTGGGGGAATTATCAGACATTTACTGATGACTGGAAAAAACTTGACGTTTACCGACATCGAAAGATGATGTTTACCGACATCAAACAAAGGCGACTAGACATTTACCGATGACTGGGATGAGACTCGATGTTTACCGACATCGAAAGATGATGTTTACCGACATCCGAAAAATGACCAGACATTTACCGATGACTGGGGTGGGACTCGATGTTTACCGACATCGAAAGATGATGTTTACCGACATCCAAAAAATGACCAGACATTTCCTGATGACTGGGGTGGGACTCGATGTTTACCGACACCGAAACAATGGTGTTTACCGACACCAAACAAAGAACACACGCGGGTGCTGAAATGACACCTACCGGTATCACAAGAATGACATCTTAAGTACGTCAAGGCAAGGCTGACCACTTGCTGGGGGTCTCACTGGGGAGAGACAAGCTTTCCATTCGCGGACGGGTGAGGAAATAAACCTCTGTGGGGATATCAATCCTGAATGCTGTCAAAGCAACTGTAGTAGACGTGCTGTACCGATGTTGAACAAAATGATCCGCCTCTGCCGGGGATACGGTCTGATAGGGTTAACACATGAATGCATATGTTTGAATTTTTCTATGGCGTAATGCCCCATATGGAATAGGAATGCTACGCAATTTGAGGATGCAATGATCACTACATGCAAGATGCAAAATGATGAAAATTCCGCCGGGGAATACACAGGACAACTGTGCTGAGAAACCATCAATACAACTCCGCTAGGGGAAAACAAGGCAACTCGCTGGGGAGTAATGAAGCAACTTGCTAGGGACAAACCGGCAACTTCACTAGGGAAAGTCCCAAACGATCCACAAGTAGGATGAACTCTGCTCCGGGAAATAACTGCTGGGGAACGCTCACAAATGACGACCTGCAAAACAGAACAACCAATGCCCCTAGGGGATACATGGACAAGATACGCTCAAGTGTCCTCAACATTCAAAATGATTTTCAAATGTTTTATCTTTCTGCAAGTGATTGTTCAGCCTTCATGTTTTTATATGCAATGTTTATCAAAAATTCGGACGTTTTTGCAAACAAAACAGTAAAAATAAAAACAAAGAGCTATTTATCTGAATAACGACTTTTATTGATTGAAAATGTGCCTGAAAAGGCAAATACATTGGGAAGCAATTCCTAGGAAGAGGTAATTGCGCACAAAAGGAAAATAAACTATCCTAATGGCAATGTGAACACGGCATCCACTGTTTCCCAACTTTGTTATAACTCATAGATCATCAATTTTTTCTCCCATTTTTCCTTGCTTTCTGAGAAGAATGACTGGACCGATCACATCTCTCGAGATGGCAGACGACTGAAGCGCGATGAAGTACAGATAACTCAGACTGTAGTCTTCGCTTTAATCCCTCTTTTGGCTAGATCGCCCTTTCGGGTTTTCAATCCACCGGGATACCCATTTTTGCCTAAGCCGCCCTTGCGGGTTTTCGACTTACCGGGTGTACAAATTCTTTTCATTTTTATCCCTAATTTTTGCCCGAACCTTTTCTTTCTGTTTTTCGGTTCGCCGGGATGCCCTTTTTTGCCTGGACTCTTTTATTCTTTTTGTCCAGCGGGTCAATTTATGCGAAGTATTTTTTGACTACATCTGAGTTCACAGGGGATGGAAAATCTTCACCATCCATAGTTGTAAGCATCAAGGCTCCACCGGAGAAAACCTTCTTCACAACATATGGACCTTCATAATTAGGAGTCCACTTGCCCCTGTTATCTGTACCGGGAGGAAGGATCCTCTTCAAAACTAGATCACCGATCTGATAGCTCCGAGGATGCACTTTCTGATCAAAGGCTCGCTTCATCCTTCTCTGATATAACTGCCCATGGCACACAGCTGTTAACCGTCTCTCTTCGATAAGGCTTAACTCATTAAACCTTGTCCGAATCCACTCGGCTTCGTCCAACTTGACATCCAACAAAACCCTCAGAGAAGGGATCTCCACTTCAACAGGTAGGACTGCTTCCATACCATACACAAGGGAATACGGGGTTGCCTCGGTCGACGTACGTACAGAGGTACGGTACCCATGTAAAGCGAAAGGCAGCATCTCATGCCAATCCTTGTACGTCACGACCATCTTCTGCACAATCTTCTTGATATTCTTGTTAGCCGCCTCTACAGCACCATTCATCTTCGGTCTGTAAGGAGAAGAATTGTGATGTTCAATCTTGAAATCTCTGCAAAGCTCTTTCATCATCTTGTTATTGAGATTCGAACCATTGTCAGTGATGATTCTCTCAGGAACTCCATAACGACAAATGATTTCTTTCTTGATGAACCAGGCAACCACTTGTTTGGTAACATTAGCATAAGAAGCTGCTTCTACCCATTTTGTGAAGTAGTCAATTGCAACCAAGATGAAGCGATGTCCATTGGAAGCAGTAGGCTCAATCTTCCCAATCATGTTAATGCCCCACATGGTAAACGGCCAAGGCGAGTTCATGACATTCAAGGGGCTTGGTGTTACATGCACCTTGTCAGCATAAATCTGGCATTTATGGCACTTCCGAGCATATTTGAAACAATCGGATTCCATAGTCATCCAGTAATAACCGGCTCTTAACAATTTCTTCGACATTGCATGACCACCAACATGTGTACCAAACGAACCTTCATGCACTTCTTGCATCAACATGTCTGCTTCGTGTCTATCCACGCATCTGAGCAAGACCATGTCAAAGTTCCTCTTGTACAACACATCATCCTGATTCAAATAAAAGCTTCCAGCTAGCCTTCTCAGGGTCTTCTTATCATTCTTTGACGCACCTTCAGGATACTCCTGAGTCTTGAGGAAGTTCTTGATGTCATAGTACCACGGTTTCTCATCAATCACAACAGCCTCGGCTTCAAACACATATGCAGGCCTCTCGAGTCGGTTCACCGCAACATGTGGCACATGATTCCACCAATGAACTTTGATCATGGACGATAAAGTAGCCAAAGCATCAGCCATCTGATTCTCGTCCCGGGGGACATGATACAACTTCACCTTCTTGAAGAACGTCAGTATTCTTCTGGTGTAATCTTTATACGGAATCAAATGCGGCTGGTTCGTATTCCAATCTCCATTGACCTGATTGATCACTAGAGCGGAATCTCCATAAATGTCAAGAGTCTTGATTCTCAGGTCGATGGCTTCTTCTATGCCCATGATACAAGCCTCATACTCAGCTTCATTGTTGGTGACGTCAAAAGTCAATCTGGCAGAGAAAGGTATATGAGCACCTTTAGGATTAATGAGCACTGCCCCAACACCGTTGCCATTCATATTCACAGCCCCATCAAACATCAGTGTCCACTTGTCATCAGGATCTGGTCCTTCCTCGACAAGAGGCTCTTCGCAATCTTTCATCTTAAGATACATGATGTCTTCATCAGGGAATTCAAACATCATAGGCTGATAATCGTCGATCGGTTGCTCGGCGAGATAGTCCGACAGAATACTACCTTTGATGGCCTTCTGTGACGTGTACTGGATATCATACTCTGTTAAGATCATCTGCCAACGGGCAACACGTCCTGTGAGAGCCGGCTTCTCAAAGATGTACTTTACTGGGTCCATCTTAGAAATCAATAAGGTAGTATGGTTCAACATATACTGCCTCAGTCGGCGAGCAGCCCAGGCCAAAGCACAACAAGTTTTCTCGAGCAGTGAATATCTTGTTTCACAATCGATAAACTTTTTGATAAGGTAGTATATCGCATGCTCTTTTCGACCAGACTCGTCATGCTGCCCCAATACACACCCCATCGAGTTCTCGGTTACTGATAGGTACATTATCAGAGGTCTCCCTGGCACTGGAGGGATCAGGATTGGAGGATTCTGTAAATACTCTTTTATCTTGTCAAACGCCTTCTGACAGTCATCATTCCACCTGATTGCTTGATTCTTTCTGAGCAATCTGAAAATTGGTTCGCACGTGGCAGTTAGGTGAGATATGAACCTTGCAATGTAGTTCAACCTCCCTAAAAACCCACGGACTTGCTTTTCCGTTTTCGGTTCAGGCATCTCTTGAATAGCTTTGACTTTTGCTGGATCAACCTCAATCCCTTTCTCACTGACAATGAAGCCTAACAGCTTTCCGGATCTCACCCCAAACGTACACTTGTTCGGATTCAGCCTTAGTTTGAACTTGACCAATCTGTCAAACAACTTCTGCAAATTAACCAGGTGCTCCTCTTCTGTCTGCGACTTCGCAATCATATCATCCACGTACACTTCAATCTCTTTGTGCATCATGTCATGAAAGAGAGTCGTCATTGCCCTCTGATAGGTAGCACCGGCATTCTTCAGCCCAAATGGCATCATCTTATAGCAGAATGTGCCCCAAGGTGTAATGAATGTCGTCTTTTCCATGTCCTCTGGCGCCATCTTGATCTGATTATAGCCCGAGAAACCGTCCATGAAAGAGAATACCGAGGATTGAGCCGTATTATCCACCAATACATCGATGTGAGGTAATGGGAAATCGTCTTTCGGACTTGCTCTGTTCAAATCCCGGTAGTCGACACACATTCTGACTTTGCCATCCTTCTTTGGCACAGGAACGATGTTGGCTACCCACGGTGGATAACTGGTAACAGCCAGAAAAACCGCATCCCACTACTTCTGAACCTCTTCCTTGATCTTGATAGCCATCTCAGGACTAGTTCTGCGAAGCTTCTGCTTGACCGACGGACACTCTTCTCTGAGGGGTAGTCGATGCACCACAATGTCTGTATCCAACCCAGGCATATCTTGATATGACCAGGCGAATATTTCCACATATTCTCTCAGCATCTCGATCAGCCTCCTCTTGACAGAGTCCTCTAAAGCAGCCCCAATCTTGATCTCTCTTCTGGCGTCCTCAGTACCCAGATTAACAATCTCCAACTCCTCCTGATGAGGTTGGATGACCCTTTCCTCCTGCTTCAGTAATCTGACCAATTCTGCGGGGAGTTCACAGTCTTCCTCACTCTCCTCTTCGGCTTGGTAGATGGGATTATCAAAATCATACTGAGCCATAACAGGATTGTTCATAGTGGATGCCATAAGGTCACTTATGCATGTTTTAATGTTTTGTTTTAGAAAAAGTGTTCAATAAAGTCACAAAAAACAAAAACATTGCCATTTTTATTGTTTTTTAGAAAAAGTGAAAACAAAAAATAGAAAGACAGGGATCACAAAATTTGATTGCAAAACGTCCTTTATTTATGATAATCATTAAAACATGATGAGGCCCTACAATGAACCACTACGCCTTGGGCAGAACGTAGGGTTTTCATGCAAAATGAAAAAACAAAGGAAAATTACTCTGTCTGAAGAGTAACTTGGACCACTTCTTCAGCCGTCCAGTTGTTGATAGACTCCCCTGGGGCACACGGGCGAACCCAGATGTCCAGATCACAGTCACTGTCACAGTCTTCACCACCGGTTGCCAAGACGTCGCCATGATTCATCAGCCCAGCACTGGTGAAGGTACTCGGACCCGTCTGCACACTCTGCTCTACTTGGAGAGGCTCATAACCAATGCCGAATTTGTCTTCTTGACAGGCAAGTCTACCATCTTGCCCCAGCCCTCAGCTTTGCCGGAATCAACAACCTCCTTGGCTTGCTTGTATGAAGCAATCGAAGCACCCGGTTTCCTCTGATCAGCGTAGGCCACCTTCTCAAGAGCCACCGTCTCAAACGCCTGGCACAATGTTTCATGGATCTCGCCATCTACCTCAACATATTTGATTGAGGATAGGTGACTCACCAGAATCTCTTCTTCGCCACACACGGTCACAATTTGGCCGTTCCAGACATACTTGAGTTTTTGGTGGAGAGTTGACGAGACTGCTCCTGCTGCGTGAATCCAAGGATGCCCCAACAGACAGCTGTAGGCGGGTTGAATGTCCATAACATAAAAAATGATGTCGAAAACCTCTGGACCTATCTTCACCGGCAAGGTAACTTCACCAAACACAGAACGTTTGGATCCATCAAATGCGCGCACAATAAGGTCACTAGGAGTGAGCACAACTCCTTCAACATCAATCTTCTTCAGAATCTGCTTCGGTAAGACATTCAACGACGACCCGGTGTCTACCAACACGTGAGACAAAACTGCCCCCTTACATTCCATAGTGATATGCAAGGCTTTGTTATGATTGCGACCCTCAGGCGTTAAGTCTAGGTCAGTGAATCCTACACCATGCCTGGTGCTCACGTTGGCCAACACACCCTCTAGCTGGTTGACGAAAATCTCTTGAGGTACGTAAGCCATTTTCAGCATCTTCAACAAGGCATCACGATGTGCCTCAGAGCACAACAGCAAAGAGAGAATTGAAATTTTGGACGGAGTCTGGTTGAGCTGATCTACGATCTTGTAGTCACCTTCTTTATGATCTTCATAAATTCCTCCACGTCCTTTTCAAATGAACCCTCAGGCTCCTTCTGAGCCGGTTCCTCGTCAACGACAACCTGTTTGCCCTTCGTCCTAGCAGATGCCTCTGCATTGGCATCCCTCAACGGTTGAGGCGCAAACAGTCGTCCGCTTCTAGTAAAACCACCCGGACCACCAACATTGTCCACAACTGGACTTACAACGGCCGGAGTTCTACTAGGTGCCACAATAGTTACCGGAGCTTGATTGGTCGGTCTGACCCGATTCTCGGCCCTTCTGTTATTCCGGTAGGCATTGTCGTACCTCCATGGCACAGCCCTACTATTCTCAACTGGTCTGCTTCCAGATGCCACGATAGTAGTTGGAGCATTGATGGTTATTGGAGCAGAAATGGTAACTGGGGTACCACCATTTGCAGGCATACTAACAACCCTTTGGCCTCGTCCTTCAGACGGTTTAAAGTAGATGGTGACAGTTGACACTGACCCATTATCTCTGACAGCCCGACTGAACTGAACACAACCTTCGTCAATCAGCTTTTGAATACCAGCCCTCAACTGGTCACAACCATTATCAGCTTCGGCACAACCAAAACAACCCTCATCACAACCCGGGTAGACACCCCCATTCAGCAGACGGCCCTTTACCACCAGCAGATGAGTCTGAACATCATCAACATTAGCAACTAGATCTTCAGCTTCCCCTTCAATATTGTTTACCCTATGCCCACCATGCTAAGTCATAGGATTGTTCACAACGTTGGGTACCGGAGAGAAGTTGATCGCCTTGGAATCGATCAAATCTTGGACTTTGTGCTGGAAAGCCCGGCTTTTCTCAGTATGGTGCCCTGGTGCCCCGGAGTGAAAGTCACAACGGACGTTGGCGTCGTATCCAGGAGGCAATACTGTGGGTGGAGCCATTGTACGCAACTCTACAAACCCCAACCTGAGTAGTTCGGGCAGCAGTTCGGCGTACGACATTGGTAGAGGATCAAAACGTCGATCAGGCATCCTCTGTCTGGCCTGATACAGACGTTGTTGCTGTTGTTGTTGTTGTTGCGGTTGTTGAACTCTTTGTTGTTGTTGTTGACGAGGTTGAGGTGCAGGAATGGTCACTGCAGCAACCGGGCGATACTGATCTCTATTTACACTTCCTCTATACACATTCCCTCGGTGTTGTACAGCATTGGTTTCACCTTCTCTACGGCGAGGTGCCCCAGAGAAAGGTTTCTTTGATGACGAAGAAGAACCCACATCTTGAATTTTGCCGGCCTTAATCAGACTTTCAGTTCTCTCGCCACAGATGACGACATCAGAAAAACTACCGAATGGGCAGCTTCCCATCCGGTTCATAAATACACCTTGAAGAGTGCTGATGAACATGTCTGTCAACTCCCTTTCCAACATAGGGGGTTGAACTCTCGCAGCAAGCTCACGCCATCTCTGGGCATACTCTTTAAAGCTCTCGTTGTTTTTCTGGCACAGACTCTGCAGCTGAGTCCGGCTAGGTGCCATATCCATGTTATGTTTGTACTGTCTGAGGAACGCTTCTCCCAAATCCCTCCAGCATCTGATCCAATCTCTTTTTAACTCCATATACCAGTCCAAAGATGCCCCGGATAGGCTATCTTGGAAAAAGTACATCCACATCTTCTCGTCGTCAGTATACGCCGAGATCTTTCGATAGTATGCCTGCACATGAGTGCGAGGGCAAGAAGTGCCGTTGTATTTGTCAAAAATGGGTGCTTTGAACTTATACGGGATTCTCAAGCCTTCCACTAACCCCGTATTAGTAACATCAAAACCGAGAGAGTTTTGACATTCCATAGCCCGGATCTTTTCAGCAAGGGCCTCAACTTTGCGATCTCTCTCATCAACCCTTCCTAGGACGTCTTCATCTTCACTGAGCATAGTGAAGATATCCTCTTGTCTGTCCACCATCGGAGCCTGATTACGGGCCGGGGCACGGACTACCCTGGCATTGGCGGTCTCTGGAGCAATCGGTTGACCGTTGACTCGAATACCTCTTAACTCATCCCCTACAGCATAGTTATTGATGGGAACAGCAGCAGTAGGGTTGTCATTGATCGGGCCTCCCTCTGGCAGAGCTTGGTTGGGCGGTGGAATTACAGCTTCTTGCCTCTGAACTAGAGCTCGGAGTTCTTCTTGTCCTTGTGCAACCTCTTGCATCATATGCATGAACTGGGCCATGTTAGCCCTCATCTCAGCTAACTCAGCTTATACTTGATCCATGTTCCTTTGGTGGTTGAGTCTCGTTGAGTAGCGATGCGGTCTCTGATCAGCTATCCTGCCTAAACACAGGAACCAAAGTGAGAAGTCACGAACAAGAACACCTGCTATGCAAAATGTTATGAGTATGATGTTTAATGATGCGTATGATGCACATGATATGTTCATCTCTCAGGCATTCAAAGAGCCTGACTCATCCTCAAAAGATGGCAACCTGCGGCAACAAGGGAACAACAAAATACAAGGTAAATGAAAACAACAGGAAACACCAACAACGTTATCTATAAATAAGAACAAAAAAGATCATACAACCAAGTCAACAAATATTCGAATAAACGGAGTACAACAACGAATCCCATCCAACAAGCCTGGAGGTGATTCTCAACATAGACATCAAAGAATACAAGCTAAGATAAACGGTCTTCCGGAATGAGGGTCTTCAGGTACTGGCACTGGTCTATCAACAGTGTGCATTCTGAACATTCTGGTAGAGGGGTGATCTTCTCCTTCAATTGTCTTCTAAGCTCCATAACTTCTCCTCCAAGGTATTCCTCTGATGTCTGCCTCAAATCTACCTCTTTCTTCAACTGGATGTCTTTGTCTCTGAGTTGCTTCTCCAAGTCTCTGATCTTTTTCTGGTAGCTGGCTTCAGCTCTCTGCAGCCTCAAACACTCCCGATGTTCTGCATCTAACATGGATTCCATCTCTTCGTAGGATCTCTTCTTTCTTCTCACTCTACTAGCATCCTCTCCTTGCACTTCCCTGAGTTGATGGGCCAAGTTCAACCTATCAGCCTTGGCTTTGTAAAGCTCCATCTGGGTATCTTGCTCCTTCTCTCTCAACCGGCGATTCTCCATCAGGGCTTGCTTGTAGTGCTCAGCGGGCACACTCTCAACAAGGATCAAAGGTGGTTGCTCCTGCAACGGCTCCATCCTATCGTAGGGTAGCAACAAAGTTTCCACTCTCTTCTTTACCCAATCAGTGTAATCAGGCATAGCAATGGCAAACTTCTTCCCTAAGACAGCTCCATCCTTCACTCCAACAGACCTCCAAGCTCTTCCTATCTGCTCCAATCTAGCCGGGTCACTCCGCTTCTCAAAATACACACTTTCAGCTACCTCAGCATCAAGTGGTCTTCCCTTCATTACAAACCCTAACTGACGAAGAGAGAGAACTGGATTATAATTTATGCAACCTTTGGTCCCCACGAGTGGCACGTTCCGGAATTCTCCACAACTCATAACAACATCCCGCACATCCATCCGGTATGATTGCCATCTGATGTCATAGGAGGTAAGCGACATGACCCTCTGAGTCCACTTATGAGTGCTCTGAGCATCCATAAAGGGTCCACTGGCTGGCAGAAGGGACATGAACCATCTGAGCAAGAGAGGTAGACAGCATCTGATAGCTCCACCCTTACCATGCCTACTGTGAATAGCATAGTAAGTGTCAGCTAATAGAGTGGGAACTGGATTCCTTCCAATGAAGATACAGACCGCAGCACAGTCAACAAAATTGGGCATGCTCGGGAATAGGACGATCCCATAGATCATAACAGCAAGCTGGGCATGAAAAGCTTCCCAATTCCCTTTTTCTGCTTCTTCTCTGGCAACTCTCAGCAGAAACTTCAACGGCAGACCCACGACATCCCCACTGGGCTTCCAGTTATCACAGACTTCTTTGACACTCAACTGGAGAGCTTTGGCAACAACTCTGAAATCAACTTCCTTCGGTACGTCCAAGAAGGGAACCTGATGCTGAATCGAGACACTCAACAGAATAGAATACTCCTCGAGAGTAGGCGCCAACTGATAATCTTGAAAGGTGAAACAATGAAGCTCCGGGTCGTAGAACTGAAGAAGGGTCTGCAACGGCACCGGATCGACTACCATCTTCAACAGCGTCAGAATATCCCCATACTGGTCAACGAACCCCTTCTGGTTACCACTGATTATCAGGCTACTCAACTCGATCAATGAAGTCAACGGCTCACGATGAAAGCTGTAGGAACAGGTCTTCCGCTTCGGCTCTGGGACTGTTGCCATCTCTATCGGTGAACAAGCTCTGGAATGTACCTGAGAAATGATATGCATGCAGAGATTAGTTTTTTTCTTTTTTTTCTCTTCTTTTTTCTTCTTTTTTTTTCCTTTTTTTTTATATTGCGTATTTTTTTTGAAAATAAACATGCTATGATGCAAATGATGCAAACACAACTGGTTGGCCGTGCATCTCTGATCACAAGGTCGAAGCTTCGGTTTAAACTCAGAACCCCAAATCCATTTGAAACCCAAAGTCAACTGAGAACTGTCATCTGAACCCAAAGTCACCAACAGAACCACAAGTCACCAACGGTACCTGTAATAATGATCAAACCCTTCCCCACTCACGGGTGTCGTCTAGGCCAGGGTAAGGTCGGGAGAAACGCAACATAAATAACCTTTTGCAGAATATTATCATATACACACCTGAAGTATGCAACGACAATATCCCACCAGGGTCTGAACTACTCGTGATGTCAATGTTCCGCTAAGTGGCGCAATACCACCCGCTTCCCATGAATCACTCTATTCCTAAGCATCCTAGATTTCACTCATGGCCTGGGTATTGGGCCTTTTACCTCAAGTAACTCCCACCCCAATAGAGAGAAACAGACAACCAGCCAGCCAGATAAACAATGAATGTGAATGAATGCAAACATAAGTGCAAACATAAATGCAAACAACAAAAAATGAATGCAAACAATAAATAAGGAATGCAATAAATAACAGCAAACAGCAACCAAAACCCTAACCTAGAGAGCGCTAGGAGAGACTCGCTTAGGGAAGACGGACCAACATAGGTCAACTTCTCTATTTCCCCAGCAGAGTCGCCAGCTGTCGCATTACGCGAAAAACCGGCGGGAAACAAGAACAACAGAGCCGCCACCGTGCGTTATTTATCCCAAAAGAGGGAAAGGAAACGCTCAGAGTAAACCTGGAAAAGACGTGGTCTCGCGACCAAAGAGAATGGGATCGGGAGTCGGTTATGCGAAGGGAAGGTATTAGCACCCCTACGCATCCGTCGTACTCGACGGGATCCACGCACAAAAGCAAGGAAAATGGTTGCTAATACACTGCTCACACACACACACTGGCTGAAAGAGACACAAGAAAACAGACTGAAACTGACTCGGCAGGATATCGCATCCTGGGCCTACTTAGTCTATCAAGCATAGACATCAGAGTCTAAGTAGTTCGGACTGGGGAAACGACACATGCTCGCTAGGATATCGCATCCTATGCATACGTATCTCCTTGGACGAAGGAGAATCAGAGCATTCGTAGCTCGGCTAACACGCACACAAACAAACACAGGCAAAGGCAAACGTGGAGCCTGAATGCCAATCACTGGACTTACATCAGCATCCGAACCAAAACACACACAAGAAGGCAAACGTGGAGCCCGAATGCCAATCACTGGACTTACATCAGCATCCGAACCGAACAGACACAAAGAGTGTGGAGACACAAAGGTTAAAAAGAAAATAAAAGGCGCCCGGAGAGATCAGCTCAATCTCCTGCCTACGTACCTCATCTGATATGAGGATCAGGGCGACGTAGTTCCCCTACGCAGAGACACAGGTCTAGCCTAACCAGATAACAGAGGGAGACACAACTAGGGAGACTATGACTCGAGCCTAGATGTTATCATGCAAAATCATCCCTGAGTTAAGGTTGCTATCTAACTTGCACAGGAAGCAAGCCTATCCTAAACATGACTTGCACAGGAAGCAAGCCAAACTAAACCTAACTTGCACAGGAAGCAAGCTAAGGAAAACACACAAGCACAAATAGCACACACTATATGCAATCAATGGACTCAATCAAGGTTAGGTTTTAGTCTAGGGGTCATATCAACCTCGACAAACAAACCTCTGTAACAGGGTAATGTTAGCTCTTAACCCTAACATTGAGAGTTAGGGTGAAGCTGATGAAAGGTGAGTGAAGATGAGACTTCACAGCTCTTATCCCTGGCCTGAGAGTGCTTAAGACAAGAATGTGTGGGTTCAGAAAGTGGGAACCCTTCTACACATATGACACTGACTCATTGTACAATGATCTTGGGTTAATATCTGCAATGCATCAACACAGTGGTGTGAGCAAAGCAGATGACACACAGAATAGCAGGGGATGGATTGCACATCCCTTGTGTCTGCCAATGCCTCTTCACTTAGGAGGTCTTTGAATAAATGCAAGGACAAAAGTAAACAGTCACAAACATTGCCTCTTAAGGAGGACTTCAGACAGGTGCCTGGCCGAATAACAGGCCAGGTCTTCCAGACTACATGGAGTAAGGAAATTATACCTCAATGCAAATTGCTATCAAGCAAAGCAAAGCAAAGTTCTCAAAGAACTAATAGCAACTAATGTACCTGAAATCAGTCAAACACAATTAGTATACTAGACACAAAGTTAAAACAAACAGCATAAGCCAACAGACAACACAGTCAAGCATATGTGCAAAGCACAAGCTCATAACAAGTGAGCTAAGCAACCTACAAAAAACAAACAAGTTAGTTCATGATAAACAATCAAACTCATTCAACTTGTATTAATCTCTTTGAAGCATTTGTTGCTTAACCTGAAAAACCAAGCTTAAACATGAGCAACAAGACCACTAGGACAAGCCTAGGGTCAAAAGGGGATAAAAAATTCAAAACAGCAAGGGACAAGTGTCCAAAGTCAAGATAAATCAATCAAGAAACAAACCCAAGTGGTTTCACATTCACATCATTCATCATTATCATTTCACAAGCAAATTAGGTCAAAGCATGGCATATAGAACCTCAAAGAAGTCAACAGAATGTCTCAACTCAAATTAAATCACAAACATTCCAAAAAATCCTCAAATAAATCATGATCAAACACCATCCAAAACATGATAAGCACACCAAATTTCAGCTCATTTGGATCAAAATAAGTAGGTCAATGAAAATCAGAAAGTCAAAGCAAGTTCAAGCATACTCATACAAAGCATCAAAACATGCACCAACTTCAATTAATCATAAAACATAAACAACATATGATAAATGAATGGGACTAAAACCATGACAAGCTATAAGATGTCTACAATCCACATGTTAAATTTCAAGTCCATCCAGTTAAGCATTAGAATTTCACAAATCATATGGCATCATGTGTCACAAAAGTCAACAATTTGGTCAAACAGGGGAGAAATTATCAATCAAATAGGAAATGCATTCAAAAATTCCAGAAAAATTCACACACATTCTCAACATGCACAAGTGTCTTCATGCAAAAATTCAAACCATTTTGAGTTCAATAAGCAGGGTAATTAAAATCATGAAGTTGGACATACATGGTGTGACACAAATTGTCACACCCCTATTCAAAAAATCATATCTCCACAACCAGCAATGATAAAATTACAAACTCTATACCAAAATCACCATGAACATGTCTAGTTTAAGCACAAAAAATTTGAGAGGCATTGGATCATGTATCATCATTTCACAAGCAATTTGGCAAAGCATACACAAAATGGACAACATGAACAAACCCTAGCACATTTTAGAATCCACACGTGCAAAAAATATGGAAAAATCATCATAAAAAACTAGAGATCATGAGGAGCATTTCACAAAAATCCCACCAAATTTGGATTAAAAATGAGTGACTTATGATTTTTGGAAGATTGGCATATCAAATGAAATAAATATTGAAATAATGAAATGATTTAAATAAAATGAAAACCGGCAGTGGCAATTTCGTAATAACCCGGTCCCTTAAGTGAAACTCCGCGTTTCACTTAAGGAGGTGTCGTCCTCTGATTCGCGCATGACAATAAAACAGTAAATTCATGCAAAACAAAAGCTCCAAATGGCCAAACGCGATTCTGGGTTTACAGAAACTAGGGTTTATGCACAGTTCATCTTGTTCATCAATGGTGATGAACTTTTGTTCCAGTTTTGGAAAATGAAAACATCATTCGAATCATCTTGCAGAGTACATCAATAATACAACCATCATTAACCCTAATTCGAACTAACAAGGAAGCAACAAGCAACATAACATTCACATATGAAATTTCATGACAACATAACTTTCAAAATACTTGACCATTTTCCATGATTTAAAGTTCAGTATAACCAGAAAGGCAAGATCTATCCAAAGCATGTCAACATTTTAAGAATAGTGTGATTCGAAATTTTACCTAATCTGCAGGACAGTGATGGAACAGTGGTTGTTTGGCCGTGACTAGTGGAAACAACAACTTCTTGATGCTCCAGATGATGAATGAATGAGTATTGAAAGCCCAGTTACCTCAATTCCAACTCAAAGATCCAACTGCCATGGAAATGGTTCAATGCAACAGTGGTAATTTCTTGCTCTACAGTTGAGAAACAAAGCTTGCAAAGGCCTCCAAAATGATGGTAAATGATGAAACAATCAACAGGGCACGAGCTCTTTTGGAGATTTTCAGAAAAAAGTTCAAGTAAGGAAATGAGAGCTTGAGAGAAAATGAAGTTTTTTGATTTGGTTTGTGTGTTGTGGCTAGGGTTTTCAGACTGAAAATGTGCATTATATACTCTGATTAGTAATGCTTAAGTGTGGTTAGTGGAATGGTAAGTGAATTTGGCTTAATGAAAGTGTTTTGGTCATTTGCTAAAAAAAACACTCAAATTGCATGGGGTGCATGTTAATGCACAAAATTGGGCTTAGGCATACCCCAAATATGATTCCTGAACATTGGCAAATGGTAAAAAGCATTGGCAAGGCTTAAATTGAAAGCTCATTTTTTCACCTCTCTCTTTTTTAATTCATGCCACTTGAAAAAGGCCATTTTGCTTGGATGATTTTTGGTAAATTGTGATGAAGGATTTGGATAGAGCATATCAAATGTGACTTGTAGCAAAAAACCTCACTCAATTTGGCCAAATGGTTTGGAAGATATGCCACTTTGAAGTTCAAACATTTTTGAGAATGATTTGATCATAACTTGCCAACCATAAATGATAAATGAGTGTTCTTGGACTTTTTGGAAAGGTGAGAACAAGATATTCAACTTTCATGTTGGACAAAAATTCATTTGAAGCTTGTATGATGATGTAAATTTGAGGAGCAAAACTTTCCATTTTTGGCAATTTCCTTTTACAAGTCACCTGCTATTTTAGGAAACTTCTTGTCTGACTTTATTTTCTCCAATCTTGATCTTTGAAATGTCAAATGAGACTTGTATGGACATGAATGAAGCCTTTAAAACCATCTCCCACCTTCAAATCCATAAAATCAAGCACAGTTGACCACAGTTGACCATAGTTGACTTTCTAAGGCTTCTGATGGACTGAACAATAACTGATGACTTCTGAGCACCCAATCCTTGACCACACCACTTCAAAAGGACCCCTAGGTCATGTGAACATGTTGGACCAACCCTATGGCCTTGTCTCAATGGAAATGGCACTTGCTTGCTTGATTGACTGATCTCCTGACCAGTTTGACCTAATTTTGTCTGATGGACCTGCACTTGGGCAAAGATTAATGCAATGCTATACAGTGGACTATGTTATGTTAATGACCTAATATGAGAATGTATGTACAAAAAGTAGGTGCAAATTTGAGGTGCTACACACTGCAGTAAAAGGACACATTAATTAGTCAAGGCAGTAAAATCCAAGAAAATACCCAAAATAGAGTTAAGACAAAAGCGAAGAAGAAAGCTAAGTTCAGAATACCGTTTTCGGTTTTAGCATTAAACAGGCCGATCCAAACTGAGCACATGAAAGAGGATTTTGCAGGTTGCTCCTTTGAACGCCAAATACACTATTGAAACCCTAATTCATGGGAGATAAATAGAGAGAGGCGAATCAGTAAAGAGGACGGAAAAAATTTTGAGAGAAGAGAACGGCGAAAAAGATACCTCACAAACCCCAATCCCAAAATCGAAGCAAGAAACCAGTATTTGAAGATTCAAGGACTACCTGAGCTCGCCGTCACCGTCGAAGGTGAGCCACCCTGTCCAATTTTCTTTATCCTTTCACGCTTTGATTGAGGGACGATGACTGAGGTAAGAGCGATCGTGAGATTGAGAGAAATGTGAGGTTTGGTGTGAGTGAGATTGTGAGTGTTGATGAGCGTTTTCGAGAGCGGAGAGAGATTTCATTGAGGTTTTTTTTTGTGAAGCAGATGGGGAGAACGAGGGCGATGAAGCTGCTACTCTGTTTCCTTTTCCTTTTTTTTTTTAATT
Organism: Lathyrus oleraceus; assembly: GCF_024323335.1. Classification (NCBI taxonomy): domain Eukaryota; kingdom Viridiplantae; phylum Streptophyta; class Magnoliopsida; order Fabales; family Fabaceae; genus Lathyrus; species Lathyrus oleraceus. Next base: position 394,372,467 of record NC_066580.1, on the reverse strand, counting down.
TATTTTTAAATGAGGATAAACAGGGAAACCATTAAGTCTTTTTATGATAAAACTTTCTAGATTTTCATTTATTAATGTTTTCATTTAATATACTACATTAACTTATGTTTTTTATTCCCAATCTCACTAGCCTCTAGAACCCAACAGCCAAGCGGCTGGGTTTAATTAGGTTAGTCCAACAGTTTTCTTTTTTTATTAGTTTTTTATTTTAATTCTGATTTTTAATGCATTTTAGTTTATTTATCCAATCTAGCATCAAAATAATAACTAGTCATGAGTGGTCTGGTGGAGAAGGGTAGTATCATAGTCTTGAGTGGGGTCGGTTCAATACTCATATGTAGCATTTTTTTAGTATTTTATTTTCTTTTAGCTTTTTTTTAGTATTTTATTTCTTTTAACATTTTTTGTTATGTTTATGCTTTATTATTTTAATAGTTTCATTATCATAACATAGATTTGTTTTCTTTTAATCATTCATTCAAAACCATTTTAAAACTATAAAAATCATATTTTTCTCGAGTTAATATCGAGCCCATTTTCCACACCTTTGTAAGTCGATTGCTTTTTAAGCATCGCCATCAACCTCACATAGCTTACTCTTGGGCTTTCTTACAATGAGCCGGTTCTCTTGCACTTACACTCATATTTCGCATCATTTGTTGTTTGGGCCTGATCTAATTATTTCATGATTTTGAATCCCCATTTGACAAAATGTACCCCACTTCCCCAATGTGTATATAATGTTGTATTGTTTTATTTCTCTATTTGTTTTAGACACTAACCCAAGAGTAAAATCCACCATTTCTCTATTCGCCCTCCTATTCTATTCCTTTTCTTTCAAACTTTCATCAAATGCTTGATTCAACGTCAAGCCATTTTCTCTAATAAAAACTCAAAAAATATTAATTCATAAGCCAAGACTTCTTCAACAAAGATGGAAGTGGAACGTGGTGTATACCACGCACTCCTGAGACTAGGATTCGAGAGGTATATCTCGCCAATCCTAGCTCTCGCCATCATCCAATTTACCCACTTTGTTTTCTCAAACACTCATTCAAATCTTTCTCAAACGTCCATCAATACTTGATCTAGGTCAAGTCATTTTCACAACAAAACTCAAAATACCTAATTCTTATTTAACACTTTTTCAATAAAGGTGGAAATGGAACATGGTGTATACCATGCACTCCTGAGACTAGGATTCGAGATGTATATCTCGCCAATCTTAGCTCTCGCCATCGTCTAAACCCTTTCTCAATCAAACCTAAAAATACTTAATCTCTATTAAACACTTTTGCAAATAAAGATGGAAATGGAACATGGTGTATACCATGCACTCCTGAGGCTAGGATTCGAGATGTATATCTCGCCAATCCTAGTTCTCGCCATCACTCAAAGCACATCCAACCAATCAAACTCTTTTTTTCTCGCCGCCGTGCGACCAATCAAAAACCTTTTAAAATGAAAGATATATTGCCCTAAGAGATACAAAACAATGTTTCGGCCACGATTGTTGAGTAGAGATAGATGACGCTTTTCCGAATGTAGATTTGTAAATCCTAACACCTAAGTACATATTGCATGACAACTCTAGGGCAGAACTTCCCCATTTCTTTTATACCTTCCGTGCATCTCCGATCTTGTGGCATGTCAATCCATCCTATTGCAAAGAGGTAACTGCCTAAGACTCGATTCAGCGAGCTGCGACACCTACTGCTAGGACGTGAACACATTGCCCACTCTCCTTTGACACAACTAGTGTCCTCCTTTGTAAGTCCATGTTCAAATGGCAATCCCTATGTAGCCGAACTACGGCAACTCTGATTCTCATGTTCAGATGAGATACGTAGGCACAAGATGCGATGTCTTGCCGAGTTAGACTGACAACTAACAACTAATCTTGGTTTGTTTTCGCCCTCGTTGCGATCGAGACCTTCCCTTTCTCTTGCCCTAGTTGCAATCGAGACTTTTGTTCCCGTTAGTTAGCCGAACTACATTATGCTCTGATTCTCATTCCAGATGAGATATGTAGGCATAAGACGCGATGTCTTGGCGAGCACACACTCCTCTTTAGCCCATAGGTCATCCGAGCTACGAAGACTCTGATTCTCATATTCAGATGAGATACGTATGCAGTGGATGCGACATCCGTGCGAGTCATTTTCTTTTGACCCCCCTTTTAGTAAATAGTACATTAGATAAACCCACACCCTTTAGACAAGAACAACAAAAGTGGATCCCGTAGAGTACTACGGATGCGTAGGGGTGCTAATACATTCCCTTCGCATAATCGGCTCCCGAACCCAAGATTTGGTTGCGAGACCTTGTCTTTTCCTTTCCTCTTTTCAGGTTTACTTCGAGCGTTTCCTTTCCCTCCTTTGGGATAAATAACGCACGGTGGCGACTCTTCTGTCATTTTTTTGTCGCCAGGTGTTTTTTCGCATTTCCTTTTTCAGGTTGCGACAACTGGCGACTCTGCTGGGGACCCGGTTTCCCTAAGCGAGTCCCTCCTAGCTTTTGTAGGTTTCTTGTTTGTTGGGTGTTTATTCTTTTGTACAGTTATTTATTTTCAGCATTTACCTGCTTTATCTTATTGCATTCATGTACATATGTTTGCTGTATCTGTGGGTTCTGTGGGTTGTTTGTTCGTTGGGTTGGGATTGTTCTATGAGAGATAAGCCCACTACCCAGGCTTGAGTGTACACATAGGTGTTAGAGTGGATAGTCATGAGGCTTGCGTGGTATGTTGCTACGTTAAGTCGTTCATGAGACCCACATTCCAGACGAGGTTTTTGTTGGATATATTTTGTCCTATGGGTGTTCCATAATGACAAATATTCCTTTAGAAATCGTCGACTCTGGTGACCATTTCCCGAGAACTCAGTCGAGGCCTCTCCTCCGAGACGTGATTATGTTAGCTCTGGTGGGCGCATTCTCGCTGCTCAATCCGAGGACCCCGAGACTGGGAACTTGCTTTAGGATGTCCTGTTGAGGGGAGTCAGTGGAGGTCTTTTATCCCGAAATAATACCAAACCTTCAGTGGTACACGTATTATTCTCGACTGAAGGGCTGAAGCTGACAAACTTATGTTCTTAGAACCTACCAGTGAGGGGCGGGCTAAATTCAGGGAACCTTAACCTCCAACCAACCCGGTTTTCTGGAGCAGAGTTTTGATCTTATATTATATTCTTCAGTGGGTTTTCTCTTCAGACAGTGCAACCCGACAGATGTTCAAGCAGATACAGCAGTCCTGATTTCCATGTCACTGCATTGCATCACATCATTTTGCATTCATATCACTTAATACATGTTTATCTATTCCCAGGGGTTTATATCTTCTTCTTGATTCCGGTCGGGGTTCTCTTGTTTTTCTACGATGGACATTGGCAGAAAGAGACACGTCGCCTACAAGTTTCCTGTGGTTTGTTTGGAGCCTATTCAACAGATGACGAAGTTAATGAATCACGATTCTCTAGAAGGATTCCGGAAGGAGTACGGGTTGATTCTAAGTTTCGTCACGGTTCTTTCCAAGGATCAACATGATGCTCTCTTCACACTGTTGCAGTTCTATGACCCTCCATTGAGGTGTTTCACATTCCCGGATTATATTTTCGTCCCTACTTTGGAGGAGATTTTCAGTTTTCTCAGAGTTCCTATCAAGTCACAGTTGTTGTTCTACAGTTCTGAGTTTCTGCCTGATCTCAGCATGGTTGCTTCCGCCACATATTTGGGGAAATCAGTCTTGAAGGCTAATATGTGTCAGAAGGGAGGAGTCAGCAGTTTTCATTTGAGTTTCTTATTGGGAGAAGCAAAGAAGAAACTTGAAGATGGTGACCAGAGGGGTTTCAATGCTGTGTTGGCTCTTTGTGTGTATGGGGTTGTCCTGTTCCCTAATGTTGCAAAATTTGTGGACGTAGACGCAATACGCCTTTTTGTGTTGGGTAATCCAGTGTCGACCTTGTTGGGAGATTTCTTTCATTCGGTGCATCACAGGAATGAGAATAGAAGAGGAGGATTGTTGAATTTTTGTGCGCCTTTGTTTTATAAGTGGTTCAGTTCTCACCTACCCAAATCAGGAGCGTTCGTTGATGTCGAGGACTCGTTGAGTTGGTCTAAGAGATTGATGGGGTTGAGAGCTGAAGATATTTCTTGGTGGTCTGACCGGAGCTTGCTTCGGGCGGATATTATTCACAGTTGTGGGAACTTCCCAAATGTACCGTTGGTAGGAAGAAGAGGAGGAATCAACTATAATCCTTCTCTAGCAGTCAGACAGTTTGGATATGCTTCAAGTACTCCGCCTTTGGAAAAGGATGTGGAAGAATCTCTGTTTTTCCATTCTTCGCCTGATTTGACTGTATCCCGTAAGGCAGCTGAGGCCTGGCTCAAGGTGATCAAGAGAGGAAGAACTGTGCTTGGAAAAGGAGATTGTAGAACTTACCCTCAGTATGGAGAATGGCTTCAAGGAAGAGTTGAAGAGTTTGGTCTGCCGTTTCCTATTGAAGAACCTTTGTATCCACCTACTACTGAGCAGTCAACAATGGTGAACCGAGAGGAGTATGACAAATTGAAGAATGCCATGGAGGGACTTAAAATTGAAAACTCGGAGTTAAGTGTGAAGTTGCAAGACTATATGCATCAATTCCATGAGGCAGAATATCAGAAGGGGGAAGCCGTCAGATTGCAAGAGGAAGCGGAGAGGAAATTAGCTGTGGAGGTGGACTTCTTCAGGAAGACAGACAAGGCCTTGGGATCATCCAGTTCTGAGTTAAAGCGAGTCAAGCAACAATTAATGGATGCTCATGGTAAATTGGCAGGGTGGCAAGAGCGATGGGATGCATTTTCAACTTCTCGGAAGGAAAAGGAGGAGGAGATGGTGACCGAACTGACTGGTCAGATGGAGAAATTGAAGACTTCGCTAAAGGAGAAGAACAATGAGCTTCTGTGCGCCTGTTCTACTAATGGTTACATCACCGATCAACTCAATGAGGCTCGAGGACAGATTGAAGAACTTAAGGTGTTGGCAGGTTTGAAGAAATCCAGACTTGAAGAGGTATTCGGAGAAGATGACGGGAATTACTACAGAGAGCACATCAACGAGTTGGATGGAGTTATTCACCAGAGGAATCTGCTTATCCGGCGTTTGATAGAATTCCCAGATCATCCTGACACGATAGCATTGCTGGCTGAAGTGAGGAGCAGTCCTTATGGTTTGTACACAGGAGGCTGAGTCCTGATTATTGCTCCTCCCTTTACTTATTGCTTTGTTGTTGTGTAGTGATGATCCACAGGCTTGTTGTGGAGATCCTCTTTTGATGTATTTTCGGCTAAGGCCCCTTTCCTTGAACTTGTTTGTATGATGGTTTCCCTTTATTGCATAGTGATCTCAGAAGTTTATCCATGACTCGGACTTCTTGCACTATTCACCTGATGTGAGACTGGAATCAAGGGGGTAGAATACCTTTTGGATTTGATAAACATGTCATTGCATTTACATATTCATTTTCATATCTTGCATAACAGGTGCCGCTGCGGTGTTCTCATATTATTTGGTGTTCCATTAGCAGGATAGCTGATTCAGGAATTCACCGGTACGGAACCCGCAGAAACCAGCAGAAAGCAATGGAAAGTCTACAAGCAGAACTTGCTGAGATGAGGGTCCCCATGAACCAATTCATGGATGTGGTTCAGGGAGTAGCGCAAGGACAGCAAGAGATTAGACAAATGATACAAAGGAATCCCGCAACTACTCAACCAGAGGTCGTGACTGATCCTCCAATTGCAGAGGTTAATGGACCGGGGCCTGTCCCGATCCCACATAACAACCACGATCAACAACCCATTCACGATGATCAAGATGATCAGTTCTTGCTGGCAGAAGACTTTGGTTTGGGCCATGGTATGGATCCCATGTTCAGGAGATTAAAGGAGAGGCTGAAGGCGGTAGAAGGACAAAACCCCCTAGGGGTAGATGTTTCTGACTTGGGATTGGTCCCAGGCGTGAGGGTCCCACCAAAGTTGAAAGTCCCAATCTTTGACAAGTACAATGGTAGCTCTTGCCCGAAGACCCACGTGCAAGCCTACTTCCGAAAGATGGTTGCATACTCTGATGACGAGAAGCTACTCATGTACTTCTTCCAGGACAGCCTAGCTGGGGCATCCCTGGAATGGTACATGAGGTTGGATAGAGCCCATATCCGTTGCTTGAGGGATTTGGCGGAGGCTTTTGTGGAGCAATACCAGTATAATGCAGACATGGCCCCAGATAGAACTCAACTCCAGAACCTGTCTCTTAAAAGCAATGAGTGCTTCAGGGAATACGCTCAACGCTGGAGGGAGATAGCTTCCCGTGTTCAACCTCCCATGTTGGAAAAGGAAATGGCCAACATGTTCATGAATACGTTGCCTGGACCTTACCTGGAGCGTCTGGTGGGTTGCAATGCCTCCAACTTTGCTGATGTGGTCTCTACCGGAGAGAGGGTAGAAAATTACCTGAAGACCTACAAGAGCCACAATGGAGGTGGATCTTCATCAGGAGTAAAGAAGCCGTTTATGGGAGTACAGAAGCAGAGGGAGGGGGGTGTGAATTCTATGTCTTCATATCAAAACAGGAGGAATAATTTTCAAAACTATCATCAGCGACCGTATGTTGCGGCTGTGACCATTCCAGCTGCAGCACCACTACAACAACAACAACAACCACAATGTCAACCAGCTCAGTATCAACAACAACAACAACCAGGTAACAGACCCGCCTATCAGCAGAGGCAGAGGATGATGGACCGGCGTTTCGACACTCTTCCAATGTCGTACGCTCAGCTGCTTACAAGTCTTCAACAATTACAACTTGTGTAGTTACGCACTCTGGCTCCTCCGGTTGGTAGACTTCCGGTGGGTTACGATGCCAATGCTAGGTGTAGTTTCCACTCTGGGGCACCTGGCCACAATATTGAGAACTGCAAAGTTTTTAAGCACGTAGTTCAGGACCTCATAGATTCAAAGGCTATCAACCTTGCACCGGCTCCTAATGTCGTCAACAATCCCATGCCACAGCATGGTGGTGCAAACGTGAATATGCTGGAAGAAGAAGCCAAGTCCGTTAAGGATGTGTTGAAGTTGAAGACTCCGTTGTTGGAAATTAAGGAATGCTTGCTGAAGGCCGATGTTTTCCCCGGTTGTAGGAAGGGTTGTTTGGATTGTGCTACACAGGGGAAGGGTTGCTTGAAACTGCAACAGGGTATCCAGGTTTTGCTTGACAATGGTATCCTCCAGGTTGAAGACTTGTCTGCCAAAGAGTTTGCTGAAGGGGTAGTTGAAGAGGTGTTTGAAGATGCTGTTGAAGAATTCACAGATGTTGGTCCTGCTGATTGTGTATTTCCCATTGATGTATTTAATTTTTCAAATGTTGTTGCTGATATACCAAACAATGTGTCTGATTTTGATGTAACTGAACTTGATTCCGATGTTCCGGATGTTTTTGTTTCAATGAATGAGATTCCTGAGTATGACTATGATGTCGCTACTATCACCATCTTTTACCCGACTAATCAGATCAGTGTGCCAGAAGCACAACCAGTGCCACCAGTGCGACCGGCCGCTATGACAATCACAACCCCTGGTCCTTTACCTTTCACAAGCAATAGGGCCATTCCTTGGCATTATGGGGGGAGTGTATACACACACGATCATGGGGTGGAACGACCTTTGAAGGTAGAAGAGGGTCAAAAGTCTGAACTCGAAGTTGAAGGTCCCGCAGTGGACAATGTTGGTGGAATCGGGCGATTCACCAGGAGTGGTAGATTGTTCTCACCATCGGTTAGCCAAGCTGATAGTGTTGATGCTGCGGCTAAGGCCAAAGGAAAGCAAGTCGTGAATGAGGGTACCTCTGCACCCCAGGCTGGCCCTGAGCCCACTTTTGCGAAGGATGTGGACGAACTTTTAAGAATTATAAAGAAAAGCGACTACAAAGTAGTCGACCAGTTGATTCAGACGCCGTCTAAGATATCCATTCTCTCACTCCTGTTGTGTTCAGAGGCACACAGGGAGGCACTTCTGAAGGTCCTTAATGCTGCATATGTGCCTCAGGAGATCTCAGTAAACCAACTAGAAGGGATCATTGCAAATGTTCATGCAAGCAACGGGTTGGGTTTTACTGATTCTGACTTAACACCAGCTGGACGCCACCATAACAAAGCTTTGTATATCTCAATGGAATGCAAAGACACCGTGTTATCTCATGTTCTGGTGGATACAGGTTCCTCTCTCAATGTGCTACCCAAGAGAGCCCTGTCAAGGTTAGAAGTAGAAGGTTTGATCTTGAAACCTTCCGATCTCATGGTGAGAGCCTTCGATGGTTCTAAGAGGTCGGTGTTTGGAGAGGTAGAATTGCCAATTCAGATTGGATCACAAACCTTCAACACCGTATTCTATGTGATGGATATCAGTCCCTCGTACAGTTGCCTTCTGGGTCGTCCTTGGATCCACAATGCTGGGGCAGTCTCCTCAACACTGCATCAGAAGATCAAGTTCCCAGTCAATGGAAGAATTGTCACCGTCTGTGGTGAGGAGGACATACTGGTAAGTAACCTGTCTACCTTCAAGTACGTAGAGGTAGAAGGTGAAATTCATGAGACTCTCTGTCAGGCCTTTGAGTCAGTTCAGATCAAGGATGCAGCTCCGGTGGAAGAGGTTAAAGCAGGAGCCCCTATCTCATCTTACAAGCAGGCGCAAGCCTTGGTGGATTCAGGTATTGCTCCCGGTTGGGGACGTCTGTTGGAGTTACCAATGAAAGACGACAAGTTCGGGATTGGGTATCAACCAGCGCTGACTTCTACAACTTCAGCACTTCAGACTCGTCAGGGGCCGATTACTTTCTCCAGTGCTGGCGTCATCCAATATGGCCAGATCTCTGCGATCAACGATGAAAATGGGGATAGTGATTGCGACATCGACAACTGGGTGCGTCCGAGGATCCCGGGTGAAGTCATCAAAAATTGGTCTGCCGAGGAAATTGTCCAAGTCACTCTTCTAGAGGAGTAATTTTTCTTTGTTTATTCATGCATGTACAAGTCTTACGTTCCGCCCAGGGCGTAATGACTCATTGTAGGGCTCATCTATGTGAATACCTGCATTGTTTATCATAAATGAAGGACGTCTTTTGCATTCAAAATCTTGTTCACTGTTTTTCTATTTTGCAGTTTTCAAAATTTCAAAAGAATAAAAATATTTGGCAATGTTTTTCACTCACTGTCCACACTCATAAGCACATACCATCACTCATGCAGATGCACATCACCGGATCCTATTGATAACGATTCTGCTATGGCTCGCTTCGACTTCGAAAACCCAATCTTCCAAGCTGAAGAGGAGGGTGATGAAGACTGTGAACTCCCTGAAGAACTTGCCAGGCTGTTAAAGCAAGAGGAAAGGGTCATTCAACCACATCAAGAGGCTACTGAAGTGATTAATCTCGGCACCGAGGGCGCCAAGAGAGAAATCAAGATAGGGGTTGCTTTGGAAGACAATGTAAAGAAGGGGTTGATTGAACTGTTGCAAGAGTATGTTGACGTCTTCGCTTGGTCTTATCAGGATATGCCAGGGCTTGACACAGACATTGTGGTACACCGTTTACCTCTCAAAGAGGGTTGTCCTCCGGTCAAGCAGAAGCTCAGAAGAACAAGACCAGAGATGGCCGTCAAGATAAAAGAAGAAGTGCAAAAACAGTTGGATGCAGGGTTTCTAGCGGTTACCAATTATCCGCCATGGGTCGCAAACATCGTTCCAGTACCTAAGAAGGATGGAAAGGTACAGACGTGTGTCGACTACCGGGATCTGAACAGAGCTAGCCTTAAAGATGATTTCCCATTACCTCACATCGACGTTTTGGTGGATAACACGGCTCAGTTCTCGGTATTCTCCTTCATGGATGGCTTTTCTGGCTATAATCAAATCAAGATGGCACCAGAGGACATGGAGAAGACAACGTTCATAACCCCATGGGGCACCTTCTTCTACAAGGTGATGTCGTTTGGCCTGAAGAATGCTGGAGCAACATATCAACGAGCTATGGTAACTCTTTTCCATGATATGATTCATCATGAAATCGAGGTTTATGTTGATGATATGATTGCTAAATCTCAGACAGAAGAAGAACATTTGGTGAATCTGCAGAAATTGTTCGAGCGATTGAGGAAATTCAAGCTGAGGCTTAATCCGAACAAGTGTACTTTCGGAGTGAGATCTGGAAAACTGTTGGGTTTCATTGTTAGCGAAAAAGGGATTGAGGTGGATCCTGACAAAGTGAAGGCGATACAAGAAATGCCTGAGCCGAGAACAGAGAAACAAGTTCGTGGTTTCTTAGGGAGGTTGAACTACATTGCAAGGTTCATCTCTCACCTAACAGCCACGTGTGAGCCAATTTTGAAATTATTGAGGAAAGATCAGGCTATCAGGTGGAATGATGATTGTCAAAGGGCTTTCGAGAAGATAAAAGAGTATTTGCAGAATCCTCCTATCCTCATGCCTCCAGTCCCAGGGAGGCCGCTGATTATGTACTTGACAGTACTCGACAATTCAATGGGTTGTGTTCTCGGTCAACACGACGAGACAGGTAGGAAAGAGCATGCCATCTACTACTTGAGTAAGAAATTCACAGATTGCGAGTCGAGATACTCAATGCTTGAAAACACATGTTGTGCACTTGCATGGGCTGCTAAGCGATTGAGACAATACATGCTGACTCACACAACCTTACTGATCTCCAAGATGGATCCAGTCAAGTATATATTTGAGAAGCCAGCTCTCACCGGAAGGGTTGCTCGTTGGCAAATGGTATTGACAGAGTATGATATCCAGTATACATCCCAGAAAGCCATCAAAGGGAGTATTCTGTCAGACTATCTTGCTCAACAACCGATTGAAGATTATGAGCCGATGAAGTTTGATTTTCCAGATGAAGATATCATGTTCCTCAAGATGAAAGACTGTGAAGAGCCAGTTGTTGGGGAGGGACCTGATCCAGATGAAAAGTGGATTTTAACGTTTGATGGGGCCGTCAACGCCAAAGGAAGTGGAATTGGCGCTGTCATTACTACTCCGAAAGGTGCCCACATGCCTTTCACCGCTCGTCTGACTTTCGAGTGCACCAATAATGAAGCTGAGTACGAGGCCTGTATCTTGGGTATTGAGCAAGCCATTGACTTGAGAATCAAGACTCTAGACATCTTCAGAGATTCAGCTCTAGTGATCAATCAAGTAAATGGTGATTGGAACACTCTCCAGCCTACTTTGGTCCCCTACAGAGATTACACGAGAAGACTGTTGACTTTCTTCACAACAGTAAAGTTGTATCATATACCTCGTGATGAGAACTAGATGGCAGATGCTCTTGCTACTCTATCCTCCATGATCAAGGTGGTTCGGTGGAATCATGCTCGTAGGATCAATGTTATGCGCCTTGATAGGGTCGCGTATGTGTTTGCCGCTGAACTAATGGTTGATGACAAGCCCTGGTATCACGACATCAAATGCTTTCTGAAGAATCAAGAGTACCCTGCAGGGGCATCCAACAATGATAAAAAAACTTTGAGAAGATTGGCAGGCAGTTTCTTCTTGAACAAAGACGATGTGCTGTATAAGAGGAACTTCGACATGGTTTTGCTCAGATGCGTGGACAAACACGAGGCGGACATGTTAATGCAGGAAGTTCATGAAGGTTCCTTCGATACTCATGCCGGCGGACATGCAATGGCTAAGAAATTGTTAAGGGCGGGTTATTACTGGATGACCATGGAATCAGATTGTTTCAAGTATGCTCGGAAGTGCCATAAATGCCAGATTTATGCTGATAAGGTGCATGTACCGCCGAATCCTCTGAATGTGATATCTTCGCCGTGGCCGTTTGCAATGTGGGGCATTGACATGATTGGAAAGATTGAGCCGACTGCTTCCAATGGGCATCGCTTCATCCATGTTGCCATCGACTATTTCACCATGTGGGTCGAAGCAGCATCGTTCGTGAATGTCACCAGACATGTGGTTGCCCGTTTCATTAAGAATGAGATCATTTGTCGCTATGGGATTCCCGAGAGAATCATTACTGATAATGGTTCCAATCTCAATAACAAAATGATGAAGGAGTTGTGCCAGAACTTCAACATTCAGCATCACAATTCTTCCCGCTATCGCCCTAAGATGAACGGTGCTGTTGAGGCAGCAAATAAGAACATAAAGAAGATTGTGCAGAAGATGGTCGTTACGTACAGAGATTGGCATGAGATGCTACCCTTCGCCTTGCATGGGTACCGCACTTCAGTACGTACGTCGACCGGGGCAACCCCTTACTCCCTTGTGTATGGTATGGAAGCAGTCCTACCTGTTGAAGTGGAGATTCCTTCTCTAAGGGTCCTGTTGGATGTCAAGCTAGACGAAGCTGAATGGATTCGAACAAGGTTCAACGAGTTGAGTCTTATCGAAGAGAAGCGAATGGCGGCCGTTTGTCATGGGCAGTTTGTAGCGGTGTATTCGTCGCTATATGATTTATTGATTAAACCATAAGCAAAGCATACAATGAATTCGAGTCGCCACCGCACTTTTATTTATCCAAAGGACTGGCTAAAAAGCGAACAAAAGCCTAAGAAGTTTTACGCGTAGAAAACTAATGAAAAGATCAGAGAATCTAGGTAAGGGGTAAATTACGCAATGGGAAGGTGTTAGGCACCCACTACGTCCTAGGTACTCCTAGGGAGCCCTTTTCACACTTGTTGTATAAAATTGTTATTTGTTATGAAATATTTATTGTGCAAACATGATTGGGATGATGAGAAAAGAATATACAATTTTTATTATTTTTGTGTTCGAACGGATGAACTTGTTGCCTACGTACCTTCCATCAAAGGTAAGGATCAAAACGCCGTAGTTCGGCTAAAAGATTTCCAAAAGTTAGTGGATTCAATTTTAAACACAAGCCTTAAGGTCTTACGTTATCCACGGGAGAAAACTCAACCTTATACAAACAACAAGTCCACCATGTGAGAACAGCTTCAACTTGCTAGTGAGGGGTTAACCCTATAATAAGCAAGGAAGACTTACAATTCAATCAACTAAGGACAAATAGGTGAGATTAACATCAACCAACTAGGATAAATCAAACCTATGGCTAATGTATGAAAACTTAACAAGAATGGACAAAGCCACAAAACAATTGAATGGGTGAAATTAATTGATTATGATTATTCATAAAAGGAGGGTCAAAGTATGATTAAGATTGATTCAAAAGAAGTATTAGGAAATGGAGTTTGAAAAAGTCAAGGACTTGGGGTCCAGGTTTTTAATTTAAAAGCATGAAGATGTTTGCACAATATTTATCTCAAGTTTTAAAAGTAATGTGTGAAAAGGCTTAGGACAAAATGGGATGAATGGATGAAGATAGAGTGTAAAACTTCTTAGAAGGTTCACCTCTTGAAATCATATAGCAGATGATTCAAGTGTGTCCTTTGGAATAGGCAATGAGCAAAACAAGCAAAGCAAAAGAGGAAAGTCAACAAAAGCGGATACCGGATGCCAATCAATGGACTTATACCAATCTCCTAAAACAAAACCGGATATCAGAGGCCACTCTATGGACTTATACTAATCCCCTCAACAAAGAAATAAAAAGTGGATACCGGATGCCAATCTATCTGGGCTTATACCAATCTCCAACAACAGAGCAAACATTTGGATGTCAGATGCCAATCTATCTGGGCTTATTCTAACCTCCAACATATGATCATGGGAAAACAAATGCCAAATTACACGGACTTACAATTGCATCCTCACATAAAACAAACAAATGCATCAAGCAAAAAGCTAATGAGTGACCAATGAAATGGTCTTATACTCACTTCCATATCATAGGAACAATGGCCAATGAATGGTCTTACAATTATCCTCAATGGGCAAACAACAAAGACATGTCACAAAGACAAATGAAATGATCATGCATTAATGAGCAATTAATGATGATAGATGCACAAAGCATACAAGCAGACATGTACAAATGAACTAAGTAATCAATCAACCAAAGTCATTCAGCACACTCTATAACCAAACAATGAGGCTCATACAAAGGGTTAGGCATTAAAGCCAACTGGAATAGGGTTAATGGTGCTCTTAACCTTGACATTGAGAGCCAAGGTGAAGTAGATGAAAGGATATGAGGGGTGTGCCTCATGCTCTTATCCCTGGTCAGGGAGAGCTTCAAATGATAGAAGGTGTGGGAGTTCAGAAGGTAGGAACTCTCTCCACAAGTTAGACTCGATAGATCTTGGGTTTTTACTCACTATGCATCAACACAAGTAGTGTGAGCAAGGTGAGTGACTCACAGAATAGTAGGAGATAGGCTACATATCTCTTGGATTCTACCAATTGCCTTGTTTAAAGAGCTTTTCCTGCTTGGGACAAAAGTAAACAAGCACAAACATCGCCTCTTAAGGAGGACTTCAGACAGTTGCCTGGCCAAGTAACAGGCCAGGTCTTCCAGACTACATGAAGAAAAAGGATTCTACCTCAATGCAAATGCTATCAAGCAAAGCAATGCAAGTTCTCAAAGAACTATTAGCAACTAAAGGTACCTGAAATCAATCAAGTAAAATCAGTACACAACTCAAATTCGAAATCAATATAAGATAAGGATCAACAGAATTAGTCAAATGTGCAATGCACAAAGCTCAAAGCATATGAGCCAAGCATCCTACAAAACAAACAAGTTAGTTCATGATAATCAATCAAACTTAATCAACTTGCATAAGTCTCCTTAAGGCATTTGCTTCTTAACCTGAAAAGCAAACTCAAACATGAGAAACAAGACCACTAGGACAAGCCTAGGATCAAAAGGAGATAAGAAATCCAAAACAGCAAGTGAAAGCTATCCAAAATCAAGTTCAAACAATTAATAAACAAACCCAAGTGGTTTCATGTTCATATCATTCATCATTATCATTTCACAAACAAATTAGGTCAAAACATGTCATATAGAACCTCAAAGAAGTCAACAGAATGATTCAAGTCAAATCCAATCATAAACATTTCAAAAAATTCTCAAATAATTCATGATCAAACATCATCCATAACATGATAAGCATATCAAATTTCAGCTCATTTGGATCAAAGGAAGTAGGTCAATGAAAATCAGAAAGTCAAAGCAAGTTCAAGCAAACTCAAACAAAGCATCAAAACATGCACCAACTTCAATAAATCATAAAACAGTGACAACATATGATAAATGAATGGGACCAAAACCATGACAAACTTTAAGATGTCTACAATTCACATGTCAAATTTCGAGTCCATCCAATTAAGCATTAGAATTTCACAAATCATATAACATCATGTGTCACAAAAAGTCAACAATTTGGTCAAACAGGGGAGAAATTCCAAATCAAATAGGAAATGCCATCAATAATTCCAGAAAAATTCACATGTATTCTCAACATCCACAAGTATGTTCATGCAAAAATCCAGACCAATTTGAGTTCAATAAGCATGGTAAATAAAATCATGAAGTTGGACATGAATGGTGTGACACAAATTGTCACACCTCTATTCAAAAAATCATATCTCCTCAACCAGCAATGATAAATTCACAAACTCTACACCAAAATCACCATGAACATGTCTAATTTAATCACAAAAAATTTCAGAGGCATTGGATTAAGTATCATCATTTCACAAGCAAATTGGCAAGGCATACATAAAATGGACAACATGAACAAACCCTAGCATATTATAAAATCCACACATGCAAAAAATCTGGAAAAATCATCATAAAAAACTAGAGGTCAAGGGGAGCATTCCACAAAAAATCCCATCAAATTTGGATTAAAATTGAAGAACTTATGAATTTTCTAAGTTTGGCATACAAAATGAAATAAACATTAAGAAATGGAATGATTTAAATAAATGAATAAACCGGCAATGGCAATATTGTAATATTAGGACTCACTAAGTGAAACGCCGCGTTTCACTTAGTGAGGTGGCATGCAGCAATTCGTTTCATGGCAATGCAACAGTGACAACATGCAGACAAAAACATCCAACAGCCAAAACACGAGCAAAACAAATTCTGGGTTTAAGCAATTAGGGTTTGGCTACTGTTCATCATCATCATCAATCGGGATGAACTTTTGGTTCCAGTTTTTGAAAACAAACACACCATTCAAATCAGCAAACCATGTACATCAATAATCCAACATTAATTTTCATTAACTCATGCTAACAAGGATGAATCGAGCAAAAACACATTTGAATATCAAACTTTAAATCCATGTTTCTCTCTCAATACACAACCATTTTTCACGATTCAAAGTTCAAAGTAATCAGCATGGCAAGATCTTTAATAAGCATGTCAACATTTTAAGAATAGTGTGATTCGAATTTTTACCTAATCTGCAAGACAGTGATGATTTGGTGGTTGTTTGGCTGTGATTAGTAGAAACAGCAACTTCTTGATGCTCCAGATGATGGATGAATGAGTATTGAAACCCAGCTGCCTTGATTCTAGCTCCAAACTCGAGCTGCCATGGAAGAAAGATCAACTGCAACAGTGTGGTTCCAGCTCTACAGTTGTGATTTGAGGCTTGCAAATGCTTCAAAAAGGTTTGCAGATGGTGGCACAAAGCTCAATCACACGGGTTCTTTAAATGAGAGAATTTGAGAGAAAATGAAGTTTTTGATCTGTTTGTGAAATGTGGCTAGGGTTTTCCATCAGAAAAGTGAAATATATACTCTGTTTTAATGAAGCATAAGCTTGGGTTAGTGGAATGGTAATGGGATTTTGCTAAATGAAGTGTTTTTGCTAATTAGTGAAATTCACTCAAATGACAAGGGCATGCCACTACAGTGCGAAATATGGGCCTAAACCACATCCAAAACATGATTTAAGAACACTTGTAATTGGTAAAATATATGGACAATGGTTAAATTGAAAGTTCATTTTTCACCCCTCTCTTTTTAAATTCAAGCCACTTGAAAAAGGCCATTTTGATTGGTTGATTTTTGGTGAAATGTGATGAAGGATTTGGATAGAGCACAACAAATATGACTTGTAGCAAAAAACCTCACTCAATTTGGCCAAATGGTTTGGAAGATATGCCACTTTGAAGTTCAAAATTTTTTGAGAATGATTTGATCATAACTTGCCAACCATAAATGAGAAATGAGTGTTCTTGGACTTTTTGGAAATGGGAGAACAAGATATTCAACTTTCATGTTGGACAAAAATTCATTTGAAGCTTGTATGATGATGTAATTTTGAGGAGAAGAACTTTCCATTTTTGGCAAATTCCAATTACAGGTCAACTTTCTATTTTTGGAAATTTGTTGTCTGACCTCAAATTCTTCACTGTGGATGTTTGACATGTTATATGAGGCTTATATGGACATGAATGAGACCTCTCAAACCAATTCCCACCATCAAATCACTGATTAAATGCACAGATGACCACAGTTGACTTCAGTTGACTTTGCTAGGGTTTTAGCTGACTGAACCATGTTCTGATGAATTCCAAGCCCCTACCACTTGATATCTTGATTCAAAATGATGTCACAACTCATATGAACTCTTGATGAATGATCATGGTGCCCAAATTCTTCAAGAATGGCCACCATCTATTGCTCAATGACTGGTTTGACTGATTTGACCTAGCTGGCTTCATCTGCAAGTAACATGGTTAGATGATAATATTTTTGTACTTTGGGTTAATAAACAGATGAAAAGCAATGATATACAGATGCAAAACATGCTTGGTGATCAAGAACCACACTCACAAAGTAACCCACCCACTAGGAGGGAAGCAAAGGTGCACAAAGATCCTTGAGGCAATGATATGGTATGATATGATGCCATGAGGGATCTTAGGGACAAAATTGGGGTCTTACAAATGCCCCTATTTAAGGTCATTCTAGCCGGAGAAGTGAAGTTTAGAAATCTTCATCTCGACGCGGTAGAATGGGCTTAAATAACAGTAATGAGACAAATTTTGGTCCCTAAGAGACCTTATGATGCAAATGTATGCATGCAAAAGACACAACTCTGTGGGGAATATGATTCACACAGAAGAAAAGACGATCCATCGGAGTAGTACACCCACCAGGAACATAGACTCTAACAAGACTCTTATTGGGGATAGTAAAAGAAAAAGAATGCGTGAGCAGGACACGACTTCAAGTTGGGGAAAAACAAAACTGACATAGCGTGAACAAGACACGACTCTGATTAGGGTAACAACAGAAATCAGACTGGAGACCTCACTGGGGAGTGAAGGACTCACACTGGGGAAAAGAAAATTCCAAAGGAAGAACATCCATTGGAGAGACACAAGCTGACTCCTGGGAAGAAGCAATAGGAAACTCCACTGAGGAAGCACCAAAGAATGAGATGTTACCGGTATAAGGGTGACAAACTTAGGAAGAATGAATATCTAAGACCGGTATAAGGGTGAGAGATATCAATCAACCAAACATCTGAGAAAGACCTGAAAAAGGTACATAAACTCAGGAAAACCTGACTCCACAAGGGACCAAAGGTCATAATAGGGAGCAGAAAGGAAGGAACACCAGGGATACCGAGGTATATAATAGGTGACCGACCGAAATGTGAATTGGTATATATGCCAAAACACTAATCATCCGAAAGGAGGGCTTGAAAAAGCAAATCGACTTACAGGATGGACATTCGAATCCACAACGGGAAAACGAATCTTACTCAACTGGGGACACAAACCCAAACAAGGCATGAGATATAATATCCATTACCGGCAGACCGTGGATAAGAATACTCGCATGAGATATATATTATCTATTACCGTCAGAACGTAGATAATAAACTCGCATGGTAAGAAACACCAGAGATACCAAGGTATATAATAGGTGATCTACCGAAAACGTGAATTGGTATATATGCCAAAACACTCATCATCCGAAACACAAAATGGTTAAAGGATGGATATTCGATTCTACAAAGAATATGAATCTTGCTCAGCTGGGGAAAATCAACAAAGGATTCCAACTAATGAGCGCATGAGACACATTATTCATTACCGGCAGACCGTGAATAATATACTCGAAAGGAAAAGACACCAGAGATACCGAAGCATATAATAGGTGGCTAACCAAAAAAAGAGACAATCGATACCAAGCATCCGGGTAAACGAAAGACAACTCAAAGGGATAAATTGCAAGCATCCGGCAATTATCCAACACAACAGATAATATTCGATTCCACAAAGGGAAAAACGAAACTTACTCGACCAGGGAAACACAAAAGGCTTCGACTGAAGAGTGCATGAGATATATTATTCATTACCGGCAGACCGTGAATAACATACTCGCATGGAAGATTATCCACAACCGGTTACTGGGTTAATAAAGGATAAATCAACCGAAAAGAAAGGTATCGGGATACCAAACTAGGTATATAATGATGACCAATCAAAGGGAACAACAACATTTCCAACACAAGGGTAAATGAAAGGAGACCCGCTGGGGATAAATTGCAAGCATCCGGCAATTATCCAACTGTACCACAAGGCACAAACTCCGCTGGGGAGAGACATCAACACTTGGGATTTATAACTACCGAATACGGGGTAGAAGACCACAAACTCAACTGGGGATAGAAATCACCACAGGGAGACACCAACTCTGTTAGGGATAAAACCACTACAACAGAGAATCCACTTACAATCAGGACGAACCACAAAGGTTACCTCTGTTAGGGGAAAAGAGACAGGACTTACAACTACCGAATACGGGGTAATAGCCAAACTCTGGTGGGGATAACCATAAATTAGGGTTTACATCTACCTAATACTGGGTAGAAGACCAACAACTCTGCGTGGGAATGGAACAAATCACAAATCCGCACGGGAAACCAAAAATAAGGTTCATAACAAACCACAAACTGCTGGAGAGCCGGAAAAATAGGATTTACAACTACCGATTGCTAGGTAGAAAATCAAAACTCTTGCCGAGGAATAAAAGGTATATAACCTCCAATTCCATCAAAAGGGCAAGGAAAATAGGACTTATAACTACCGGTATGAGGGTAGAGGCCAGAAAAAACTCCGCTAGGGAACAACCCACTGGGAAGCACAAGACAGTTTGACAAATAGCCAATTCAGGAATAATCCGAAAAGACAGACTGAATCAAGACACGTCCTAATGAGAATGTAACTCAAATAGGAAAATCCATCCCAATATATGTGTTGGGAGGAAACGGAAGAAACCGTCATCCACGAGGATATATCTCAGTGGGGAACCGCAGAAGGAAAGATAACATACACTTTCTGCTTATGGGGTTGACTCTATATGGAGAGATTTAAAACCCGACATCTGCTAGGGGAGATCTATTAGGGATCTGCACCACCATAGCAAGGAACAATCAACAAAAGATACATGGCAAGAAATGCAACATGAATATCTGAATTTTTAAGAATATGCATGAATATGCGTGATTTATGTTTGATGAATGCTGACAAAACAGACATATCTAACACAAACAGGTCCAGGAATCAAACACCCGGTATTATACTTCCAGGGGAAAAACCAACTGGAGAGCCAATCTGCGGAGATCTACATGCTATAAAGCATAGATCTGCGGGTACTGCTAGAGAACAGAGGATTAGAGATATCAGGAAACACCAAATCTCTGAGTGATGGATCAGCAAACAACCCAACCAGGGTACAGAAAGTCACAACGGGCTAAACAACCACCAAGACTAATCTGTTGGGGAACATGAGAAAATCTCGAAGATCTGCAGGGGATCTCAGCATCAACTGAGAAACAAAAAGTTCTGCAACTCCAAACAACTCCGGGGAACAACCCACTGAAGGAGAAGAACATCATCCCAGTAGAATCTAACTGCATAAGCAACTCTACTGGGGAAAACTGCTGCTGGAGAAAACTGAGTCTTCAACAACACTCTGCTTGTAACTATGCTGGGGAACAACCCCATCACAAGATCTGGAGAAAGAAGATACAACCAAACCAGGAATATGAACCAAATGTCTTACCTGTTGGAGATCACGCCACCCTCGGGAGAGTACTGAGATATTCTTGAGTACCCTTTCAACATTGTGAATATTCACTTTGTTTAAAACAACAAATTTTGAAAAATTTGATTTGTTTAAAAAAAACAATGATATTTTATCAATTAAAACATGCAAAACATTTGTTGAATTGAAACAAATAAGAGTGCAAATAATTGGATAAAAAGCTCAAATTCATTTGATGGAATGGTAGCCTGCAAATGGCAAGACTCCATAGATCTGTACAAATTTGAAATCAGTGATATATATTGGAAGAGGGCTACATTGAACATGATGATCCTTTCTCTACCAATTTGAATCTCGATGTATTCGAAGCTTCAGTTTGACGACGAATCGAGAATCCTCTAACGAAATGACAGCTGTGGAACAGAAAGTCTTGTCAGGATGCAGTTACTTGCCGAATCCCTAATTTTTGCCTAGATTGCCCTAGGGTGAGGTACTCAATCTAGCAGGATGCAAATTTTTTTTTTTTTTTCAAGTCTCTAATTTTTTGCCTGGATTACCCTTGTGGGTTCTCCACCGAGACGCTCATTTTTGCCTAAGCCGCCCTTTCGGGTTTTCAACTTAGCGAGCCATTCTGTTTTTTTTCATTTGCATATACCTTTTTTTTAGGCAAAGTATTTCTTGATTGCATCTGAATTCACAGGACGAGTGAAATCCTCCCCATCCATTGTTGTAAGCATCAAAGCTCCGCCTGAAAAGGCTCTCTCAACAACATATGGACCCTCGTAGTTTGGAGTCCACTTGCCCCTGGAATCGGGCGCGAAAGACAAAACTTTCTTGAGCACGAGGTCACCTTCTCGGAACACACGAGGCTTGACCTTCTTATCGAATGCTTTCTTCATTCTCTGCTGATATAACTGACCATGACACATGGCAGTTAATCGCTTCTCTTCAATCAAATTCAATTGGTCATAACGACTCTGCATCCATTCAGCATCAGTCAACTTGGCTTCCATCAAGACTCTCATTGATGGGATCTCCACCTCTACTTGGAGAACAACCTCCATGTCGTAAACAAGAGAGAAAGGGATTGCCCCTATTGAAGTGCGTACAGACATACGATATCCATGCAAAGCAAATGGCAGCATCTCATGCCAATCTTTGTACGTGACAGTCATCTTCTGGATAATCTTCTTGATATTCTTATTAGCAGCTTCAACAGCCCCATTCATCTTGGGTCTGTAGGGAGAGGAATTATGGTGTGCAATCTTGAATTCAGCGCACAACTCGTCCATCATCTTATTATTCAGATTAGATCCATTATCAGTAATGATCCTCTCTGGCACACCATAACGGCAAATCAGCTGGTTTTTGATAAACTTCACAACCACCTGCCTGGTTACATTCGCGTACGAAGCGGCTTCAACCCATTTGGTGAAGTAATCAATTGCTACGAGGATAAACCGGTGTCCGTTGGAGGCTTTCGGCTCAATCATGCCGATCATGTCAATTCCCCACATAGAGAAAGGCCATGGTGACGAAATCACATTCAGAAGTGTCGGAGGAATATGAATCTTATCCGCATAAATTTGACACTTGTGACATTTCTTCACATACTTGCAACAGTCAGACTCCATTGTCAGCCAATAGTAGCCTGCTCTCAACATCTTCTTAGCCATGGCATGTCCATTGGAATGAGTACCAAATGAACCCTCATGGACCTCAGTCATCAACAGGTTTGCTTCGTGTCTATCCACGCATCTGAGCAAAACCATATCAAAATTTCTCTTATACAGCACTTCACCACTGAGGTAGAAACTGCCTGACAACCTTCTCAAAGTTTTCCTATCTTTCACAGATGCCCCAGGCGGGTAGACCTGGTTCTGGAGGAAATTCTTGATATCAAAATACCAAGGCTTGTCATCTTTCACTTCTTCGATTGCAAATATGTGAGCTGGTCTGTCCAAGCGCATCACAGTAATATTGGGGACATCATTCCACCATCTGACCACAATCATGGAAGCAAACGTAGCAAGAGCATCTGCCATCCGATTATCCTCTTGAGGAATGTGACAAAATTCAACTTCTGTGAAGAATGTTGAAATTCTCCTTGCATAATCTTTGTACGGAATGAGACCAGGTTGATTCGTCTCCCACTCTCCCTTGATCTGATTAACCACCAGGGCCGAATCACCATACACATCAAGATACTTGATCCTCAAATCAATGCATTCTTCAAGTCCCATAATACAGGCTTCATACTCCGCCATATTATTCGTGCATTTGAAAGTTAGCCTTGCTGTAAACGGAATGTGTGAACCTTGAGGAGTAATGATCACTGCCCCAATTCCATTTCCATATTGATTAACAGCGCCATCAAACACCATCGTCCATCTGGAACCAGGTTCCGGACCTTCATCAAGTGTAGGCTCATCACAATCTTTCATCTTCAAATACAGAATTTCCTCATCAGGGAAGTCATACTGGACAGACTGATGATCTTCGATCGGCTGGTGCGCTAAATGGTCAGCCAAGATACTACCTTTGATAGCTTTTTGAGCTCGATACTCAATATCATACTCAGACAACAGCATCTGCCAACGGGCAATCCTCCCAGTTAAAGCAGGCTTCTCGAAGATATACTTAATCGGATCCATTCTGGATATCAACCAAGTTGTATGATTTATCATGTACTAGCGCAAACGCTTAGCAGCCCAAGCTAAAGCACAACACGTCTTCTCAAGCATAGAGTACCGAGACTCACAATCAGTAAACTTCTTACTGAGGTAGTATATAGCAAATTCCTTCTTCCCTGATTCATCTTGTTGACCGAGTACACAACCCATCGAGTCTTCAAGAACTGTCAAATACATGATCAGAGGTCTTCCTTCCACAGGCGGAGACAATATCGGAGGTTCAGACAGATATTCTTTGATACTGTCGAAAGCTTTCTGGCAATCCTCGGTCCAATCATGAGACTGATCTTTCCGGAGAAGCTTGAATATCGGCGCACATGTGGCAGTCATGTGGGATATAAACCTGGAAATGTAATTCAAGCGGCCAAGAAAACCTCGGACTTGCTTCTCAGTTTTGGGTGCGGGCATCTCTTGTATTGCTTTGACCTTTGCGGGATCAACCTCAATACCTCTTTCACTTACCACAAAACCCAACAATTTGCCAGAACGGACTCCAAATGTGCATTTGTTCGGATCCAGGCGAAGTTTGAACTTCCTCAAACGCTGAAAAAGCTTCAACAAATGCTCAATATGCTCAACTTCCGTTCGGGACTTAGCGATCATATCATCAACATAGACCTCTATCTCCTTGTGCATCATATCATGAAACAAGGTAGTCATAGCTCGTTGATACGTGGCTCCGGCGTTCTTCAAACCGAAGGGCATCACTCGATAACAGAATGTTCCCCAAGGCGTGATGAATGTTGCCTTCTCCATATCCTCTGGTGCCATCTTGATTTGATTATATCCGGAAAATCCGTCCATAAAGGAAAAGACTTTGAATTTAGCTGTATTGTCTACCAACATGTCAATGTGTGGTAGAGGAAAATCGTCTTTCGGACTAGCCTTGTTCAAATCTCTATAATCAACGCACATACGGACTTTTCCATCCTTCTTAGGAACAGGCACAATATTGGCCACCCATTGAGGATATGTAGAAGTCACCAGAAACCCCGCATCAATTTGCTTCTGAACTTCCTCTTTGATCTTTACTGCCATATCTGGATGAGTTCTTCTGAGCTTCTGCTTCACAGGCACGCACTCAGGCTTCAAAGGCAGGAAATGTTGCACAATATCTGTATCTAGACCTGGCATGTCTTCATAGGACCAAGCAAAGATATCTGAATACTCTCGTAGCAAGCTGATCAAATCTTCCTTGACAGACCCTTCAAGAAGTGCCCCAATCTTCACCAGGCGAACACAATCCTCAGACCCCAAGTTGACTGTTTCCAAGTCTTCGAGATGCGGCTGAATGATCTTCTCTTCGTGCTCAAGGAGACGGGTAATCTCATCAGGAATCCCCTCAACGTCATCTTCCTCTGCCTCAAATACAGGGAATTCAAAATTGGGAGATGGCGTTGGATCATTATGTTCAATGGGTTTTAGGATCAACCTGCATAATGATTTTGGTTAATGAAAAACTTTAGAATTTAAACAAGCAAACCATTATGCAAATGAAAAAGATTGCTTTTTTTCTTGTTTTTATGGGTTTTTTTTTGTGATCACTGAATTTATGCAAAAAGCAAAAAGTAAAAACAAAAGGAAAAACAAATGTTTAACAATGCATTAATTGAATGAAAACATCATTGTATATATGCTTTGCCAACAATGTCATCACTTCTCCTTTTGGCATGGGAGAAGGGTTTTAAACAAAGCGAACAATTACTCTGATCTATGGATGACTGTAGGAACATCTACAGCGACCCAATTGTGGCAAACACCACCAGGAATAACGAAATTGTTCACGTCTTCTGCATCCTCTTCCAAGATAGCAGCAGCTTCCTCTTCAGGTTGATCATCATGGATGAATCCTCCACTTGTGAACAAACCTTGCTCATTACATGCCCCAGAACAGTAGCCAATGCCAGTCCGGGATCTATTGTCTTCAAGTTCAATCACTTTCCCTAATCCAGCAACTGCACCACATTCAATGGCCAGCTTCGCATCACGGTAGGAAGTGAATGAAAGAGACTTCTTCTCGATTGGTTCATCAATAGATAAAGCTTGGAATGGAGTTCCAACTTCATCCTCAGCGTCAATGTACGAGAAAGAAGACAAATGGCTAACCAGGAGAGCCTTTTCTCCCCCTACTACAACCAATTTCTTATTTTTCACAAATTTCAACTTCTGGTGTAGGGTGGATGTCACGGCACCAGCCTCGTGAATCCATGGTCTGCCTAAGAGACAGCTATAAGATGGGTGGATATCCATTACCTGGAAGGTAACTTGGAAATCACTTGGTCCAATTTTGATTGGGAGATCAACTTCCCCAATCACGGTCTTACGCGACCCATCGAATGCCTTCACAACAACCCCACTCTGCCTCATAGGAGGACCTTGATATCACAATCTGGAGAGTGTGGTTTTTGGCAATACATTTAGAGAAGATCCAGTGTCCACCAACACATTGGACATTGCATCAGATTTGCAATTCATGGAGATATGTAAAGCCATGCTGTGGTCTCTTCCCTCCTCAGGGAGATCAGCGTCACAAAAGCTCAAAGTGTTGCAAGCGGTAATGTTTGCAACAATACTATCAAATTGCTCAATGGTGACGTCGTGATCAACATACGCCAGATCCAAGACATTCTGCAGAGCCTCCCTATGGGGTTCCGAATTCAGCAGTAGAGAAAGAATGGAAATCTTGGATGGCGTTTGTAGAAGCTGGTCTACAACGTTGTACTCACTCTTTCTGATGAGCCTCAGCATCTCGTCAGATTCTTCATCTACAATGCCACTCGGGCCAACTGAAGAAACGGGAGTTTTTTGTACAGAGGAGGATGGTTTGGCAACATCACGTGCCTGATTCTGACTATTCACAACCGTCCCAACCGGACGCTCAGCGGAATCAGAAGCAACAGCCTTAGGAGGTGCAGAAAACACACGACCACTTCGGGTCAACCCACTTACATCAGCGACGTTGGTCACAGAAGTTGAAGGCAAAGGCACTTCCACCCCATCTTGCACAGCAACAGGGTTATATCTGAATGGAACGGCCTTATCAGATGAATAGGGCACAGGGCCGGCAGGTTTAATGACCAAAGAAGGGGAAGCCTTCGGCTTGCTGCTATCATAGCGGATAACAACATGCTCGGGCAACTTGAACACTGGAGATATAACATTCACTTCAGGCTCGTCTTTGTCAACATTGCGATTCTGCAGAATCTCAATGGTACCCTCATCCAACAACTTTTGGAGTTCTCTTCGCACTTGATCGCAACCCAAGCGGTTAACCGAGCAGACGCGGCACTTGTCGTGGTTAGGCTCCAAGTAGCTGTACTGACACAGCAAACGATGTAATTCAACGAACGACTGCCTAATGTGGCTTACATATCTGACCTTGTACTTCCCAAGGCATTCCTGAACCATATTAATTGACTTCCCATGCGCAGGCAATGGGTTCTTGGTAACATTCGGGCCTGAATCTTCAAAACTCAAGATTCCACACCTCATAAGGTCTTGAACCTTAGTCTTGAGTGGGAAGCAATTCTCGATGTTATGGCCCGGAGCACCGGAATGGTAAACACAATGCTGATCTGGTTTGTACCACCATTGTGGATTTGCAGGAATGGCAGGGGGATCCCTAGGAGAAACCAATTTCCTTTCCAACAAGGAAGGATAAAGCTCTGCATATGTCATAGGAATTGGATCGAAGCTGATCTTCTTCCTATCATAATTCATGTTAGCTTGATTGGTTGTACTGCCATGAGGCTGGTAAGCCTGTTGCTATGGACGAGGTTGTTGCTGATACTGAGGCTGTTGATATTGTTGCTGATGCTGATATTGCTGATGTTGCTGAGCATTATCTTTAAAGACAGGTGCTATATGAGCCACCTGGTGCTGATGACCGGCACGACGTGCAGGCTTCCTCTGAGCAGAGGGTCTTCTATGCTTGGGATGGGATTGCACAGCATGTGCTTCCCCATCCTTCCTCTTAAACGCTCCATATCGTTTAGAGGAAGAGCTCTCATCCTTCGCCAATCGTCCTTCACGGACACCTTCTTCGAGACGCATCCCCATGTTCACCATCTCGGTCAAATCAGAGGGAGCGCTTGCTACCATCCGCTCATAATAGAATGAGCCAAGAGTCTTCAAAAAGATCTTGGTCATTTCCTTCTCCTCAAGCGGTGGAGTGATTTGAGCTGCCAGCTCTCGCCATCTCTGGGCGTACTCCTTGAACGTTTCCTTGTCCTTCTGCGACATGGACCTGAGTTGATCTCGGTCAGGCGCCATATCGACGTTGTACTTATATTGCTTGACGAAAGCTTCGCCAAGGTCATTGAAGGATCTGATGTTGGCACTGTCCAAGCTCATGTACCATCTGAGCGTGGCACCAGACAGACTGTCTTGGAAATAATGAATCAAAAGCTGATCATTATCAGTCTGGGTCGACATCTTCCTGGCGTACATGACCAGGTGAGCGAGTGGACAGGTGTTCCCTTTATACTTTTCAAAGTCAGGTACTTTGAACTTTATCGGTATCTTCACACCGGGAACAAGGCACAACTCGGTAGCAGACTTGCCGAATAAATCTTTGCCTCGAAGAGTCTTCAATTTCTCAGCTCAAGGAATTGGTCGTTCATGGCGTCCACCTTTTCATAAACGTCCGGGCCCTCAGATGGCTCGGAGTGATAGATGGTGTCGTCTACCCTTGGCATGGTATGCACGACAGGAGGAGCGGGAACAGGGACCGGGCTAGATGCCGGCATGTGAGCAAATGTTGGAGCGGGCCGATCAGGCATAAAACCTGGAGGCATTCCCCAAGGGAACCCGGCTGGCATAGCATTGGGCACTTGAGCACTGGCTGGCACAGTTGAAGTAGAGACCTCTAAAATGACCGTCCTCTGGACAGGAGTTGCAGGCGGTTGAGCAGGTTGATTTTGAGCAGCGAGGAGTTGCTCCATCAAAGCGCCAAGTCTGGCGACCTCTTCCTTCAGTTCTCTGTTCTCTTGTTCTAGTTGCTCCATGACTCTCGCAGAATTGACTCGAGTATAATACCGGTGAGTCAGCTTGTCTTCAAAATAAATGAAGAACAAAGAGTTAGGACAAGAAGACCAGAAACAAAGGGTACCTGCTTATGCAAAAATGATGCATGAAATGCTTGTGCGGATGCTTTGTTTATTTTCAAGGAACCCTTAGGGTATTATTTGCAATATTTTGAATAGTTAAAGCATTTTAATTTCTCACGGAAAATATTTCATTCAATATATCGAGACAAAGAAGTACAGCATTTTTGATCATTACAAAGAGAAAAGGGAAATAAACATCCTATGGGTCCCTAGAAGCTCGGGATGCTGGAAGACGAGAAGTACACAGCTTCTTGATCTCTCTCTCATAGGCCGCTTCCATATCTGCTTTCTCCTTTGCAAGTCGATCATACCACCTTTTCCAGAATTTGGAAGACTGAGGAAGCAGAGAGGTCCAAGTGTCGTTCGGATCGTCGATCACTCGATGCTCGAGGAACTCAATCATAGCGTCCTTCTCCTTAAGCTGCTACAGCAATTCTTCTCTCTCACGGATCCAAGCACGTGAAAGGTCTTCTTCTCTCAACTCCTCTACACGTTGGGTAGGGAGGGTTGAAGGCCCAGCCACATCCAACGGTGTAGGTCTCGGATGATCATATGGCATCAAGTACACGGCAGCTCTCTGTCTGACCCAAGAGGTGTATGGCTCCAAAGCAATGCAGTTCTTTGGACCCAACTCATTCCTACTCTTCTTGTGAATACTGCGCCAAGCACGGACAAATCTGGCTTTCAGGCCTTGGGGATCTTTACCCTCCTGGAAGAACACACCTTCTAACAGAATGTTATGAGGTTTATCCTTTAGGGGGAACCCAAGCTGACGTCGTGCGAGAATAGGATTGTAGCTGATCCCACCACATGTGCCAAGAAGAGGCACATTAGGGAATTCACCACAATAGTCAATGATCTGGACGGTATCATACACACGATCATACCAAGTGATATCATCATTGGTGAGAGACATGAGTCTCTGGGACCACCGTAGACATCCCTTGTTCTCCTTGAAAGCAACTGTCTGCGGCAAGTGCGAAATAAACCACTTGTACAGCAGGGGTAAACAGCAGACAATAACTCCTCCACCCTTTGCGTTCCTCAGATGCAAAGAGACATAGGCATCGCCCAACAAAGTCGGAACGGGATTAAGAACTGAGAAGATCCTAATGACGTTCATGTCCACGAACTTGTCGAAGTTGGGAAACAACACCAATCCATAGATGAGCAGCACAAACAAAGCCTCAAAGGCATCCTCACTCATGGCCTTCCCATAAAAGGTAGCTTGGGCAATGAGGAACTCGGAAGGAAAACCCTGAATTCCGCCTTTGGTAGTCAGATTAGCCCTAATCAAATCTTCATCTATGTGTAACAGGCTGGCAATCTCTCGAGTAGTCGGAATACTCGCTAGGCCACTGAACGGCACTTGATCCAGAATCGGGATCCCAATGAGATGAGAATACTCCTCCAAGGTTGGCCACAACTGGAAGTCTGGAAATGAGAAGCAATGATACAGCGGATCATAAAACTGAGCCAGAGTACTCATCAACCCTTCGTCAACCTGAGTAGTCAGCAGAGGCAGAAGCTTCCCATAGCGAGCTTTGAAACCCAAGGGATCTAATACATAAGATGTCAGATTCCTTAACTCTTTTACATCGGGTTGTTTAAAGTTGTACTTCTTTGTATGCCTTTTTGGTCTTTCCATGTCTGAAAATTTTGCAAATAAACCCTTTTAAGTTCCTTGAAAATTTTCTCTTTCTGATGACATGAAGTGCAGATGAATGCATGAATGCATGAATGCAACAATCACACTCAAGGATCAAACAAGTCACACCAAACAAAGGTCATGGGAAAGCTCATTGTATCCCTAATATCAATCATCCATTTTGGTGGATTTAGGTTTTCACCGTATCGACACCCAAGTTCCATTGATATTAACGGTACATGAACCGGCTCGAACATCCTTAATATCAACCATCCGTTTTGGGGGGATTTAGGTTTTATACCTGATCAACACCCAGGTTCCATTGATATTAACGATGTTTGAACGACTCAACCACGAATCACGGGTTTGTTAAGAGTCACGAGCATGGAGTCTCGGTTAAGAACCACCCAAAGGGAGTGTACTAGGGTTTAAACCTGCCAGACATGTTCTATCAGAGGTTCCCATAATCATCGTTCCATCTTTCGAATATTACCGGAGGAACGAATACTCGCATTCCAAAAATATTCTCAAGAGAAACTCTTATGAGTGTAGTATCGCGTAACAATCGCATCAGAACTTACATCTGAACGACCTCCGCACTACGTTCCTAAAAATAGGCCAAGATGGGTTTGGTAAACTACGGTCCTTGGCTTCTGCGGCACATGATTGAAAGAATAATGCCTAACCACAAATAACTTGTGTGACATTATTAATCCAACATGACCTCCACCAAGTGAATGGACTCGCAAGTCAACTGGCTAAGGAATACTCCACACCAGTTAACAAGACTACGCCATTCTCCTATCCTAGAGTGCACTCGAGTTCGGGTATAGAACTCATCTCACAGATCACCAAAGCAAACAACAATTGTATATCAAGCAATTCAAACATTACAATCAATACAGTCATCCCAAATGGTACAAAAATATGTCATATAACAAATAACAATATAACACAACAAGGGTGAAAAGTAGGCAATACAACCAGGGATTGATTATCCCCAGCAGAGTCGCCACTTTTCTGTAGCGGTGTATTCGTCACTATATGATTTATTGATTAAACCATAAGCAAAGCATACAATGAATTCGAGTCGCCACCGCACTTTTATTTATCCAAAGGACTGGCTAAAAAGCGAACAAAAGCCTAAGAAGTTTTACGCGTAGAAAACTAATGAAAAGATCAGAGAATCTGGGTAAGGGGTAAATTACGCAATGGGAAGGTGTTAGGCACCCACTACGTCCTAGGTACTCCTAGGGAGCCCTTTTCACACTTGTTGTATAAAATTGTTATTTGTTATGAAATATTTATTGTGCAAACATGATTGGGATGATGATAAAAGAATATACTATTTTTATTATTTTTGTGTTCGAACGGATGAACCCGTTGCCTACGTACCTTCCATCAAAGGTAAGGATCAAAACGCCGTAGTTCGGCTAAAAGATTTCCAAAAGTTAGTGGATTCAATTTTAAACACAAGCCTTAAGGTCTTATGTTATCCACGGGAGAAAACTCAACCTTATACAAACAACAAGTCCACCATGTGAGAACAGCTTCAACTTGCTAGTGAGGGGTTAACCCTATAATAAGCAAGGAAGACTTACAATTCAATCAACTAAGGACAAATAGGTGAGATTAACATCAACCAACTAGGATAAATCAAACCTATGGCTAATGTATGAAAACTTAACAAGAATGGACAAAGCCACAAAACAATTGAATGGGTGAAATTAATTGATTATGATTATTCACAAAAGGAGGGTCAAAGTATGATTAAGATTGATTCAAAAGAAGTATTAGGAAATGGAGTTTGAAAAAGTCAAGACTTGGGGTCCAGGTTTTTAATTTAAAAGCATGAAGATGTTTGCACAATATTTATCTCAAGTTTTAAAAGTAATGTGTGAAAAGGCTTAGGACAAAATGGGATGAATGGATGAAGATGGAGTGTAAAACTTCTTAGAAGGTTCACCTCTTGAAATCATATAGCAGATGATTCAAGTGTGTCCTTTGGAATAGGCAATGAGCAAAACAAGCAAAGCAAAAGAGGAAAGTCAACAAAAGCGGATACCGGATGCCAATCACTGGACTTATACCAACCTCCTAAAACAAATCCGGATATCAGAGGCCACTCTATGGACTTATACTAATCTCCTCAACAAAGAAATAAAAAGTGGATACCGGATGCCAATCTATCTGGGCTTATACCAATCTCCAACAACAGAGCAAACATTTGGATGTCAGATGCCAATCTATCTGGGCTTATTCTAACCTCCAACATATGATCATGGGAAAACAAATGCCAAATTACACGGACTTACAATTTCATCCTCACATAAAACAAACAAATGCATCAAGCAAAGAGCTGATGAGTGACCAATGAAATGGTCTTATACTCACTTCCATATCATAGGAACAATGGCCAATGAATGGTCTTACAATTATCCTCAATGGGCAAACAACAAAGACATGTCACAAAGACAAATGAAATGATCATGCATTAATGAGCAATTAATGATGATAGATGCACAAAGCATACAAGCAGACATGTACAAATGAACTAAGTAATCAATCAACCAAAGTCATTCAGCACACTCTATAACCAAACAATGAGGCTCATACAAAGGGTTAGGCATTAAAGCCAACTGGAATAGGGTTAATGGTGCTCTTAACCTTGACATTGAGAGCCAAGGTGAAGTAGATGAAAGGATATGAGGGGTGTGCCTCATGCTCTTATCCCTGGTCAGGGAGAGCTTCAAATGATAGAAGGTGTGGGAGTTCAGAAGGTAGGAACTCTCTCCACAAGTTAGACTCGATAGATCTTGGGTTTTTACTCACTATGCATCAACACAAGTAGTGTGAGCAAGGTGAGTGACTCACAGAATAGTAGGAGATAGGCTACATATCTCTTGGATTCTACCAATTGCCTTATTTAAAGGACTTTTCCTGCTTGGGACAAAAGTAAACAAGCACAAACATCGCCTCTTAAGGAGGACTTCAGACAGTTGCCTGGCCAAGTAACAGGCGAGGTCTTCCAGACTACATGAAGAAAAAGGATTCTACCTCAATGCAAATGCTATCAAGCAAAGCAATGCAAGTTCTCAAAGAACTATTAGCAACTAAAGGTACCTGAAATCAATCAAGTAAAATCAGTACACAACTCAAATTCGAAATCAATATAAGATAAGGATCAACAGAATTAGTCAAATGTGCAATGCACAAAGCTCAAAGCATATGAGCCAAGCATCCTACAAAACAAACAAGTTAGTTCATGATAATCAATCAAACTTAATCAACTTGCATAAGTCTCCTTAAGGCATTTGCTTCTTAACCTGAAAAGCAAACTCAAACATGAGAAACAAGACCACTAGGACAAGCCTAGGATCAAAAGGAGATAAGAAATCCAAAACAGCAAGTGAAAGCTATCCAAAATCAAGTTCAAACAATTAAGAAACAAACCCAAGTGGTTTCATGTTCATATCATTCATCATTATCATTTCACAAACAAATTAGGTCAAAACATGTCATATAGAACCTCAAAGAAGTCAACAGAATGATTCAAGTCAAATCCAATCACAAACATTTCAAAAAATTCTCAAATAATTCATGATCAAACATCATCCATAACATGATAAGCATATCAAATTTCAGATCATTTGGATCAAAGGAAGTAGGTCAATGAAAATCAGAAAGTCAAAGCAAGTTCAAGCAAACTCAAACAAAGCATCAAAACATGCACCAACTTCAATAAATCATAAAACAGTGACAACATATGATATATGAATGGGACCAAAACCATAACAAACTTTAAGATGTCTACAATTCATATGTCAAATTTCGAGTCCATCCAATTAAGCATTAGAATTTCACAAATCATATAACATCATGTGTCACAAAAAGTCAACAATTTGGTCAAACAGGGGAGAAATTCCAAATCAAATAGGAAATGCCATCAATAATTCCATAAAAATTCACATGTATTCTCAACATCCACAAGTATGTTCATGCAAAAATCCAGACCAATTTGAGTTCAATAAGCATGGTAAATAAAATCATGAAGTTGGACATGAATGGTGTGACACAAATTGTCACACCTCTATTCAAAAAATCATATCTCCTCAACCAGCAATGATAAATTCACAAACTCTACACCAAAATCACCATGAACATGTCTAGTTTAAGCACAAAAAATTTCAGAGGCATTGGATTAAGTATCATCATTTCACAAGCAAATTGGCAAGGCATACATAAAATGGACAACATGAACAAACCCTAGCACATTTTAAAATCCACACATGCAAAAAATCTGGAAAAATCATCATAAAAAACTAGAGGTCAAGAGGAGCATTCCACAAAAAATCCCATCAAATTTGGATTAAAATTGAAGAACTTATGAATTTTCTAAGTTTGGCATACAAAATGAAATAAACATTAAGAAATGGAATGATTTAAATAAATGAATAAACCGGCAATGGCAATATTGTAATATTAGGACTCACTAAGTGAAACGCCGCGTTTCACTTAGTGAGGTGGCATGCAGCAATTCGTTTCATGGCAATGCAACAGTGACAACATGCAGACAAAAACATCCAACAGCCAAAACACGAGCAAAACAAATTTTGGGTTTAAGCAATTAGGGTTTGGCTACTGTTCATCATCATCATCAATCGGGATGAACTTTTGGTTCCAGTTTTCGAAAACAAACACACCATTCAAACCAGCAAACCATGTACATCAATAATCCAACATTAATTTTCATTAACTCATGCTAACAAGGATGAATCGAGCAAAAACACATTTGAATATCAAACTTTAAATCCATGTTTCTCTCTCAATACACAACCATTTTTCACGATTCAAAGTTCAAAGTAATCAGCATGGCAAGATCTTTAATAAGCATGTCAACATTTTAAGAATAGTGTGATTCGAATTTTTACCTAATCTGCAAGACAGTGATGATTTGGTGGTTGTTTGGCTGTGATTAGTAGAAACAGCAACTTCTTGATGCTCCAGATGATGGATGAATGAGTATTGAAACCCAACTGCCTTGATTCTAGCTCCAAACTCGAGCTGCCATGGAAGAAAGCTCAACTGCAACAGTGTGGTTCCAGCTCTACAGTTGTGATTTGAGGCTTGCAAATGCTTCAAAAAGGTTTGCAGATGGTGGCACAAAGCTCAAACACACGGGTTCTTTAAAGATTTTCAGAAAAAAGTTTTAGTAAGGAAATGAGAGAATTTGAGAGAAAATGAAGTTTTTGATCTGTTTGTGAAATGTGGCTAGGGTTTTCCATCAGAAAAGTGAAATATATACTCTGTTTTAATGAAGCATAAGCTTGGGTTAGTGGAATGGTAATGGGATTTTTCTA
This sequence comes from Lathyrus oleraceus, assembly GCF_024323335.1. Classification (NCBI taxonomy): domain Eukaryota; kingdom Viridiplantae; phylum Streptophyta; class Magnoliopsida; order Fabales; family Fabaceae; genus Lathyrus; species Lathyrus oleraceus. Next base: position 394,336,628 of record NC_066580.1, on the reverse strand, counting down.
AATGAAGTGTTTTTGCTAATTAGTGAAATTCACTCAAATGACAAGGGCATGGCACTACAGTGCGAAATATGGGCCTAAACCACATCCAAAACATGATTTCTGAACACTTGTAATTGGTAAAATATATGGACAATGGTTAAATTGAAAGTTCATTTTTCACCCCTCTCTTTTTAAATTCAAGCCACTTGAAAAAGGCCATTTTGATTGGTTGATTTTTGGTGAAATGTGATGAAGGATTTGGATAGAGCACGTCAAATATGACTTGTAGCAAAAAACCTCACTCAATTTGGCCAAATGGTTTGGAAGATATGCCACTTTGAAGTTCAAAACTTTTTGAGAATGATTTGATCATAACTTGCCAACCATAAATGAGAAATGAGTGTTCTTGGACTTTTTGGAAATGGGAGAACAAGATCTTCAACTTTCATGTTGGACAAAAATTCATTTGAAGCTTGTATGATGATGTAATTTTGAGGAGAAGAACTTTCCATTTTTGGCAAATTCCAATTACAGGTCAACTTTCTATTTTTGGAAATTTGTTGTCTGACCTCAAATTCTTCACTGTTGATGTTTGACATGTTATATGAGGCTTATATGGACATGAATGAGACCTCTCAAACCAATTCCCACCATCAAATCACTGATTAAATGCACAGTTGACCACAGTTGACTTCAGTTGACTTTGCTAGGGTTTTGGCTGACTGAACCATGTTCTGATGAATTCCAAGCCCCTACCACTTGATATCTTGATTCAAAATGATGTAACAACTCATATGAACTCTTGATGAATGATCATGGTGCCCAAATTCTTCAAGAATGGCCACCATTTATTGCTCAATGACTGGATTGACTGATTTGACCTAGCTGGCTTCATCTGCAAGTAACATGGTTAGATGATAATATTTTTGTACTTTGGGTTAATAAACAGATGAAAAGCAATGATATACAGATGCAAAACATGCTTGGTGATCAAGAACCACACTCACAAAGTAACCCACCCACTAGGAGGGAAGCAAAGGTGCACAAAGATCCTTGAGGCAATGATATGGTATGATATGATGCCATGAGGGATCTTAGGGACAAAATTGGGGTCTTACACAGTTGTATCAAAGTCGGATGAAGAGAGCCTTTGATCTGAAAGTGCGTCCTCGATGTTTCCAAGTTGGAGATTTAGTGTTGAAAAGGATCCTTCCTCCTCAAACAGATCACAGGGGCAAGTGGACTCCTAACTATGAGGGACCTTATATTGTCAACAAGATTTTTGATGGAGGGGCCTTAATGCTCACAACGATGGATGGCGAAGACTTCACTTCCCCTGTGAACTCAGACGCAGTTAAAAAATACTTCGCATAAGATAGACCCGCTGGAAAGTAAAAAGAATAGTCCAGGCAAAAATGGGCATCCTGACGAACCAAGAAAATGAAAAGGTTCGGGCAAAAATTAGGGATTTTAAAATGAAAAGATCGTACACCCGGTAAGTTGAAAACCTGAAAAGGCAATTTAGGCAAAAATGGGTATCCCGGTGGATTGAAAACCCGAAAAGGGAAATCCAGGCAAAATTTAGGGATTTAGCGAATGACTGCGTTCTGAGTTAGTTCTGAATCTCATCTCATGTCGGTGACTGGAAACTTTCAAAAGGGTAGGAAACAGTCCAATCATTTTTTTAGAAGGCTGATCATTTGGAGGATCTTGAAGACGGACAAGTCATAGCAGAATTGGAACCCATTAGAAATCCATTTCACATTGCCACTAGATTAATTTCTGTTTTGCGATTACCTCTTCCTAGGGATTGCTTCCTGATGTAAATGCCTATTCAGAGGCCATTCAATCAATAAAATCATGTTACTCAGTATATCTCTGTTTTCATTTTCATTTTACTGTTTTGTTTGCAAAAATGACGTCCGAATTTTTGATAAACATTGCATCATGACACATAAGGGCTTTACAGGTATATGCTTAATAAACATTTAAAGTTGATATGAATTTTAAGTGTTTTGGATCATCTATTCAGAACAGATACCCTCGGGGCATTTCCTAAGCATGTGTGTCAGACTATACACTCCCCAGCGGAGTTGACAGTACCAGACTGTATCTTCCCAGCAGAAGCAGCTGCTCCTCAGAGTTCGATGCCAAATCAAGGATTTCAATCCCAGATCGATGATCTCTTTCCTGGAAGCATAACCTCGGTACCGTATCGGTGTTTGCTCCCCCCTGCTGAGTCATCTCTCGTAGATTATGGTTTCCAGAACCACTATCGCTTCCCCCAACAACAGGTTTCCAGCGCCGTTCTCTCCCCAGTCAGAGTCTCGGTATCTCGTCATTGCCAGAACACCGCGCGGCCGGTCATTTCCCCACATAGTTCATTATGCTGTGCATCTCCAACAGTAGTGTCAGGGTCCAGAAGATTGTGATCATTTCCCCAACAGGATTCCTTGCTTCGGCTTGGCATTTTCCCCAGCATTTCGCATCTCTGCATGTAGAATCATATTGCATTGCATCCTCCCAAATCGCGTAGCATTTCCATTTTCATGGAGCATTACGCCATCGCAAAATTCAAACATACGCATGTAAGCATAAAACATTCTCGGTATCCCAAGTGATAAGCCAGAAGTTTGTTTCTAGTGCTCAGACTGAAGGTTGTTCATGACTTATTATCCCCAGCATGGGTCGTTGGCCCACGTGCCGCCTCAATTATCATTTTCCCTATTTCTGCCGAGGCTGATAGGCATGAAGTTTTCGGTATCCAGACCGAAGTGGCATTCAGGCCACTTTCCGATTTTCAGATCGAAGAAGTTTCCGACATTCAGGTCGATGCAACTTATGGAATTCAGGCCAGTTTCCGGTATCCAGACCGAAGTGGCATTCATGCCAGTTTTTCCGATATTCAAATCGAAGAAGTTTCCGACAATCAGGTCGAAGTACTTGTGGCATTCAAGCCAGTTTCCGGTATTCAGACCGAAGTGGCATTCAGGCCAGTTTTTTCCGATTTTCAGATCGAAGAAGTTTCCGACATTCAGGTCGATGTAACTTGTGGCATTCAGGCCAGTTCCCGGTATCCAGACCGAAGTGGCATTCAGGCCAGTTTCCGATGTTCAAATCGAAGAAGTTTCCGACAATCAGGTCGAAGTACTTATGGCATTCAGGCCAGTTTTTTTTCCGATTTTCAGATCGAAGAAGTTTCCGACATTCAGGTCGATGCAACTTGTGGCATTCAGGCCAGTTTCCGGTATCCAGACCAAAGTGGCATCCAGGCCAGTTTCCGATTTTCAGATCGAAGAAGTTTCCGACGATCAAGTCGAAGTACTTGTGGCATTCAGGCCAGTTTTCCGATTTCCAGATCGAAGTGGTGTTCAAACCAGATTTCCGGTGATCAGACCAACATTGATACTCTCATATTCCGATGCTTAGTGTTCAGACTAATGTGCGGCGTTCAGGCCATGGGTATTCCTGTGTTACCATTTATTTTGGTGTCCAGGTCAACTTTCTGTTTCGGTACTCAGGCCGATTTTCACCGTACTAGACGGATTCTTCTTTTGAGATTGCTTCTTTGCCGATTCTGACAGGCATTGTTAATTATTTCATAGGGATTCAGGATCAAAATCCGGGTCTTCTTAATATTTAACCATCTCCCACTATGATCATATGAAGAACGTCCTGCTTCATATTCTCTAGTTGAAGACGCTTAAATAGGGGCAACTATCATACCCCGATTTTGGCCCTGAATTTTTTTTTTTCATCAATCATTCATTTTATTTCCTCCTCATGACCATTTCATCTGGTCATGAATCTACCCACCTACACTGATTGTTTAGACATTGCCACTACTTGCCATTCCATGACTATTAGATTTTTACCTTTCTATTTGACTTTAGATGTTTGATATAGTCTAATAGAATCAGTGGGAATGTAATGTCTTTCATTCTCATGTTTAAATTTAATCCATGTTTTGTCTCTCTCATAGAACGTCATTTTCCCTTTCAATCTTAATTCAAGGAGATTCCATCTATATTCCATCTCATATTTCTATATATCATGTTCAAATTTGCATTCACATTTTTCATTCACATTGAATAGCTTCCATTCATCCATACACATACTCATTCATATTTTAATTACTTCATTCATTTTTACCACATCCACTCACTCATAACCATCGTTCCCATGGCAAGTGGATTAACTCATAACCTTTAAACATCACCACTTGAATACATGAAGTCCTGAAGATACAAGGAAAGGCTTCTTTTGACTTGCTACGAGAGAAGCTAACTTTTTCATTCACAATAATGTCATATTTTTTTACAAAACATAAGTTTGTCCAAGGCATACTTAATTTACAAGAAAAACAGTTTAACATGTGTGATCCAAGCAGAAAGCATTCTTTCTAGACATGACCAGAGACATGCAATTTCCAAGTCACACTTCTTACAATTTCAGGTTCAGTAGTGATGTCTTCAAAACAATAAAAATAACAGTTACATTAGTTTATGCAGTAGTTCTACATGCATACAGACAGAACACAACACATAAAGTATTCTGCTCAAGAGGCAGATATAGTTGGCTGAAATTCTTCATTTGGTCCCTTCAACGAAACCGAATCAGGCGAATTCTCAGAGCAGAAGTTGTTCTCTATGTTGTCTTCCTCCTTCATTCACCGCCATGGATACCACGCTCTCCGTTCTCAAGGACTACTTTGGGTTTATGAGTTTTCGACCGTATCAGCAAGAGGTCATCGAGAAAATTATTGAGAAAAGGGATTGCTTGGTAGTTATGGCTATTGGTAGTGGCAAGTCATTGTGTTATCAAGTGCCTCCATTGGTTGTGAAAAAGACTGGGATAGTTGTAAGCCCTTTAATATCATTGATGCAGGATCATGTAATGGCTTTGAAACAGCGAGGTATCAAAGCTGAATATCTTTCAAGCGCTCAGAAGGATTATACTATTCAGGGTAAAGCCGAGCGCGGTCAATTTGACATTCTGTTTATGACTCCTGAAAAGGCATGCTCAATTCCTACAAGTTTCTGGTCCAACTTGCTAAAGGAAGAAATTAGTCTTTTTGATGTTGATGAAGCACATTGTATATCAGAATGGGGGCATGACTTTAGGATAGAATACAAGCAGTTAAACAAGTTACGTGGTGTTCTAATAGATGTTCCTTATGTTGGTCTAACTGCAACGGCTACTGAAAAGGTTCGGTTTGACATCACCAATTCCTTGAAGTTGAATAATCCTTACATTGCTGTTGGTTCATTTGATCGCCCAAATCTTTTCTATGAGGACAATATTTTATTGATGAGCTTGTGGAAGAAATTTCAAAAGAAGTTGCTAATGGTTGTTCAACTATAATTTACTGCACAACAATCAAAGATGTAGAGCAGATATATAAGTCACTTATGGAAGTCGGTATTAATGCTGGAATGTACCATGGGCAAATGGATGGAAGATCACGAGAGGAGTCTCATAGATTATTTGTTAGAGATGAAAAGCAAGTCATGGTGGCTACAATTGCCTTTGGCATGGGCATAGATAAACCTAATATAAGAAAAGTTATTCATTATGGCTGTCCAATAAATCTAGAGTCCTACTACCAGGAAAGTGGAAGATGTGGTAGAGATGGTATAGCTTCTGCTTGTTGGCTTTACTACACAAGAAGTGACTTTTCAAAGGGCGACTATTATGCTGCAGATTTAAAATCGGACAACCAAAAAAAAGTTGTTATGGAGTCGATGCTTGAGGCTCAACACTATTGTTTGACGGCAACTTGCAGAAGAAAGTTCTTGCACGAACACTTCAGAGTTATGTTCACAACTTGGAGCAGTCTCGGGTATGCTCGGCGACTGCTGCCGAGCAATGGGTAATAGCAGTCTGCAGAACTTATTTTGAATGTTCATGTTGGAAGAGGATTCGTGGTCTTGCAATCCGGAAGAATTCTGCACAAACATCAGATGCAACAATTACTCATAAGCTCACCGACTCGGCAATAAACGTGAAAGGCGGGGTTAAAGACAAGTGATAAGAAATAGATACTAACCAAAGAAAGAAGCTTGATCCACGTAGTCTCGTACCGTATAAGTCGTGACGTGAGAGCATTGAGCACCATAAACAGACCAAAATCCCAAACTAATCCAATTGTTACTCGAACAAGGCAACTTCATCACTTCAACATAAAATTACAGCATTAACACAAGAAAAGTCGAAGCTAAGCTTGACCAAGGACTTGCACTCGTCGTAAAGCAACGCCAACCTCAATGCATTGCAAAGACACCCTCTCCATTCATTTGATCGTGTTTCACTGCAGTAAAAGGACACATTAATTAGTCAAGGCAGTAAAATCCAAGAAAATACCCAAAATAGAGTTAAGACAAAAGCGAAGAAGAAAGCTAAGTTCAGAATACCGTTTTCGGTTTTAGCATTAAACAGGCCGATCCAAACTGAGCACATGAAAGAGGATTTTGCAGGTTGCTCCTTTGAACGCCAAATACACTATTGAAACCCTAATTCATGGGAGATAAATAGAGAGAGGCGAATCAGTAAAGAGGACGGAAAATTTTTTGAGAGAAGAGAACGGTGAAAAAGATACCTCACAAACCCTAATCCCAAAATCGAAGCAAGAAACCAGTATTTGAAGATTCAAGGACTACCTGAGCTCGCCGTCACCGTCGAAGGTGAGCCACCATGTCCAATTTTCTTTATCCTTTCACGCTTTGATTGAGGGACGATGACTGAGGTAAGAGCGATCGTGAGATTGAGAGAAATGTGAGGTTTGGTGTGAGTGAGATTGTGAGTGTTGATGAGCGTTTTCGAGAGCGGAGAGAGATTTCATTGAGGTTTTTTTTTGTGAAGCAGATGGGGAGAACGAGGGCGATGAAGCTACTACTCTGTTTCCTTTTCCTTTTTTTTTTTTAATTTATTTTTAAATGAGGATAAACATGGAAACCATTAAGTCTTTTTATGATAAAACTTTCTAGATTTTCATTTATTAATGTTTTCATTTAATATACTACATTAACTTATGTTTTTGATTCCCAATCTCACTAGCCTCTAGAACCCAACAGCCAAGCGGCTGGGTTTAATTAGGTTAGTCCAACAGTTTTCTTTTTTTATTAGTTTTTTATTTTAATTCTGATTTTTAATCCATTTTAGTTTATTTATCCAATCTAGCATCAAAATAATAACTAGTCATGAGTGGTCTGGTGGAGAAGGGTAGTATCATAGTCTTGAGTGGGGTGGGTTCAATACTCATATGTAGCATTTTTTTAGTATTTTATTTTCTTTTAGCTTTTTTTTAGTATTTTATTTCTTTTAACATTTTTTGTTATGTTTATGCTTTATTATTTTCATAGTTTCATTATCATAACATAGATTTGTTTTCTTTTAATCATTCATTCAAAACCATTTTAAAACTATAAAAATCATATTTTTCTCGATTTAATATCGAGCCCATTTTCCACACCTTTGTAAGTCGATTGCTTTTTAAGCATCGCCATCAACCTCACATAGCTTACTCTTGGGCTTTCTTACAATGAGTCGGTTCTCTTGCACTTACACTCATATTTCGCATCATTTGTTGTTTGGGCCTGACCTAATTATTTCATGATTTTGAATCCCCATTTGACAAAATGTACCCCACTTCCCCAATGTGTATATAATGTTGTATTGTTTTATTTCTCTATTTGTTTTAGACACTAACCCAAGAGTAAAATCCACCATTTCTAAAAAAAAAATACAAAAATACGACTCAATCCAACGTCGAGTATTTTCTCAATAAACAAATCAATTCATTTCGCCCTCCTATTCTATTCCTTTTCTTTCAAACTTTCATCAAATGCTTGATTCAACGTCAAGCCATTTTCTCTAATAAAAACTCAAAAAATATTAATTCATAAGCCAAGACTTCTTCAACAAAGATGGAAGTGGAACGTGGTGTATACCACGCACTCCTGAGACTAGGATTCGAGATGTATATCTCGCCAATCCTAGCTCTCGCCATCATCCAATTTACCCACTTTGTTTTCTCAAACACTCATTCAAATCTTTCTCAAACGTCCATCAATACTTGATCTAGGTCAAGTCATTTTCACAACAAAACTCAAAATACCTAATTCTTATTTAACACTTTTTCAATAAAGGTGGAAATGGAACATGGTGTATACCATGCACTCCTGAGACTAGGATTCGAGATGTATATCTCGCCAATCTTAGCTCTCGCCATCGTCTAAAATTGTCAATGCGGTTTCTTCAAACCCTTTCTCAATCAAACCTAAAAATACTTAATCTCTATTAAACACTTTTGCAAATAAAGATGGAAATGGAACATGGTGTATACCATGCACTCCTGAGGCTAGGATTCGAGATGTATATCTCGCCAATCCTAGTTCTCGCCATCACTCAAAGCACATCCAACCAATCAAACTCTTTTTTTCTCGCCGCCGTGCGACCAATCAAAAACCTTTTAAAATGAAAGATATATTGCCTTAAGAGATACAAAACAATGTTTCGGCCACGATTGTTGAGTAGAGATAAATGACGCTTTTCCGAATGTAGATTTGTAAATCCTAACACCTAAGTACATATTGCATGACAACTCTAGGGCAGAACTTCCCCATTTCTTTTATACCTTCCGTGCGTCTCCGATCTTATGGCATGTCAATCCATCCTATTGCAAAGAGGTAACTGCCTAAGACTCGATTCAGCGAGCTGCGACACCTACTGCTAGGACGTGAACACATTGCCCACTCTCCTTTGACACAACTAGTGTCCTCCTTTGTAAGTCCATGTTCAGATGGCAATCCCTATCTAGCCGAACTACGGCAACTCTGATTCTCATGTTCAGATGAGATACGTAGGCACAAGATGCGATGTCTTGCCGAGTTAGACTGACAACTAACAACTAATCTTTGTTTGTTTTCGCCCTCGTTGCGATCGAGACCTTCCCTTTCTCTTGCCCTAGTTGCAATCGAGACTTTTGTTCCCGTTAGTTAGCCGAACTACATTATGCTCTGATTCTCATTCCAGATGAGATATGTAGGCATAAGACGCGATGTCTTGGCGAGCACACACTCCTCTTTAGCCCATAGGTCATCCGAGCTACGAAGACTCTGATTCTCATATTCAAATGAGATACGTATGTAGTGGATGCGACATCCGTGCGAGTCATTTTCTTTTGACCCCCCTTTTAGTAAATAGTACATTAGATAAACCCACACCCTTTAGACAAGAACAACAAAAGTGGATCCCGTAGAGTACTACGGATGCGTAGGGAGCTAATACCTTCCCTTCGCATAATCGGCTCCCGAACCCCAGATTTGGTTGCGAGACCTTATCTTTTCCTTTCCTCTTTTCAGGTTTACTTCGAGCGTTTCCTTTCCCTCCTTTGGGATAAATAACGGACGATGGCGACTCTTCTGTCATTTCTTTCTCGCCAGGTGTTTTTTCGCATTTCCTTTTTCAGGTTGCGACAGAACTAAGCAGAGATCGGCAGCTGACTTTCTGAAGAGATCCTTTCCTCTAAGAGTTTTCAATTCCTTGCGAAACTCAAGAAATTGATCATTCATAGCGTCCATCTTCTCATAGACATCTGGGCCCTCAGACGACTCAGAATGATAGATGGTGTCGTCTACCCTAGGCATGGTATGCACGATAGGAGGAGGAATAGCAAGGACCGGGCTAGATGCCGACATAGAAGCAAAAGTTGGAGCAGGACCCTCAGGCATAAAGTTAGGAGGCATTCCCCACGGAAACCCGGTTGGCATGGCTGTAGGAGCAAAGTGTGCACTAGCTGCAGGCACAGTTGAGGAGACTATCTCTGAGATGACTGTCCTCTAGGGAGGAGTTGAAGGCGTCGGAGAAGACTGGCTATGGGCAGCCAAGAATGATTCCATCAAAGCACTCAGTCTGGCCACTTCCTCCTTGAGTTCACGGTTCTCTTGCTCTAGTTGATCCATCAGTCTTGCAGAGTTGGCTCTAGTGTAGTACCGATGAGTCAGCTTGTCTTCAAAATAAATGAAGAGCACAGAGTTAGACCACAGGACAGGAGACCGGAAACAAAACCTGCTTATGCACATGATTCATGCAATGCTTGTGCATATGATTTGTTTTTATTTCAAAGGAACTTTAGGGTTTTACTTGCAAATTTTGGAATCATTTAACATTTATCGTATATAGAAATATCTCATAAAATAATATCGGGAAAATAAGTACATCATTGTCAATTATGTACAAGAGGAAAGGAAAATAATCATCCTATGGATCCCTAGAAACAATCATCTAAAGCTCGGGACATAGGAAGATAAGATGCGCGAAGCCTCTTCACTTCCCTTTCATAGGCTGCCTCCATATCCGCCTTCTCTTTGGCGAGTCGATCGTACTTCCTCTTCCAAAACTTGGAAAACTGAGGGAGTAGAGAAGTCCATGCATCGTTAGGATCATAAATAACTTGATGCTCGAGGAACTCAATCAAAGCAGCCTTCTCCTTAATCTGCTGAAGCAACTCTTCATCTCTCAACTCCCCTACTCCTTGATTAGGGAGGGTTGAAGGCCCAGCCACAATCATAGGTGCAGGTCTCGGATACTCGTAAGGCATGAGATACTCAGACGCTCTCTTCCTTACCCAAGTAGTGTAAGGCTCTAGAGCGATGCAATTCTTAGGACCCAACTCCTTCCTTCCTTTCTTATGAATCTTGCGCCAAGCGCGGACCATCCTAGCTCTCAAGCCTTGGGGATCTTTACCCTCCTGAAAGAACACACCCTCTAATAAAATGTTATTAGGTTTATCCTTTAGGGGGAACCCAAGCTGACGACGTGCCAAAACAGGGTTGTAGTTAATCCCACCACATGTACCAAGAAGAAGTACATTGGAGAACTCACCACAAGAGTCGATAATCTGCACACCATCATACACACGGTTGTACCAAAAGATATCATCATTAGTGAGAGATATGAGTCTCGTGGACCACTGTAGACATCCCTTGTTTTCCTTGAAAGTGACCGTCTGAGGGAAGTGAGAAATAAACCACTTATACAACAGAGGCAAACAGCACACAATAGCGCCACCACCCTTTGCATTCCTCATATGCAAAGAGAAATAAGCATCACCCAACAGAGTCGGAATAGGATTAAGAGTAGAAAAGATCCTAATAGCGTTCACATCCACAAACTTGTCGATGTTGGGGAATAAAACCAATCCATAGATGAGAAGTACAAATATGGCTTCAAAAGCATCCTCACTCATGGCCTTCCCATACATAGTAGCTTGAACGATGAGGAACTCAGAAGGGAGACCTTGAATTCCACCTTTGGTCGTCATATGAGCACCAACAAAAGATTCATCTATGTGCAACATGTCTGCTATCTCTCGAGAAGTAGGAATACTCTCCAAGCCATTGAACGACACCTGATCCAGAATAGGTATACCCACAAGATAAGCATACTCCTCGAGCGTAGGCAAAAGCTGGAAATCCGGAAACGTGAAGCAACGGTACAAGGGATCATAAAACTGCACCAATACACTTATCAATCCTTCATCCACCTGAGTAGTCAGAAGAGGAAGAAGCTTCCCAAAACGAGCTTTAAAACCCAAGGGATCTAGTACATAGGATGTCAGATTCCTTAACTCTTTCAAATCTGGTTGTCTGAAGCTATACTTCTTTGTATTCCTTCTTTGTCTTTCCATGTCTGAAAATTTTGCAAATAAACCCCTTAAGTTCCTTGAAAACTTTCTTTTATTATTGATGATATGGATGCAAATGAGTGCGTGAATGCATGAATGCAACAATCACACTCAAGGATCAAGCAAAGCACACCAAACAAAGGTCATGGGATGGATCATATCATCCTTAATATCAATTATCCATTTTGGTGGATTATGGTTTACACCTTATCAACACCCAAGTTCCATTGATATTAAGGATATATGAACGGATCAGACGCAAGATTGTTCCTTGATTACTGCTGGACAACTGTCTAGAAGTTCTAAGGTCAGACGCAAGGCACTCCACGTGTTTTGATTTATCTGATCTTCAGGAATACCAAAGGATTGGTTCCTGGAGATTTCTAACTCAGATAACTTCTAACTAGGTAGAAGTATCAGAGTCAGAGGCAGAATCCGTTTGTTTATATCAGAGTCTCATTTAACAACTTCAGAGGCACATTTTATTCAGGGCAGTTTTGAATGTTCATATTTTCTAAGATAAAGAGGAATCTATCTTCAGCTAAGGGTTTAGTAAAGATATCTGCCCATTGATGATCTGTATCAATGAATTTTAATGTTACTATCCCTTGCTGAACATAGTCTCTGATAAAATGATGTTTTATTTCAATGTGCTTAGCTCTGGAGTGTAAAATGGGATTCTTACTTAAACAAATGGCAGCAGTATTATCATAAAAGATAGGAATGTTACTCTCGAAGATTTGCAGATCTTCTAAGTGATTCTTCATCCAGAGCATCTGAGTAGTGCACAGTGATGCTGAGATATATTCTGCTTCTGCTGTGGAGAGAGCTATGGTTGATTGTCTTTTGCTGGCCCAGGATATCAGATTGTTTCCCAAGAGCTGACAATTCTCAAATGTGCTTTTTCGTTCCAATCTGTCTCCTGCGTAATCTGCATCACAATAACCAGAAAGTCTATACTCTGATGTTTTCTCATACATCAGGCCCAGGTTAGGAGTTCCTTTCAGATATTTGAAAATTCTTTTAACTGCAGTTAAATGAGTTTCTCTGGGATCTAATTGGAATCTTGCACAGAGACAAACACTAAAGAGAATGTCAGGTCGAGTAGCAGTCAGATAGAGAAGAGAGCCTATCATACCATGATAGAGCTTCTGACAAACCTTTTTACTGACTTCTTCCTTTTCAAGAATGCAGGTTGGATGCATGGGAGTCTTTGCAGAGTTGCATTCAACCATGTAAAATTTCTTCAGAACATCTTTTATGTATTTGCTTTGATGAACGTACGTGACTTCTGAAGTTTGGTTAATTTAAATTCCTAGAAAGAACTTTAGTTCTTGCATTAAGCTCATTTCAAATTCTTCCTGCATTAAATCAGAGAATTCTTGACATACAGAGGCGTTAGCTGAACCAAAAATGATATCATCAACGTATATCTGGCATATCATGAGATCATTATTAAGGTTTTTACAGAAGAGTGTGGAGTCAACTTTCCCTCTGATAAAATTATGTTCCAGAAGAAAATTACTTAATCGTTCATACCAAGCTCTAGGAGCTTGTTTAAGTCCATATAAAGATTTGTTAAGTTTAAAAACATGTTCTGGATAATTTGGATTTTCAAAACCTGGAGGTTGGTTGACATACACTTCTTCTGATATGTAACCATTAAGGAATGCACTCTTGACATCCATTTGATACAATTTGATAGAATGATTTATAGCGAATGATACAAGTAGGCGAATAGATTCTAACCTGGCGACTGGAGCAAAGGTTTCATTGTAGTCAATACCTTCTTGTTGACTGTAACCTTGAGCCACCAGTCGAGCTTTGTTTCTGACGACTTTTCCTTTCTCATTAAGCTTGTTTCTGAACACCCATCTGGTTCCGATAACGTGTGTGCCTCTGGGCTTAGGAACAAGATCCCAGACATCGTTCTTTGTGAATTCATCTAGTTCTTCTTGCATGGCTAGAACCCAGTCGTTGTCTTGAAGTGCCTCATCACAGGACGTGGGCTCAATCAGAGATACCAGTCCCAGAGGAGTTGCTTCAGAGGTCTTGAAGGTAGACCTGGTTCTGATGGGTTCGTCCTTGTTACCCAGAATCAACTCTTCAGATATGTTGAGGCGACTTTTGGTTTCTTTGGGATTAATGGGGAGTTAATTTCTTCCGGAGTTTGAATGGTAGTTGCTTCTGGAGCTTCAGTCTTCTTGTCAGATCCTGCAAGAGTGATTTCCAGATCTGCAAAATTCTCAACTAGCTTTGACTTTTCAAGGTCAAGCTTATCGTCAAATCTGACGTGAATTGATTCTTCCACAATTTTGGTTTCTATATTGTATACTCTGTAGCCTTTAGAGCATTTTGAGTATCCTAACATAATACCTTTCTGTGCTTTGGAATCAAACTTATTCAGATGTTCTTTAGTGTTTAAAATAAAGCAGGAACATCCAAAAGAATGAAAATATGAAATGTTTGGTTATCTTCCTTTACACAGTTCATAGGGGGTCTTTTCCAGAATAGGTCTTATGGAGATTCTATTATGAATATAACACGCTGTATTTACAACTTCGGCCCAAAAGTGCGTAGCCACATTAGTTTCATTGATCATAGTTCTGGCCATCTCTTGGAGTGTCCTATTCTTCCTCTCTACAACTCCATTTTGTTGTGGAGTTCTAGGGCAGGAGAAATCATGGGATATTCCGTTAGAGTCAAATAATTCCTCAAAAAAATTGTTTTCAAATTCCCTACCATGATCACTTCTGACTCTTACAATTTTAGAGTCAAATTCTTTTTGCACTTTGGAACAGAAGCTAGTGAATACAGAGTGAGACTCACTCTTGTGCTTTAGGAATTTAACCCATGTCCAGCGACTGAAATCATCAACAATGACTAGTCCATACTTCTTTCCATTGACTGATGCTGTTTTCACAGGACCAAATAAATCAATGTGAAGAAGTTCCAGAGGCTTAGAGGTAGTAACAATAGTTTTCTTTTTGAAGGATGTTTTTGACAATTTTCCTTTCTGACATGCTTCACATAGAGCATCTGAAGAGAACTTCAGTTTAGGTAGGCCTCTGACTAACTCGAGTTTATTTAGCTGGGATAATTTCCTCAAGCTAATGTGGCCCAAGCGTTTATGCCATACCCATTGCTCTTCGTGAACGAACATCAGACATTTCACATTTTGTTCTTTTAAATCAGAAAGATTTATTTTATAAATATTGTTTTTCCTCTTGCCTGTGAATAGGACAGAACCATTGTTTTGATTTATGGCTTTACATGTTTTTTGATTAAAGATTACATCATAACCGTTATCACTTAATTGACTTATGGATAACAGGTTATGCATTAATCCTTCTACGTAAAGGACATCAGATATAGAGGGAAGAGTACCATTACCAATAGTTCTGGAGCCTCTGATCTTTCCCTTTTGATCTCCTTTGAAGCCTACGAATCCATCATCTTTAAGTTCCAGGCTTTGGAACATAGACTTTCTTCCCGTCATGTGTCGCGAGCATCCAGAGTCCAGGTACCATGACTGGTGTTTGAACTTTGCTGCATAAGATATCTGCAACATAAACAATCTTATCCTTTGGTACCCAGAGTCTTTTGGGTCCTTTATGATTAGTTTTCCCAGAGTTTTTTATCACTTTGGGTTTTCTAGCATTATCAAATTTTTGCTCTTGTGTGTGTGTGTAGTGATATGAAAATGGAGATTTAGGTTGGTCACTAGTAGAAGTTTTATCTTATTTAGGATCATACCCAATTTCTATTGTTCTGACTGACTCCATAAATCATGGATGCCATTACACTCCTTCCTATCCCATTTTTCAGAAACTTTTGAAAGGCTTTTTCGTATTTATAAGTTATCGTGTTTGATGTCTGTGGAGCTTGAGATAACGCTTCTTCCAGTTTTAAACAGTTTTTCTTTGCTGCATCTCTTAGTGATGTCAAAACTTTGTTTTCATCTTTTAGTTCTAAAATTGTTGTCTCAAGTTTACCACATTCTTCAAATTTTTCTTCAAGACAGCCTTTTATGGCTTTAAATTTTTGTTTTAGTTTCTAATATGAGCTAAGAGTTTCAGACAAACATGATTCTAGGTCAGATCGAGAGAGTTCAGAAAATACCTCTTCTGATTCAGATTCTTCATCTGAGGTGTTTCTGGATGTGGTAGCCATGAACGCCACATTGGCCTGTTCATCATAGTCAGAATCTGATGAATCAGATTCGCTATCATCCCAGGTAGCCATCAATCCCTTCTTGGTTCTGAGGGAATTTTTCTTGAAGCTCTCTTTTCTGGAACTGTCACTCTTTAACTTGGGACATTCATTCCTGTAGTGACCTGTTTCTTTACATTCATAACAAGTAACATATTTGTTAGTTTTACCTTGTGAGGTTGATTCTGATCGATCCCCTCTGGGTCTTGGTCTCCTGAAGTTATTATTCCTCTTTTTCCAGAGTTGTTTAACTCTTCTAGTCAGGAGGGACAATTCTTCTTCATCATTAGAATCTTCCTATTCATAGTCATCAGCATCTTCTGTTTCATCCTGGAAGGCTTTGTTTCTGTCAGACTTGCACTTTCCAGATCTGGACTTTAATGCTAC
Source organism: Lathyrus oleraceus (assembly GCF_024323335.1). NCBI lineage: Eukaryota > Viridiplantae > Streptophyta > Magnoliopsida > Fabales > Fabaceae > Lathyrus > Lathyrus oleraceus. Next base: position 394,320,364 of record NC_066580.1, on the reverse strand, counting down.
GGACTTGTTCTTCTTCTGAGGCTCATCTTCCTCCAGTTCTATCTCATGACTTCTGAGTGAACTGACAAGCTCTTCAAGACTAATGTTGTTCAGATCCTTTGAAAGCTTTAAGGCAGTGACCATGGGTCTCCACTTCTTTGGCAAGCTTTTGACTATCTTTTTGACATGGTCTGCAGTTGTGTATCCTTTGTCTAGTACTTTGAGACCTGCAATAAGAGTATGGAATCTAGAGAACATTACCTCTATAGCTTCGTCATCCTCCATTTTGAAGGCTTCATATTTCTGGATAAGAGCCAGAGCCTTTGTTTCTTTGACCTGAGAGTTTCCTTCATGAGTCATCCTCAGGGAGTCGAGTATATCTTTAGTTGTTTCCCTGTTGGTGATTTTTTCATACTCGCTGTAAGATATGGCATTGAGAAGTATCGTTTTGGCTTTGTGATGATTTTTGAATTCGCTCTTCTGATCATCTGACATCTTACTTCTGGGAACTTCAACTCCAACATCTATTACAGGAGGTTTGTATCCATCTGTGACAATGTCCCAGAGATCATCGTCATAGCCTAGAAAGAAACTTTCAATTCTATCTTTCCAGTAATCGAATTTCTCTCCATCAAAGACATGAGGCTTAGCATTGTAACTGTCTCTTTCATTTGTGTGGGCCATAGTTTTTCTCGTTTTGGATCTCTCTACACGGTTAAGTGTTTGATTAGAAAATCAATAACAGAGCCGAAGCTCTGATACCAATTGAAGGTGAGAAAAACAAGAAAGGGGGGTTTGAATTGTTTTGTAAAATAAACGTTTTTGCAGAATAAGAACACACCGGATTTTATACTGGTTCGCTTATAACACAAAGCTACTCCAGTCCACCCGGCCAAGGTGATTTCGCCTTCAAAAAGGACTTAATCCACTAATCTTGAAAGATTATTACAACCAACGTCTAAGAGAAAGATCTCTTAGTCCTCCCAAGTATACAGACTACGCAGAGTCACTTGAGGAATACAATCAATTTAACAAAAGGAAATTGTAATCTAAAGTGCTTCTAAAATTTTAGCAAATATTACAGCAAGTGGAGCAACCAGTGTTTTCACGTATGAGCAATAGCTCGTGAAAGACTAATAGAGAGAGATAGAGTATTTTTGTGCGTTCAGGTATCTCTCAATGAAGTATGCCGTCCTTTATATAGTGGTGAAAGGACCGTTGTACTGATGGCAAAAAATTTGTTATTGATGAGAGTTTAATGCCATTACTTCTGTGTTTCTTGCCATAACCAATTTGTCTCCCTGAATAACTTCTTTCCAAAAATACTTTCTTTCCATTTGAAGTTGTTGTTTCCGTTACACTTTCTGGATTGAGAGATCCTTCGTCAGGATCTACGTTCTTTTTGTCAATCTGAGATTTTGTTGAAGTAACATCAGAGATTCTGATGTTTCTGTTCTTTCAGATCTTCAGAGTTGATTCCAAAGGCAGTTTAGAGCTTCTGGTATTCCGCTATGCTGTTTTACTCAGAGTCAGAACTTCTAGAGCGCGCTTCTTCTTCAGATGCTTCTGATCTTCTGGTACTTTGTATCTGATTCGATTCTGTATCTGATAAAGCGATCAGATTCATTTGTTCTTGTTCAGAGTCCTGCACACTTAGAGAAATTTCGTTAGAGTGCCATTTTTGGTTTCTTCCTTTGTTATCATCAAAATCCTGGAATTTATTGTAGAACTAATTTTGTTCTTACAGATATAATACTCACCTTTATCCTTAGTGATGGATAATGAGTCTTCCATGCTTATTATAGGGTTAACCCCTCACTAGCATGTTGAAGTTATCCTCACATGGTGGATTTGTAGTTTTAGGTTGAGTTTTCTCCCTTGGATAACAAAAGACCTTAAGGATTTTGGACCAATCAATCCACTCACTCATTTTTGAGATTTTTATCCCGAACTACGAGGTTTTGATCCTAATCTTTTTAAGATGGTACGTAGGCAATGGGTTCATGCATTCAAACACAAAAATGTAAATAAACTTGTATATTCTTTTCTCATCTCTTCAATCATGTTTGCACAAATAAATTTTCACAAAAATACCAACTTTACAACAAGTATGAAAAGGGCTCCCTAGGAGTACCTAGGATGTTTTGGGTGCTTAAAACCTTCCCATTGCATAACCAACCCCCTTACCCAAATCTCTGACATTTTTACTAGTTTTTGATTCGGTAAAACTTTTAGGTTTTTGTTCGCTTTCTAACCATTCCTTTGGATAAATAGAAGTGCGGTGGCGACTCGACTTGTATGATTTACCTTGGATTTAGTAAATATCTCTAATGGTAACGAATATCCCGCTACACATACCAAGATCTAGGAGCTTGTTTCAACCCATATAGGGCTTTCCTTAACTTATACACATGCTTTGGAAGATTTGGATATGTGAACCCTTTAGGTTGTTCAACATACACTTCCTCATTTAAGTAGCCATTTAAGAAGGCACTTTTCACATCCATTTGGAACAGTTTAAACTTCAGAATACATGCCACTCTGAGCAGTAATCAAATGGACTCCAGGAGAGCTATAGGGGAAAATGTTTCATCAAAGTCAACTCCTTCAACTTGAGTGTATCCTTGTGCTACCAATCTTGCTTTATTTTTTGTAACCACACCTTTTTCATCAGATTTATTCTTTTAAACCCACTTTGTTCCAATAACATTTATTCCTTCAGGTGTTGGAACCAATTCCCACACTTCATTTCTCTTGAATTGGCCTAACTCTTCCTGCATGGCATTGATCCAGAATTCATCAGTTAAGGATTCTTTGGCATTCTTGGGCTTAATCTTAGACACAAAACAGGCATGTGAGATCACTTCCTTTGATCTAGTGGTGACCCCTTTATTTGGGTCTCCTATAATGAGATCTTTCGGATGATCCTTCTGAATTCTGACAGAGGGTCCCTTATTAATTTTATCAGCTTCAGGTTCAGCTTGAGTGGACTCACTATCATTACTTTTGTCCAGGAGATCCGCTGGGGCATCATTCAGAGATGTTTCAACATCGTCTGTGACATCAATCTCTTGATCATCAACAACAACATTGATAGATTCCATCATAACTTTTGTTCTGGAATTAAAAACCCTAAACGCTCTGTTGTTTGTTTGGTAGCCCAGAAATATTCCTTCATCACTCTTGGGGTCCATTTTCCTTCTTTGTTCACGATCAGCCAAGATATAACATTTACTACCAAACACATGGAAGTATTTGACCGTAGGTCTTCTTCCCTTCCAGACTTCATATAAAGTGGTTGGGGTCCCTTTCTTAAAGGTTACTCTGTTGTGAACATAGCAGGTCGTGTTCATAGCTTCAGCCCAGAAGTGGGAAGGCAACTTCTTAGCATGAATCATAGCTCTAGTAGATTCTTGGAGAGTTCTATTTTTCCTTTCTACCACACCATTTTGCTGAGGGGTAATGGGAGAGGAGAACTCATGACCGATTCCTTTAGATGAACATAATTCAGCAAATTAACTGTTCTCAAATTCTTTCCCATGATCACTTCTGATTCTGATAACCTGACTCTCTCTTTCTCTTTGAAGTCTTAGGCAAAGATCTTTGAACACCTCAAACACATCAGATTTTTCCCTTATAAAATTTACCCAGGTATATCTGGAGAAGTCATCCACCACAACATAAGCATACCTTTTCCCACCAAGACTTTCCACCTGCATAGGTCCCATCAAGTCCATGTGGAGAAGTTCCATCACTCTAGAGGTGATGTCATGTTTGATCTTCTGATGTGACATCTTTGTCTGCTTTCCAATCTGACACTCAGCACAAACTCTTCCTTCATCAATCTTTAATTTTGGGATTCCTCTGACAGCTCCAACAGATATAATCCTCTTCATTCCTTAAAGATGCAGATGACCCAGTTTTTGATTCCATATTTTCACTTCTTCGTCTTTAACTAGAGTACACATTGATGAATAACTAGTTTCTTGAGAATTCCACATATAGTAGTTGTCCTTAGACCTGACTCCTTTAATGATCACCTCATTTTTTCCATTAGTAATCAAGCATTCAGTTTTTGTGAAGTTTACATTTAGACCTTGGTCACATAGTTGACTAATGTTGATTAGGTTTATAGTCAATCCTTTAACAAGCAGCACATTATCAAGGTTAGGGACTCCAGGACAGTTTACCTTTCCAATCCCCTTGATTTCACCCTTTGCTCCATCACCAAAAGTCACATAGCTGGTGGCATGAGGTTGAAGGTCAATTAGCAGGTTTTTGCTTCCAGTCATGTGTCTGGAGCATCCACTGTCAAAAAACCAGTCTTCTTTGGCTGAAACTCTGAAGAAAGTGTGAGCTATCAAGTTAGTAGCACCAGCCTGTAAGACCCCAATTTTGTCCCTAAGATCCCTCATGGCATCATATCATAGCATTACATTGCCTAAAGGATCATTGGACACCTTGCTTCCATCCCTGTGGGTCGGATCTTTCTTGAGAGTGGTTCTTGATCACCAAGCATTGCTTGCATTTGTGTATCATTGCTTTTCTTTTAATCACTAACCAAAATGTACAAAAAATATGTCATCTAACATTTGTCTTGCAGCTTAAGCAGTCAATAGGTCAAGGCAATTCAAGTGAATCCTTTGTGCAAGAGATGAGGGTTCCATTGAGATGTGGATCGTGTGATCATTATTTTGAGCTTATATGAGCTATAGGTCCATTTTGGAGCAAATTCCCCAAGTGGCAAAGGCCCAAGTTCATCAGAACATTTTCAGGTCATCTAAGGACCAATGCAAGTCAACTAAAAGTCAACTGAGGGCTTTGAGTGTGAGAATTGAATTTCTTCATCCCATTCATGTTCAAACAAGGCCTGTTCATCATGTCAAACATCTACATTGAAGATTTTGAGGCCAGGTCAAAAGTTTCCCAAAATGGAAAGTGACATGTAATTTCAAGTTTCCAAAAATGGAACGTTTTTGGACCTAATTCAACTTACCTTTCCAACATCAAAGAAGCTTCAAATTAATTTTTCCAACATGAAAGTTGAAGATCTCTCTCTTCCATTTCCAAAAAGTCCAAGATCATTAGCATATGATGAATGGTTAAAGAGATATGATCCAATCATTACCAAGTGTGCATGGAACTTCAAAAGGCCATAACTTTTGACTCATAACTCCAAATTGAGTGCCTCTTTTTGCATTATGCTCCTTATGACCTATAATTTCTAAATCATTCATGGCATTGCATGAAATTTCATCATATGATCATTTGTTCTTTCATTCCCATTTTGGAGGGAATTTTGGAAATTCAAAATTGGTGCATTACATGAGTCAAATACCATTGCCATTGTGCTTATGAGATGTTTTTAAGTGAAATTGATCATGCATGTGGTACTGTTCACGTCCAATTCTCCATGCACCTCCACATTTTTCACTTTTGCTCATGCACCTTATTTTTGCTAATTTCAATTAACCATTGCTAATTACATTTTTCAACATGATTAGGAGACCATATAAATACCAAATCATAACAGAATTCTGGAGTTTTTTTGCTCATTCTAGATCCAAATTTCTCTTCCCTCCAAAATTTTCTTCAAATCCAAATTCGAATTTTCTTCACATAAGCTAATGATTTTCTTGCATATTCTTGTTCTCTGATCCTCATTTAGTGCAAATCAAGGTGTGGATCGAACGTTTTGGTGAAGAATCAAGCATATGAAGCTCAAGAACATGGAAATGGAAACTGACTTTTGAGCTAGATCCAAGCGTCTCCAAGCTTCAATTCATTCACAAAGCTTCATAACATCATCTCAGGACTGGATTTATACATTTGCCAAGCCTTGAATCACCAGATTTTAGTGACTGCTCTTCAAGTGGTATGAATTTCGATCCTCTTAATTGTTGATTTTATGTGCACGATGTTGTAGAGCTTTGATTGCTGAGCATTCTGATCTAAATTTCGTGGAATTTGGTTGAGAATTGGCTGTGTTATGATGATTTAAAGTTTTGTGAGCAAGAATGTTTTCCTTCGATTCTCATTATCCATGGCTTGTTATGATTAATTGATGTTAGATTTGGATTGTGTGTTGAATAAGCTTTCGAACCATGTAAATTTCGCCTGGATCTGGATTTTTTTTTGCACGCGAGCACTGTAGCTCCGCCGTCTTCACGAAGAAGACGGTGGAAACCACCATGGCCGCCGCCGTCTGCAACATGCAGAGTTGGTGCTAGGGTTTATTGTGTTGGCTTCCACGCGTGCATCCGTTGGCATTTCCATTGGCTGTTGTTCCTTTGACCGCGCACGCATGGCATTTGACTGGTGACTAGGCTCGCCACGTCAATTAGTGAAACTGCATCGTTTTGGCTTTACCATGCTTCGATCCTTGGCCATAGCATTTTGTATTTCATTTTGTTCAGCGCTCCTATTTTTCTCATACACAGTTCGATTCCAGCCGGTGCCACTTTTTCAAATTACTCATCCATTTATCATTTCCCTCCAATTATCATTTGATTTTCTTCATTTTCTTTCATTATTTTCTTCCAACTTCAAAAATTCACAAAAAATTGAAAATGATTCCGAATGATTCCAAATTTTTTCTCACATGATTCTTGAAGTGTCTATCATTTTTTGGTTGTAATTTCATGATGTTATCATTTCTGGATTTTGAATAGTGGACTGTTGATTGAACATGTATGCATATGTGACATGCTTCATTCATTCTATTGTGAAATGCTCAATAATGATCCAATTGCCATGAAATTTTGTATGCTGGTTCCCAACATGTTGCTTGATGTTTGAGGCTTGGTTGTGCATTTTTCTCATTTTCCATCTCTGTTTTATACAGATGATTGCATGGTGTGACAATGTGTGTCACACAATTTGATGTCTAACTTGTGCATTTTCATTTCTAAGTCAAATGAACTCTGTGGATTCTAGTTTTTGGCATGATGATTATGTTTGACATATTGTGTGCACATAAAAATTTCCAGGATTGTTTGATTCATTTCTGTTTTAATATGGAATTTTGATTCTTAATGTCCAATTGTGTGCTTTGAAATTGCCTTTGTCTTCTCTTGCTCACTACATGACTTTGCTTGATGATTTTGATTTGGTCCTTTTTAGGACATGTTCTTACTTGATTAAATGTGATTCATGTTGAATTTTAGCTTCTGTGTTGACTTTTTGCCTCACCTTTGACCCTAGGCTTTGCCCTTGGGGTTTGAACTTACAATTTGAGCTTTGCATTTCAGGTTCAAGCAATAAGTCCTAATGGATGATGTGATCTCTTTGCTTGAGATATAATTTGCTTTGTTTAACTAATGTTGATTGTGTTGTAGGTCCTTGGGTGGCTAACTCACTTGAGTTGTTGACATGTTGTGTATATTGGTTGTCTCACTGTTGACTGTTTGTTTAGTTTGTCTGAATGTGAATATTGACTTGTTTGATTTTCTTACAGGTACTTTAGTAGCTTTAACTCATTACTTGAGTTGCTTTGCTTTGCTTGTGGTTGGCATACCACTTAGGTAATCTCTTTAACTCCATGTAGTCTGGAAGACCTGCTATCTTTGGCAGGCACCTGTCTGAAGCCCTCCTTAAGAGGCCATGTTCTTGATTGTTTAATTTTGTGCTAAAGACCTCAATGAGGCATGGTTACATATTAAGACCTCCTAAGTGAAGAGGCATTGGCAGATAGAAGGGATGTGCAATCTATCCCCTGCTATTCAGTTGAGTCTTTCATTTTGCTCGCACTACGTGCTGATGCGTTTTGAATCAACACCCCAAGATCTTGTATATAGAGTCAGTCATTGTGGAATAGAGTTCCTCATTCTGGACTCCCACACCTTCTTTGATTCAAGCTCACCCCGGCCAGGGTTAAGAGCTATGAGGTCTAACCCTCATCTCCCATTTCATCTTCTCACCCTGACGGTCAATGTCAGAGGTTAAGAGCCTAAACACCCTTACATATCCGGCTTGTTTGTCGAGGTTGATATGACCCCTTGACTAAAGCCCAGCCTTGTATGAGCCTTTTGATTGTGTATACAATGTTCTAATTGATTGATTGTTTGCTTACTTGTGCATCCTTCATGTTGCTTTTGCATATTGTTTGCATTTTGCTCTTGCATTTGTTATTTGTTGTTTGAGGAGTCAGATGTAAGACCATTAATTGGCTATCTGTTTCCTGTTCCTTTTGGGGAGCTGGATATAAGACCATTTATTGGCACTCCATTTCCTATCTTGTTTTCTTTTGTGGAGTCAGGTATAAGACCATTGATTGGCCATCTGTGTCCTATCTTGTTTTCTTTTGTGGAGTCAGGTATAAGACCACTGATTGGCTATCTGTTTCCTATCTTGTTTTCTTTTGTGGAGTTGGACGTAAGACCATTTATTGGCACTCTGTTTCCCATTTTGTTTTCGGAGTTGGACGTAAGACCATTTATTGGCATTCCATTTCCAGCTTTGTTGCTCCTTTGAACCTGCTTATTCGCTCATTGCTTGTTGCCTATTCCAAAGGATGGTACTTAATTGGATCATCTACATATGATCTCAAGAGAGGAACTCCTAATTAAGCTTTACTCCTCATTGTAGCGGTGTATTCGTCACTTTATGATTTATGGGTTAAATCAAAAGCAAAGCATACAATGAGTCGAGTCGCCACCGCACTTTTATTTATCCAAAGGAATGGCTAAAAAGCGAACAAAAGCCTAAGAAGTTTTACACATAGAAAACTAATGAAAAGGTCAGAGATCTAGGTAAGGGGTTAATTATGCAATGGGAAGGTGTTAGGCACCCAAAACGTCCTAGGTACTCCTAGGGAGCCCTTTTCACAACTTGTTGTATGAAATGTTATTTGTTTATGAAATATGTATTGTGCAAACATGGATTGAAGGGATGAGGAAAGAATGTACAAGTTATTATTTTTGTGTTTGAACGGATGAACCCGTTGCCTACGTACCTTTCCATGGAAGGTAAGGATCAAAACACCGTAGTTCGGCTAAAAGATTTCCAAAAGTAAGTGAGAGGATTGATTTTAAACAAAAGCCCTAAGGTCTTTCATTATCCACGGGAGAAAACTCAACCTTATACAAACAACAAGTCCACCATGTGAGAATAACTTCGACATACTAGAGGGGTTAACCCTGTTTTCAGTATGGAAGTCTTACAGTTCAATCACTAAGGACAAAAGGCGAGATTAACATCAACCAACTAGGATAAATCAAACCTCTGGCTAATGTATGAAAACTTATCAAGAAAATGGACTTGAGCCACAAAACAATTGAATGAGTGGAATTAATCAATTAGAATTTATTCACAAAAGATGGTCAAAGTATGATTAGAATTCAATTCAAAAGAAGTATTATGAAAATGAGATTTGAAAATCAAAGGCCTAAAGCCTAGGTTTCTAATTTGAAGAAACATATGAAAATGTTTGCACAATAGTTTTCAAGTTTTGGGTTAACATGCAAATGGAGGTTTAAAGAAACAAAAGGTGGGAGGGTGAGGAAGTAAAACTTCTTAGATGTTCACCTCTTGAGATCATATGTAGATGATTCAAGTGATTCCTTTGGAATAAGGCAACAAGCAAATAACAGATGAACAAAGTAAATGGATACCGGATGCCAATCAATGGACTTATTCCAATCTCCTAAAACAAAATGGATACCGGACGTCAATCAATGGACTTATACCAATCTCCTAAAGCAAAAAGAAACATGGATACCAGATGCCAATCAATGGACTTATACTAATCTCCTACCTTATCATAGGAAACAACTGCCAATCAATGGACTTGTGCTTGCCTCCTCCATGGACAAAACAAAATGTTACAAAGTGATGAACAATGTTTATGAAATGATATACAAGTGATGAAGATACATGCACAAAAGCACACTCAAGCAAATATGCACAGATGAATCAAGTAAGCAAGCAAACAAGTCAATTAGCACACACTATACACAATCAATTAGGCTCAAGCAAGGTTAGGCTTTACAGCCAACTGGAATGGGGTGTTTTGAGCTCTTAACCCTAACATTGAGAGTTAGGGTGAAGCAGATGAAATGGAGATGAGGGGTGTGCCTCATAGCTCTTATCCCTGGTCAGGGAGAGCTTTGATCAATGGAAAGGGTGGGAGTTCAGAAAGTAGGAACTCTTCTCCACAAAGGATTGACTCTATAAGATCTTGGGTTCTTATTCACAATGCATCAACACATGGTGTGAGCAAAGTGAATGACACACTGAGTAGCAGGAGATCGATTACACATTTCTTTTATCTACCAATTGCCCCATAAGAGGACTTTACCTGCTTGGCACAAAATTAAACAAGCATAAACATAGCCTCTTAAGGAGGGCTTCAGACAGGTGCCTACCAATAACAGTAGGTCTTCCAGACTACATGAAGATTATGGATCATACCTAAGTGGTTAAGAAACCGAGCAAAAGCAAAGTTCAAATGAACTTAAAGCAACTTAGGTACCTATGGAAACACTAAACAAATCAGTACAATGCTCAGACAAACAGACAACAGTCAATAAGCAACAGATAATCCCAATGTACAAAATGTGTAAGCCATAAGGCAAACTCAAATGAGTTAGCATCAACCTACAAAACACACAAGTGTTAGCAATAAAAAACAAACATCAATATTCACATGAGGAAGCATCATCAACTATGGAACTTGGATGCTTAAACCTGAAATCAAAGCCCACAAGTAAGTAACAAACCACTAGGTCAAAGCCTAGGGTCAAAGATGGAGGAAAAATCCAAAACAGGGGCTGAAATTTAACACAAAGTAACTTCAAACATATATTGACATATCCTAGAAAGGCTCACATCAAAATCAATCACCAAAAGCATTTCATGATCAAGTGAAGTTCAAGGCAATTTCAAAGCTAATATGTGATCACCATGAGTGAAAAATTCAAATCAAAACAGAAATGATTCAAATAAATCTGGAAAAATTCATGCACATTCAAGTCATCTAACATGATCCATATAAAATATATCAGGGGAATCAGAGATCATTTTGCATAGAAATCAAGTTGCACAAGTTGGACAATCAAAGGTGTGACACAAATTGTCACACCAAGTTAACACAAGCATAAAACAGAAATGGTAATTGAAAAAAATGTCAAACCAAAACCAAAATGTCAAGCAATGTGTCTAGAATCAGCATGCAAAATTTCAAGTTCATTGGATTAAAAACAAGCATTTCACAATGAGATAAGCAAGGCAAGGTCACAATTAGACATATAATCAATCAACCTAGGACAAATTAATTTTTCAGCCAGGCACAACTTGCAAATTCATGATCATAAAAAACTAGACAGAATGAGGAGCATTTTGCAAAAAATTGGGATCAAATTGGATGAGTTTTCAATTTATTATGATTTTATGAAGTTGAAGAAAAAATTGAAAATGGAAATGGACATAGCATGTAAAAATAGGAGGGAAAACATGAAAATGAAATAAACATTTGAAAAAATCCCTTCGCTGGGAATCGAATCCGGTGTGGATTCAAAATTGGCGCGCTCAAGTGAAACGGCGCCGTTTCACTGATGAAACCCTAAGCCTGGCAAAATCTCCAGGATTTCGTAGCAAATGATGAACTCGTAGCAAACTCATAGCCAGTTCGTAGCTAATCTGGAAAACGTATGATCTTCATCTTCTTCCTCATGAAGATGATGAACTTCATGAGTGAATTTCCAGAAAATTTCAGAAAACTCCAGAAATCAAAAACAAGCACAGCATTTGACTCCTCATTTCATGCACATCAAAGATCCACAATCAAATCATGCTAAAACATCATAACAAGCTTGAATCGAAGAAAAACTTTTTTGCATCTCATATTTCAATCATGCATAACTTTATGGATAATGCACCATTTCACTCAATTTTCATATCAAAATCATCACCAAGCCAAGATCTACACAAATATCATAATGAATTCAAGAATGATTGAGACCGAATCCTAACCTCTTGAAGAAAAGCAAACTGGAATCGTGTGCTACAAAGCTCAACAATGGCTCAAATCTCTCCTACAATGCTTGTTGATGTGATTGATGATGAATTGGATGCTCCAGCATGCACGAATTTAGCTCAATTTGCAAACTCCATTGAACCTTCAAGCTTCGAGTATGGTCCAAACTGGCACGATTCCTTCCAATTCCACGTCCAATTTACTTCAAGAACACTTCCTAATCATGAATCCATCAATAGAAATGGCTTTTGTGTGAAGAATTTGGAAAATATTTTGAGAGAAAAATTTGGTTGATTTTGAGATCTAGATCTGAAAACTGTTGTTAATGATGAATGCAGTTATGATTAACCTTATATATCACTTGCGAATGATGCTGAAAACCTGTTTAAGCCAAAACCAATTAGGATTAACAAGTTATGAGGTGTATGTACAAAATGGATTTTCACCCCCATGCATGAAATGCATGCGTGAACAATGCACAATGCTGATCCAAAACCACTTAAACAAGGCCCATGCAAGTTTTGGAATTGATATTTTATGAATATGATCAACCAAATTGATTTTAGAAATTATCCTTCCAAATACTTCATGAATGAGCATATGATCATGCAAAGGAAAATCATGTCATGTAATGGATGTTTTGGAAACTACATGTCATGATGAACAAAATGCCAAAAGAACCACCCAAATTGGAGCCTTGGTTCAAAAGTTATGCCCATTTGAATTTTTAAGCACACTTTGCCATGATTTGATCATATCTCCTCAACCACACATTAGAAACCCATGATCTTGGACATTTTGGAAATGGGAGAGAAATATCTACAACTTTCCTGTTCAACAAAATTTCATATGAAGCTTTTTTTTATGATGTAATATTGAGTTGAAGTTGGTCCAAAACCTTTCCATTTTTGGTAAGTTCAAATTACAGGTTACATTCTATTTTGGGAAATTTTGTCTGGACCTCAAATTCTTCAATGTGAGTGCTTGAAATGTCAAATGAGACTTGTTTGAACATGAATGAAGTATTTCTAATCACTTTCCACCACCAAATCCACAGTTGACTTTGTAGTTGACTTTCTAGGTCTTGAGTTGACTTGGAAGTGTTCTGATGAAATTCAAGCCTCTACCACTTGGGATTTTACTTCAAAATGTCATCATAACTCATATGAACTCTTGTGAATGATTGTGGGGTCCAAATCTCAAGAATGACCACCATCTATTGCTCAATGGATGCCTTTAATTGCTTTGACCTGTTATTGCTTCAACTGCAAGACAAAGGTTAGATGACATATTTTTGTACTTTTGGTTAGTAATTAAAAGAAAAGCAAATGACATATAAATGCAAGGAATGCTTGGTGACCAAGAACCACTCAAAAAGGATAACCCACCCATAGGGAAGGAAGCAAGGTGTCCAATGATCCTCGAGGCAATGCAATGATATGATATGATACCATGAGGGATTTTAGGGACAAAATTGGGGTCTTACAGATGCCCCTATTTAAGGTCATTCTAGCCGGAGAAGTGAAGGTTAAAGTCTTCATCTCGACGCGGTAGAATGGGCTTAAATAACAATAATGAGACGAATTTGGTCCCTGAGAGACCTCATGATGCAGATGCATGAATGCAAAACAAACTATCTCTGTGGGGAATACGAGTCCACAAAGAAGAAAAGAAAAAATCAGGAGAAAAGACCATCCATAGGAATTATACACTTCCTAGGAAACAGAGACTCTGACAGGACTCTTCTAGGGATAAGAAAAAGAAAAGAATGCGTGAGCAGGACACGACTCTGAATTAGGGGAAACTGACGCTGCGTGAGCAGGACACGACTGGACTGGAGACCTTACTGGGGAGTAAAGGACTCAGACTGGGGAGGAAAGAGTTCCAAAGGAAGACACACCCATTGGAAAGACTCAAGCTGACTCAAAGAATGCGTGTATTGAGGAAAACGCCAATACAGCAACACGAATATAACCACAACTCCGCTGGGGAAATCTAACAAAGACTTTCCAGGGGAAGCCAAAGGATGAGATGTTACCGGTTAGTGAGTAACATGCTCGGGAAGAATGAATATCTAAGACCTGTGTACAGGTGAGAGATATCAATCGACCAAATCATCTGAGGAAAACCTGAAAAAGGTATACTTCAACTCAGGGAAATCTGACTCCACAGGGGACCAAGGTCGTAATAGGGAGCAGACAGGAAGGAACACCAAGGATACCGGGTTGTAGGTATGTAATAGGTGACCGACCAAGGCATGAATTGGTGTGTGTTCCAAAACACTCATCATCCTGAAGAAAGCTAGAAAAGCAGACTTGTTTATAGGATGGATATTCGATTCTGTAAAGAATGCGAATCTTACTCAGTTGGGGAAACAAACAAAGGATTCAACCAAAGAGTGCATGAGATATATTATCTATAGCCGTCAAAACGTAGATAATAACCTCGCATGGAAGATTATCCATAATCGGGTTATAGGTTGTTAAAGGATAAATCATCCGAAATCGTGAATTGGTTTGTGTTCCAAAAGACTCATCATCCTGAAGAAAGCGAAAGCAAACTTGTTTATAGGATGGACATTCGATTCCACAAGGAATACGAATCTTACTCTGCTGGAGAAAACAATCAAAAGATTGAACCAAAGAGTGCATGAGATATATTATCTATAGCCGTCAAAACGTAGATAATATACTCGCATGGAAGATTATCCATAACCGGGTTGTAGGTTGCTAAAGGATAAATCATCCGAAAAGAGAAATAATCGTTACCAACAACAACAGGGTAGACGAAAGATGACTCACTGAGGATAAATTGCAAGCACAAGGCAGTTATCCAAACAGCTGGGATAGAAGGAATATTCGATTCCGCAAAGGGACAATGAATCTTACTCGACTGGGGAAACACGAAAGGCTTCAACCGAAGAGTGCATGAGATATATTATCTATAGCCGTCAAAACATAGATAATACACTCGCATGGAAGATTATCCATAACCGGGTTGTAGGTTGTTAAAGGATGAATCGACCGAAAAGAAAGGCATCGGGATACCAGACTAGGTATATAATGATGACCGATCAAAGGGAGCCACAGACATTACCAACAAAAGGTAAATGAAAGAAGACTCGCCGGGAATACATTGATGAAAATCAATGATCCAAGGAACACAATCACTGGCAAACGGTGAAAGGACCCGCTGGGGATAAAATTGCTTACTCAGAGCAATTACCCAAAAGAGTGAGGGAAAATCAACATCGAATACTGGATGAAGATAACCACAAAGAGGGGATTACATCTACCAAATACTGGGTAGAAAACCACAGAAGAGTAACTATCATCGATTGGGATGAACAACAAAGTTAACTCTGCTAGAGGAGAAAATAGGGTTTATAACTACCGGTTAGTAGGTAATAAACCACACAGATAGGACTTACGACTGCCGGTTTGTAGGCAGAAAGCCAAGAGTTCCACTGAGGATAAGATGAATGAGCGTCGGTTAGTAAGCAACTATTCATTCATACCACAGGGAAGCACGAGAGACAGTTGAAAAAAGGCCAATTTAGGATCAAACCAAAAAGGCAAACTTGAATCAAGACTCGTCCTAATGAGGATAGAACTCAAAAGGGAAAACCAGTCCCATTATGTGTGTTGAGAGGGAACGAAAATAACCGTCATCCACGAGGATATATCTCAGTGGGGAAATGGCAGGAAAGGATAGACACTTTCTGCTTAAGGGCTGACTCTATATCGAGAGATGAGACACCCAACATCTGCTTGGGGAGATCTATTGGAGAGATCTGTATCACCATTAGCAGGAGACAACAAACAAAAGATATATGGCAAAAAATGCAACATGAATATCTGCATGTTTATGATTATGCATGAATATGCGTGATTTATGTTTGATGAATGCTGACAAAACAAACATTTCTAACACAAACGGGCCCAGGGAACAAACCCCCAGTACCACACTTCCAGAGGAAAATCCAAGAAATCCAACGGAAAGGCAATCTGCTGGGGATCCGAATGCTAAAAAGCAAAGATCTGCGAGGAAGCAAGAAATCAAAGATATCAAAGGAATCACCAAATCTCTGAGTGATGGATCAACATCAACCCAACTGGGAACAAAAGTTCACAACAGGCAGAAACTGCCATGAAAGCAACTATGTTGGAGATGTAGAGAAATCATGAGACTTCTGCAAGAGATTATCATTCTTATCTGAGAAACAAGGTGTTCGCTGCACAGGCAAGAACTGCTGAAGAGAACATAACACACAAGTAGAATCTAGTCGCACAAGTAACTCTACTGGGGATACTGTCAGCGACTCCATTGGGGAACAACCCACTGAGGGAGAAAAGATCACACAAGTAGATTCTTCCATACAAGCCACTCTACTGGGGATCAAAACAATCAGGAAATCACCCACTCTCTGCAGGGGAGAAATCAACACAGATATAATCCACCATGCAACCAATCTACTGGAGATTTACTACTCTGCTGAAGGGAGGAGAGGTGAAAACCTCAACAAGCACTCCGATGGGGAGATATCATAGATGAAATATTATATCAACAACTCCTCTGGCGACCTCACCGAGGAAAAAGACAAAGTAACGGGGTGTGAACCCACCAACTACTGAATCTTCCAAAAGGAAATCAACCGTGCTGGGGAGAAAATGCTGCAAGAGAGGAAAACTGAAGTTTCCAACAAGCACTCTGCTCTTGAAACACAGACAAACTCAACAGAAGCTTTGCTTGGGGAACAAACCCCAACAACGATCTGGAGAAAGCGGATACAAACACGCCAGGAATAATGAACGAATGTCTTACCCTGTTGGAAATCATGCCACCCTTGGGAGAGCACTGAGAAATTCTTGAGTATCCTTTCATCATTGTGAATGTTCACTTTGTTTAAAAACAATTTTATGAAAAATTTGTTTGTTTAAAACAATGACATTTTATCAATTAAAACATGCAAAACATTTGTTGAATTGAAACAAATAAGAGTGCAAATAATTGGATAAAAGCTCAAATTGATTTGATGGAATGGTAGTATGCGAATGGCAAGACTCCATAGATCTGTACAAGTTTGAAATCAGTGATATATACTGGAAGAGGGCTACATTAAACATAATGATCCTTTCTCTACCAATTTGAATTTCGATGTATTCGAAGCTTCAGTTGATGACGAATCGAGAATCTCTGACGAAAAGACAACTGTGGAACAGAAAGTCTTGTCAGGATGCAGTTACTTGCCAAATCCCTAATTTTTGCCTAGATTGCCCCAGGGTGAGGTACTCAATCTAGCGGGATGCAAATTCATTTTTTTCTTTTATGTCTCTAATTTTGGCCTGGATCACCCTTTTGGGTTTCCCACCGAGACGCTCATTTTTGCCTAAGCCGCCCTTTCGGGTTTTCAACTTAGCGAGCTATTCTGTTTTTTCTATACTCTTTTTTATTTCATTTTATTTTTTATTTTTTTAGGCAAAGTATTTCTTGACTGCATCTGAATTCATAGGACGAGTGAAATCCTCCCCATCCATAGTTGTGAGCATCAAAGATCCGCCTGAAAAGGCTCTCTTGACAACATATGGACCCTCGTAGTTTGGAGTCCACTTGCCCTTGGAATCGGGCGCGAAAGACAAGAATTTCTTGAGCACGAGGTCACCTTCTCGGAACACACGAGGCTTGACCTTCATATCGAATGCTTTCTTCATCCTCTGCTGATATAACAGACCATGGCACATGGCAGTCAATCGCTTCTCTTCAATCAGATTCAACTGGTCGTAACGACTCTGAATCCATTCAGCATCAGTCAACTTGGCTTCCATCAAGACTCTCATTGATGGGATCTCCACTTCTACTGGGAGAACAGCCTCCATGCCGTAAATAAGAGAAAAAGGGGTTGCCCCTGTTGAAGTGCGGACAGATGTACGATAACCATGCAAAGCAAATGGCAGCATCTCATGCCAATATTTGTACGTGACAACCATCTTCTGGATAATTTTCTTGATATTCTTGTTAGCACCTTCAACAACCCCATTCATCTTGGGTCTGTAGGGAGAGGAGTTATGGTGTGCAATCTTGAACTCAGCGCACAACTCTTCCATCATCTTATTATTCAGATTAGATCCATTATCAATAATGATCTTATCTGGCACACCATAACGGCAAATAAGATGATTCTTGATAAACTTCAAGACCACCTGCCTGGTCACATTCGCATATGAAGCGGCTTCAACCCATTTGGTGAAGTAATCAATTGCTACGAGAATAAACCGGTGTCCGTTGGACGTTTTCGGTTCAATCATACCAATCATTTCGATTCCCCACATAGAGAAAGGCCATGGTGATGAAATCACATTCAGAAGTGTTGGAGGAATATGAATCTTATCCGCATAAATTTGACACTTGTGGCATTTCTTCACATATTTGCAGCAGTCAGACTCCATTGTCAGCCAATAGTAGCCTGCTCTCAGCATCTTCCTAGCCATGGCATGTCCATTGGAATGAGTACCAAATGAACCCTCATGGACCTCAGTCATCAACAGGTCTGCTTCGTGTCTATCCACGCATCTAAGCAAGACCATATCAAAATTCCTTTTATAAAGCACATCACCATTGAGGTAGAAACTGCCTGATAATCTCCTCAAAGTTTTCCTATCTTTCACAAATGCCCCCTGGTGGGTAAATCTGGTTCTAGAGGAAATTCTTGATATCAAAATACCAAGGTTTATCATCTTTCATTTCTTCAACTGCAAATACGTGAGCTGGTCTATCCAAGCGCATCACGGTGACATTGGGAACTTCATTCCAATACTTGACCACAATCATTGAAGTAAGCGTAGCAAGCGCATCTGCCATCCGATTATCTTCTCGAGGGATATGATGAAAGTCAACTTCTGTAAAGAACGTTGAATTCCTCCTCGCATAATCTCTATACGGAATTAGACCAGGTTGATTCGTCTCCCATTCACCCTTGATCTGATTGACAACCAAAGCCGAATCACCATACACATCAAGATGCTTGATCCTCAAATCAATACATTCTTCCAATCCCATAATGCAGGCTTCGTACTCAGCCATATTATTCGTGCATTTGAAAGTTAGCCTTGCTGTAAACGGAATATGTGTGCCATGAGGAGTAATGATCACTGCCCCAACACCATTTCCGTACTGATTTACAGCGCCATCAAACACCATCGTCCATCTAGAACCAGGTTCCGGACCTTCATCAAGTGTAGGCTCATCACAATCTTTCATTTTCAAATACAGAATCTCCTCGTCTGGGAAGTCGTACTGAACAGACTGATGATCTTCAATCGGCTGATGCGCTAAATGGTCAGCCAAGATACTACCTTTGATAGCTTTCTGAGCTCGATACTCGATATCATACTCAGACAACAACATCTGCCAACGGGCAATCCTCCCAGTTAAAGCAGGCTTCTCGAAAATATACTTGATTGGATCCATTCGGGATATCAACCAAGTTTTATGATTTATCATGTACTGGCGCAAACGCTTAGCAGCCCAAGCCAAAGCACAACACGTCTTCTCAAGCATTGAGTATCGAGACTCACAATCAGTGAATTTCTTATTGAGGTAGTAAATAGCAGATTCTTTCTTCCCTGATTCATCTTGTTGACCGAGTCCACAACCCATCGAATCTTCCAGAACAGTCAGATACATGATCAGAGGTCTTCCTTCTACAGGCGGAGACAAGACCGGAGGTTCAGACAGATACTCCTTGATACTGTCGAAAGCTTTCTGGAAATCGTCGGTCCAATCAAGAGACTGATCTTTCCGAAGAAGCTTGAATATCGGCGCACATGTGGCAGTCATGTGGGATATAAATCTGGAAATATAGTTCAAGCGGCCAAGAAAACCTCGGACTTGCTTCTCAGTTTTGGGTGCAGGCATCTCTTGTATTGCTTTGACCTTTGCAGGATCAACTTCAATACCTCTCTCGCTGACAACAAAACCCAACAACTTTCCAGAACGGACTCCAAATGTACATTTGTTCGGATTCAGACGAAGCTTATACTTCCTCAAACGCTGAAAAAGCTTCAACAAATGTTCAACATGTTTAACTTCCGTTCTAGACTTAGCAATCATGTCATCGACATAGACCTCTATCTCCTTGTGCATCATATCATGAAACAAGGTAGTCATAGCACGTTGATACGTGGCTCCGGTGTTCTTCAAACCGAAGGACATCACTCGATAACAGAATGTTCCCCAAGGTGTGATGAATGTTGTCTTCTCCATATCCTCGGGTGCCATTTTGATCTGGTTATAACCGGAAGATCCGTCCATAAACGAGAAGACTTTAAATTTAGCTGTATTGTCTACCAACATGTCAATGTGTGGTAGAGGAAAATCATCTTTCGGACTAGCCT
The DNA here is from genome assembly GCF_024323335.1 of Lathyrus oleraceus. Lineage (NCBI taxonomy): Eukaryota > Viridiplantae > Streptophyta > Magnoliopsida > Fabales > Fabaceae > Lathyrus > Lathyrus oleraceus. The sequence goes on along the minus strand of NC_066580.1, from coordinate 394,300,018 downwards.
TATTCAAATCTCTGTAATCAACACACATACGGACTTTTCCGTCCTTCTTAGGCACAGGCACAATATTGGCCACCCATAGAGGATATGTAGAAGTCACCAGAAACCCCGCATCAATTTGCTTCTGAACTTCTTCTTTGATCTTCACTGCCATATCCGGATGAGTTCTTCTGAGCTTCTGCTTCATTGGCACACACTCAGGCTTCAAAGGTAGGAAATGTTGCACAATATCTGTATCTAGACCTAGCATGTCTTCATACGACCAAGCAAAGATATCGGAATATTCTCGTAGCAAACTAATCAACCCCTTCTTGACAGACTCTTCAAGGAGTTCCCCAATCTTCACCATACGAACACAATCTTCAGATCCCAAGTTGACTGTTTCCAGATTCTCGAGATGCGGCTAAATGATCTTCTCTTCGTGCTGAAGAAGACGGGTAATCTCATCGGGAATCCCTTCAACATCATCTTCCTCTGCTTCAAATACAGGGAATTCAAAATTGGGAGATGGCGTTGGATCATTATGTTCAATGGGTTTTAGAATCAACCTGCATAATTGTTAATACCTTAGGATTGGCATTAATTTTGTAAAACAAATAATGTAATCATCTCTGTTGTTTTAATATGTTGGGTTGAAGAAGTTCAACATCTGGACCAACATGTCATGTACGATGTCACGACATCATGCTTGTGACATCGTGCATGTGTAGAAAACTGAATTAATTAATTCAGTATATATTCTGGGATTAGTAAGGATATTTGGTGAATATCCTAACTCCCATGTGGAGGTCTTAAAGACTCAATCAGAACATATATATAGGCTCAAAATAAGGATATATATATGGAGAGATTTTAGGATTGAAGACCTTGTTTGTAGCAGAAATGTTTTGCTGTATTTGTAACAGCAAAGAACAAGTTTGCTGCGTTTTCTGAAGGCCCAAATCCAGTTGGGTGATTAGGTTATAAATAGCATATTGTAACCTAGTTTTTGTAAGCCTCATAGAATGAAAATTTAGGGGTGTGTGTTTGGTAAACCTCCCAATCTGTGGGAAGGTTACCATGTGTTTCTCAGTGGTAAAAGCTAAGAGTATTTGTAACTCAAAGCCTGTAGGCAAGAGTGATTATGTTCTTGAATGAAGCTGTGAAGCATGTTCAAGTTGGTTAACATTACATTGTATTTGTAGTGATAGGAATGGAAACTGGAGGTTTCTATCTAGGAGTTCCTAGGTATAGATTGCATTGGGTAGGGATTAAGTGAAGAGTTGTAAACGGGGGAGTTTAACTCTGAATTAATACTGCTGATAGTGGATCTTCTTCTTGGCTTGGTAGCCCCCAGATGTTATAATCCTGTCTGCCATAACTCAGGTTGTATTGCAGTCTGCTAACCAAGATGATAACAGACCTGGTACATATCCTTCTGTGTGAATGTCAATCAGAATGTTTTAACATTCATCACTGACCGTATATACTGAACTTTAGGCATGGTGATCTCAGTTCAGTATTTAAGTAAGTCTGATCCTCAAAAGGATAACAGACCTGGCCAAAGGATCATAGTGAAACTGTCAAACTGGATGTCTTGACAGTTGTTCATGTAGGCTGATACTGGAGTAGAGACTGGTTAGTCTTTTACAGTATAGCAAAGTCAACACAGTCAGGTTTCAAGAACATAACAGAATCAACATGAGGAATATGTTCTGGATGTCAACCTGAATGTTGTAACATTCACACCTGACTGCTTGGGCTAAATTGTAGGATAATTAGTTTTTCTGTTTCAGAATTTTTCTCAGGCTAATTTAAGGAATCCAACAGCTGAGCTAAAATTCAGGAAAATAACAACTAACCTACAATTAATGAAACTAACAACTACCACATTTGTCAGCTCCCTAATGTGTGGAAATTAGGTTACCTTGTTTGACTTATAGGTTAGGATACACCAGTACTAAGCCATCAAATTGAAATACAGTAAGAGGTGATGTGCAATTCAATATTGATATATCATGTTGATAACTGTCCAAACATAACAGAAGTAAGTATGGTGTTTGATCTCTGTTGTGTCTCTGTACTAGAAGGACAGAACTAAATGTTCTTTCATTCTAAGGTAATACAGTAGCAGAAGTTGTGATTACTGTGGAAGCGTGCTTGAGTACAGGGTTTTAATTTGTATAATTGTCTTGCTGTATTAGTTACAATGTTGGATCAGATGTCATGACTTTGAGTAGAACATCTGAATTCTGACTACACCAGAATTTCAATTGGTATCAGAGTAGGCATCCTGTCTGTTTCTGGATGAGCTCCATGGGTGATACTTTCTAGTATCTTGCAAGAAGTTATGTTAGTACTGATGCTGGAACCGGTGAAAGGTTCTGTAATCTCCCTGAGTGGTCCCTTGAAGTAGGTGGATGGACTGTTCATGACGAGAATGGTGTGTACCTGTCTCTGGAGGTTGGTAATTGGCCTTTGTGTGGGACAGCTGTGCCAGTATTGAATGACATTCAAATTTAGGGGTGTGTGTGAGGTAAACCTCCCAATCTGTGGGAAGGTTACCATGTGTTTCTCAGTGGTAAAAGCTGAGAGTATTTGTAACTCAAAGCCTGTAGGCAAGAGTGATTATGTTCTTGAATGAAGATGTGAAGCAAGTTCAAGTTGGTTAACATTACATTGTATTTGTAGTGATAGGAATGGAAACTGGAGGTTTCTATATAGGAGTTCCTAGGTATAGATTGCATTAGGTAGGGATTAAGTGAAGAGTTGTAAACGGGGGAGTTTAACTCTGAATTAATACTGCTGATAATTGATCTTCTTCCTGGCTTGGTAGCCCCCAGATGTAGGTCATGTTGGACCCAACTGGGTAAACAATTCTCTGTGTTTGTTTTCCTTCTGCATGTTATAATCCTGTCTGCCATAACTCAGGTTGTATTGCAGTCTGCTACCCAAGATGATAACAGACCTGGTACATATCCTTCTGTGTGAATGTTAATCAGAATGTTTTAACATTCATCACTGACCGCATATAATAAACTTTAGGCATGGTGATCTCAGTTCAGTATTTAAGTAAGTCTGATCCTCAAAAGGATAACAGACCTGGCCAAAGGATCATAGTGAAACTGTCAAACTGGATGTCTTGACAGTTGTTCATGTAGGCTGATACTGGAGTAGAGACTGGTTAGTCTTTTACAGTATAGCAAAGTCAGCACAGTCAGGTTTCAAGAACATAACAGAATCAACATGAGGAATATGTTCTGGATGTCAACCTGAATGTTGTAACATTCACACCTGACTGCTTGGGCTAAATTGTAGGATAATTAGTTTTTCTGTTTCACAATTTTTCTCAGGCTAATTTAAGGAATCCAACAGCTGAGCTAAATTTCAAGAAAATAACAACTAACCTACAATTAATGAAACTAACAACTAGCACATTTGTCAGCTCCCTAATGTGTGGAAATTAGGTTACCTTGTTTGACTTGTAGGTTAGGATACACCAGTACTAAGCCAGCAAATTGAAATACAGTAACAGGTGATGTGCAATTCAATATTGATATATCATGTTGATAACTGTCCAAACACAACAGAAGTAAGTATGGTGTTTGATCTCTGTTGTGTCTTTGTACTAGAAGGACAAAACTAAATGTTCTTTCATTCTAAGGTAATACAGTAGCAGAAGTTGTGACTATTGTGGAAGCGTGCTTGAGTACAGGGTTTTAATTTGTATAACTGTCTTGCTGTATTAGTTACAATGTTGGATCAGATGTCATGACTTTGAGTAGAACATCTGAATTCTGACTACACCAGAATTTCAATAATGATTTTGGATAATAAAAGCTTTAGAATTTAAACAAGCAAATCATTATGCAGATGAAAAGATTGCTTTTATTCTTGTTTTTAGGGTTTTTTGTGATCACTGATTTCATGCAAAAGCAAAAAGTGAAAACAAATGGAAAAACAAATGTTTAACGATGCATTAATTGAATGAAAATATCATTGTATATATGATGCCAACAATGTCATCACTTCTCCTTTTGGCATGAGAGAAGGGTTTTTTAACAAAGTGAACAAATTACGCTGACTTATGAATGACTGTAGGAACATCCACAACGACCCAATTGTGGCAGGCACCACCAGGAATGACAAAGTTGCTGAAATCCTCTGTATCCTCTTCCAGAATAGCAGCAGTTTCTTCAGTCTGATCGGCGTGGATGAAACCTCCACTCTTTAACGACCCTTGCTCGTTGAATGCCCCAGTAAAATAGCCAATGCCAGCCCGGGACTTGTTGTCTTCCAGCTCAATCATCTTCCCTAAACCAGCAACTGCACCACGTTCAATGGCCAGTTTCGCATCTCGATAGGAAGCAAATGAAGGAGACTTCTTCTCAATCGGCTCAGCAATAGACAAAGCTTGGAAAGGCGTTCCAACTTCATCCTCAACATCAATATATGAGAGCCTTTTCTCCCCCTACCACGACCAGTTTCTTATTCTTGACAAATTTCAGCTTCTGGTGTAGGGTGGATGTCACGGCGCCAGCCTCGTGAATCCATGGTCTACCAAGGAGACAACTATAAGATGGGTGGATATCCATAACCTGAAAGGTGATCTGGAAATCACTTGGTCCAATCTTGATTGGGAGATCAACTTCCCCAATCACGGTCTTGCGTGACCCATCAAAAGCTTTCACAACAACACCACTCTGCCTCATGGGAGCCCCTTGATATGACAATCTCGAAAGAGTGGTCTTCGGCAATACATTTAGAAATGACCCAGTGTCCACCAGCATGTTGGACATGGCGTCGTTCTTGCAGTTCATAGAAATATGTAAAGCCATGTTATGGTCTTTTCCCTCCTCAGGGAGATCAGCGTCACAGAAACTCAAAGTGTTGCAAGCAGTGATGTTTGCAACAATACTGTCAAACTATTCGATTGTGACATCGTGATCAACATAAGCCAGGTCCAACACTTTCTGCAGAGCCTCCCTATGAGGTTCTGAATTCAGAAGCAACGATAGCACGGAAATCTTGGACGGCGTTTGTAGAAGCTGATCTACAACATTGTACTCACTCTTCTTGATGAGCTTCATCATCTCATCACACTCTTCATTCACAATGCCACTAGGGCCAACAGAAGAAGCAAAAGTCTTTTGTACAGAGGAGGGTTTGGCAATAGGTGCCGGATTCGGAACATTCACTGCAGTCCCAACCGGACGCTCAACAGAATCAGAAACAACGTGAGGCTTCGGAGGTGCAGAAAATACACGACCACTACGGGTCAACCCGCTCACATCAGCAATGTTCACCACAGAGGTTGAAGGCAATGACACTTCTTTCCCTTCTTCAGCAACAACAGCACTGTAACGAAAGGGAATCGCTTTCTCAAAAGAGTAAGGCACAGGGCCTGCAGGCTTGATGACTAGAGAAGGAGAAACCTTCTATTTGCTACCATCATATCGGATGACAACAGGCTCTGGAATCTTGAACACAGGAGAAATCACATTCACCTCAGGTTCATCTTCATCAACGTTTCTGTTCTGCAGAATCTCAATAGTCCCCTCATCTAGCAACTCTTGAAGATCCTTTCGCACTTGGCGGCAACCCAATCTGTTGACAGAGCAGATACGGCATTTGTCATGGTCGTGCTCCAAATGACTGTAATCACACAGTAGGCGATGCAACTCGACCAATGACTGTCGAATATCGCTTACATATTTGACCTTGTATTTGCCAGGGCAACCCTGGACCATGTTAACTGACTTCCCATGTTCGGGCAATGGGTTCTTCTTAACATTGGGGCCTGAGTCCTCAAAGCTCAGAATGCCGCATCTCATAAGGTTCTGAACCTTAGTCTTCAGCTGAACGCAGTTCTCTACATCGTGACCCGGAGCGCCAGAATGATAGACACAATGCAAATCAGGCTTATACCACCACTGAGGGTTAACCGGTATAGCCGGAGGATCCCTTGGAGTAATCAGTTTCTGCTCTATTAAAGAGGGATACAACTCTGCATACGATACAGGAATCGGATCGAAAGTGATCTTCTTCCTCTCATAATTCTGACCAGCTGGATTACTACTGCGAGGCTGGTAAGCCTGCTGCTGAGGGCGATGCTGTTGTTGATGATACGGTTGAGAAGATTGTTGATAATTGTGTTGCCGATGTTGATAATGCTGAGGTTGCTGATTATCCCTGAAAACAGGTGCTACACTAGCCACCTGGTGCTGATGACGCACTGGCCTCCTCTTATCAGAGGGTCTTCTGGGTTCAACATGGGATTGCACAGCATGTGCCTCCCCATCTTTCTTCTTAAACGCCCCATATCGTTTACAAGAGCCTTCATATTTAGACAAACGTCCTTCCCGGACTCCTTCCTCCAATCGCATCCCCATGTTCACCATTTCGGTGAAGTCAGAGGGAGCACTTGCGATCATCCGCTCATAATAAAATGAACTAAGAGTCTTCAGAAAGATCTTAGTCATCTCCTTCTCTTCCAACGGAGGAGTAATCTGAGCTGCCAGCTCTCGCCACCTCTGGGCGTACTCCTTGAATGTCTCTTTGTCCTTCTGTGACATGGCTCTGAGTTGATCACGGTCAGGAGCCATATCAACATTATATTTGTACTGCTTGACGAAGGCTTCGCTAAGATCGTTGAAGGAACGGATATTTGCACTGTCAAGGCTCATGTACCACCGAAGAGTTGCACCGGACAAACTATCCTGGAAGTAATGAATCAGCAGTTGATCATTATCCGTTTGAGTAGACATTTTCCTGGCATACATAACCAGGTGACTGAGCGGGCAGGTGTTCCCCTTGTACTTCTCAAAGTCAGGGACTTTGAATTTGACAGGTATCTTAACACCGGGAACCAAACACAATTCAGCAGCAGACTTGCCGAACAAATCTTTCCCTCGAAGGGTCTTCAATTCCTTGCGGAGTTCAAGAAATTGGTCATTCATGGCATCCATCTTTTCATTAACATCTGGGCCCTCAGACGGCTCAGAATGGTAGATGGTGTCGTCTACCCTAGGAATGGTATGCACGACAGGAGGAGGCATCGCAAGGACCGGGCTAGACGCCGGCATGGAAGCAAAGGTGGGAGCTGGAATATCAGGCATAAAACTTGGAGGCATACCCCAAGGAAACCCGGGCGGCATGGCATTTGGCACAAAATGGGCACTAGCAGCTGGCACTGTTGACGAAGCAATCACTAATATAACAGTCCTCTGGGGAGGAGTTGCAGGAGGTGGAGAACGTTGATTCTGAGCAGCCAAGAACTGCTCCATCAGAGCACTCAGTCTAGCGACTTCTTCCTTCAGCTCACGGTTCTCTTGTTCTAACTGATGCATCACTCTTGCAGAATTAGCTCGGGTGTAGTACCGATGAGTCAGCTTGTCTTCAAAATAAATGAAGATCACAGAGTCAGATCACAGACAAGAAGACCAGAACAACACCTGCTTATGCAAATGATGCATGCAATGCTCGTGCATATGCTTTGTTTTTATTTCAAGGAACCTTTAGGGTATCATTTGCAAATTTTGAAATTTAAAGCATTTAATCGTATATGAAAAATATCTCATCAAATATATTTGAGACAAAGAAGTACATCATTGTTGATTATATTACAAGGGAAAAGGAAAATAAACATCCTATGGATCCCTAGAAGCTCGAGATGCTGGAAGACGAGATGCACAAAGCCTCTTGATCTCTCTCTCATATGCTGCTTCCATATCCGCTTTCTCCTTAGCAAGTCGATCATACTTCCTCTTCCAGAATTTGGAAGACTGAGGAAGCAGAGAAGTCCAGGTATCATTTGGATCGTCTATCACCTGATGCTTGAGGAATTCGATCAGAGCGTCCTTTTCCTTAAGCTGTTGAAGCAACTCTTCTCTTACACGGATCCAGGCACGTGAAAGATCTTCGTCTCTCAACTCCTCTACGCCTTGGCTAGGGAGGGTTGAAAGCCCAGCCACAACCAAAGGTGTAGGTCTCGGATAATCATAAGGCATAAGATACTCTGATGCTCTCTGCCTGACCCAAGAAGTATACGGCTCCAAAGCAATGCAGTTCTTCGGACCCGACTCACTTCTACCCTTCTTGTGAATCTTGCGCCAAGCGCGGACCATCCTGGCTTTCAGGCCTTGGGGATCTTTACCCTCCTGAAAGAACACACCTTCTAACAGAATGTTATGAGGTTTATCCTTTAGGGGGAACCCAAGCTGACGACGTGCTAATATAGGGTTGTAGCTGATCCCACCACATGTACCAAGAAGAGGCACATTAGGGAATTCACCACAATAATCAATGATCTGAACCGTATCATACACGCGATCATACCAAGAGATATCATCATTAGTGAGAGACATAAGTCTCGTAGACCACCGTAGACATCCCTTGTTCTCCTTGAAAGCAACCGTCTACGGTAAGTGAGAAATAAACCACTTATACAACAGAGGCAAACAGCACGCAATAGCTCCTCCACCCTTTGCATTCCTTAGATGCAAAGAGAAATAGGTATCACCCAACAGAGTAGGAACGGGATTAAGAACAGAAAAGATCCTAATGGCGTTTGTAAGACCCCAATTTTTGCCCTAAGATCCCTCATAGCATCATATCATATCATATCATTGCCTCAAGGATCATTGTGCACCTTGCTGGCCTCTTAGTGGGTGGGTTATCTTATGAGTGTGGTTCTTGATCACCAAGCATGTCCAGCATTTGTATATCATTGCTTTTCATTTGTTTATTAACCCAAAAGTACAAAAATATTGTCATCTAACATTGTTACTTGCAGATGAAGCAATTAGGTCAAGACAGTCAATCAGCCATTGAGCAATAGATGGTGGCCATTCTTGAAGAATTTGGGCACCATGATCATTCATAAGAAGTTCATATGAGTTGTGACATCATTTTGAATCAAGATCTCAAGTGGAAGAGGCTTGGAATTCATCAGAACATGGCTCAGTCAACCAAAACCCTAGCAAAGTCAATTGTGGTCAACTGTGCATTTAATCAGGGATTTGATGGGGGAAATGGTTTGAGAGGTCTCATTCATGTCCATATAAGCCTCATATAACATGTCAAAAATCAACATTGAGGAATTGGAGGTCAGACAAAAAGTTTCCAAAAATAACAAGTGACCTGTAATTTCCAACTGCCAAAAATGGAAAGGTCTTCTCCTCAACTTTACATCATCAAGAAAGCTTCAAATCAAATTTTGTCCAACATGAAAGTTGAAGATCTTGCTCTCACCTTTCCAAAAAGTCCAAGAACACCCCTTTCTCATTTATGGTTGGCAAGTTATGATCAAATCATTTTCAAGAACAGTTGAACTTCAAGGAGGCATAACTCTTGAACCATTTGGCCATTTCATGTGATTCTTCTTTGAGCAAACTCCATTTGACATGCTTTATCATAATCCATTATTACATTTCATCAAAAATCATCACATAAAAAGCCCATTTTTCAAGTGAACCAATTTAAATTTTGGTGGGAAAAAAGGTGATTTTGAAAAATACACATGATGTTCACTCCAAACCAATGCCAATCACTTCAAAACAGAAATTTGGATTTGCTTCAACTGGTTTTCTACTGTTCCATTGGCTGCATGATCAAAAGGGCATTTGGGCCAAAGTGCATGAAAGATTCATTTTCACTAATCTCATTGGTTTTGGCTAAGCATGATTAGCAAGTTGGATTAACAGGAGTATATATTCCTAATCATAACAGAAAATCGGGATCCACAATCACAATCTCAGATCCAAATCAAAAAATCATCTCAATTCTCTCAAATTTTCTCAATTTTCTTCAACTTTTTTCCATCGATTTTCTTGATTTCTTTTGCCTGCTCTTGGTTCCAATCATCACTTGTAGGCTTTGTGAAGATCTGTTGAAGCAAGATCGTGGAGAATACTTGAAGATCGTGACTATTGAAGCAAGCTCACTCACATGGCAGTTGGAATTTCAAGGAGAATCGTGCATTGCTGAGCTACTTCTTTGCATCCATACATCTTCTTCATCATTGTAGAACTACTGTTTCACACTTTCAGGCATTAAGAAGCTCAATTCCAGCGCTGCATCATCAACAAGGTGAGAATTCGATGATCCTAATTCGTGAAATCAATGTATGCGTCGTGCAAGGTCATGTTAAACTTTGAATCGTGTAATTTCGTTAAGTTTTGAGTTAGCTATGTTGTTTTGAACTTTGACATGAGAATCTTCCATTGCTCGATCCGGTTAACATGTTTAGAATTAGGTGAGGTTATTGCTGGATTAATGATGTGTGATGCATGACGTTTCGATTGATATGTGGATTGTGAATTTCTGTGAACATTGGATCTTGAGATGATGAACACAATGAGTTTCGTGAAGAACATTAGGGTTTCGCGTCCAGATTTTCCTTTTGATCCATTCCCCGCGTGGCCTGCATGTTATTTCGTGTTTGTGCGCATGAATTGGTCCAGATGTCACGACCTGATTGGAGCTGCGTTTCTTTTAATGAAACGCAGCGTTTCATGTGGCGCACTGAATTCAAATGTTCGGCCTAATTACCAAATTGCCATGCGCTTCATTTAAATCATTTTCCAACTTAAATTTTTATTTCATTTCATGATCAAACTTCAAAAAATCATAAGTAATTCATCCTTAATCCAAATTGAGTGGGAATTTTTGCATTGATCTCCATTTTTCCTCTAGTTTTTTATAGGCATGATAGTAAAAGTTGTGCACGGCTGGTTTTTATTTTTGACTATTGGTTTTGATCATGTATGCTTTTTGCCTATGTTTTACCATTTTAATTGTGAAATCATGATGCTTAATTGTAAATTCTTGAAAGTTTACATGTGTATTGTAGACTCATTACTGGTCATTTTGGTATATAGTTTGCTATTTTTGAGTTCCTGGATTGTGAGATATGATGTGATCTTTGAAGGTGTGACAATGTATGTCACACCATTTCTTGTTCATGTTCTTGATTTTATTTTCTATGCTTATGCTATGCCAATTGCTCTAGATTTTTTCATGCTAATACTTATGGATGTCTAGTTTGCTTGTGATTTTTCCTGGAATTTTTGAATGCATTTTCTATTTGTTTGAGAATTTTCCCTCGATTTGACAAATTGTGAATATTTTGTGAGCCATGACCTCATATGATTTGTGAAATCCTTGTGGTTTATTGGATGAACATGAAATTTGGCATGTGTATTATAGACGTCTTGAAGTTTGCCATGGCTTTGATCTCATTCATTTATCATGTTTGATTCCTGTTTTATGATTGCTTGAAGTTGATGCATGATTTGGTGCTTTGTATCAGCTTGATTGAACATGCTTTGACTTAGGGATTTTAATTTCCTTACTTCCACTTGTCCAATTACCATGATTTTTGGTATGTAGCTCACTGAATGTGTTCTGTTTAAGCATGATTTTTCTTGAAATTTATTGAGCCATTTTAGTATTGATATGCTTGTGTTCATTCTGTTTACATCATTGAGTTCTCAACTTGCCTAGTTTGACATGATTTGCTTATAAAATAGAATTGGTGCATAGTTTTGACATGAGACCAATTAGACTTTGCTCTTGATTGATTAGTATTAATTTTGATCAAGTTTCATGTTCTGTTTTAAATATTTTCTCCTCCTTTGACCCTAGGCTTTGGCCTAAGGGTTCACTTCTCACATTTGAGTTTGATTTTCAGGTTTAAGAAGCAATTGCTTTAAGGAGATTAATTCAAGTTGATTGAGTTTGGTTTACTTGATTGTGATGAAATAACTTGGTTTGTTTTGTAGGATGCTAACTCATTTGATTTGAGTTTGTGCTTTGCACATATGATTGATTGTGTTGACTGTTGGCTCTTATCTTGTCTGTTTTGACTTTGTGACTTGAATACTGATTATATTTGATCGATTTCAGGTACCACAGTTGCTTTAGTTCCTTTGTGAACTTGCTATTGCTTTGCTTGATAGCATTAGCATTGAGGTAGAATCTCTTGTCTCCATGTAGTCTGGAAGACCTGGCTTGTTACTTAGCCAGGCACCTGTCTGAAGTCCTCCTTAAGAGGCAATGTTTGTGATTGTTTAATTTTTGTCCCCAAGCAGGAAAAGACCTTCTAATAAGGCAATTGGTAGATAGAAGAGATATGTAGCCTATCTCCTACTATTCTGTGTGTCACTCACCTTGCTCACACCACATGTGTTGATGCATAGTGAGTAAAAGCCCAAGATCTATCGAGTCATTAACTTGTGGAGAGAGTTCCATCTTTCTGAACTCCAACACCTTCTGATATTCAATGCTCTCCCTGACCAGGGATAAGAGCAATGAGGCACACCCCTCATATCCTTTCATCTGCTTCACCTTGGCTCTCAATGTCAAGGTTAAGAGCACCATTCACCTTATTCCAGTTGACTTTTAAGTCTAACCCTTTGATTGAGCCTAATTGCCTGGTTATAGTGTGTGCTAAATGACTTTGTTTGGTTTACCCATTGAGGACAACAGTAAGTCCATTAATTGGCCATTGTTCCTATGATTTGGAAGGGATAAAGTGTAAGACCATTTCTTTTGGCCGCTTATGTCCATTGCTTGTTTGTTCGTAGTATGTGAGGATGCAAGTGTAAGACCATGTTGTTGGCATTTGTTATTCCTATTATCATTTGTTGGAGATTAGAGTAAGCCTAGATAGATTGGCATCTGACATCCATCTTTTCGTTTGTGTTTGCTATGTGAGGATGCAATTGTAAGACCATGTTGTTGGCATTTGTACTCCTATGATCATCCTTCGGAGGTTGGTATAAGTCCATATAGATTGGCATCTGACATCCATGTTTTGTTTTGTTTAGGAGATTAGAGTAAGCCCATTTATTGGCATCTGATATCCAGGTTTTGTTTTGTTTTAGGAGGTTGGAATAAGTCCATTGATGGCATCCGACATCCTTGTTTGTTTTAGGAGATTGGTGTAAATCCATTTATTGGTATCCGATATCCGCTTTTGTTTGTGAGATTGGTATAAGTCCATTGATGGCATCTAGTATCACCTTGCTTTTATTTTGCTTACTTGCTTTGTTGCCTATTCCTAAGGACACACTTGAATCATCTTCTATATGATCTCAAGAGTTGAACCTTTCTGAGAATTTTTACACTCCATTCTCCACTCCCTCTTTGTCCTAAACCTTTTCACATGTTGTTAATCCAAAAACTTTGACTTGTTGTGCAAACATCTTCATGTCTTTTCAAATTAGAAACTTGGACCCTAAGTCCTTGACTTTTCAAACTTCACTTTTCATAACACTTCTTTGAATCAATCTTTATCATACCTTGACCATATTTTGTGAATACCCATAATCAATTAACTTCACCCATTCAATTGTTTTGTGGCTTTGTCCATTGTTAACATGTTTTCATACATTAGCCTTAGGTTTCAATTACCATAGTGGTTGATGTAAATCTTACCTTATCCTTAGTGAGTTGATTGTAAGTCTTCCATACTCATTATATGGTTAACCCCTCCCTAGTATGTTGAAGCCATCCTCGCATTGTGGATTGTTGATCTTGGTTGAGTTTTCTCCCATTGGTAATGAAAAGCCTTAATGCTTGTGTTTTAAAATGAACTCACTGATTCTTGGAAATCTTTTAGCCGAACTACGGCGTTTTGATCCTTACCTTTGATGGAAGGTACGTAGGCAACGGGTTCATCCGTTCAAACACAAAAACAATAAAAAATGTACATTCTTTTCTCATCATCCCATTCATGTTTGCACAATATGTCAAAAAAAAAACAAATAAACATTTTTATACAACAAATGTGAAAAGGGCTCCCTAGGAGTACCTAGGACGTTTTGGGTGCCTAACACCTTCCCATTGCGTAATTTACCCCTTACCCAGACTCTCTGATCTTTTATTGGTTTTCTACGTGTAAAACTTCTTAGGTTTTTGTTCGCTTTTTAACCAGTCCTTAGGATAAATAAAAGTGCGGTGGCGAACAAAAGCAAAGCATACAATGAGTCGAGTCGCCACCGCACTTTTATTTATCCAAAGGAATGGCTAAAAAGCGAACAAAAGCCTAAGAAGTTTTACACATAGAAAACTAATGAAAAGGTCAGAGATCTGGGTAAGGGGTTAATTACGCAATGTGAAGGTGTTAGGCACCCAAAACGTCCTAGGTACTCCTAGGGAGCCCTTTTCACAACTTGTTGTATGAAATGTTATTTGTTTATGAAATATGTACTGTCCAAACATGGATTGAAGGGATGAGGAAAGAATGTACAAGTTATTATTTTTGTGTTTGAACGGATGAACCCGTTGCCTACGTACCTTTCCATGGAAGGTAAGGATCAAAATGCCGTAGTTCGGCTAAAATATTTCCAAAAGTAAGTGAGTGGATTGATTTTAAACAAAAGCCCTAAGGTCTTTCGATATCCACGGGAGAAAACTCAACCTTATACAAACAACAAGTCCACCATGTGAGAATAACTTCGACATACTAGAAGGGTTAACCCTGTTTTCAGTATGGAAGTCTTACAGTTCAATCACTAAGGACAAAAGGCGAGATTAACATCAACCAACTAGGATAAATCAAACCTCTGGCTAATGTATGAAAACTTATCAAGAAAATGGACTTGAGCCACAAAACAATTGAATGAGTGGAATTAATCAATTAGAATTTATTCACAAAATATGGTCAAAGTATGATTAGAATTCAATTCAAAAGAAGTATTATGAAAATGAGATTTGAAAATCAAAGGCCTAAAGCCTAGGTTTCTAATTTGAAGAAACATATGAAAATGTTTGCACAATAGTTTTCAAGTTTTGGGTTAACATGCAAATGGAGGTTTAAAGAAACAATAGGTGGGAGGGTAAGGAAGTAAAACTTCTTAGATGTTAACCTCTTGAGATCATATGTAGATGATTCAAGTGATTCCTTTGGAATAAGGCAACAAGCAAATAACAGATGAACAAAGTAAATGGATACCGGATGCCAATCAATGGACTTATTCCAATCTCCTAAAACAAAATGGATACCGGATGCCAATCAATGGACTTATACCAATCTCCTAAAGCAAAAAGAAACATGGATACCAGATGCCAATCAATGGACTTATAGTAATCTCCTACCATATCATAGGAAACAACTGCCAATCAATGGACTTATGCTTGCCTCCTCCATGGACAAAACAAAATGTTACAAAGTGATGAACAATGTTTATGAAATGATATACAAGTGATGAAGATACATGCACAAAAGCACACTCAAGCAAATATGCACAGATGAATCAAGTAAGCAAGCAAACAAGTCAATTAGCACACACTATACACAATCAATTAGGCTCAAGCAAGGTTAGGCTTTACAGCCAACTGGAATGGGGTGTTTTGAGCTCTTAACCCTAACATTGAGAGTTAGGGTGAAGCAGATGAAATGGAGATGAGGGGTGTGCCTCATAGCTCTTATCCCTGGTCAGGGAGAGCTTTGATCAATGGAAAGGGTGGGAGTTCAGAAAGTAGGAACTCTTCTCCACAAAGGATTGACTCTATAAGATCTTGGGTTCTTATTCACAATGCATCAACACATGGTGTGAGCAAAGTGAATGACACACTGAGTAACAGGAGATGGATTACACATCTCTTTTATCTGCCAATTGCCCCATAAGAGGACTTTACCTGCTTGGCACAAAATTAAACAAGCACAAACATTGCCTCTTAAGGAGGGCTTCAGACAGGTGCCTACCAATAACAGTAGGTCTTCCAGACTACATGAAGATTATGGATCATACCTAAGTGGTTAAGCAACCAAGCAAAAGCAAAGTTCAAGTGAACTTAAAGCAACTTAGGTACCTGTGGAAACACTAAACAAATCAGTACAATGCTCAGACAAACAGACAACAGTCAATAAGCAACAGACAATCCCAATGTACAAAATGTGTAAGCCATAAGGCAAACTCAAATGAGTTAGCATCAACCTACAAAACACACAAGTGTTAGCAATCAAAAACAAACATCAATATTCACATGAGGAAGCATCATCAACTATGGAACTTGGATGCTTAAACCTGAAATCAAAGCCCACAAGTAAGTAACAAACCACTAGGTCAAAGCCTAGGGTCAAAGATGGAGGAAAAATCCAAAACAGGGGCTGAAATTTAACACAAAGTAACTTCAAACATATATTGACATATCCTAGAAAGGCTCACATCAAAATCAATCACCAAAAGCATTTCATGATCAAGTGAAGTTCAAGGCAATTTCAAAGCTCATATGTGATCACCATGAATGAAAAATTCAAATCAAAACAGAAATGATTCAAATAAATCTAGAAAACTTCATGCACATTCAAGACATCTAACATGATCCACATACAAAAAATCAGGGGAATCAGAGATCATTTGGCAAGTTGGACAATCAAAGGTGTGACACAAATTGTCACACTAAGTTAACACAAGCATAAAACAGAAATGGTAATTGAAAAAAATGTCAAACCAAAACCAAAATGTCAAGCAATGTGTCTAGAATCAGCATGCAAAATTTCAAGTTCATTGGATTAAAAACAAGCATTTCACAATGAGATAAGCAAGGCAAGGTCACAAATAGACATATGATCAATCAACCTAGGACAAATTAATTTTTCAGCCAGGCACAACTTGCAAATTCATGATCATAAAAAACTAGACAGAATGAGGAGCATTTTGCAAAAAATTGGGATCAAATTGGATGAGTTTTCTATTTATTATGATTTTATGAAGTTGAAGAAAAAATTGAAAATGGAAATGGACATAGCATGTAAAAATAGGAGGGAAAACATGAAAATGAAACAAACATTTGAAAAAATCCCTTCGCTGGGAATCGAATCCGGTGTGGATTCAAAATTGGCGCGCTCAAGTGAAACGGCGCCGTTTCACTGATGAAACCCTAAGCCTGGCAAAATCTCCAGGATTTCGTAGCAAATGATGAACTTGTAGCAAACTCATAGCCAGTTCGTAGCTAATCTGGAAAACGTATGATCTTCATCTTCTTCCTCATGAAGATGATGAACTTCATGAGTGAATTTCCAGAAAATTTCAGAAAACTCCAGAAATCAAAAACAAGCACAGCATTCGAATCCTCATTTCATGCACATCAAAGATCCACAATCAAATCATGCTAAAACATCATAACAAGCTTGAATCGAAGAAAAACTTTTTTGCATATCATATTTCAATCATGCATAACTTCATGGATAATGCACCATTTCACTCAATTTTCATATCAAAATCATCACCAAGCCAAGATCTACACAAATATCATAATGAATTCAAGAATGATTGAGATCGAATCCTAACCTCTTGAAGAAAAGCAAACTGGAATCGTGTGCTACAAAGCTCAGCAATGGCTCAAATCTCTCCTACAATGCTTGTTGATGTGATTGATGATGAATTGGATGCTCCAGCATGCACGAATTTAGCTCAATTTGCAAACTCCATTGAACCTTCAAGCTTCGAGTATGGTCCAAACTGGCACGATTCCTTCCAATTCCACGTCCAATTTGCTTCAAGAACACTTCCTAATCATGAATCCATCAATAGAAATGGCTTTTGTGTGAAGAATTTGGAAAATATTTAGAGAGAAAAATTTGGTTGATTTTGAGATCTAGATCTGAAAACTGTTGTTAATGATGAATGCAGTTATGATTAACCTTATTTATCACTTGCTAATGATGCTGAAAACCTGTTTAAGCCAAAACCAATTAGGATTAACAAGTTATGAGGTGTATGTACAAAATGGATTTTCACCCCCATGCATGAAATGCATGCGTGAACAGTGCACAATGCTGATCCCAAACCACTTAAACAAGGCCCATGCAAGTTTTGGAATTGATATTTTATGCATATGATCAACCAAATTGATTTTAGAAATTATCCTTCCAAAATATTCATGAATGAGCATATGATCATGCAAAGGAAATTCATGTCATGTAATGGATGTTTTGGAAACTACATGTCATGCTGAACAAAATGCCAAAAGAACCACCCAAATTGGAGCCTTGGTTCAAAAGTTATGCCCATTTGAATTTTTAAGCACACTTTGCCATGATTTGATCATATCTCCTCAACCACACATTAGAAACCCATGATGTAAGACATTTTAGAAATGGGAGAGAAAGTTCTACAACTTTCATGTTCAACAAAATTTCATTTGAAGCTCTTTTGATGATGTAATATTGAGTTGAAGTTTGTCTAAAACCTTTCCATTTTTGGAAAGTTCAAATTACATGTCACTTTCTATTTTAGGAAATTTTGACTGGACCTCAAATTCTTCAATGTGAGTGTTTGAAATGTCAAATGAGACTTGTTTGAACATGAATGAAGTATTTCTAATCACTTCCCACCATCAAATCCACAGTTGACTTTGCAGTTGACTTTCTAGGTCTTCAGTTGACTTGGAAGTGTTCTGATGAAATTCAAGCCTCTACCACTTGGGATTTTACTTCAAAATGTGATAATAACTCATATGAACTCTTGTGAATGATTGTGGGGTCCAAATCTCAAGAATGACCACCATCTATTGCTCAATGAATGCCTTTAATTGCTTTGACCTGTTATTGCTTCAACTGCAAGACAAAGGTTAGATGACATATTTTTGTACTTTTGGTTAGTAATTAAAAGAAAAGCAAATGACATATAAATGCAAGGAATGCTTGGTGATCAAGAACCACTCAAAAAGGATAACCCACCCACAGGGAAGGAAGCAAGGTGTCCAATGATCCTCGAGGCAATGCAATGATATGATATGATACCATGAGGGATTTTAGGGACAAAATTGGGGTCTTACACTCATCCCCACCTTTTGTCTCCTTACAACCTCCACTTACATTGGTAACCCAAACCAGAAAATTTTGTGCAAAAATTTTCATCTGTTTTCAAACTAGAAACCTAGGCCTTAAGCCTCTGAATTTTCAAACTTCATTTTCACAATACTTCTTCTGAATTGAATTTAATGTCAACTTTGACCATTTTTTGTGAATACTCATAATTGGTTAATTTCACTCACTCAATTGCTTTTTGTGGCCCTTGTCCACTTCTTGATAAGTTTTCACGCATTAGCCATAGATCTGAATTATCTTAGTGGTTGAGGTAAATCTCACCGCATCCTTAGTGAGTTGATTGTAAGACTTCCATACTTATTATAGGGTTAACCCCTCACTAGTATGTTGAAGCTATCCTCGCATGGTGGATTGTTGGTTCAGGTTGAGTGTTCTCCCTTTGATAATGAAAGACCTTAAGGCTTTTGTTTAAAATCAATCCACTCACTTTTTGGAAATCTTTTAGCCGAACTACGAGGTTTTGATCCTGTATAGGTACGTAGGCAATGGGTTTCATCCATCCAAACACAAAAATAATAAAATTTGTACATTCTTTTCTCACCTCTTCCCTCATGTTTGCACAATAAATATTTTCATAAACATTACTTTTTACAACAAGTTGTGAAAACGGTTCCCTAGGAGTACCTAGGATGCATTGGGTGCCTAACACCTTCCCTTTGCATAATTACCCCCTTACCCAGATCTCTGTACCCTTTTTATTAGTTTTCTTTGTAAAACTTCTTAGGCTTTTGTTTGCTTTCTAGCCATTCCTTTGGATAAATAGAAGTGCGGTGGCGACTCTATCTTTGTATGCTTTGCTTTTGATTTAGTCAATAAATCTAAAGGCGATGAATACACCGCTACAGAAAAGTGGCGACTCTGCTGGGGAAATCAGACAAGTTCCTGGCGGGTTTGCCTACTTTTCACACTTGTTGTGTTATATATTGTTTATGACATAATTTTGGTGCAATTTGGGATTACTGTATTGATTGTAATTATTGAGTTGCTTGATATATCAATTGCTTTCTTGCTTGGTGATCTCTGTGAGATGAGTTCTCTACCCGAACTCGAGTGCACCTTATGATAGGAGAATGGCATAGTCTCGTCGACTTGTGTGGAGTTATTCCTTAGCAAGTTGACTTGCGAGTCCATTCACTTGGTGGAGGTCATGTTGGATTAATGATGTCACACAAGTCATTTGTGGTTAGGCATTATTCTTCCGATATGTGCCGTAGAAGCCAAGGACCTTAGTTTACCAAGCCCATCTTGGCCTATTTCTAGGACGTAGTGCGGAAGTCGTTCAAATGTCAGATTTGATGCGATTGTTACGCGATACTACACTAATAAGAGTCTCACTTGAGAATATTTCTGGAATACGAGTATTCGTTCCTCCGATAATATTCGAAAGATGGGATGATGACTATGGGAACCTCTTGTAGAACTATTCGTCCCTTTGGGTGGTTCTTAACCGAGACTCCATGCTCGTGACTCACAACAAACCCGTGATTCGTGGTTGATCCGTTCACCCATCGTTAATATCAATGGAACTTGGGTGTTGATAAGGTGTAAACCATAATCCACCAAAATGGATGATTGATATTAAGGATGGTTGAACCGTTCATATATCGTTAATATCAATAGAACTTGGGTGTTGATATGGTGAAAGCCATAATCCACCAAAATGGATGATTGATATTAAGGATAATACGAACCATCCCATGACATTTGTCTGGTGTGCTTTGCTTGATCCCTGAGTGTGATTGTTGCATTCATGCATTCATGCATTCATCTGCATCCATATCATCAGAAAAAAAAGACAAAAAAGGCATACAAAGAAGTACAGCTTCAGACAACCCGATTTGAAAGAGTTAAGGAATCTGACATCCTATGTATTAGATCCCTTGGGTTTCAAAGCTCGTTATGGGAAGCTTCTTCCTCTTCTGACTACTCAGGTTGACGAAGGGTTGATGAGTACTTTGGTCCAGTTCTATGATCCTATGTATCATTGCTTCACTTTTCCAGACTTTCAGCTGTTGCCTACCCTTGAGGAGTATGCTCATCTTGTGGGTATTCCGATTCTGGATCAGTTGTCGTTCAGTGGCTTGGAGAGTATTCCTACTTCTCAGGAGATAGCTGAAATGTTGCACATAGATGAATCCTTGGTTAAAGCTCATATGACTTCCAAAGGTGGAATTCGAGGTCTTCCTTCTGTGTTCCTCGTCGCTCAAGCTACCGTTTATGGGAAGGCCATGAGTGAGGATGCCTTTGAAGCCATATTCGTGCTTCTCATCTATGGATTGGTATTGTTCCCCAACATCGACAAATTTGTGGATGCGAACGCTATTAGGATCTTCTCTATTCTTAATCCCGTTCCGACTCTGTTGGGTGATACCTATGTCTCTTTGCATCTGAGGAATGCAAAGGGTGGTGGCGCTATTGTGTGTTGTTTGCCTCTGTTGTATAAGTGGTTTATTTCTCACTTACCTCAGACAGTTGCTTTCAAGGAGAACAAGGGATGTCTACGATGGTCCACGAGACTTATGTCTCTCACTAATGACGATATCTCTTGGTATGATCGTGCATATGATGGTGTCTAGATCATCGACTCTTGTGGTGAATTCTCTAATGTGCCTCTTCTTGGTACATGTGGTGGGATTAGCTACAACCCTGTGTTAGCCTGTCGTCAGCTTGGGTTTCCCCTGAAGGATAAACCTAATAACATTATGTTAGAAGGTGTGTTCTTTCAGGAGGGTAAAGATCCCCAAGGCGTGAAAGCAAGGATGGTCTGCGTGTGGCGCAAGTTTCACAAGAAGGGAAGAAGTGAGTTGGGTCCGAAGAACTGCATTGCTTTGGAGCCGTATACTACCTGAGTGAGGAAGAGATCATCTGAGTATCTCATGCCTTATGATTATCCGAGACCTACACCTTTGGTTGTGGCTGGGCCTTCAACCCTCCCTAACCAAGGCGTAGATGAGTTGAGAGACGAAGACCTTTCACGTGCCTAGATCCGTGAAAGAGAAGAGTTGCTTCAACAGCTTAAGGAGAAGGATGCTCTGATCGAGTTCCTTGAGCATCAGGTCATTGATGACCCGAACGATGCTTGGACTTCTCTACTTCCTCAGTCTTCCAAGTTCTGGAAAAGGAGGTATGACAGACTCGCCAAAGAGAAGGCGGATATGGAAGCAGCATATGAGAGAGAGATTAAGAGGCTTCGTGCAGCTTATCTTCCGGCGTCCCGAGCTTCTAGGGATCCATAGAATGTTTATTTTCCTTTTCTCTTGTAATAATTGACAATGATGTACTTCTTTTCCCAAATATATTTGATGAGATATTTTCCATATGCGATTAAATGCTTAATATTCAAAATTTGCAAATAATACCTTAAAAAGTTCCTTCGAAAATAAAAACAAATCATATGCACAAACATTGCATGCATCATTTGCATAAGCAGGTGTTTGTTCTGGTCTTCTTGACTGTGATCTGACTCTGTGCTCTTCATTTATTTTGAAGACAAGCTGACTCATCGATACTACACCAGAGCCAACTCTTCCAGATTGATGGATCATCTCGAGCAAGAGAATCGTGAGCTGAAAAAGGAAGTCGCCAGACTGAGCGCTTTGATGGAGTCTTTCCTAGCTGCTCAGAATCAGCCGTCTCCAACACCTGCAACTCCTCCCCAGAGGACAGTCCTTTCCGAGGTTGTTTCGTCGATAGTGCCTGCTGCCAGTGCCCATTTCGTGCCAACATCCATGCCATCCGGGTTTCCGTGGGGTATGCCTCCTGGCTTTATGCCTGACATTCCTACGCCAACATTTGCTTCCATGCCGGCATCTAGCCCGGTCATTGTTGTGCCTCCTCTTGTCGTGCATACCGTTCCTAGGGTAGACGACACCATCTATCATTCTGAGCCATCTGAGGGCCCAAATTTTCATGAGAAGATGGATGCGATGAATGACCAATTTCTTGAACTCCACAAGGAATTGAAGACCCTTCGAGGAAAGGATTTGTTCGGCAAGTCTGCAGCCGAGCTCTGTTTATGTATGCCAGGAAAATGTCTACTCAAACGGATAATGATCAGCTGCTTATTCATTATTTCCAGGACAGTCTGTCCGGTGCTGCACTACGATGGTATATGAGTTTGGACAGTGCAAACATCCATTCCTTCAATGATCTTGGCGAAGCCTTCGTCAAGCAGTACAAATACAACGTGGATATGGCTCCCGATCGGGATCAGCTCAGAGCCATGTCCCAGAAGGATAAAGAGACATTTAAAGAATACGCCCAGAGGTGGCGAGAGTTGGCAGCTCAGATTACTCCTCCGCTGGAAGAGAAGGAAATGACCAAGATCTTTCTGAAGACCTTGAGTTCATTTTATTACGAGCGGATGATTGCTAGCGCTCCTTCTGATTTCACCGAGATGGTAAACATGGGGATGCGTCTAGAGGAGGGAGTCCGTGAGGGACGGTTGACCAAGGATGAAGGCTCTTCTAGCAAGCGATATGGGGCGTTTGCGAAGAAGAAAGATGGCGAGGCACATGCTGTGCAATCCTATATCAAACCAAGAAGACCCTCTGCCAGGAGGAAGACCGCACGTCCAGCCGGTAAGCAGCACCAGGTGGCTCATATAGCACCTGTTTTCAGGGATTATTCGCAATATCAGCAACACAATAATCAGCAACCAACTCAGCAATATCAAGAACAGCATCATCCTCAGCAACAAGCTTACCAGCCTCGCAACAACAGTAATCAAGCTAGTACGAGTTATGAGAGGAAGAAGATCACCTTCGATCCAATTCCGATGTCATACGCAGAGTTGTATCCCTCTTTGATAGAGCGGAAATTGATTACTCCCAGGGACCCACCGGCTGTACCTGCTAACCCTCAGTGGTGGTACAAGCCCGATAAACATTATGTTTATCACTCGGGTGCTCCCGGCCATAATCTGGACAATTGCTTTCCGCTAAAGACTAAGGTTCAAGACCTTATGACGTGCGGAATTTTGTGCTTTGAGGACGTTGGTCCCAATGTTAAGAAGAACCCATTGCCCGAGCATGGGAAGTCTGTTAGCCATATTCGACAATCGCTTGTTGAGTTGCACCGTCTGCTGTGTCAGTACAGTCATTTGGAGCATGATCATGATAAGTGCCGAATTTGTTCTGTTAACAGATTGGGATGTCGCCAAGTGTGTAAAGATCTGCAAGAATTGCTGGATGATGGAGCCATCGAGATTCTTCAAAACAGAAACGTTGATGAAGATGAGCCAGAGGTTAATGTGATTTCTCCTGTGTTCAAGATCCCTGAGCCTGTTGTCATCCGATATGATGGTAGCAAGCAGAAGGTTTCTCCTTCCCTGATTATCAAGCCTGCCGGCCATGTGCCTTATTCTTCTGATAAAGCAATTCCATTCCGCTATAGTGCTGTCGCTGTTGAAGATGGGAAAGAAGTGCATTTTCCTTCTACCTCTGTTGTAAATATAGCTGATGTGAGCGGGTTGACCCGTAGCGGTCGCGTGTTTTCAGCACCTCCGAAGCCTCAGGCTAGAGCTGACTGTGTTGAGCGTCCGGTTGGGAATGCTGTGAATTCTCCGAATCCGGCACCTACTGCTAAACCCTCCTCTGTACAAAAGACTCCTACTTCTACTGTTGGCCCTAGTGGCACTGTGAATGAAGACAGTGATGAGATGCTGAGGCTCATCAAGAAGAGTGAGTACAATGTTATAGACCAACTTCTACAAACGCCGTCCAAAATCTCCGTGTTATCTTTGCTGCTGAATTCAGAACCCCATAGGGAGGCTCTGTAGAAAGTTTTGGACTTGGCATATGTTGATCATGATGTCACTATTGAACAGTTTGACAACATTGTTGCAAACATTACTGCTTGTAACACTTTGAGTTTCTGTGACGCTGATCTCCCTGAGGAGGGAAGAGACCACAACATGGCTTTACATATATCCATGAATTGCAAAAGCGACGTCATGTCCAACGTGCTGGTGGACACTGGGTCATCTTTGAATGTATTGCCGAAATCCACCCTCTCTAGATTGTCATTTCAAGGGCCTCCCATGAGACAGAGTGGAGTTGTTGTAAAAGCTTTTGATGGGTCGCGTAAGACCGTGATTGGGGAAGTTGATCTCCCAATCAAGATTGGACCAAGTGATTTCCAAGTTACCTTTCAAGTTATGGATATCCACCCATCTTATAGCTGTCTCCTTGGTAGACCATGGATTCACGAGGCTGGCACCGTGACATCCACCCTACACCAGAAGCTGAAGTTCGTTAAGAACAAGAAACTGGTTGTGGTAGGGGGAGAAAAGGCTCTCCTGGTTAGCCACTTGTCTTCCTTCTCATACATTGATGCTGAGGATGAAGTTGGAACACCTTTCCAAGCTTTATCTATAGCCGAGCTGATTGAGAAGAGGACTCCTTCATTTGCTTCCTATCGTGATGTGAAACTGGCCATTGAATATGGTGCAGTCGCTGGTCTAGGAAAAATGATCGAGCTTGAAGACAACAAGTCTCGGGCTGGCATTGGCTATTCTTCTGGGGTCTTCAACGACAAAGGGTTGTTCAAGAGTGGAGGTTTCATCCACGCCGATCAGAGCGAGGAAGCTGCTTCTATTCTGGAAGAAGATGCAGAGGATACTGACAATTTTGTCATCCCTGGCGGGATCTGCCACAATTGGGTCGCTGTGGATGTTCCTACGGTCATTCATAAGTCAGCGTAATATGTTTGCTTTGTTTAAAAAACCCTTCTCCCATGCCAAAAGGAGAAGTGATGACATTGTTGGCATCATATATACAATGATATTTCATTCAATAAATTCATGTTAAACATTTGTTTTTCCAATCGTTTTCACTTTTTGCTTTTTGCATGAAATTGGTGATCACAAAAAACCCTAAAAATACGAATAAAAGCAATCTTTTCATCTGCATAATGATTTGCTTGCTTAAATTCTAAAGCTTTCCATATCAAAATCATTATGCAGGATGATTCTAAAACCCATTGAACATAATGATCCAACGCCATCTCCCAATTTTGAATTCCCTGTATTTGAGGAAGAGGAAGATGACGTTGAAGGGATTCCTGACGAGATTATCCGTCTTCTTGAGCATGAAGAGAAGATCATTCAGCCGCATCTTGAGAATCTGGAAACAGTCAACTTGGGGTCTGAAGATTGTGTTCGGATAGTGAAGATTGGGGCACTCCTTGAAGAGTCTGTCAAGAAGGGGTTGATCAGTTTGCTACGAGAATATTCCGATATCTTCGCTTAGTCGTATGAAGACATGCCAGATCTAGATACAGATATTGTGCAACATATCCTGCCTTTGAAGCCTGAGTGCGTGCTTGTGAAGCAGATGCTCAGAAGAACTCATCCAGATATGGCAGTGAAGATCAAAGAGGAAGTTCATAAGCAAATTGATGCGGGGTTTCTGGTGACTTCTACGTATCCTCAATGGGTGGCCAATATTGTGCTTGTGCCTAAGAAAGACGGAAAAGTTTGTATGTGTGTTGATTATAGAGATTTAAATAAGGCTAGTCCGAAAGATGATTTTCCTCTACCACACATTGATATGTTGGTAGAAAATACAGCCAAATTCAAAGTCTTTTCATTTATGGACGGATTTTCCGGATATAATCAAATCAAACGGGCACCCGAGGATATGGAGAAGACAACATTCATCACACCTTGGGGAACATTCTGTTATCGAGTGATGCCCTTCGGTTTGAAGAACGCCGGAGCCACGTATCAACGAGCTATGACTACCTTGTTTCATGATATGATGTACAAGGAGATAGAGGTCTATGTTGATGATATGATTGCTAAGTCACGAATGGAGGTTGAACATATTGAGCATTTGTAGAAGCTTTTTCAGCGTTTGAGGAAGTTCAAGCTTCGTCTGAATCCGAACAAATGCACATTTGGAGTCCGTTCTGGCAAGTTATTGGGTTTTGTTATCAGCGAGTGAGGTATTGAGGTTGATCCTGCAAAGGTCAAAGAAATACAAGAGATTCCTGCACCCAAAACTGAGAAGCAAATCCGAGGTTTCCTTGGCCGCTTGAACTATATTTCCAGATTTATATCCCACATGACTGCCACATGTGCGCCGATATTCAAGCTCCTCCGGAAAGACCAGTCTCATGATTGGACCGAGGATTGCCATAAAGCTTTCGATAGTATCAAAGAGTATCTGTCTGAACCTCCGATCTTGTCTCCTCCTGTAGAAGGAAGACCTCTGATCATGTACCTGACAGTTCTTGAAGATTCGATGGGTTGTGTACTCGGTCAGCAAGACGAAACGGGAAAGAAAGAATCTGCTATCTACTACCTGAGTAAGGAGTTCACTGATTGTGAGTCTCGATACTCTATGCTTGAGAAGACGTGTTGTGCTTTGGCTTGGTCCGCTAAGCGTTTACGCCAGTACATGATAAATCATACAACTTGGTTGATATCCAGAATGGATCTAATCAAGTATATCTTCGAGAAGCCTGCTTTAACCGGGAGAATTTCCCGTTGGCAGATGTTGTTATCTGAGTATGATATCGAGTATCGAGCTCAGAAAGCTATCAAAGGTAGTATCTTGGCTGACCACTTGGCACATCAGCCGATTGAAGATCATCAGTCAGTTCAGTATGACTTCCCAGACGAGGAGATTCTGTATTTGAAAATGAAAGATTGTGACGAGCCTACACTTGATGAAGGTCCGGAACCTGGTTCCAGATGGACGATGGTGTTTGATGGCGCTGTAAATCAGTATGGAAATGGAATTGGGGCAGTAATCATTACTCCTTAGGGCACACATTTTCCTTTTACAGCAAGGCTAACTTTCAAATGCACGAATAATATGGCTGAGTACGAAGCCTGCATTATGGGATTAGAAGAGTGCATTGATCTAAGGATCAAGCATCTTGATGTGTATGGTGATTCGGCCCTCGTTGTCAATCAAATCAAGGGTGAATGGGAAACGAATCAACCTAGTATCATTCGATACCGAGATTATGCGAGGAGGTTTTCAACGTTCTTTACAGAAGTTGACTTTCATCATATTCCTCGAGATGATAATCGAATGGCAGATGCTCTTGCTACGCTTGCTTCAATGATTGTGGTCAAATATTGGAATGAGGTTCCCAATATCACCGTATTGCGCTTGCATAGACCAGCTCACGTATTTGCAGTTGAAGAAGTACAAGATGATAAGCCTTGGTATTTTGATATCAAGAATTTCCTCCAGAACCAGGTCTACCCGCCTGGGGCATCTGTGAAAGATAGGAAAACTCTGAGAAGGTTGTCAGGCAGTTTCTACCTCAGTGGTGAAGTGCTTTACAAGAGGAATTTTGACATGGTTCTGCTCAGATGCGTGGATAGACACGAAGGAGACCTGTTAATGACTGAGGTCCATGAGGGTTCATTTGGTACTCATTCCAATGGACATGCCATGGCTAGAAAGATATTGAGAGCAGGCTACTATTGGCTGACAATGGAGTCTGACTGCTGCAAATATGTGAAGAAATGCCACAAGTGTCAGATTTACGCGGATAAGATTCATATTCCTCTGACACTTCTGAATGTGATTTCATCACCATGGCCTTTCTCTATGTGGGGAATCGACATGATCGACATGATTGAACCGAAAGCGTCCAACGGACACAGGTTTATTCTCGTAGCAATTGACTACTTCACCAAATGGGTTGAAGCTGCATCATATGCTAATGTGACCAGGTAGGTGGTCGTGAAGTTTGTCAAGAATCAGCTGATATGCCGTTATGGTGTGCCTGATAAGATCATTACTGATAATGGATCTAACTTGAACAACAAGATGATGGAAGAGTTGTGCGCTGAGTTCAAGATTGCACACCATAACGCATCTCCTTACAGACCCAAGATGAATGGGGCTGTTGAAGCTGCTAATAAGAATATCAAGAAGATTATCCAAAAGATGACAGTCACGTACAAAGATTGGCACGAGATGCTGCCATTTGCTTTGCATGGATATCGTACATCTGTCCGCACTTCAACAGGGGCAACCCCTTTTTCTCTTGTTTATGGCATGGAGGCTGTTCTCCCAGTAGAGGTGGAGATCCCATCAATGAGAGTCTTGATGGAAGTCAAGTTGACTGATGCTGAATGGATCCAGAGTCGTTATGACCAACTGAATCTGATTGAAGAGAAGCGATTGACTACCATGTGCCATGGTCAGTTATATCAGAAGAGAATGAAGAAAGCATTCGATAAGAAGGTCAAGCCTCGTGAGTTCCAAGAGGGGGACCTTGTGCTCAAGAAAGTCTTATCTTTCGCGCCCGATTCCTGGGGCAAGTGGACTCCAAACTACGAGGGTCCATATGTTGTCAAGCGAGCCTTTTCAGGCGGCGCTTTGATGCTTACAACAATGGATGGGGAGGATTTCACTCGTCCTGTGAATTCAGATGCAGTCAAGAAATACTTCGCCTAAAAAGAAAAACAGAATAACTCGCTAAGTTGAAAACCCGAAAGGGCGGCTTAGGCAAAAATGAGCGTCTCGATGGAAGACCCGAAAGGGCGATCCAGGCAAAAATTAGAGACATGAAAAAAAAGAGTATATTTGCATCCCGCTAGATTGAGTACCTCACCATGGGGCAATCTAGGCAAAAATTAGGGATTTGGCAAGTAACTGTATCCTGACAAGACTTTCTGTTTCACAACTGTCTTTTCGTCAGAGATTCTCGCTCAGTCATCGTCAACTGAAGCTTCAAATACATCGGATTCAAGTTGGTAGAGAAATGGTCATTATGTTCAATGTAGCCCTCTTCCAATATATATCACCGATTTCAAATTTTGTACAGATCTATGGAGTCTTGCCATTTGCAGGCTACCATTCCATCAAATAAATTTGAGCTTTTATCCAATTATTTGCACTCTTATTTGTTTCAATTCAACAAATGTTTTGCATGTTTTAATTGATAAAATGTTTCAAAAATTGTTTTTAAACAAAGTGAACATTCACAGTGATAAAAGGATACTTAAGAATTTCTCAGTGCTCTCCCAAGGGTGGCATGTTTTCCAACAGGGTAAGACATTCGTTCATATTCCTGGCATGGCTGTATCCTCTTTCTCCAGATTGTTGTTGGGGTTTCTCCCCAAGCAGAGCTTCTGTTGAGATTTTGTTTCCCAAGCAGGGTATTTGTTGAGATTTCTCCCGAACATTTTTTTGTTGAGCGAAGCCTTTGTTAGGACTTCTCCCCATTAGATTGCTTGTTGACGTTTTCACCTCTCCTCCCTTCAGCAGAGCAGTGATTCTTTCCTCCTCAGCAATTGTGG
Organism: Lathyrus oleraceus; assembly: GCF_024323335.1. NCBI lineage: Eukaryota > Viridiplantae > Streptophyta > Magnoliopsida > Fabales > Fabaceae > Lathyrus > Lathyrus oleraceus. The sequence goes on along the minus strand of NC_066580.1, from coordinate 394,269,929 downwards.
TTCCTTTTGGAAGGTTCAGTATTTGGCGGTTGATCCCCAGCTCTCCCTCTCTGCCTCAGATAAATCCCCAGTAGATTTGTGGTGGTGGATTGTATCTGTAATGATTCCTCCCATGAAGAGATTTTGTGATTTCCTGACATCATTGATCCCCAATAGAGTTGCTTGTGTGGCAGAATCTACTTGTGTGATCTGTTCTCCTTCAATTGGGTCTTCCCCTAGTGGAGTTGTTTGGAGTTGCTTTTGTGGCAGTTTTCGCCTGTGCAGTGAGCTCCTTTTTCCCAGATGATACTGATGATCCATCCTTGCAGAGATCTTGTTGTTTCCTGATCCCGACAGATTGTTTATTCTCCGGTGATCCTGGCTTTCTCTCCTGTGGTGTAGTACCGGGCCTTTGATCCCTGGACCTGTTTGTGTTAGATATGTCTGTTTTGTCAGCATTCATCAAACATAAATCACGCATATTCATGCATACTTTCAACCTTTAGATATTCATGTTGCATTTTTGCCATATATCTTTTGTTCATTGTCTCCTGCTAATTGGTGATATAGATCTCTCCAGTAGATCTCCCCAAGCAGATGTCGGGTGTCTAATCTCTCAAAATAGAGTCAGCCCCTAAGCAGAAAGTGTTTGTCATTCCTTTTGCAGTTCCCCACTGAGATATATCCTCGTGGATGACGGTTGTTTCCGTTTCATCCCAACACATATATTGGGATGGGTTTTCCCTTTTGAGTTCTTTCCTCATTAGGACGAGTCTTGATTCAGTTTGCCTTTTTGGTTTGATCCTAAATTGGCCTCTTGTGACTGTCTTTTGTGCTTCCCTGTAGAATAAATGAATAGTTGCTCAGTAACCGGCAATCATTCACTTTATCCTCAGCGGAGTTTGTGGCTTCTACCCAGTAACCGGTAGTTCTAAGTCCTATCCTTTGTGGTTTTCTACCCAGTAACCGGTAGTTATAAATCCTATATACCTTTTTCCCGCTTTGCGAAATCTGTGGTTGTTCACCTAGAGATTGGTATTTATATACCTTTTGTTCCTCAGCAAGAGTCGGTGGCTTCTACCCAGTAATCGGTAGTTGTAAGTCCTATCTTTGTGGTTTTCCACCCACTAACAGGTAGTTATAAATCCTACTTTCACCCCCTAGCAGAGGTAACCTTTGTGGTTCATCCTGGTTGATGGCGGATTTTGCGGTCTTCTACCCAGTATTCGGTAGTTGTAAATCCTATGTTGTTGTTGTCTCCCCAACGGAGTCTGTGCTTCCCTGTGGAATAGATGGATAATTTCTCAGTAACCGGCAATCATTTGCCTTATCCTCAGCTGAGTCTTTGGTCTTCTACCCAGTATTCGGTAGTTGTAAATCCTATTTTCTTGCTCTTCAGCAGAGTTTGTGGTTTTCTACCCAGTAACTGGTAGTTATAAACCCTATTTGTTCCCCCGTGCGGAATTGTGATCCTTTCGCTCCCCACGCAGAGTTTTGGTTTTCTACCTAGTATTCGATAGTTGTAAACCCTATATTTTCTCCTCATCAGAGTCGATGGCTTCTACCCAGTATTCGGTGGTTGTAAATCCTAATCTCTCCCCTTTGCAAAGTTAACCTTTTGTGGCTCATCCTAGTTGATGACGGTTACTCTTGGTGGTTATCAATATCCAGTATTCGATGTTGATCTTTCCTCACCCTCTTCTGGGTAATTTCTCTGAGTAAGAAATTGTATTCCCAGCAGATATTCCCTCTTTCTTGTGGATAATTTCCGTATGTTAGCAATTTTATCCTCAACGGGTCTTTTCACCGTTTGCCAGTGATTTGTTCCCCGGATCATTGATTTTTTATCAATGCATCCCTAGTGAGTCTTCTTTCATCTACCCTTTTGTTGGTAATGATTGTTTCTCCCTTTGATCGGTCATCTTTATATACCTAGTTTTGGTATCCCGATGCCTTTCTTTTCGGTTGATTTATCCTTTATTAACCTAGTAACCGGTTGTGGATAATCTTCCATGCGAGTGTACTATCCACGTTCTGACGGTAATGGATAATATATCTCATGCACTCTTCAGTCGAAGCCTGTTGTGTTTCCCCAGTTGAGTAAGACTCGTGTTCCTTTTGCGGAATCGAATATTCATTTCTACTCCTTTTTGAGCGTATCTCCCAGTAACCGGTGATATGTTTCCTGGATAATTGCCGTATGCTTGCAATTTATCCCCAGCGAGTTATCTTTCGTCTACCCTGTTGTTGTTGGTAACGATTGTTTCTCTTTTCAGTCGGTCGCCTATTATATACCCAGTAACCGGTATCCCTGGTGTTCCTTCCATGCGAGTATATTATCTACGTTCTGACGGTAATAGATAATATATCTCATGCACTCCTTGGTCAAAATCTTTTGATTGTTTCTCCAGTGGAGTAAGGTTCGTATTCTTTGTAGAATCGAATATCCATCCTTTAACAAGTTTGTGTTTTGCTCTCTTCAGGATGATAAGTGTTTTCGCAATAAAAACCAATTCACGTTTTCGGTCGGTCACCTATTATATACCCAGTAACCGGTATCCCTGGTGTTCCTTCCATGTGAGTATACTATCCACGTTCTGACGGTAATGGATAATATATCTCATGCGCTCTTTGGTTGAAGCCTTTTGTCCTTCCCCATTTGAGTAAGATTCGTTTTCCCGTTGCGGAGTCGAATGTCCATCCTGTAAGTCGATTTGCTTTTTCAAGCCCTCCTTTCGGATGATGAGTGTTTTGGCAGTAAAAACCAATTCACGCTTTGGTCGGTCACCTATTTTATACCTAGTAACCGGTATCCCTGGTGTTCCCTCCCTTTCTGCTCCCTATTATGACCTTGGTCCCCTGTGGAGTCAGATTTTCCTGAGTTGATATACCTTTTTCAAGTCTTCCTCAGATGTTTTGGTTGATTGAAATCTCTCACCCTTTACCGGTCTTAGATATTCATTCTTCCTGAGCTTGTTACCCAGCAACCGGTAACACCTCACCCATTTTGCTTCCTCTGGAAAGCCTGTGCTAGACATTCCCCAGCAGAGTTTCTGTTGTGATTCACCCCTTTGCTGTATTGGCATAACTCCCCAATACATGCAATTTTCCCTGACAAGTAGGTTCTGTGTGAATCTTTCCCCAGCCCGAGTCCGGATTTTTATCCGAAGTATCCTTTGTGGATAGTTTTGTTGTGTTGGCGTTTTCCACAATACATGCATCTTTGAGTCAGCTTGAGTCTTTCCAATGGATTTGTTCCCTTTGGAAAACTCTTTTTCCCTAGTGTCAGTCTTTTATTCCCCAGTAAAGTCTCCAGTTTCAAGTCGTGTCCTGCTCACGCATTCTTTTCTTTTTCTTATCCCCGTAGGAGTCCCGTCAGAGTCTCTGTTCCATTAGGAAGTGCATCATTCATGTGGATTTGTCTTTTCTCCTGATTTTCTTCTTTGTGGACCTATATTTCCCACAGAGTTTGTTTCTTTTGCATTCATACATTTGTATCATGAGGTCTCTTAGGGACCAAAATTTGTCTCATTATTGTTATTTAAGCCCATTCTACCGTGTCGAGATAATGATTTTAACCTTCACTTCTCCGGCTAGAATGACCTTAAATAGGGGCATCTGTAAGACCCCAATTTTGTCCCTAAGATCCCTCATGGCATCATATCATAGCATTACATTGCCTCAAGGATCATTGGACACCTTGCTTCCTTCCTTGTGGGTCGGAACTTTCTTGAGAGTGGTTCTTGATCACCAAGCATTGCTTGCATTTGTGTATCATTGCTTTTCTTTTAATCACTAACCAAAATGTACAAAAAATATGTCATCTAACATTTGTCTTGCAGCTTAAGCAGTCAACAGGTCAAGGCAATTCAAGTGAATCCTTTGTGCAAGAGATGAGGGTTCCATTGAGATGTGGATCATGTGATCATTATTTTGAGCTTATATGAGCTATAGGTCCATTTTGGAGCAAATTCCCCAAGTGGCAAAGGCCCAAGTTCATCAGAACATTTTCAGGTCATCTAAGGACCAATGCAAGTCAACTGAAAGTCAACTGAGGGCTTTGAGTGTGAGAATTGAATTTCTTCATCCCATTCATGTTCAAACAAGGCCTATTCATCAATATCAAACATCTACATTGAAGATTTTGAGGTCAAGTCAAAAGTTTCCCAAAATGGAAAGTGACCTGTAATTTCAAGTTTCCAAAAATGGAAAGTTTTTGGACCAAATTCAACTCAACTTTCCAATATCAAAGAAGCTTCAAATGAATTTTTGTCCAACATGAAAGTTGAAGATCTCTCTCTCCCATTTCCAAAAAGTCCAAGATCATGAGCATCTAATGAATGGTTAAAGAGATATGATCCAATCATTACCAAGTGTGCATGGAACTTCAAAAGGCCATAACTTTTGACTCATAACTCCAAATTGAGTGCCTCTTTTTGCATTATGCTCCTTATGACCTATAATTTCCAAATAATTCATGGCATTGCATGAAATTTCATCATATGATCATTTATTCTTTCATGCCGATTTTGGAGGGAAATTTGGAAATTCAAAATTGGTGCATTACATGAGTCAAATACCATTGCCATTGTGCTTATGAGATGATTTTAAGTGAAATTGATCATGCATGTGGTACTGTTCACGTCCAATTCTCCATGCACCTCCACATTTTTCACTTTTGCTCATGCACCTTATTTTTGCTAATTTCAATTAACCATTGCTAATTACATTTTTCAGCATGATTAGGAGACCATATAAATACCAAATCATAACAGAATTCTGGAGTTTTTTTGCTCATTCTAGATCCAAATTTCTCTTCCCTCCAAAATTTTCTTCAAATCCAAATTCGAATTTTCTTCACATAAGCTAGTGATTTTCTTGCATATTCTTGTTCTCTGATCCTCATTTCGTGCAGATCAAGGTGTGGATCGAAGGTTTTGGTGAAGAATCAAGCATATGAAGCTCAAGAACATGGAAATGGAAACTGACTTTTGAGCTAGATCCAAGCCTCTCCAAGCTTCAATTCATTCACAAAGCTTCATAACATCATCTCAGGACTGGATTTATACATTTGCCAAGCCTTGAATCACCAGATTTCAGTGAGTGCTCTTCAAGAGGTATGAATTTCGATTCTCTTAATTGCTGATTTTATGTGCATGATGTTGTAGAGCTTTGATTGCTGAGCATTCTGATCTAAATTTCGTGGAATTTGGTTGAGAATTGGCTGTATTATGATGATTTAAAGTTTTGTGAGCAAGAATGTTTTCCTTCGATTCTCATTATCCATGGCTTGTTATGATTAATTGATGTTAGATTTGGATTGTGTGTTGAATAAGCTTTCGAACCATGTAAATTTCGCCTGGATCTGGAATTTCTTTTGCACGCGAGCACTATGGCTCCGCCGTCTTCACGAAGAAGACGGTGGAAACCACCATTGCCGCCGCCGTCTGCAACATGCAGAGTTGGCGCTAGGGTTTATTGCGTTGGCTTCCACGCGTGCATCCGTTGGCATTTCCATTGGCTGTTGTTCGTTTGACTGCGCACGCATGGCATTTGACTAGTGACTAGGCTCGCCACGTCAATTAGTGAAACTGCATCGTTTTGGCCTTACCATGCTTCGATCCTTGGCCATAGCATTTTGTATTTTATTTTGTTCAGCGCTCCTAGTTTTCTCATACACAGTTCGATTCCAGTCGGTGCCACTTTTTCAAATTACTCATCCATTTATCATTTCCCTCCAATTATCATTTGATTTTCTTCATTTTATTTCATTATTTTCTTCCAATTTAAAAAATTCATAAATAATTGAAAATGATTCCAAATAATTCCAAATTTTTTCTCACATGATTCTTAAAGTGTCTATTATTTTTTGGTTGTGATTTCATGATTTTATCATTTTTGGATTTTGAATTGTGGACTGTTGATTGAACATGTATGCATATGTGACATGCTTCATTCATTCTATTGTGAAATGCTCAATAATGGTCCAATTGCCATGAAATTTTGTATGCTGGTTCCTATCATGTTGCTTGATGATTGAGGCTTGGTTGTGCATTTTTCTCATTTTCCATCTCTGTTTTATACACATGATTGCATGGTGTGACAATGTGTGTCACACAATTTGATGTCTAACTTGTGCATTTTCATTTCTAAGTCAAATGAACTCTGTGGATTCTAGTTTTTGGCATGATGATTATGTTTGACATATTGTGTGCACATAAAAATTTCCAGGATTGTTTGATTCATTTCTGTTTTAATATGGAATTTTGATTCTTAATGTCCAATTGTGTGCTTTGAAATTGCCTTTGTCTTCTCTTGCTCACTACATGACTTTGCTTGATGATTTTGATTTGGTCCTTTTTAGGACATGTTCTTACTTGATTAAATGTGATTCATGTTGAATTTTAGCTTCTGTGTTGACTTTTTGCCTCACCTTTGACCCTAGGCTTTGCCCTTGGGGTTTGAACTTACAATTTGAGCTTTGCATTTCAGGTTCAAGCAATCAGTCCTAATGGATGATGTGATCTCTTTGCTTGAGATACAATTTGCTTTGTTTAACTAATGTTGATTGTGTTGTAGGTCCTTGGGTGGCTAACTCACTTGAGTTGTTGACATGTTGTGTATATTGGTTGTCTCACTGTTGACTGTTTGTTTAGTTTGTCTGAATGTGAATATTGACTTGTTTGATTTTCTTACAGGTACTTTAGTAGCTTTAACTCATTACTTGAGTTGCTTTGCTTTGCTTGTGGTTGGCATACCACTTAGGTAATCTCTTTAACTCCATGTAGTCTGGAAGACCTGCTATCTTTGGCAGGCACCTGTCTGAAGCCCTCCTTAAGAGGCCATGTTCTTGATTGTTTAATTTTGTGCTAAAGACCTCAATGAGGCATGGTTACATATTAAGACCTCCTAAGTGAAGAGGCATTGGCAGATAGAAGGGATGTGCAATCCATCCCCTACTATTCAGTTGAGTCTTTCATTTTGCTCGCACTACGTGCTGATGCGTTTTGAATCAACACCCCAAGATCTTGTATATAGAGTCAGTCATTGTGGAATAGAGTTCCTCATTCTGGACTCCCACACCTTCTTTGATTCAAGCTCACCCCGACCAGGGTTAAGAGCTATGAGGTCTAACCCTCATCTCCCATTTCATCTGCTCACCCTGACGGTCAATGTCAGAGGTTAAGAGCCTAAACACCCTTACATATCCGGCTTGTTTGTCGAGGTTGATATGACCCCTTGACTAAAGCCCAGCCTTGTATGAGCCTTTTGATTGTGTATAGAGTGTGCTAATTGATTGATTGTTTGCTTACTTGTGCATCCTTCATGTTGCTTTTGCATATTGTTTGCATTTTGCTCTTGCATTTGTTATTTGTTGTTTGAGGAGTCAGATGTAAGACCATTGATTGGCTATCTGTTTCCTGTTCCTTTTGGGGAGCTGGATATAAGACCATTTATTGGCACTCCATTTCCTATCTTGTTTTCTTTTGTGGAGTCAGGTATAAGACCATTGATTGGCCATTTGTTTCCTATCTTGTTTTCTTTTGTGGAGTCAGGTATAAGACCATTGATTGGCTATCTGTTTCCTATCTTGTTTTCTTTTGTGGAGTTGGACGTAAGACCATTTATTGGCACTCTGTTTCCCATTTTGTTTTCGGAGTTGGACGTAAGACCATTTATTGGCATTCCATTTCCAGCTTTGTTGCTCCTTTGAACCTGCTTATTCGCTCATTGCTTGTTGCCTATTCCAAAGGATGGTACTTACTTCGATCATCTACATATGATCTCAAGAGAGGAACTCCTAATGAAGCTTTACTCCTCATCCCCACCTTTTGTCTCCTTACAACCTCCACTTGCATTTGTAACCCAAACCATAAAATTTTGTGCAACATTTTCATCTGTTTTCAAACTAGAAACCTAGGCCTTAAGCCTCTGATTTTTCAAACTTCATTTTCACAATACTTCTTCTGAATTGAATTTAATGTCAACTTTAACCATTTTTTGTGAATACTCATAATTGGTTAATTTCATTCACTCAATTGCTTTTTGTGGCCCTTGTCCACTTCTTGATAAGTTTTCACGCATTAGCCATAGATCTGAATTATCTTAGTGGTTGATGTAAATCTCGCCGCATCCTTAGTGAGTTGATTGTAAGACTTCCATACTTATTATAGGGTTAACCCCTCACTAGTATGTTGAAGCTATCCTCGCATGGTGGATTGTTGGTTCAGGTTGAGTGTTCTCCCTTTGATAATGAAAGACCTTAAGGCTTTTGTTTAAAATCAATCCACTCACTTTTTGGAAATCTTTTAGCCGAACTACGAGGTTTTGATCCTGTAAAGGTACGTAGGTAATGGGTTTCATCCATCCAAACACAAAAATAATAAAATTTGTACATTCTTTTCTAACCTCTTCCCTCATGTTTGCACAATAAATATTTTCATAAACATTACTTTTTACAACAAGTTGTGAAAAGGGTTCCCTAGGAGTACCTAGGATGCATTGGGTGCCTAACACCTTTCCTTTTCATAATTACCCCCTTACCCAGATCTTTGTACCCCTTTTATTAGTTTTCTTTGTAAAACTTCTTAGGCTTTTATTCGCTTTCTAGCCATTCCTTTGGATAAATAGAAGTGCGGTGGCGACTTTATCTTTGTATGCTTTGCTTTTGATTTAGTCAATAAATCTAAAGGCGATGAATACACCGCTACACAGCCCTAGGAACCCACTATTTTCTGTTAACAGGGATGTGGTGTTTGGGTCTAGGTCGATGATGAGTAGGAATAAGATAGCCATACAACTTAAAGTAGAATGGTTTTATGTGGCCAAATTTCCCACAATAATGACATCTCCATCTTTGGTGTTTTCCTTTATGTTGTCTTTCCTTGTGATGTTGAGACACCTGATGTGACATCTTTAGTTTGCTATCAGTGGGACTACACTCAGGAGAGGATTCATTGAACCCAAGGCTAATCTTGTCTCCTAACATCTTTCTAGTCTGGAGGATTTTGTCTAAGGTGTCAGATCCACTGTTTAGCATTCTGACATACTTTGTCATCTCATCCAGTTTGGAATTCAGGAATACGACTTCGATCTTCAACTTAGAAAAGGTTTCTAAGTGTTCTGTCTTCTCATCCTCTAGTTGGGTTATCAATTTCTTCCGATTCTCCACTTGTTGACACACTTCTTCACTTCTATAACACAAATTCTTGTAGGTAGTAGCTAATTCCCCAAAGGTTACTTCATCATCACTTGAGTCTTCATCAGAACCCCATCTTCCAGTCAAGGCAGTCACATGATTAGCAGACTCTCCTTCTGTTTCACTTTCATCAAACCAAATAGCAGCAAGACTCTTCTTCTGTTTCTTGAGGTAGGTCCCACATTCATCTCTAATGTATCCATACCTTTCACATTCATGGCACTGAATTCCTTTTCCCTGTTTGGATTTTTCCTTAGATTTTGTTCTTCTTCCAACATCATTGGACCTACTGATGTCAATTGAGTTGTTCTTGACATTAGACTTTGACCTTACATCCATCCTCTTCAAGAGTTTGTTGAATTGTCTCCCAAGTAATGCTACATCATTTGCCAGATCTTCATCAGTATCCTGACTACTGTCTTCCTCTTTCTCTTCAGCGTTTGACATAAAGGCTCTGCTTTTGACTTTCTTTTCAGATCCATCACTCATTCCCAACTCAAATGTTTGGAGGGATCCAATTAGCTCATCCACTCTCATATTGCAGATATCTTGAGATTCTTCTATGGCTGTCAGTTTCATGGAAAATCTCTTGGGAAGTGGCCTGAGAATTTTCCTCACAAGCTATTCATCTGGCATCTTCTTACCCAGGGCTCCTGAGGCATTAGCAATTTCAAGGATATTCATATGGAAGTCATGAATACTTTCATCTTCTTTCATCCTCAAATTCTCAAACTTAGTAGTAAGCAACTACATTCTAGACATCTTAACTCTAGAGGTACCTTCATGAGTGGTTTTGAGAATATTCCAAGCATCTTTAGCCACCTCACAATTGTTCACCAGTCTGAAGATGTTCTTATCAATCCCATTGAATATAGCATTCAATGCTTTAGAGTTTCCAAGAGCTAGTTCATCCTCCTCCTTGGTCCATTCTTCCTCAGCCTTCTTATCAGTTGTAACTTCTCCTTCCTTAGTAATGAAGGGATGTTCCCAGCCTGTTAGAACAGCCTTCCAAGCCTTTTTATCCAAAGATTTCAAGAAGGCTACCATTCGATGTTTCCAATAGTCATAATTAGATCCATACAGAATTCGTGGTCTGTGTACAGATCCTCCGTCTCTATCCATAGTACCAAAAAGTAACGTCCCAAGATCTCACCCAGAACCAGAGCAGGATGCCTGATCTAATACCAATTGAAATTCTAGTATCAGGTATGAGATGTCGAAGGAATGTCATGACACTAATATATGAACCACAACTAAAATATAAACAGGATAAAAGACACAAAAACAATAGAACAAGTGACACAAGCAATTGTTAACCCATTTAAGACCTTTTCTTGGAGCATTTTTCATTTCCCTTGTGATACTCTGTAAGCTTTGGATTTCATTTGTAACTTGCATACATGTTGTAAGAATGCATCATGGCACTACCTTACGGGGGGCATGTTTGTAAGACCATTATCCTTTGTTTAGCATAGGTCACACAAAAAGCTTTCTCTTGGGCTACCTTACAGTGATACCCTTTTATTTCCTTGTTGGTTACATTGCATCCATGTTACATAAGCCACATTGCTCAATCCAATAAACAAACCCTTAATCCAATGTCAATTGGCTTTTTCTTAATCAAATTCAGAACACATAATAATTACGATTAAGCATTATGCACCACGAGCCTTAAGTGGTGGAGAATGAGTGAGAATGGAGCATTCCTACCCTCACTCTGATTATTTCGAACACAAGACACTTGGCTTGTTGTCTAGAATATTCACCTCCGCCTATAGACTTTAGTGCAGTCTAATCACAAACTCTTTTCATAAACCCTTATTTAAGATAAAATAGACATAACCCATCAAACCTAATTTTTGTGCCTTAGGGAACCCATCCCGAAAACCCTTTTCTTAAAGGTAAAACCAATCCAACACACAAACATTTTCTACTCCGAACTACAAAGCTCTAATTCCTCATCCCCGAATGAATGATACGTTGACACAAAGGCCCCAATCCTTGGAGAGCACTATAATAATAAACCCTCCCCCCCTCTTTCACATATATTTTTTTGAAAAATAAAACAATAATAGATAAATCCCCATGTACGTAAACAACCCAAATGGTTCCCATGGAATACCATGGACGTGAGGGGTGCTAATTGTAAGACCCCAATTTTGACCCCTAAGATCCCTCATGCCATCTCATAGCTTTGGATTGGCATTGGGATCACACCTTGGTATTATCCTCACCTATCATTCATTGGGTTTGCCTTGGGAGAGATCACCATGCATATTTTATTGTATCATACTTTATTTTCTTTGTTTACTAACCAAAATACAAAAATATGTTTAGTGTCCATTTGTGCCTCACTAAGCCCACAACTAGGATTTGACACCCTCAATTCAAGAGATCAAGCAATAAAAGGTCCACATTGGTTCTAAACATCATATATGGATCCCCGTGTTCTTTATTTGTCATTTTGATCAAGAGTTTGAAGTTTGTTTGTCAAGGAAGCCCTAATTCATCTAGGTATCTTATATTCCTTCCTCAACAAGTTTATTCAGCAATTGGTCAAGGATATCAAGGTATACTTAATTTTACACCACCATAATAATATATGATCCTCCATGAGCCCCAAAGATTAAAGCAACTCTAAGTATGCAAGTTGATTCAAGGAAGTTTATCAGAAAAGTCAACTAGTAAAATCTAGGGTTTCCTAGACCTTTCATCCTAGAATGTTTATCATATGAAAATGATTCCAAGATAAAAGTTACTCTTTATGAGATTTCAAACATCTTTCATTTTGTTCTAAAGATCTAATATTTCTTGTAAATTCGTTTTTTATGGTGAAAGATTATAGGTCATTTTCTTTGTGCCCTAGATAGAAGGTCAACTTGCAAGAACCATAACATCCTCCGTTTTTCATGATTAATTTCAAGATGTCTTATTCAACTTTTCTTATTTGATAAAGATCAAATTATACTTTAAAAGTCATATCCCATGAGGAAACAATATAGGTCCATCTTGGTCCTCATCATTGAACAAGCAATTTTCCTCAACATCAAAGTTGTTCCTTATGATGATAGCTTTATAAAGACTCTAAGATCACACCATCTGGATGAGAGTTGGAGGACTTGCGTATGAGTTTTGTCCATGACTTGTTTTAGCAAGTTTTGAATTCCAACATTGCACAACCTTTGCATGGCTTTATGTGATGACTTCAGCAACATTTTGGCACGAATTAGAGTGGATTTTTAAATCATCATTTGGTCTTGAACATGCACCCATACACCTATGCACCAATATTAATCAATTTTAATTCAAATTTGGAAAGATGTAGAAATCATTTTCTTGGCATATAAATGAAGTAGCATCTGCTTAGAATGAAAGGGAACCTTGCCCAAGGCTTGCCAACCATTTCCACAACCTCAGAACAGAGAATTCCTTGAAGATTTCTCAAGAAATAGAGTTTTTGTTCAACTCCAGTTTGTGAATAAAAACTCCAAGGATTCAATCCCTCTTCCATTCCATTGAACTTCTGCAAGCAAGAGGAAGAAAAATCACTTGGAATTGCATCAAGATCAAGGATCAAAAGCTGCTAGCAGAAGATGAATTTCATCAAACTTCTTCTCTTTGATTCTCCCTCAATACTCTAGATCTTGACTCAATTTTGAGATGGTTGAAGTCCTACCAATGTAGGCAATGTGACTGAGTTTTTTTGAGCTTTAATCGAAGCAATTCAGGTTGAACACCTCAATTTTCATCTCCACTTTTCTAACTATAGAGTGAGAGATGGTTCAATTGGAGACGATATTCGTGATCCTTGCAATTTTATCTTTAAAATGATGTATGATCCATGAATTTCTGGAGATGTTTGATCATGTTAGTCTGGTAACCCTCACCAGAGAAGATGATCAGAGCTAGGGCTCCGTTGATGGCATGGCTTGTCTCTTACCCTTGGATCTTCATTCCACGTTTTAATCTTGACCATTACTTTTGATTACCACACGTGTGGGTGCATTGACTGAAGCACCTGTGGAACACGTGCTTGTGGCCATCCGATATGCCACCTCAATTTATGAGGGAAATCTTATGGCTTTGGTTTTTTCCCTTTTATTTTATTTTCAAAAATGATCTTTAAAGATCTATTTTTCCAAAATTCATTATAAATTCGTTTTTGATCCAAAAATTATGGGTCAAACACCAAAAATTCACATATATTTTCCTCTTCCTATTTTTGATTTAAAATTAATTTTTGGATGTCCTTTGACATTGTTTTACCTATGATAAATCCCTTGGCTATTTCATTGGTGATTAGAAGGGGTTTTAGGTTTTTGATCTTTGAAAACTTATTTTTCTTTATTTTTAAAATGTTACAAAATTTGTTTAATTAACTTAATGCTTTTAAGAGCTTTTGTATTGACTTTGTTTTAACCTTACTTTAGTTTGGCCTTGGTCTTGGTTGAATTGGACTTTGACATGGTCAATACGATTGGATTTAGGAGGTTGATGAAGTTTGAACTTCATCCCTCAAGATGAATGAATGACATTGATCAAGTGAGGTTCATCCTTTGACCAATTTGGGATCCCCTTATTTTCATCTCTCCATCTTCATCTTATTTCTTCCCCTGTCATATCTTGGTCAATGACTTCTCATAGATCATTAGCTAGTTAATTCCTCAATGACCTTGTGTCAGATGAATCAATATGAGCTTGATTGAGATAGGCGCATCCCCTCTTGTTTTTTTGTGTGTAAGACCCTAATTTTGACCCTAAGATACCTCGTGCAATTTCATCATAAGCATTAGCATTGGGATCATACTTTGGAATCCTCCTTACCCGTATTTCATTAGGTTTGTTTTGGGAGATATCAGCAAGCACTATGTGATTATCGTACTTGTTTATTATCATTTCACTAACCAAAATACCAAAAATATGTCTTTGCATTTGCCTAACTCTTTTGTAGGTAGGTGTAAGACCCCAATTTTGACCCTAAGATCCCTCATGGCATTATAACATTGCATTTGCATTTGCCTCAAGGATCATAGCATCTTGGCTCCTTACCTTTCGGTGGGAACAATTGTGAGTTGGTTTGAGATCATCAAGCATGCTTGAATTGTATATTATTGCTATTCTTACTTTGATTACTAACCAAAAGCACAAAAATATGTCACTAACATCTTTTGTGTTGTAGCTTGAGCAATCACAAGATTCAAGGCTCATAGAGGCCCCTATGCTCATTGATATGGTGAGGTGAAGATGAAAGCAAGCATGGCAATGGTTCCCAAAGCTCTCATCCATAAAATATGCCTCCCAAGTATCTCAATTCATCATTTTGATCAAAGCAAACCAAAGTGTTTGAGGCTTGTTTCCCAAGGAAGCCCTAATTCACTTGTGCATCAACTATGCCTTGCTCATGAAGCAACCTCAACCCATGATCAAATACAATCTAGGGAGTTATTTAATTAATCATTTCATGCATATTTGAGCTTATTTGAGTGTCCTCAATCATTAATTCATCAAGATTTGAGGCATGGACTTCAGAAGTTGATCAGTCGATTCATCTAACTATTTTGAAGTACACTGAGACCTAACTTTTAATGTGTTTGTCAAATGGAGATGACTCGAAGGGACAAAATGTTATTAAGACCAAAATGAACAACTTTCATGTTCATCAAAAATTGATTTGAAGCTTAGAACGTCATCATCCATTTCGAAAGATTATAGGTTTTTTTGACGGAAACCCTAATTTTGGGTCAACTTCCCAAGAACATAACTCATTCATTTTTCATATTTTGAAGGTGGGATCAAATTCATTGGAAATTTTAAGATATCTACTTCATTTGTTATGTTGAACAAATATTCATAATCCTAAAATAAATACATGTGATAATGCAAAACATTATAGGTCCCTTTGGACCAAAGGCATTGAAATGTCAAAAAGTCCAACTTCAAGTGCCCATAACTTTCTCATAAAAAATCAAAATGATGCCAAATTTAAGTACAAATTTATTGTCTTGAAAATATCTACAACTTTTATGTTTAAGGTTTTATCACTTGGAGCTTTCATCATTGAAACAGAAGGGCTTGAAATTTGGCCATTTTGGAAATTTTCACATGTACATGTTTTGCACCTTGCACTTTATGATGAATTTTCACCAATTTCCCAATTCCAAATGAAGTTTTGGTCAACATAAAAATTGATCCTCATGCCAAGATATTTCCAACCATTACCTATAAGGCTATGTTTCATTTTTGAAAATATCATTCTCGAAGAGGAGAAAGTATTGGTACATTTTTAGAATCTTGATTCAAACACATTGCATGAGCTCAATACACATCATCTGCACGTCCAAAATATATTTTCTGATGTTAAGCATTCATTTCCAATTGGAATTGGGCCCTCCATGCGCCTGTACAGGCCCATGCATGGAGGCCCTTTCCATCCATGCACATGCTTTGATCATGCATACCTTCTCCATTGGCTATAAATAAGGGTCCAAGGCTTCATAATTTCATAACCTAAGGGCACCTGTTATGCTGCAAGAATCTCTCCATAGCCTCACTTAAAGGAACTTTCTCATTTCTCTTCAATTTTTCAGATCTGAATTTCAATTGCATTGATTGATTTTCTAGATCTATAGTTCCTAAACCTTGCTTATCTTCATCACTAGACTACACTGCAAGCAAAAGCATTGAAGAATCGTGCTCTCAAGATCCTCATTTCAGAGGTTTACATCCAAACTTATTTTCTTCGTATCTCATTGCATATAGCTTATTTCTTGCATTTACTAGGTTGTCTGAAGTCCTCTCGTCGGAGGCAACATAACTGTGCTTTGAATTTTGCAAATACACTAAGTTTCAGTTGAACACCACAAATTTCAACCTCTGATTTCTCTCTCCATGGAAGTCTAGAGTGGAATTGGTTGGCACAGGGGTGATGTACATCACCCCAGCTTTCGTTTGATATATGGATCGTGGCATTTGATGGAGGTTGCCATGTCTGCAACTCTCACCGGCGTTGGAAGTCTCGCCGGAGAAGACGGTGGTGTACACCACCGTCCCAACGCCAGATCACTTCCTGACCGTGTGATCTCTTCTCTAGATCTAATATGGATCGTTCCATGTTATGACTTTTTTAATGGCAGCGTGTTATGCATTGACTAGTGTGTTTGGTAGGCGCGCGCATATGATCTGTTTGATGCGCCAACTCAATTAATGAGATCTTCATCCAACGCCTCACACTTTTTCTCATTTTTAATTTCTGATTTTAATTTCCATTTTATTTCTTTTATTATATTTCATTTCAAAAAATCATATCTCACTCACTAATGGTCCAAAAAATGTGATACCAATTGCATTTTTCTTCTTTTAATTTCTAGTTTCTACAAATGATTTTTAATATTTTTTATTTTATAATTTGATATTTTTTATGAACTTTCTCTTTTCTGTTTGTTTTTAATTCATTTTAAATAGTTTTTGATATTCAAAAAATACAAAAATAGTTTCTTAACCTCTTTGAATGATGATGGATCTATGAAAAAAATTCTCATAAATTTATTAATTGATTTGAGATTTTAATTCAGTTAGGTTATTTTTTATGCATTTTAATTGATTAAAAATAGTTTCTGGTTTCTAAAAATGCTGAAATTTTTTGTCAAACTTTGTTTGACCTTGTTGAACTTAGGATGATTCACTTGGACTTTTCAAAGTTGATTTGAAGTGAATTTGAAGTTTGACCTTTAATTGTTTATTTTAATTCAAGTATTATTTTAATTTTGAAAAATACCAAAAATATTTTATTTGTTTCTTGACTTCTAATCTTCATTTTGCTTCTGTTTATTAATGTTTGACCTTGATTTCATCTACCTTTGGTCAAGGTTTGTTGGTTACCTCATTTGATTTTTATTAATGCACTTTCTTATTCATCTTCTTCTTCTTCTTCTTTTTCTTTTTTGATCAATGAGTTAAATATTGGTGGTTAGCCTTGATACATGGGAGGTTTAATCTTCCTTGATTCAAATCTAATTCAACTTGATCATGGATCAAGTGAATGGCTTTGCATTAAGGATAGGTGAGTGACTACTACATTAGTCCATTTACGATTGCTTAACATAGCGCTAAATTGTCTTATGGCACACTAATACTAACCATTAACCATTAACATTTAATTCTTGCACTTTACATTTATGCAATTTACTATTCTTGTACATATTATTCATTTGCTTTTGCCCTTTGCTTATTTGAGCACATGTTTATGTTAATGCAATTTTCCTTTTGCTCACTTGAGCACATAATTGTGTATATACTATTGTGCTTGTGTTTTGTTGTGAACCAATTGCAAAATGGACGAAAGGACTTATACTTTAGGACATTCCCTATGCAAAAATGGATTCAAAGAGCAACTAGGCCTTATGCCTTTAGAGTGCTATAAAAGTCAAAGAGCAACTAAGCCTCCTGCCTTTAGAATGCTTAATGTTGAAGAGGAATTGAAAGGACCTATTATCTAAACTCTCTCTTGTCCATTCTTTGTTTGCTTTATAGAACTTTTTGATGTGTGTGTTCTTGTGCTAGGGATTCCAACATTGAGCCTAAGTGAAGAACCATTGTCATGAGCTTCTAAAGTGAAAGATTTAAGAGCCATAGGAGGATTCCTAAGAGCTTGCTTGATTGATTGATTGCTTGAGTATACATTTATTTGCTTGCTTATTCCAAAGGATGGGAGCTACTGGATCATCAATATGATCTCAAGAAGGGAACTCCATCTGTGGTCTTATTTCTTTCCCTTCATCTCTTGTATGATTAGGACTTAGCCATTCTTCTTCTTCCCTCCACTCTAACCCAAGCCAAAATTTTTGTGCAAACATTATGCTTTTGATTTTCAAACTTTCTTTTCATAACACTTCTTTTGAATTGAACCTTTAAGTCAACTTTGACCATATTTTGTAAATACTTTTCATTGGTAAATATAACTCATTCAAATGTTTTTGTGGTTTCAATGGCCATTTTCTTATTAAAAACTTTTTCATAACCATTAGCTATTAGGTTTGAGTTATCCTTGAGGTAGATATAATACTTACCTATATCCTTAGTGATGGACAATGAGTCTTCCATGCTTATTATAGGGTTAACCCCTCACTAGCATGTTGAAGCTATCCTCACATGATGGATTTGTGGTTTTAGGTTAAGTTTTCTCCCTTGTATAACAAAAGACTTTAAGGCTTTTGGACCCAATCAATTCACCAACTTCTTTTGAGATTTTACCCCGAAGTACGAGGTTTTGATCCTAATCTTTTTTTAAGATGGTACGTAGGCAACGGGTTCATCCATTCAAACACACAATTGTAAATAACTTCTATACTCTTCTGTCATCTCCCCAATCATGTTTGCACAAATAATTTTCACAAAATAACAACCTACCTTACAACAAGTGTGAAAAGGGCTCCCTAGGAGTACCTAGGATGTTTTGGGTGCTTAAAACCTTCCCATTGCATAACCAACCCCCTTACCCAGAGATCTGACATTTTTATTAGTTTTTGATTCGATAAAACTTCTCGGTTTTTGTTCGCTTTCTAACCTTTCCTTTGGATAAATAGAAGTGCGGTGGCGACTCAACTTGTATGGTTTACTTTTGATTTAGTCAATAAATCTAAAGGTAACGAATACCCCGCTACAGAAAAGTGGCGACTCTGCTAGGGACATTTGCCTAGTAAGTTTTGCCTACTTTTCATGTTTGTTGTATTGTATTGTATATTATTTTTGTGGCATTTTTTTGTGCAATTTGGGATTACTCTATTGTATGTAATGATTGAATTGCTTGATATATTAATTGCTTGTGTGCTTGGTGAACTTTGTGAGAGGAGTTCGATACCTGAACTTGAGTGCACTTAGGATAGGAGAATGTCATAGTCTTGTTGACTTGTGTGGAGTTATTCCTTAGCAAGTTGACTTGCAAGCCCATTCACTTGGTGAAGGTCATGTTGGGATCAATAATGTAACACGAGTAGTCGTGGTTAGGCATTACTCTTTCCAATATAGACCTTAGAATCTAAGGACCTTAGTTTACCAAGCCCATCTTGGCCTATTTTTAGGACGTAGTGCGAAGGTCGTTCAACTGTAAGATTTGATACGCTTGTTACGCGATACTACACTCTTAAGAGTCTCTCTTGAGAATATTTTTGGAATACGAGTAGTCGTTTATCCGATAATATCTGAAAGATGGGATGATGATTATGGGAACCTCTTGTAGAACATGTTTGGCAGGTTTGAACCCTAGTACACTCCCCTTGGGTGGTTCTTAACCGAGACTCCATACTCGTGACTTGCAACAAACCCTTGATTCATGGTTGATCCGTTCTTGTGTATCCTTAATATCAGTGGAACTTGGGTGTTGATAAGGTGTAAACCATAATCCACCAAAATGGATAATTGATATTAAGGATGACTTGATCCATCCCATGACCTTTGTGTGGTGTGATTTGCTTGATCCTTGAGTGTGAATGTTGCATCCATGCATTCATGCACCCATTTGCATCCATATCATCAATAATGAGAAAAATTTCAAGGAACGTAAGAGGTCTATTTGCAAATTTTCAGACATGGATAAACAAAGAAGGAATACGAAGAAATACAGTTTCAGACAACCCGACTTGAAAGAGATAAGGATTTTGACATCCTATGTATTAGATCCCTTGGAGTTCAAAGCTCGCCATGGGAAGATTCTGTCTATCCTTTCTACTCAGGTTGATGAAGCTCTGATGCGTGTGTTGGTGCAGTTCTACGATCCTAAGTATCGGTGCTTCACTTTTCCAGATTTCCAGCTGCTGCCTACACTTGAGGAGTATGCCTATCTTGTGGGTATACCTATCCTGGATCAGTTTCCGTTTAATGGCTTAGAGAGGTTTCCTTCTTCCCAAGAGATTGTTGATCTGTTGCATATAGATGAATCTCTGGTTGGTGCTCATATGACTACGAAAGGTGGAATTCAAGGTCTCCCTTCTAAGTTACTCATCGCTCAAGCTACTATGTATGGGAAGGCCATGAGTCAGGACGCCTTTGAAGCCATATTTGTACTTCTCATCTATGGGCTAGTGTTATTCCCCAACATCGACAAATTTGTGGATATGAATGCTATTAGGATTTTCTCTACTCTTAATCCCTTTTTGACTCTGTTGGGTGACACTTACTTCTCTTTGCATATGAGGAATACAAAGGGTGGTGGTACCATTGTGTGCTGTTTGCCTCTGTTGTACAAGTGGTCTATTTCGCACTTGCCGCAGACGGTCGCCTTCAAGGAGAACAAAGGATGTCTACGGTGGTCCACGAGGCTTATGTCTCTCACTAATGATGATATCTTTTGGTACAACCGTGTATATGATGGTGTGCAAATTATCGACTCTTGTGGTGAATTCTCCAATGTTCCTCTTCTTTGTACATGTGGTGGGATTAACTACAACCCTATTTTGGCACGTCGTCAGCTTGGGTTCCCCTTAAAGGATAAACGTAATAACATTCTATTAGAAGGTGTGTTCTTTCAGGTGGGTAAAGATCCCCAAGGCTTGATGGGAAAGATGGTTCGCGCTTGGCGCAAGATCCATAGGAAGGGAAGGAAAGAGCTTGGTCCGAAGAATAATATAGCTTTGGAACCCTATACCTCGTGGGTTAGGAGGAGAGCTTCCGAGTACCTTATGCCTTATGAGTATCCGAGACCTACGCCTTTGGTTGTGGTTGGGCCTGCAACCCTCCGTGACCAAGGAGTAGAGGAGTTGAGAGATGAAGACCATTCGCGTGCTTGGATCCGTGAACAAGAGGAGTTACTTCAGCAGCGTAGAGAGAAAGAGGCTTTGATAGAGTTTCTTGAGCATCAGGTTATTGATGAGCCTGATGATGTGGTGACTTTTCTCCTTCCCGAGTCTTCCAAGTTTTGGAAGAGGAAGTACGATCGACTCGCCAAAGAGAAGGAAGATATGGAAGCAGCCTATGAGAGGGAGGTGAAGAGGCTTCGTGCAACTTATCTTCCAGTCTCCAGAGCTTTAGACGATTGTTTCTAGGGTTCCATAGGATGTTCATTTTCCTTCTCTCTTGTATTGTATTTGGTTACCAAGACTGTACTTCTTTGGTATAAAAATATTTTCCAGATATTATTGATATGATATTTCCATATATGTCTAAATAAATAATATTTTGCAAATAGAACTCTAAAGTTCCTCTGATAAATAAAAGAAATCATATGCACAAGCATAGCATGCATCATGTGCATAAGCAGGTTTTGCTCCAGGCTTCTTGTTCAATGGTCTAACTTTGTGTTCTTCATTTATTTTGAAGACAAGCTGACTCACCGGTACTACACTCGAGCCAACACTTCAAGACTGATGGATCACCTAGAGCAAGAGAACCGAGAACTCAATGAGGAAGTGGCCGGATTGACTGCCCTGATGGAGTCTTTCATGGCCACCCAAAGCCAATCGTCTCCAACGCCTTCAACTCCTCCCCAGAGGACAGTCATCTCTGAGATTGCCTCTTCAAAAGTGCCTGCTGCCAGTGCCCATTTCGCGCCAACTGCTATGCCAGCCGGGTTTCCCTGGGGGATGCCCGCAAACTTTGTTCCTGAGGGTCTTGCCCCAACGTTTGCTTCTCTGCCGACATCTAGCCTGGTCCTCGCCATTCCACCTCCGGTCGTACATACTATGCCAAGAGTAGACGACACCATCTACAATTCTGAGCCGTCTGAGGGCCCAGACGTCTATGAAAAGATGGATGCAATGAATGATCAGTTTGTTGAGCTCCGCAAGGAACTCAAAACTCTCAGAGGAAAGGACCTCTTTGGCAAGTCTGTTGCTGAACTCTTTCTAGTTCCGAATGTCAAGATCCCTGTAAAGTTCAAAGTGCTTGACTTTTAAAAGTACAAGGGAAATACTTGCCCTCTCAGCCACTTGGTTATGTACGCAAGGAAGATGTCGACTCAGACCGACAACGATCAGCTCCTTATTCATTATTTCCAGGATAGCTTATTCGGTGCTGCCCTGAGATGGTATATGGGCTTGGACAGTGCGAACATCCAATCCTTCAATGACCTTGGTGAACCTTTCTTCAAGCAATACAAGTATAATATGGATATGGTTCCCTATAGGGATCAATTGAGAGCCATGTCCCAGAAGGACAAGGAAACTTTCAAGGAGTACGCCCAGAGGTGGCGAGAACTAGCTGCATAGATTGTGCCTCCGTTGGATAAAAAAGAAATGACCAAGATCTTCTTGAAGACCTTGAGCTCATTTTATTATGAGCGGATGATTGCCAGCGGTCCTTCTGATTTCTCCGAGATCGTGAATATGGGGATGCGTTTGGAGGAAGGAGTCAGGGAAGAGCGCCTGACTAGAGAAGAAGGCTCTTCTGCCAATCGATATGGGGCATTTGGAAAGAAGAAAGATGGTGAAGCACATGCTGTGACCTCCCATGTCAAACCCAGAAGACCCTCTGTGAGGAGGAAGACCGTGCGTCCCACCGGTAATCAACATCAGGTGGCTCACATAACACCTATTTTCAGGGAAAACCAGCACTATCAGCATAATAATAACCAGCAACAGCAACATCAACAATATCAACAACAACAACACCGTCCTTAACAGCAGGCCTACCAGCCTCGAAACAATAATCAGACCAGTACAAGCTATGAGAGGAAAAAGGTCACTTTCGATCCTATTCCCATGACCTACGCAGAGCTATATCCCTCTTTGATAGAGAGGAAATTGATCAGTCCACGTGACCCACCGGCTATACCTACCAACTCTCAATGGTGGTATAAGCCCGAGCTAAATTGTGTTTATTATTCTGGTGCACCCGGACATGACGTGGAAAATTGCTACCCGCTGAAGACCAAGGTTCAGGACCTGGTGAGAAGTGGTATCTTATGTTTCGAGGACGTAGGTCCTAATGTGAAGAAGAACCCATTGCCTGAGCATGGGAAATCTGCTATCAACATGGTGCAGGGCTGCCCTGGTAAATATAAGGTCAAATATGTCAACCATATTTGACAATCATTGGTAGAGATGCACAGCGTGTTGTATGAATACAGCCACTATAAGCACGACCATGACATATGTCGTGTCTGCATTGTTAATCAGAGGGGATGTCTCCAAGTTCGTAAAGACATCCAAGAAATGCTGGATGAAGGTGTAATTGAAATACTTCAGAATCGTGATATAGATGATGAAGTCAATGTGATATCTCTAGTATTTCAGATCCCAGAGCCTATTGTCATCCGATATGATGGCAGCAAACAGAAGGCTTCTCCCTTTTTGATAATTAAACCAACTGGCCCTGTGCCATATTCTTCTGACAAGGTTGTCCCGTATCGTTACATTGTTGTGGCATTGGAAGATGGGAAGGAGGTGCCCATGCCCTCTACCTCTGTTGTTAATATCGCTGATATCAGCGGCCTGACCCGCAGTGGTCGTGTTTTCTCGGCTCCGCCGAAACCCCAGGCTGACATCAAAAGGGCTGATGTTGCTGATTGTGTTGTGCGCCCAGTTGGAAACGCTGTTGTTGCTCCGAATCCGGCACTTGTTGCTAACAAACCTGCCACCGCTATAAGAACTCTTGTCTCTGTTGGCCAGAATGGCACAATGATAGAAGACTATGATGAGATGCTGAGGCTCATCAGAGGAGTGAATACAACGTTGTAGATCAGCTTCTACAAACGCTGTCAAAGATTTCCGTGCTATACTTGTTAATGAATTCAGAACAACACCGTGAAGCTCTGCAGAAGGTGTTGGATGTGGCGTATGTGGATCATGATGTCACAATAGAACAATTCGATAGTATTGTTGCAAACATTACTGCTTGTAACAATTCGAGTTTTGGTGATGTTGATCCCCCCGAGGAGGGAAGATACCACAATTTGGCACTTCACATCTCTATGAGCTGCAAGGATGATGTCATGTCTAATGTGCTGGTAGACACTGGATCATCACTAAATGTGTTTCCAAAATCCACTCTGGCCAGATTGTCATACCAGGGGCCTCCCATGAGGCAGAGTGGAGTAGTGGTAAAAGCTTTTGATGGATCCCGCAAAACGGTAATTGGAGAGGTTGAACTCCCAGTCAAGATTGGACCAAGTGGTTTCCAGATCACTTTTCAGGTCATGGATATCCACTCATCATATAGTTGTTTGTTGGGCAGACCATGGATTCACGAGGTAGGCGCCGTGACATCCACCCTACACCAGAAATTGAAATTTATCAAGAACAAAAAGCTGGTGGTGGTAGGGGGAGAGAAGGCTCTCCTGGTTAGCCATATGTCTTCCTTTTCTTATATAGATGCTGAGGATGAAGTTAGGACGCCGTTCCAAGATTTATCTATTGTCGAGCCTTCTAAGAAAGGAACTTCTTCACTTGCATCCTATAATGATGCGAAGTTGGCCATTGAGCATGACATAACTACTGGTTTAGGACAAATGATCAAGATAGAAGACAATAAATCACGGGCTGGCATAGGATATTCTTCTGGCGCTTTCAACAAGTTTGGGTTGTTTCAGAGTGGTGGGTTCATCCATACCGTCTAGGACGAGGAAGCTGTTGTTATTGTGGAAGAGGATGCAGAGGAGGATTCTGGAAACTTTGTCATTCCTGGAGGAGTCTGCAATAACTGGGTCGCTGTTGATGTTCCAATAGTCGTCCATAAGTCAACGTAATGTTCGCTGTTTGTTTAAAAAACCTTCTCCCATGCCAAAAGGAGAAGTGATAACATTGTTGGCTCATAAATACAATGATATTTCATTCAATAAATTCATGTTAAATGTTTGTTTTTCTAATCTTTTTCACTTTTTCCTTTTTGCATGAAATTGGTGATCACATAAAACCTTTAAAATAGAATAAAATCAATCTTTTCATCTGCATAATGATTTTCCTTGTTTGAATTCTAAACTCTCTTTATATCCAAAATCATTATGCACGTTGATCAAACCCATTGAACATAATGATCCAACACCATCTCCCAACTTTGAGTTCCCTGTATTTGAGGCCGAAGAATATGATGTTGAAGAGATTCCTGATGAGATTACCCGTCTACTTGAGCATGAAGAGAAGATCATTCAGCCACATCTTGAAAATCTGGAAACAATTAACTTGGGGTCTGAGGATTGTGTGGGAAAAGTGAAGATTGGGGCACTCCTGGAAGAATCTATTAAGAAGGGGTTGATTGAGTTTCTACGAGAATATGTAGACGTCTTTTCCTGGTCATATGAAGACATGCCTGGTCTAGATACTGGTATCGTGCAACATTTCCTGCCTTTGAAGCCTGAGTGTGTGCCCGTAAAACAGAAGCTCAGAAGAACTCATCCTGATATGGCAGTGAAGATTAAAGAGGAAGTTTAGAAGCAAATTGATACGGGGTTTCTGGTGACTTCTATGTATCCTCAATGGGTGGCCAATATTGTGTTTGTGCCTAAGAAAGATGGAAAAGTTTGAATGTGTGTGGACTATAGAGACTTGAATAAAGCTAGTCCGAAAGATGGTTTCCCTCTACCACATATTGATATGTTGGTAGATAATACAACTAAATTCAATGTCTTCTCATTTATGGACGGATTTTCCGGATATAACCAAATTAAAATGGCACCCGAGGATATGGAGAAGACAACATTCATCACACCTGGGGGAACATTTTGTTATCGAGTGATGCCCTTCGGTTTAAAGAACGCCGGAGCCACATATCAACGAGCTATGACTACCTTGTTTCATGATATGATGCACAAGGAGATCGAGGTATATGTTGATGATATGATTGCAAAGTCGAGAACGGAAGTGGAACATGTAGAGCACTTGTTGAAACTTTTTCAGCGTTTGAGGAAGTATAAGCTTCATCTGAATCCGAACAAGTGTACATTTGGAGTCCGTTCAGGAAAGTTATTGGGCTTTATCGTTAGTGAGAGAGGTATTGAAGTTGATCCAGCCAAGGTCAAAGCAATACAAGAGATGCCTGCGCCCAAAACTGAGAAGCAAGTCCGAGGTTTTCTTGGCCGCTTAAATTATATCTCCAGATTTATATCCCACATGACTGCCACATGTGCCCCGATATTCAAGCTCCTCCGAAAATATCAGCGTCATGACTGGACCGAGGATTGCCAAAAGGCCTTTGAAAATATTAAAGAGTATCTGTCTGAGGCTCTGATTCTGTGTCCACCTGTGGAAGGGAGACCCTTGATCATATATTTGACAATTCTTGAAGACTCAATGGGTTGTGTCCTTGGACAACAAGATGAATCTGGGAAGAAAGAGTATGCTATATACTATCTGAGTAAGAAGTTCACTGATTGTGAGTCTCGATACTCAATGCTTGAGAAAACTCGATGTGCTTTGGGCTTGGGCTGCTAAGCGCTTACGCCAGTATATGTTGAATCATACGACTTGGTTGATATCCAAAATGGATCCAATCAAGTATATCTTTGAGAAGCCTACTTTAACTGGGAGGATTGCCCGTTGGCAGATGTTGTTGTCTGAGTATGATATTGAGTATTGAGCTCAGAAAGATATTAAAGGTAGTATCTTGGTTGACCACTTGGCACATATACCTGTAAGACCCCAATTTTGTCCCTAAGATCCCTCATGGCATCATAACATTTTGCATTTGCCAAACCTCAAGGATCATAAGCATCTTGGTTCCTTTTGCCTTTGGGTGGGATCCCTTGTGAGTGGTTTGAGATCGCCAAGCATGCTTAAATTGTATTATTGCTTTTCTGATTTTATTTACTAACCAAAAGCACAAAAATATGTCACTAACATTTCTTGTTTGTAGCTTGAGCAATCAAAAGGTCAAAAGCTTCTAGGAGATCCTCTGTGCAAAGATATGACCAAGAGAAGATGAAACCAAGCATGGTAATGGTTCCCAAAGCTCTCATCCATCAAATATGCCTCCCTAAGTATCTCATTTCATCATTTTGATCAAATAAAGTCAAAGAATTTGAGGTTTGTTCCCAAGGAAACCCTAATTCATCTGTGTACCAAGTGTACCTTGCTCATGAAGCAACCTCAGCCCATGGATAAATACAATCAAGGGAAGTTCTTTAATTCATCATTTCATGCATATTTGAACTTATTTGAGTGTCCTCAAATCATCAATTCATCAAGATATGAGCTGTGGACTTGAGAAGTTGATCAGTCAATTCATCTAACTATTTTGAAATACACTGAGACCTAACTTTTTATGTGTTGGTCAAATGGAGATGATCCCAAACACAAAACTGTTTTTAAGGACAATATGAACAACTTTCATGTTCATCAAAAATTGATTTGAAGCTTGGAAGGTCATCTCCCATTCCAAGACATTATAGGTCATTTTGACTTAAACCCTAACTGTGGGTCAACTTCCCAAGAACATAACTCATTCATTTTTTATGATTTTGAGGTGGGATCAAATGAATTGGAAATATTATTGTGTCTACTTAAAATGTTATGTTGAACAAAATTTCAAAATCTCAAAGGAAGTACATGTGATAATGCAAAACATTATAGGTCACTTTGGACCAAATGCATTGAAAGGAAAAAAAGTCTAACTTCAAGTGCCATAACTCCTTCATCAAAAATCCAAATTATGCAAAATTTAAGGCCATTTTGATTGTCTTCAATTTGGCAAAATTCTCAAAGGCATGTTTTGCACTATGAACTTCAGGGCCTGTTTTCATAAATTTACACACTTCAAATGAGTTTTTGCTCAACATAACATTTGTTCCTTATGTCAAGACCTTTCCAACCATTACCCACATGCTTGTGTTTGGATTTTCTAATTAGAATTTTCGAAGAGGGGAAGATTTTGGTGCAATTATGGGAACTTGTTTGAAACTCATTGCACACTCCAATTACCTCACATCTGCACGTCCATTTCAGATCAAAATGACTTAAGCTTTCAATTCTCATTAGATTTGGGCCCTCCATGCGCCTGTACAGGCCCATGCATGGAGGCCCTTATCATCCATGCACACAAAATTTTCATGCTTGCAGCTTGCATTTCCTATAAATAGAGGTGCATACCTCCATCATAAACCAACCTAAAGGCGTCTGAACCCCTGCAGAATTGATTCCCAACCTCTCACTAAAGGAACAATCTCAATTCTCTCTCAAATTTCATATCTAAATTTTGATCTCCTCGATTGAAATTTCAGATCTAAAGTTCCTTAGCCTTCATCCACTTCATCCAGAGATCACACTGCAAGCTTGAACATCAAGAATTCGTGCTCCTAAGTTCTACATTTCAGAGGTTTACATCAGAACTTCTCTTCTTCAAATCTCACTGAATATTGTGTGTTGCTTGTGTCCATTTGCATTTATGAAGTCCTCACTTGAGAGGCAAGCCAGTGGTGGCTTTGATTTTGTGTTTTGATGAACTTCAGTTTATGTACCTGAATTTTCCAACTAAGATTTCTTATTCTATAGAAAGATTGAGTACAATTCAAGGTTACAGGGGTGATGTACATCACCCCAGCTTCATTTTGGTGTATGGATCGTGAGTTTTGGTTGAGGTTGTATAACCTGCAACTTTGGCCGGAATCCCTGGTCTCGCCGGAGAAGACGGTGGTGTACACCACCGTCCGTTTGCCAGGTTGAATATGGGCCCTTGGATCTGATTTCCAGATCTAATCTCCACCTTCCATCCTTATGACTTTATTTAATGCAAGGTGTGTCTCATTGACTTGAACTCATGGTGAGCGCGCACATGTGGAGCGTCTGATTAGCCACGTCAATTAATGAGGCTTGATCAGACGCCTGTGGTTTTTTCTGATTTTCTTAATTTCTATTTTATTTCTTTTATTTCATTTAACTTCAAAAATTCATAACTCTTTCATTTTAATTCCAAAAAATATGGGACCAATTGCATTCTTCTCCATTTAAATTCTAGTTTCTAAAAATGATTTTTATTATTTTTTATTTCATCATTTGATATTTTTTGTGAATTTTCTCTTTTCTGGTTATTTTTAATTCATTTTAAATAGTTTTTGATATTCAAAAAATACAAAAATATTTTCTCATCCTCTTTTAATGATGATGGATCTATGAAAAAAATATTCTCATCAATTTTTTAATTGATTTGAGATTTATTTGAGATTTTAGTTCAATTAGGTCATTGTTATTCATTTTTAATTGGTTAAAAATAGTTTCTGACTTTTAAAAATGCTGAAATTTTTTGTCAAACTTTGTTTGACCTTGTTGAACTTAGGATATATCACTTGGACTTTTCAAAGTTGATTTGAAGTGATTTTGAAGTTTGACCTTTCTTTAATATTTTAATTCAAGTTTATTTTCAAATATTAAAAATGCCAAAAAATATTTTGTTCATTTCTTGACTTCCAATCTTCATCTCACTTCTGTTTTTGATTGTTTGACCATGATCCTCAATGTCATTGATCAACACTTGTTGATTGGTACATTCCATTTCATTTAATGTACTTATTTCTTTTCATTTCCCTTATCCATCTTTATCTCCTTCTCCTTCTTCTTTTCTTTTTGATCAATGAGTTAAAGGTTGATAAGTTAGCATTGATTAGGAAGGTTTAATCTTCCTTGATTCAAATCTAATTCATCTTGATCAAATGATTAAGTGAATGGCTTTGCATTAAGGATAGATTGCTTCCTAAATCATGCAAAGGACTTAAACCAATACAAGATCATTTCCCATTTTTCTTTTTGGCATGGCAAGTTGTTGGAACTTGGTTCACTAATCAAGACTTCTAACTTGTGTTGTTGCCTACATTATTATTGACCGACCTCAGATAGTTGTGACTTCTACATAAGTCCAATTACGATTGCTTAACATAGTGCTAAATTTGCCTTATGGCACACTAACTACTAACTATTAACCATTAACATTTACTTTTTTGCACTTTACATTTATGCAATTTACTATTCTTGTATATATTATTCATTTGCTTTTCCTTTGCTCATTGGAGCACATGTTTATGTTAATGCCATTTGCCGTTTGCTCACTTGAGCATATAATTGTGTATATATCATTTGTATTTGTGTTTTGTTTGTTGTGAACCAAATGCAAAGAATTGGACAAAATGGACTTAGATATTAGGACCTTACCCAAGCTAATGGAGTATGAAGAGCAACTAGGCCTAATGCCTTTAGAGTGCTTAAAATGTCAAAGAGCAACTAGGCCTCATGCCTTTAGAATGCTTATTGTTGAAGATGAACCTTGAAAGGACCATATTCTAAACTCCCTCTTGTCCATTCTTTGATTGTATTATAGAACTTTTTGATGCGTGTGTTCTTGTGCTAGGGATTCCCATGTTGAGCCAAATTGAGGAACCATTACCATGAGCTTCTAAGAGAGAGGAACCCAAGATACATTGAGGAGCTTTCCCAGAGTTCATTTGATTATTGATTGCTTGAGTTTATGCTTATATGATTGCTTATTTCAAAGGATGGGAGCTACTTGGATCATCAATATGATCTCAAGAGAGGAACTCCATGTGTGGTTTTGCTTCTTGTCCCTTACCTCTTGTATTGTTTAGGACTTTAGCCATTCTTCTTCTTCTTTCCACTCTAACCCAAGCCAAAACTTTTGTGCAAACATCTAACATTTGTTTTCAACATTAGAAACCTAAGCCTTATGCTTTTGATTTTCGAACATTCTTTTCATAATACTTATTTTGAATTGAACTCTTAAATAAACTTTGACCTTATTTTGTAAATACTTTTCATTGGTAAATATAACCCACCCAAATATCTTTTGTGGTTTCAATGGCCACTTTCTTAATCAAAATTTTTTCATAACCTTTAGCTATTAGGTTTAAGTTATCCTTGAGGCAGATGTAATACTCACCTATATCCTTAGTGATGGACAATGAGTCTTCCATGCTTATTATAGGGTTAACCCCTCACTAGCATGTTGAAGTTATCCTCACATTGTGGATTTGTGGTTTTAGGTTGAGTTTTCTCCCTTGGATAACAAAAGACCTTGAGGCTTTTGGACCAATCAATTCACCAACTCATTTTGAGATTTTTACCCCGAACTACGAGGTTTTTATCCTAATCTTTTTTAAGATAGTACGTAGGCAATGGGTTTATCCATCCAAACACAAAATGTAAATAACTTGTATATTCTTTTCAAATCTCTTCAATCATGTTTGCACAAATAAATTTTCACAAAATACCAACCATACAACAAGTGTGAAAAGGGCTCCCTAGGAGTACCTAGGATGTTTTGGGTGCTTAAAACCTTCCCATTGCATAACCAACCCCCTTACCCAAATCTCTGACATTTTTACTAGTTTTTGATTTGATAAAACTTTTAGGTTTTTCTTCGCTTTCTAACCATTCCTTAGGATAAATAGAAGTGCGGTGGCGACTCGACTTGTATGGTTTACCTTGGATTTAATCAATATCTCTAATGGTAACGAATACCCCGCTACATAACCAATTGAGGGTTATCAGTCTATTTAGTACGACTTCCCTGATGAGGAGATTCTGTATTTGAAAATGAAAGATTGCGATGAGCCTACGCTCGATGAAGGGCCAAAGCCTAGTTCCCGATGGAGCATGGTGTTTGATGGCATTGTAAATCAATATGGAAATGGTATTGGGGCAGTGATTATTACTCCTCAGGGCACACATTTTCCTTTTACAGCAAGGCTAACTTTAAATGCACGAATAATATGGCGGAGTATGAGGCCTGCATTATGGGTTTAGAAGAGTGTATTGATCTTAGGATCAAGTATCTTGATGTTTATGGTGATTCGGCCCTTGTTGTTAATCAGATTAAGGGTGAATGAGACACGAATCAGCCTGACCTCATCCCATACAGAGATTATGCGAGGAGGATTTCAACGTTCTTTACTAAGGTTGACTTCCATCATATTCCTCGAGATGAGAATCAGATGGCAGATGCACTTGCTACGCTTGCTTCGATGATTGTGGTGAGACTTTGGAATGAAGTTCCCAATATCACTGTGATGCGCTTAGACAGACCAGCTCATGTATTTGTAGTAGAAGAAGTGAAGGATGATAAGCCATGGTATTATGATATCAAATGTTTTCTTCAAAGTCAGATTTACCCGTCTGGGGCATCTGTGAAGGATAGAAAGAATTTGAGGAGATTATCTAGCAGTTTCTACCTCAATGGCGATGTGCTTTATAAGAGGAATTTTGACATGGTTCTGCTCAGATGCGTGGATAGACACGGAGCAGACCTGTTAATGACTGAAGTCCATGAGGGGTCATTTGGTACTCATTCCAATGGACATGCCATGGCAAGGAAGATTTTGAGAGCAGTCTACTATTGGCTGACAATGGAGTCCGATTGTTGCAAATATGTGAAGAAATGCCACAAGTGTCATTTTTATTCGGACAAGATTCATATCCCCCCGACACTTCTGAATGTGATTTCATCACCATGGCCTTTCTCTATGTGGGGAATTGACATGATTGGCATGATAGAACCGAAAGCGTCCAATGGTCACAGGTTTATTCTCGTAGCAATTGATTACTTCACCAAGTGGGTTGAAGCGGCATCATATGCAAACGTGACTAGGCAGGTGGTTGTGAAATTTATCAAGAATCAACTCATATGCCGTTATGGTGTGCCAGACAAGATCTTTACTGATAATGGATCTAACTTGAACAACAAGATGATGAAAGAGCTGTGTAGCGAGTTCAAGATTCCACATCATAATTCTTCTCCTTATAGACCCAAGATGAATGGGGCTGTTGAAGCTGCTAAAAAGAACATCAAGAAAATTATCTAGAAGATGGTTGTTACGTATAAAGATTGGCATGAGATGCTGCCGTTTGCCTTGCATGGATATCGTATATCTGTCCGCACTTCAACAGGGGCAACCCCTTTCTCCCTTGTATATGGCATGGAGGATGTGCTCCTAGTAGAGGCGGAGATCCCATCAATGAGAGACTTAATGGAAGCCAAGTTGACTGAAGCTAAATGGGTTCAGAGTCGTTATGACCAACTGAACTTGATAAAAGAGAAGAGATTGACTGCCATGTGCCATGGTAAGTTATATCAGCAGAGGATGAAGAAAGCCTTTGATAAGAAGGTCAAACCTCGGGTGTTTCGAGAAGGTGACCTCGTGCTCAAGAATTTTTTGTCTTTCGCGCCCGATTCCAGGGGCAAGTGGACTCCAAACTATGAAGGTCCATATGTTGTTAAGAGAGCCTTTTCAGGCGGTGCTTTGATACTTACAACTATGGATGGGGAGGATTTCACTCGTCCTGTGAATTCAAATGTAATCAAGAAATACTTCGCCTAAAATAAAAAACAGAATAGCTCGCTAAGTTGAAAACCCGTAAGGGCGACTTAGGCAAAAAATGAGCGTCTCGGTGGATTGAAAACCCGAAAGGGCGATCCAGGCAAGAATTAGAGACATAAAAGAAAAAATATATATATCTCGCTAGATTGAATACCTCACGCTGGGGAAATCTAGGCAAAAATTAGGGATTTGGCAAGTAATTGCATCCTTAAAAGACTTTGCTTTTCAACCGTCATCTGTCAGAATCTCGCTCAGTGATCGTCAACTGAAGCTTCAAATACATCCGATTCAGAGTTGGTGGAGAAATGGTCATTATGTTCAATGTAGCCCGTTTCCAATATATATCACCAATTTCAAATTTGTAAAGATCCATGGAGTCTTGCCATTTTCAAACTACCATTCCATCAAATAAATTTGAGCCTATATCCAATTCTTTGCACTCTTATTTCTTTCTGTTTAACAAATGTCTGCATGTTTTAATTGATAAATATCATTGTTTTAAAACTAATAAAAAAAATTTCATAAATTATTTTTAAACAAAGTGAACATTCACAATGACAAAAAGGATAATTGGGACATCTTCAGTGCTCTCCGAAGGATAGTATGATCTCAAAAGGGTAATACATTTGTTCATATTCCTAGCATACCAGTATCCTCTTCATTTATCTTTCAGGTTGTCTCCTCCGCGAGCACAGAAGAAAGTTGTACATCCCACCAAATCCCCTGAGAGTCTGGAGTTTTGGATATGGCCTCAATCTTCTAACTCCCCAGAGAGTCTCAGACAAGCATTTGTGTTATCAATTATATGGTTGTCATCCCTGAGTTTGGATAGACCTAAAATCCCTTATAAATTGATAAATTGATATGCTATCTTTTTGAGAAAATTGGTATTCCCTCAGTGGACTTCTCCGTCAAATGAGCAGGGAATCCCCGGCATGAGAGGAGTTCTCAACATTGGATTTGTAGCTTCTCCCCTGTGGGCTCGTCTACATTAATCTCCAGCAATTTGCAGTTTACTCATCCTCAGCAGGGTTGGTCCCACTTTAGTACCCGGTTCAGTTATCAGCGGTGCTTCCCTAGTGGAATTGTCTGATCAGAGCCCTTTTATTGATTCCTCCTGAGCAGAGTGGGTGATGAAAATATTTATATTTCCATCCCCAGCGGAGTGATTGGTTCTCCTCTCCCTGCAGAGATCATTGTTTCCTGATATCTGTTGCCCCATCAGATTGGATGTCCTCTAGTAGGCCTGGCTTTCTCATTCGAGATGTAGCACCGGATGTTTGTCCGTTAATCCCTGGACTTGTTTGTGTTAGATGTGTCTGATTGTCAGCATTCATCATACATAAATCATGCATATACATTCAGATATTCATGTTGAATTCTTTTCCATATATCCTTGTTGTTGTCTCCTGCTATTTGGTGATATATATTTCCCCAAACAGATGTTTGTGTCTGATCTCTCCACTTAGAGTCAGCCCCATAGGCAGAAAGCGTCTATCCTTTCTTCCATATTCCCTACTGAGTTACGACCTCATGGATGACTATTATTTCAGTTTCCCCCTAAATATGTATTGGGATGGAATTACTCCCCTTGAGTTATATCCTCATTGGGTTGAGTCTTGTTTCGTTGTGTCTCTCTAGATTTTTCCTAGATTGACTGCCTTTGCTATTTCCCCTGCACTTCCCTGTAGTTTAGATGAATGATTGCTCAGTAACCAGTAATTGTCCATCTTCTCCCCGACGGAGTTCTGTGGCTTTCTACCCAGTAACCGGTAGTTATAAGTCCTATTTCTGTGGTTTTTCTACCCTCATACCGGTAGTTGTAAACCCCATTTTTATCCCCTTGCAGAGTTAACCCTTGATTTTGTTCATCCTAACCGATGACGGTTACTCTCTTCTGTGGTTTTCTACCCAGTAACAGGTAAATGTAATCCCCTCTTTGTTGGTTATCTTTATCCAATATTCAGTATTGATAGTCCTTCATTTTGAGTATATCTCCCAGTAACCGGTGATGTATCTCCCGGATCATTTCTTTCGTCAATGTATCCCCAGCGAGACATCTCTCATTTACCTCTTGTTGGTAATGTTTGTTTCTCCCCCTTTGATTGGTCATCATATTATACCTAGTATTCGGTATCCCGATGTCCTTTCTTTTCGGTCGATTTATCCTTTGTTAACCCAGTAACCGATTGTGGATAATCTTCCATGCGAGTATGTTATCTACGTTCTAACGGTAATATATAATATATCTCATGCACTCTTCAGTCGAAGTCTTTTTCTTCCCCAGTCGAGTAAGATTCGTATTTCATTATGAAATCGAATGTCCATCCTGTAATCGAGTTTGCTTCTTTAGCCCTTCTTTCGGATGATGAGTGTTTTGGAAATACTCCCGAATTCACGCCCTGGTTGGTCACCTATTATATGCCCAGTAACCGGTATCCTTGGTATTCCTCCCTTTCTGCTCCCTATTATGACTTTTGTCCCCTGTGGAGTCAGATTTCCTTGAGTTGAAATATACCTTTTTAGGTTTTCCTCAGATGATTTGGATGATTGATATCTCTCACCCTTATACCGGTCTTAGATATTCATTCTCCCCGAGCATTTTGTTCTCTCACCCTTATACCGGTGTTTTGATCACATGTCTCCTTAAGCTTATTACCTAGTAACCGGTAATACCTCATTTGTTGTTTCCTCAGCTGAGTCCTTTGTGGACATTCCCAGCTTGAGTCCGTTTGGTGGATTTTCCCCCATCTGAGTCCGGATTTTTATCCGAGGTATCCTTTATGGATAGTTTTTTGTATTGGCGTATTCCCCAATACACGCATCTTTGAGTCAGCTCGAGTCTCTCCATTGATTTATTTTCGTGGAATCCCTCTCGTGTCTCTCAGCAAGTTTTAAGTCGTGACCTGCTCGCGCATTTTTATTCCCTTTACTCCCCAGTAAAGTCCCCAGAGTCTCTGTTCCAGTTATGAGTGTATTACTCCTATGGATTTTCAGTTTCTCCTGATTTCTTTTTCCCTTTGTGGACATATATCCCCATAGAGTATTAACTTTTGCATACATACATTTGCATCATGAGGTCTCTTAGGGACCAAAATTCGTCTCCTTGTTATTATTTAATCCCATTCTACCTCGTCGAGACAAAGATTTTAACCTTCGTATCTCCGGCTAGAATGACCTTAGATAGGGGCATCTGTAAGACCCCAATTTTGACCCTAAGACCCCTCATGGCATTATAACATTGCATTTGCATTTGCCTCAAGGATCATAGCATCTTGGCTCCTTAACTTTGGGTGGGAACACTTGTGAGTTAGTTTGAGATCACCAAGCATGCTTGAATTGTATATTATTGCTTTTCTTACTTTGATTACTAACCAAAAGCACAAAAATATGTCACTAACATCTTTTGTGTTGTAGCTTGAGCAATCACAAGATTCAAGGCTCATAGAGGCCCCTATGCTCATTGATATGTCTAGGTGAAGATAAAAGAAAGCATGGAAATGGTTCCCAAAGCTCTCATCCATCAAATATGCCTCCCAAGTATCTCAATTCATCATTTTGATCAAAGCAAACCAAAGGGTTTGAGGCTTGTTTCCCAAGGAAGCCCTAATTCACTTGTGCATCAACTGTGCCTTGCTCATGAAGCAACCTCAACCCATGATCAAATACAATCAAGGGAGTTATTTCATTCATAATTTCATTCATATTTGAGCTTATTTGAGTGTCCTCAATCATTAATTCATCAAGATTTGAGGCATGGACTTGAGAAGTTGATTAGTTAATTCATCTGACTATTTTAAAGTACATTGAGACCTAAATTTTAATGTGTTTGTCAAATGGAGATGACCCCAAGAGAAAACATGTTCTTAAAAACCATATAAACAACTTTCATGTTCATAAAAAATTTATTTGAAGCATAGAAGGTCATCATCCATTTCAAAACATTATAGGTCATTTTGACTGAAACCCTAATTTTGGGTCAACTTCCCAAGAACATAACTCATTCATTTGTCATAATTTTGAGGCGGGATCAAATGCATTGGAAATTTTCAGATGTCTACTTCATTTGTTATGTTGAACAAATTTTCATAATCCTAAAATAAATACATGTGATAATGCAAAACATTATAGGTCCCTTTGGACCAAAGGCATTGAAATGTGAAAAAGTCCAACTTCAAGTACCCATAACGTTCTCATAAAAAATCCAAATGATGAAAAATTTAAGTCCATATTGATTGTCTTGAAAATATATGCAACTTTGATGTTAAAGGTTTTATCATTTGGAGCTTGCATCATTGAAACAGAAGGGCTTGAAGTTTGGCCATTTTGGAAATTTTCACATGTACATGTTTTGCACCTTGCACTTTATGATCAATTTTCACAAATTTCCCAATTCCAAATGAAGTTTTGGTCAACATAACAATTGATCCTCATGCCAAGAGCTTTCCAACCATTAACCATAAGGCTATGTTTCATTTTTGAAAATGTCATTTTCGAAGAGGAGAAAGTATTGGTACATTTTTAGAAACATGATTCAAACACATTGCATGAGCTCAATACACATCATCTGCACGTCCAAAATATATTCGCTGATGTTAAGCATTCATTTCCAATTGGAATTGGGCCTTCCATGCGCCTATACAGGCCCATGCGTGGAGGCCCTTTGCTATGTTTGCAACTTTCACCGGCGTTGGAGGTCTCGCCGGAGAAGACGGTGGTGTACACCACCGTCCCAATGCCAGATCAATTCCTGACCGTGTGATCTCTTCTCCAGATCTAATCTAGATCGTTCCATGTTACGACTTTTTTAATGGCAGCTTGTTATGCATTGACTAGTGTGTTTGGTAGGCGCGCGCATATGATCCGTTTGATGCGCCAGCTCAATTAATGAGCTCTTGATCCAACGCCTCACACTTTTTCTCATTTTTTTTTCTAATTTTTATTTCCATTTTATTTCTTTTATTCTATTTCATTTCAAAAAATCATATCTCACTCATTATTGGTCCAAAAAATGTGAGACCAATTGCATTTTTCTTCTTTTAATTTCTAGTTTCTAAAAATGATATTTAATATTTTTTATTTTATCATTTGATATTTTTTATGAATTTTCTCTTTTCTGTTTGTTTTTAATTCATTTTAAATAGTTTTTGATATTCAAAAAATACAAAAATATTTTCTTAACCTCTTTGAGTGATGATGGATCTATGAAAAAATTTCTCATCAATTTATTAATTGATTTGAGATTTATTTGAGATTTTAATTCAATTAGGTTATTTTTTATGCATTTTAATTGATTACAAATAGTTTCTGGTTTCTAAAAATGCTGAAATTATTTGTCAAACTTTGTTTGACCTTGTTGAACTTAGGATGATTCACTTGGACTTTTCAAAGTTGATTTGAAGTGAATTTGAGGTTTGACCTTTAATTGTTTATTTTAATTCAAGTATTATTTTAATTTTGAAAAATACCAAAAATATTTTATTTGTTTCTTGACTTCTAATCTTCATTTTGCTTCTGTTTACTAATGTTTGACCTTGATTTCCTCTACCTTTGGTCAAGGTATGTTGGTTACCTCATTTGATTTCTATTAATGCACTTTCTTATTCATCTTATTCTTCTTCTTCTTTTTCTTTTTTGATCAGTGAGTTAAAGATTGGTGGTTAGCCTTGATACATGGGAGGTTTAACCTTCCTTGATTCAAATCTAATTCAACTTGATCATGGATCAAGTGAATGGCTTTGCATTAAGGATAGGTTGCTTCCTAATCAAGCAAGGAACCTAAATCAATACAAGATCATTTCTCATCTACTTTTTGCATGGCAATTTGTAGGAGCTTGGCTCACTAGTCAAGGTCTCTAAATTGTGTTTGTTGCCTATATTTTATTGACCGGCCTCAAATAGGTGTGACTACTACATTAGTCCACTTACGATTGCTTAACATAGCGCTAAATTGCCTTATGGCACACTAATACTAACCATTAAACATTAACATTTAATTCTTGCACTTTACATTTATGCAATTTACTATTCTTGTACATATTATTCATTTTCTTTTGCCCTTTGCTCATTTGAGCACATGTTTATGTTAATGCAATTTGCCTTTTGCTCACTTGAGCACATAATTGTGTATATACTATTGTGCTTGTGTTTTGTTGTGAACCAATTGCAAAATGGACGAAAGGACTTAGACTTTAGGATATTCCCTATGCAAAAATGGATTCAAAGAGCAACTAGGCCTTATGCCTTTAGAGTGCTATAAAAGTCAAAGAGCAACTAGGCCTCCTGCCTTTAGAATGCTTAATGTTGAAGAGGAATTGAAAGGACCTGTTATCTAAACTCCCTCTTGTCCATTCTTTGTTTTCTTTATAGAACTTTTTGATGTGTGTGTTCTTGTGCTAGGGATTCCAACATTGAGCCTAAGTGAAGAACCATTGTCATGAGCTTCTAAAGTGAGAGATTTAAGAGCCATGGGAGGTTACACTTATTCCAAAGGATGGGAGCTACTTGGATCATCAATATGATCTCAAGAAGGGAACTCCATCTGTGGTCTTATTTCTTTCCCTT
Source organism: Lathyrus oleraceus (assembly GCF_024323335.1). Classification (NCBI taxonomy): domain Eukaryota; kingdom Viridiplantae; phylum Streptophyta; class Magnoliopsida; order Fabales; family Fabaceae; genus Lathyrus; species Lathyrus oleraceus. Next base: position 394,229,949 of record NC_066580.1, on the reverse strand, counting down.
CATCTCTTGTATGATTAGGACTTGTCCATTCTTTTTCTTCCCTCCACTCTAACCCAAGCCAAAACTTTTTTGCAAACATTAACACTTGTTTTCAAACACTAGAAACCTAAGCATTATGCTTTTCATTTTCAAACTTTCTTTTCATAACACTTCTTTTGAATTGAACATTTAAGTCAACTTTGACCATATTTTGTAAATACTTTTCATTGGTAAATATAACTCATTCAAATGTTTTTGTGGTTTCAATGGCCATTTTCTTATTAAAAACTTTTTCATAACCTTTAGCTATTAGGTTTGAGTTATCCTTGAGGTAGATATAATACTCACCTATATCCTTAGTGATGGACAATGATCTTCCATGCTTATTATAGGGTTAACCCCTCACTAGCATGTTGAAGCTATCCTTACATGGTGGATTTGTGGTTTTAGGTTGAGTTTTCTCCCTTGGATAACAAAAGACTTTAAGGCTTTTGGACCCAATCAATTCACCAACTTCTTTTGCTTAATCTTTTTTTAAGATGGTACGTGGGCAATGGGTTCATCCATTCAAACACAAAATTGTAAATAACTTGTATACTCTTCTCTCATCTCTCCAATCATGTTTGCATAAATAATTTTCACAAAATAACAACGTACCTTACAACAAGCGTGAAAAGGGCTCCCTAGGAGTACCTAGGATGTTTTGGGTGCTTAAAACCTTCCCATTGCATAACCAACTCCCTTACCCAGATCTCTGACATTTTTATTAGTTTTTGATTCGATAAAACTTCGCATTTTTTGTTCGCTTTCTAACCTCTCCATTCGATAAATAGAAGTGCGTTGGCGACTCGACTTGTATGGTTTACTTTTGATTTAGTCAATAAATCTAAAGGTAACGAATACCCCGCTACAGTAGGGCATGATCTCCATTGATCTATCAAGTTCATATCTAGGGTTTGAGACCCTCATGACAAAGAGCACAACCATGAATTTATCCAAGAATGGTTGTGAGCATCATATATGAGTTCCATTGATTCCTATGTGTTATATTGATCAAGTTGCTTCAAGAGTTTGAGGGTGATTTGCCTTGGAAACCCTAGTTTGACTGGGTATCTTGGGTAACTTCTCCAACAAGCTATCTCACCAATTGATCTCAAGGGAGACTTCAAAATTCATCATCTTATGCATGTATGATCTACCATGAGCCAAGAAAGTTCAAAGAATTGAAGGTTAGCAAGTTGGTTGATGGTGGTTGGCCAGATGAATTCATCTGATCAAAACCGGGTCTCCCTAGACCCTATCTCCTTCAATTTTCACCATATGAAAATTATTCCAAGAGAAAAGTTACTATAAAGGACATTCCAAACAACTTTCATGTTGAGACCTAGAGTTAGGTTTGCTTGGAAAATCATTTTCTATGTTAAAACATTATAGGTCATTTTGTCTAAACCCTAATGTCAACTTCCCAAGGCCATAACTTGCTCAATTTTTATGAGATGAAATATTTCCAAGTTTTACAATCAAATTCAAGAGGTCTACTTCAACTTTTATGTTTTGAGTGAAAGAAAATTCAACTTTTATGAGCATGTGATATGAGGTTACATTATAGGTCATTTTTGACCTATACCATTGAACAAGTGATTTTTCCAAACTTCAAAAATGCATAAATCTATAATTCCAAATCCAAATGTCATGAAATTAGTGACCATTTTTAAGGTCTTTTAAATATCTACAACTTTGATGAAGACACTTTTCTCATTTGAAACACACATAAAAAGTTAAGCAAGATGGAATATTGAGATATATGGCTTGACACTTAGAAAAAATTTCAACATGTTGAAATTTCCAAACTTCCACCTCAAAATTCTCCATGTTCCAATCTGAAAATGAAAAAGTGGTGAACATAAAACTTGTTCCCCTTGATCGAAGCTTTCCAAAGAACTCATGTTCATACATTTTGGATGAGGTTTGTTAGGTCTGCGCATGGCTTTAACAGAGCTGCATCTTTGGCAAGAATCAAGCTTCAAAACTTCACTTCACTTTGCCTTGCCAATCCAGCTTCCATTCAGACTTCATTTGGATTGATTTTGGACCTTTTTGCATTGCATCATGGGCCTGCACATGACCATGCACTCGTGCCATCAACATTTCTAAAATTGGACAAAATTTGAAGTGTGCAAATATCATTCATTCATGCTATAACATTCTCCCTGTGCTCATTTGAAACACACCTTGCACGCCAACTTTGCCCCCCATTGAAACCCTCACATTCCAAAGGAAAACCTAATAAATTTCTACTTGAAATTTGAGTTTGAATCTCAATTGTTGGAGATTCAAGAACTCCAGGATCCAAAGCCTTGCAACCTCTCTAATCACTTCCTACTAGCTTCTCAAGTGTGATCAGATTGTGTTTGGAGCAAGCAACATCAAGAACTGCATAGCATTCAAGGTAATTTTCAGAAAACTTCATTTCTTCGATTCTCTCTTAATTCTACTCAATTCTCTTGGATCTTTGGTTGTATGAAGTCCTACCAATGTAGGTAAGAAAATTGAGTTGCATAGAGGTCAAATCGAAGCAACTCAGTGGACACACCCTAAAATTCAACTCCTCATATCTTTCTATATATGTGGAGTTAGTTAAAATTGAGGTCAGATTCGTGCTCTATGCCATTTTTTCTTTCAGATCATGTCATCCTTTTTTATTTTGGTGATGGTTGAAGGTGGACCAGTCCGGTGAGGTCCACCGAAGAAGAAGATCGGAGTTGCAGCTCCGGTCGTGTGTTGGCCCGTCTCCAACCATAGGATCCTTTGCATATGATTTAATCTCACGCGTTGTATCCAATTACCATCCCTATGGCGCATTGACTTAAGTCCATGATGGAAAGCGCGCTAAGGATCACTTGATCTGCCACCTCAATTAATGAGGGAGATTAAGTGGTCCATGTTTTTTTCTATTTTCTTATTTTCATTTTAATCCTTTTATTTTCATTAATTCATATTAATTTTAATATTGATCCAAAAAATATGAGAGTTTCACCAAAAATTTTCAAATAATTTCCTCTTTCATATTCTGAATTAAAATTATTTTTTGGATCTTTATTAATATTTTTCATGATTTAATTGATTTTGTGATTATTTTTAATTGTTTAAAATTACTTTTAAGTCTTTAAAAATTTTGAAATTTTTTCTCCAAGGTCCTTTGACCTTGTTTGACCTATAATAAATCTCATGGCCATTTATTTGGTGTTTTGATGAGGTTTTAGGAATTTGACAAACCATAATTAATTTAAATGCCTTATTTTAGTATTTTTAATTTGAATAAATGCCAAATAATTTTGTTGACCAATTTTGATGACTTGTTTATGTTTGACTCCTGTTGTTGGGCCTTGGTCAAGGTTGATTTGACTTTGTCAAGTTAATATCATTAGATTTAGGGGATTGATGGAATGTACATTCCATCTCCCAAAATGAATGGATGATATTAATTTGGTAAAAGTCCTCCTTTGACCAATTTGAGTTTTGATCCATTCCCCTCCCTCTTCATCTCATTCCCTTTTTTATACATCCATCTCATTTGGCCTATGATATCTATGAGTCCTAAGGCTAGTTGATTGAAAAATCAACATAAGTATGGATGAGATTAGGCCACCTCTTTTGCATATTATTTTTGTGTGTGGTATGTTTCATGAGCATAGTCCATTATACTATGTCTCTAACATGCATTAACACCAAAATTCTATTACCCAGCCTCAAATAGTTATGACTTCTACATAAGTCCAATTACGATTGCTTAACATAGCGCTAAATTTGTGACACAAAAGGCATAACATTCTAGTTATTAATATTGTATGTCTCCCCTCTTTCATGGTATTGTGTGGAAACTTGGCCTTTTTTCCTTCCTTTGGAAGATGTCTTGGCTCAAGGATCCATGCTTGTGATAAATGGGTTGAGTGTTCTCCGAAGAATGACTAAAAAATAAAAAGCAAAAGCAAAACAATACTAATTTCAAGCCATTTACTTTAATGTCATTTAATTTTAGCCTTTATTCATTTTCCATTGTTCATATCATTCTAATTGTTTATGTTAATGCAATTTTCACTTTGTCCACTTGGACGATATTGGGTGATATATCTTGTTTGTGTGGTTTTTGACCATTAATGTATATAATAACGACAAAAACCCTAAAAAACTTTTGTGTGGACTGTTGGCTTGATCTTGGACAAATGGACTTAGAACTAAGGAAAGATTCCTATGCTAAAGGACTTGGCCAATGCCAACTTATTGAGAAACCAATTGCTTGCAATTTGGAACTTCATCTGAGACATCATTCAAGATCCCTCTGTGTTCATCTGCAACATGATCATTATGAAGGTGTTATTTTGAACCTGTGACTTGTGGAATTCATCTGTTCATGGGCTAATCTGAAGAAGATCATGGAATGGCTAAAGCTTGGATGTGGCTATCTTTATATTGATGCCTTTGCTCTTCAAGATAATATAAATATGCATTTGTGTGTTTCTTAATTCTAAATGTCTAAGGGAATTCTGGATTTTTATTGACATTCTTGTCTATTGGATTGCTACCCAATGTGGTCATATCTTTCCAACTTTTAACTTTTAATATTGTGCCTAGGATTAGTCTCTTCATCTTCTCCCCATTTCCTAAATTTCAAAGTCTCTCCCTCCCTTTTTTTGAAATCTTCTTTGGTTGAACTTATTTTGTTCTAAATGTTGACCACTTTGCAAAAAGGTAGAAACTTTGGCCTTATGCCATTGCATTTTCAAACTTCTTTTCTTAAATCAAACTTATGAATAAACTTAACTATACTTGACTTAAACTTTCAAAAAGCCAAAAAGAACTAACTCATTCAAACCATTTTTAGGCCTTTGTGCCTTTGAAATTTAATATTTTTTGTTAAAAGCAATGCATCCACTTTGAAATTTGTATGACGAACTACGAGGTTTTGATCCCTCATTTTTATGTCGGTACGTAGGCACGAGTCCGAAGGGCTTGTCAAACAAAAAAAATAGATTTAATGAATTCTTTTCTCATCCTCCCATTCTATTTTGCCTGTCAACATCATTTTGTACCAAATACATATGCCCACAAAAAGGGCTCCCTAGGAGTACCTAGGACACCTTGGGTGCTAACACCTTCCCTCTATGTAACTAACCCCCTTACCAGTAATCTTTGACATTTTATTAGTTTTGATTTGAAAACTTATTCCTTTTGGGTTTTGTTCATACTTTTTCCCTTTTCCCTTGGAAACAATAAAAGCGCAGTGACGACTCTTGTTATTAGATCTCTAGCTTATCCATAACTTGATGATCATGAATTTACCGCTATAGAAATTAAGTGGCGACTCTGCTGGGGAGTAGTCTCCAGTGGGTTTAGCTTACTTTTTGTGTGTCTTTATTTGTATATATGTGATGTTTGTATATATGTATATGTGATATAATCTGCTTGTTGTGCTTGGTGATCTCTGAGTGGTGAGTAGTCATGTTCGACTTGTGTGGAGTAGTCCTTAACAAGTTGGCTTGAGATCCATCTGCTCAGTGGAGACTCTTTTGAATTTGGAAATGTCACACAAGTATTTGTGGTTAGTGTCATACCCCAATTTTGTCCGGGCATATTTAAATTTTCATAGAATTGATTTCATTTTTATTTTTGCATCAGATGCATAGCATGACATACATTTGCATCATGAATAATACCTAAAATGTCAGTCAGAATGAATTTATTTGAGAATACAGAAAAATCGATTGAATCGTTAAAGATTTGAAGAAAGACTGTATATTTTAAATATATTTTATCCTGACAATTTTAGTGTGACTGGCTTAATTTTCCGAATAAAATTGATAATTGATTTCTATTTTTAATTGGTCATTTTCTTTTGTTTAGATATTTAATTAAAATAATTAGAGTGTATTTAATTTAATATCAGTTAGTTTTTTTAAATATTAATTAGTTTTTTTATTAGTTAGTTTTTAAAATATTAGTTAGTTTTTAATATTAGTTAGAGTTTTATTTTATAGTTTAAATTAATTATTAGTTAGTTTTTATTTATTATAACAATTAAAATATATTATTGTTGCATTGGATTCCCTCCACATAAAAGACAAAAAAAATCTCTCTTATCCTAACGTCTCTCTCCACTACAATTTCTGTCTGCTCCACTCACTCCCCACTAACCCTCTCCTCTCTCTCTACTGTACGAAAGAAAAGAAAAAAAAAGAAAAAAAGAAAAAGGAGAATCCCTATTTGAATCACCCAGCTCCCTCACGCTCAGACACCTACCAAAAAATTCGCTCACCTCACACTCTCTCAACAGAAATCCCCCACAAAACCCTTCCCTCTCTCAATCAGAAAAGGAGAAATCATTCTTCTTCCGTCTAAAAACGCGAAGCCCTTCATCTTCTTCAAACTCAACCGCTGGAACCCCTTCCGTGTCGCCTCCGTCAAGCCGCTCACCAAACACCGCAAACCCCAAATCGCCATCATCATCATCGCTAAGTTCTTCATCATCTCAAACCACCAACAAAAACCCACCTTCAACTGTCAAAAACCTCAAAACCAACCGGAAACCCTAAATCCGTCAAAAACTCACAAATCCATTCGCCCCATCTCTCACCCATTCCTTTAATAAACTTGAAATTTTTGTTTAGTTTGATTCACTGAGATTTGTTGCTTTTGTAAATATTTGAGGTTTACAGGGAAAGTTTGAAGTTTCTCATTATGAGCTTTAGAGCCATGGCTCCAGACCGAAGGCAGCTGCAAAGCTTATCCCAAAAGAGAGACGAATCTTTCAAAGGATATGCACAACGATGGAGAGAATGACAGCAGCCGACCAGAAATCCTCACTCTCTCATTTTTTCCATTTTTGCATACTTGCATTTTTCTGTTAAAAAACTCAAAAGAACCCTTGCATCTTTGGTTTGTTCCTTCACATACAAAGCATTTGGAGGCCTTTGCAAGGAAAGAGTACTAGCTGTAACCATCATTTCGAGCTCTGTTATTTCCAAGCTCCAACAATGGCAGATGTTTTTTGAGTTGGAATCGACATGGTTAAGCTCAAAGTCCTCGAGCATTCAGCATTTGGAGCTACAAACTTCATCTGTTTCGTTATCTCATAGTCAAACAACAGCCATTTCATCACCTTGCTTCAGTTTTGGTACTTTAGTTGCTTAAGTTCTTTGAACTTGCTTGCTTTGCTATTTAGCAATTTGCTTTGAGGTATAATTACTTCTTCTTCATGTAGTCTGGAGACCCGGTCTGTTATTTGACCGGGCAAACTGTCTGAAGTCCTCCTTAAGAGGCAATGCTTGTGTGTGTTTAATTTTGTCCCAAGCAGGAAAAGTCCTTCAAGTAAGGCAATTGGTAGATCAAAGGGATAAGTAGCCTATCCCCTACTATTCAGTGAGTCCTCTCCTTGCTCCCATTACATGGTTGTAGCATTGAGATAAAAACCCAAGATCTATCGAGTCAATAATGTGGAAAGAGTTCCTACTTTCTGAACTCCCACACTTTCTGATATGCTCTCCCTAATCAGGGATAGAAGCAATGAGGCACACCCCTCATCTCCTTTTCATCTGCTTCACCTTAGCCTCTCAATGGCAAGGTTAAGAGCGACATTTACCTATTACAGTGGACTTTCATAGTCATACCCTCTTGTGTGAGCCCCCTTGTTTGGCTATAGAGTGTGCTGTTGATATTGATTGATTGATTGATTGATTGTTTATCTTATATGCACATGTCTGCTTGTATGCTTTATGCACTCATCATCATTAATTTCTCATCAATGCATGATCATCTCATTTGTCTTTGTGATGCTATCATTGTTGTTTACCCATTGAGGACAAGTGTAAGTCCATTGCTTTGGCCTTTGTTCCTATGATGTGGAAGGATAGAGTGTAAGACCTCATTGGTCACTCATATCTTCTGTTGCTTTGTTTGTTTGTTTGTGAGGATACAGTATAAGTCCCTGTAAGTTGGCATCTGTTGTCCTGTGATCATGATTTGATCTGTTTGATTTGTATGTGAGGTTGCAGTTATAAGTCCCTGTAAGTTGGCATCTGTTTTTCCTATGATCATAAGTTGGTTTATCTGTTTATGTGAGGTTGCAATTATAAGTCCCTGTAAGTTGGCATTTGCATTCCTATGATCATATTGTTGTTTTTGTTCTTGTATGTGAGGATCCATTGTAAGTCCCTGTAATGTGGCATTGGTATTCCTATGATCATATGTGGAGTTAACCTAAGTCCAGATAGATTGGCAGTTGACTTCCATATTTCATCTTTGTTTTCTTTTGAGGAGATTAGTGTAAGTCCATTGAGTGACTTCTGATATCCTGTTCTGTTTTAGGAGACTGGTGTAAATCCATCTATTGGTATCCGGTATCCGCCTTTTATTTCTTTGTTTGAGGAGATTAGTGTAAGACCATTGAGTGGCATCTGATATCCAGTTTTATTTTAGGAGATTGGTATAAGCCCAGTGATTGGCATCCGATATCCGCTTTTGCTTTCTTCTTTGTTTGTTTGTTATTATCCATTGCTTATTCCAAAGGACACACTTGAATCATCTCTCATATGATTTCAAGAAGCGAACCTTCTAAGAAGTTTTACAATCCATATCCATCCATTCATCATTCATTATGTCCTAAACCTTTTCACACATTTACTTTCCAACTTAACATAGATATTGTGCAAACATCTTCATGTTTTCTAACTAAAAAACCTGGACTCAAGTCCTTGACTTTTTTCAAACTCCATTTCATAACACTTCTTTTGAATCAATCCTAATCATACTTTGACTTCACTTTCATAATCACAATCAATTAACTTCACTCATTCACTTGTTTTGGCTCTGTCCATTGTTAATCTTTTCATGCATTAGCCATAGGTTCCAATTATCACTGTGGTTGATGTAAATCTTTCCTATCCTTAGTGAGTCGACAGTAAGACTTCCGTACTGAAAACAGGGCTAACCCCTCTAGTACGTCGAAGCTATCCTCGCATGGTGGATGTTGGTTTTGGTCGAGTGTTCTCCCATTGATAATGAAAAGCCTCAGTGCTTGTGTTTAAAATTGAATCCACCAACTTTTTGGAAATCTTTTAGCCGAACTACGGCGTTTTGATCCTTACCTTTGATGGAAGGTACGTAGGCAGCGGGTTCATCCGTTCAAACCCAATAACCCAATAAAACTTGTACATTCTTTTCTCATCATCCCAATCATGTTTGCACAATGTTTATGTCATAACAAATAACAATCTTTTACAACAAGTGTGAAAAGGGCTCCCTAGGAGTACCTAGGACGTCGTGGGTGCCTAACACCTTCCCATTGCGTAATTTACCCCTTACCCAGACTCTCTGATCTTTTTATTAGTTTTCTACGTGTAAAACTTCTTAGGCTTTTGTTCGCTTTTTAGCCAGTCCTTTGGATAAATAAAGTTCGGTGGCGACTTTGTTCGGACTAATTTTTTCCGCGACCATCGCGAGGAATCGCATTTTTCGAGATGCGACAGATGGCGACTCCACTGGGGACTCATTGTTTCAAGCAAGAGAGAGTCAAGCCTAACTTAGTCAATTTGCTATGAATGTTAGAATACCTCTTTTTATTTTGTTATATATATCTTGATATATTATTTATGCTATGTAATTTATTCTGCTATTATGTGGGGTGATCTATGGTGTTTGACACATGTTGTGAGATAAGCTCCGTACCCGAGCTTTGAGAAGAACTTAGAACCCTAAGTTGTGTAGTATTGAACCGGGGGGTGTACACCTCATTGGGACAATACGAGAACTCCACCTAGAGTAGATCTGTTCAGAATTTCCATCATAATATGGCTAGCCCATTATTGTGAGGAAACGTTGAACATGGTCAATGACTCTGGGAACCTCATCTTAAACTGAAGTCCGTCTTCATGATTGGCGATCGTGTAGTATTGAACCGAAGGGTGTACACCCTGTTCGAACAATACGAGGATCCCACTCAGAGTAGATTGATTCAGAATTTCCATTTCGATGTGGCTAGCCCATTATTGCGATGGAAGACTGAACTTGGTCCATGACTCTAAGTTCTTATCATGAAAACGAACAACCTTATGAGCCATCCTTTTGTGTGTGGGGTAGAGAACATATAACCTCCGTATAGGGTGTACCATATGATACTCATGATATCCTGGATCCTAATTATACCTGCATTACATTTTCTTTGCATACAAATATAAAATTTCATGCATTCGCATTTCATCAGCATGGATTGCATATCATTTTCCAATACAAAAAAAACTCATCCCGTCCTTTTGCCAATTACCAGCAGGCTGATTTCCTGGCACTCGTACTGAACCTTTGGGAGCTACTAAAAGACAAGGGATCACTGAGAACATAATCAAGTTGAGTTGAAAATGGATATGAACAACATGGAAGGAAAGGTAGACCAGATGTTGGAGGCTAGGCTAGCCCAATCAAAGAACAATTTTCAACATGGTGTCACAGAGAATGTTGGTTCCTCATCAGGCTTTACTGTAATTACCAACCCAATGTATGACCCTCTGTATGACTATAATCCTCCACAAGTGAACATTCCTACTCAATCCCAGTTGATGCCATTGACCAATCCTGATGTTGAAAGGCTTCATGCTCTTGAGGAGAGAGTCCGAGCAATGGATGTGAATGACAATTTTAGGCTTGATATGTGCTTAGTACCAGGCCTAATAATCCCCCCGAAATTCAAATTACCCAACTTCGAGAAGTATAAAGGGGATAGTTGTCCAAGGCACCATTTGGTGATGTTTTTCCGAAAAATGGCGTCACATACTCACGATGACAAGCTGATGATTCACTGTTTTCAAGACAGTTTGATTGGAGCATCATTGAGCTGGTATATGAAATTGAAAAGAAGCCATATTCAGTCATGGGAAGACTTAGCCAATGCTTTTTTGAAGCAGTACAACTATAACTTGGACATGGCTCCAGACCGAAGGCAGCTGCAAAGCTTATCCCAAAAGAGCAACGAATCTTTCAAAGGATATGCACAACGATGGAGAGAATTGGCAGCCCAAGTGCAACCACCACTCTTGGATAAGGAATTAGTTGACTTATTTATGGATACCTTGCAGAGTCCTTACTTTGAAAGGATGGTAGGCAATGCGTTATCAGACTTCGCCCACTTAGTGACAATTGGAGAACGCATCGAGAGTGCCCTCAAAAGCGGAAGAATCCAAGGCGCCTCGAGCAACCAAGCTAGCGAGACAAAATCCCTCAGCAATTCCCAAAAGGAAGAAGAGGATGAAACCAATGCAGTCATAATAGATGCCAGGCAACCGGCAACGCCGAGAGCACCATACCAGCAACCATGGTCTGCTCCTCACGCGAATCAACGATCTCGTGGTCGAGGATATCAAAATCAGCCTTCGAACCAATCTAGGCCTCGAAACAATCTGGAAAGAAGGAATGCTCCTCTCGATCCAATTCCCATGTCATACAGTCAACTTCTGCCATATCTGATTCAAAGCTCGTTGGTGGATCCTAAGTCTCTCAGGCCATTGCCAGAACCATACCCACCTGGATATGACCCTGATGTGCAATGTGGATATCATGCCGGGTCAATAGGGCACTCGACCGAAGACTGCAATGCTTTCAAAGCCAAGGTTCAACAGTTGATTGATAAAAAGTACATATCCTTTCCAGACGGAAATCTGTTGGTGCACGTCAACCTCTCGTCTGAATAAGTTCGAAGACTTCAAGGGAGTATCTCATAAGGCCAGTGGTTCAAATAGGAAGACATCCTTAACATTGGCAATCATTGGACTGATTTGTTTTCATTTGCATTTGTAATTTCTTTGTTGATTAAATGCTACTTGTTTTTAAATTTTGTTGTCTTTAATGGTAATATTAATGAAGTAATGACGCATGTTTTGAACAAATTATCTCGCGTTCGCTCATTTTTCTTCTCTTATAAAAAAATACATCCATGTTCTTTACCTCACCTTCTTTATCAAATTGTTGTTTTAGCAAAATTGGAGGGAGGATGACGAAAATAAAATACCCATAATTGTTGACTGTGTGCTTTCGGATAAAATCCTGCTAATGATGTACAGGCATTGTTTCAAATCCCCAAACACTGGAGAGATAAGGAGTTAATCCCTAGTCAACCACTTCGAGCCTAGAAGTAGGAGTTTCTTTCGGATCTACAAACCCTTATGTTTAACCTGGGGAAGGGTAGTGTTCAGTTAATTTGACTATGCATTCAAATTACAAGATGAAATATCCCGTATGTGGATCAACTACATGCCATTCTTCGCACACATCCTAAAGTGTCGAAGGAACCCTGGAAAATCCAAAAGTTATGACGGTTGTTCTTCAAGGACCATTGACTTGGCAGTCACAACCTATCAAAAATAAAATCAAAGAAAAGCCCGCTAAGTTGAACACCCAAGAGGCAACTTAGGCAAAAATTAGGGCAATCCCGATGGACTAAAAGCTTCAAAAGCAGTTCAGGCAAAAGTTAGGGATCAAGAAAAAAAAATCAAAAGAGGTCACGAAAATCCTCAGCAAAACCAAAACAAGATTCAGTGACCACCATACCAAAATCAAAGGGTCACCGACATTCAAAAAAAACAAAATAAGGTGGCTGCAATTTCAAGAGACCTTGAATCACCATCTTTATCCTTACACCTTCAAAAAGATGAATGTGTATGTTGAATTAACTGAGCGTAGGATTGGAGTTTATCAAGAAGAAGGGTGGGTACAATAATAATTTTGAGCCTCATATCCTTTGTTTCGATAACCACGAACCAGGCCACGTTACAACCCATAAAAGACCTAATTGAAGCAGGGTTTATTCTGAAAGCATACTATATCAAAGTTGCGTAAATTGACTCCCAAAGATTTGCTAATCATCTACTTTGGTATAATATTCTTGTTGTATTTTTCATATTGCTAAATCAACATTACATTTGGACTCATGGTCCACTCATCACACACTATCGCATAATTCCAATAAATGATTCTTTTCAAAACTTGCATGAATATCACATTAAAATTACCATATCTGAACAAACAGTTTTAACTGCAAGTCAGTACTTGACGTCACGGAAATTCCAACAATAAGGAACAATCAGAGGAACTTGGACATTCGTTGGTGCTGACCCGAATCAAGACTACCTCATAGCCCATGAATCAGGGGCATGCCACCCAAAAACAGCAGTTGGTCGGAGGAAGATTACTCCAGAAATCAGTCAGCCTGAAATAGTCTCCAAACATCTGTTAATCAGGGGAAAGTCATTTCAAGAATCAGTTGATCCAGAGCAAATCATCTCAGGACTCTATTAACTAGGGGCAAATCACCTAGAGATTTTGTTGGCCAGGGGCAGACCCCCTCAATATTCAGTTAGGGTGAGTTAAGTCGCTTCAACGCTCATACCGGGGCAAGCTACCTCAAGAGCGCAGAAAAGTCAGCCACTCCAAGAGTCGATTAACCAAGGATAAATCCTTTCATGGATCAAAATTATGAGGCAAGCCATCTCCAAATTATGATACAACTGCTTTCAAAATCCTTTCAAGGTAAACATTTTGCATAAACCCGTCACATTGGGGCAGGATGAGCCATACAGAAGCAAGTCATCTCCCTGACTTCAAGTTGTTCAAAGGAAAGCTTTTTCACACGTCATCAACTGCAGAGTTCAAGATGAGTGTCGGGGAATCACACTATCACCCCATAAAATAACCTGTTGACAGACAGAAGCCTTCCTACAAAGAACATTCTCTTCCAATACCCACGCAGGGGCATTTTGAAAGCCTTCAAATCATTACATAAATCATCCTCATGCATTAGTCATGTCGCTTTGCTCTAGTATAAAGCCATGCATATCATAGCATTCATCGGGTCTAACCCCATAACATTGAACCTGACATGAAAAAAAATCCTTGAAACACAAAATCTGACACCAAAGCCTAACATCGCTTGGCAATTCAAAGTCCAGTTCCCGTCTGGAAAGCCTTTTCAAAGTCCAATTCTCGTTTGGCATTCATTTTAAAGTCCAGTTCCCGTCTGGCAAACCTTTTTCAAAAGTCCAGTTCTCGTCTGGCAATTTATTTCAAAGCCCAGTTCCCGTCTAGAAATTTATTTCAAAACCCAGTTCCCGTCTGGCAATTCATTTCAAGGTCCAGTTCTCGTCTGGCAACTTATTCTAAAGTCCAGTTTCCGTCTGGCGAACTATATCAAAAATCATTTGCCAAATACCAGTTCTCGTCTGGTAAATTATCTCTTAATACCAGTTCTCGTCTGGTAGGTCACCTATTTCAATACCAGTTCTCGTCTGGTAGTCTTTTTTTTCGTAACCAGTCCTCGTCTGGTAGCCCACTTTAAAAGTTAGTTCCCGTCTGACAAACCAAAACAAAGTCAGTCCCATCTGACATTTCAATTATTTCCACCAGTTCTCGTCTGGTGACATATCCTTCAAGTTCTATCCTCATCTGGCAGTTCAATCTTCTTCACAAATTCTCATATGGCAATTCCCATTTTAAAGTCCAACCTCGTTGGCAATCAAGAATAAAACCCTACAAAAACATCCAATTACCCGTTTGTATTCCCACATGCATTACATGCATCGTTTCATGCATAATTTTCCTGCCAAACAGGAAGATTCATTAAACATAATTCTATCAATCATCAGCATACCCATGCATAAGCACTCATGTCAACACGGAAATTTCATAAAAAATGAACAAAATTACTCACATTCATACATACACATCCTAAATATCCCCAACAATTGCATCCCTTCATGCATCTAATGCATCATCCCATGCATGGCATTACCACCCAGAGTGAAACATCCTACAAACATAAAATATCAAGATCCAGGGTTGTCCATATGTATCCCGGACTTTCCTCATTTAATTCAATAGAGTTATTACCTTGCATGTGCTCGTGGAATTATTTCCCAGCCAATCATTCTTCAACTTTGTGATTAATAATGATATTCCCCAACATCTTTGCTATCATTGCTCCTCAAGCAGAGGTTACCCTAAAAAGTCTCTTATGAGCTTTTCCACTGCAGAGCATTTATAGTAAATCTCCTCCAAAAAGAGTCTTGTCTAAAACATTTCCGCCAACAGATAAACATCTGAGATACTGCTTCATTTATATGGAGAATCTCAGTTGTCTGTTTGAGATGCTGCTTCATCGATATGAAGAGTCTCATTTAGTTTTTAGAGATACTGCTCTAGTATCCTCGAAGAGTCTTAGATTTAATTAAGGTATCATTCCCTTGTTCGGAATATCTTAATTCTATCAGATAAGATGCTGCTTCGACCCGATACAGAGAATCTCGTTTCTACTGTTTGAGATGCTGCTTCATCAATATGAAGAGTCTCATTCATTTTTAGAGATACTGCTCTAGGTATCCTCGGAGAATCTTAGATACAGTTGAGGTATCATTCCCCTGCCGGAATATCTCAATTGTATCATATAAGGTACTGCTTCGTTGATCTTCAGAGAATCTCGTGCGTTCAAATCAAGACACTGTTCTGCTAATTATCAGAAAGTCTTAGATACAGTTGAGGTATCATTCCATTATTGGAATATCTCGGTTATGACATCCAAGATACTGTTCTGACGATTCCCAGAGAGTCTTGACTGTTTCATTTTACCTTCTAATAACTTTTTCTTACTGTATTTCTCACTGCATTTTCCTTCTGCATTTCTCCCTTGCATTCCAAAGGACAAAATTTGGGTCTTTTTAGTATTTAATTACCTTCCACCACGAATGTATGAAGACCGTTGTCATTCTTACCTTCTAGTTCAAGATAATTAAATAGGGGCAGCTGTCATACCCCAATTTTGTCCGGGCATATTTAAATTTTCATAGAATTGATTTCATTTTTATTTTTGCATCAGATGCATAGCATGACATACATTTGCATCATGAATAATACCTAAAATGTCAGTCAGAATGAATTTATTTGAGAATACGGAAAAATCGATTGAATCGTTAAAGATTTGAAGAAAGACTGTATATTTTAAATATATTTTATCCTGACAATTTTAGTGTGACTGGCTTAATTTTCCGAATAAAATTGATAATTGATTTCTATTTTTAATTGGTCATTTTCTTTTGTTTAGATATTTAATTAAAATAATTAGAGTGTATTTAATTTAATATCAGTTAGTTTTTTTAAATATTAATTAGTTTTTTTATTAGTTATTTTTAAAATATTAGTTAGTTTTTAATATTAGTTAGAGTTTTATTTTATAGTTTAAATTAATTATTAGTTAGTTTTTATTTATTATAACAATTAAAATATATTATTGTTGCATTGGATTCCCTCCACATAAAAGACAAAAAAAATCTCTCTTATCCTAACGTCTCTCTCCACTACAATTTCTGTCTGCTCCACTCACTCCCCACTAACCCTCTCCTCTCTCTCTACTGTACGAAAGAAAAGAAAAAAAAAGAAAAAGGAGAATCCCTATTTGAATCACCCAGCTCCCTCACGCTCAGACACCTACCAAAAAATTCGCTCACCTCACACTCTCTCAACAGAAATCCCCCACAAAACCCTTCCCTCTCTCAATCAGAAAAGGAGAAATCATTCTTCTTCCGTCTAAAAACGCGAAGCCCTTCATCTTCTTCAAACTCAACCGCTGGAACCCCTTCCGTGTCGCCTCCGTCAAGCCGCTCACCAAACACCGCAAACCCCAAATCGCCATCATCATCATCGCTAAGTTCTTCATCATCTCAAACCACCAACAAAAACCCACCTTCAACTGTCAAAAACCTCAAAACCAACCGGAAACCCTAAATCCGTCAAAAACTCACAAATCCATTCGCCCCATCTCTCACCCATTCCTTTAATAAACTTGAAATTTTTGTTTAGTTTGATTCACTGAGATTTGTTGCTTTTGTAAATATTTGAGGTTTACAGGGAATGTTTGAAGTTTCTCATTATGAGCTTTAGAGCCATGGCTCCAGACCGAAGGCAGCTGCAAAGCTTATCCCAAAAGAGAGACGAATCTTTCAAAGGATATGCACAACGATGGAGAGAATGACAGCAGCCGACCAGAAATCCTCACTCTCTCATTTTTTCCATTTTTGCATACTTGCATTTTTCTGTTAAAAAACTCAAAAGAACCCTTGCATCTTTGGTTTGTTCCTTCACATACAAAGCATTTGGAGGCCTTTGCAAGGAAAGAGTACTAGCTGTAACCATCATTTCGAGCTCTGTTATTTCCAAGCTCCAACAATGGCAGATGTTTTTTGAGTTGGAATCGACATGGTTAAGCTCAAAGTCCTCGAGCATTCAGCATTTGGAGCTACAAACTTCATCTGTTTCGTTATCTCATAGTCAAACAACAGCCATTTCATCACCTTGCTTCAGTTTTGGTACTTTAGTTGCTTAAGTTCTTTGAACTTGCTTGCTTTGCTATTTAGCAATTTGCTTTGAGGTATAATTACTTCTTCTTCATGTAGTCTGGAGACCCGGTCTGTTATTTGACCGGGCAAACTGTCTGAAGTCCTCCTTAAGAGGCAATGCTTGTGTGTGTTTAATTTTGTCCCAAGCAGGAAAAGTCCTTCAAGTAAGGCAATTGGTAGATCAAAGGGATAAGTAGCCTATCCCCTACTATTCAGTGAGTCCTCTCCTTGCTCCCATTACATGGTTGTAGCATTGAGATAAAAACCCAAGATCTATCGAGTCAATAATGTGGAAAGAGTTCCTACTTTCTGAACTCCCACACTTTCTGATATGCTCTCCCTAATCAGGGATAGAAGCAATGAGGCACACCCCTCATCTCCTTTTCATCTGCATCACCTTAGCCTCTCAATGGCAAGGTTAAGAGCGACATTTACCTATTACAGTGGACTTTCATAGTCATACCCTCTTGTGTGAGCCCCCTTGTTTGGCTATAGAGTGTGCTGTTGATATTGATTGATTGATTGATTGATTGTTTATCTCATATGCACATGTCTGCTTGTATGCTTTATGCACTCATCATCATTAATTGCTCATCAATGCATGATCATCTCATTTGTCTTTGTGATGCTATCATTGTTGTTTACCCATTGAGGACAAGTGTAAGTCCATTGCTTTGGCCTTTGTTCCTATGATGTGGAAGGATAGAGTGTAAGACCTCATTGGTCACTCATATCTTCTGTTGCTTTGTTTGTTTGTTTGTGAGGATACAGTATAAGTCCCTGTAAGTTGGCATCTGTTGTCCTGTGATCATGATTTGATCTGTTTGATTTGTATGTGAGGTTGCAGTTATAAGTCCCTGTAAGTTGGCATCTGTTTTTCCTATGATCATAAGTTGGTTTATCTGTTTATGTGAGGTTGCAATTATAAGTCCCTGTAAGTTGGCATTTGCATTCCTATGATCATATTGTTGTTTTTGTTCTTGTATGTGAGGATCCATTGTAAGTCCCTGTAATGTGGCATTGGTATTCCTATGATCATATGTGGAGTTAACCTAAGTCCAGATAGATTGGCAGTTGACTTCCATATTTCATCTTTGTTTTCTTTTGAGGAGATTAGTGTAAGTCCATTGAGTGGCTTCTGATATCCTGTTCTGTTTTAGGAGACTGGTGTAAATCCATCTATTGGTATCCGGTATCCGCCTTTTATTTCTTTGTTTGAGGAGATTAGTGTAAGACCATTGAGTGGCATCTGATATCCAGTTTTATTTTAGGAGATTGGTATAAGCCCAGTGATTGGCATCCGATATCCGCTTTTGCTTTCTTCTTTGTTTGTTTGTTATTATCCATTGCTTATTCCAAAGGACACACTTGAATCATCTCTCATATGATTTCAAGAAGCGAACCTTCTAAGAAGTTTTACAATCCATATCCATCCATTCATCATTCATTATGTCCTAAACCTTTTCACACATTTACTTTCCAACTTAACATAGATATTGTGCAAACATCTTCATGTTTTCTAACTAAAAAACCTGGACTCAAGTCCTTGACTTTTTTCAAACTCCATTTCATAACACTTCTTTTGAATCAATCCTAATCATACTTTGACTTCACTTTCATAATCACAATCAATTAACTTCACTCATTCACTTGTTTTGGCTCTGTCCATTGTTAATCTTTTCATGCATTAGCCATAGGTTCCAATTATCATTGTGGTTGATGTAAATCTTGCCTATCCTTAGTGAGTCGACAGTAAGACTTCCGTACTGAAAACAGGGCTAACCCCTCTAGTACGTCGAAGCTATCCTCGCATGGTGGATGTTGGTTTTGGTCGAGTGTTCTCCCATTGATAATGAAAAGCCTCAGTGCTTGTGTTTAAAATTGAATCCACCAACTTTTTGGAAATCTTTTAGCCGAACTACGGCGTTTTGATCCTTACCTTTGATGGAAGGTACGTAGGCAGCGGGTTCATCCGTTCAAACCCAATAACCCAATAAAACTTGTACATTCTTTTCTCATCATCCCAATCATGTTTGCACAATGTTTATGTCATAACAAATAACAATCTTTTACAACAAGTGTGAAAAGGGCTCCCTAGGAGTACCTAGGACGTCGTGGGTGCCTAACACCTTCCCATTGCGTAATTTACCCCTTACCCAGACTCTCTGATCTTTTTATTAGTTTTCTACGTGTAAAACTTCTTAGGCTTTTGTTCGCTTTTTAGCCAGTCCTTTGGATAAATAAAGTTCGGTGGCGACTCTGTTCGGACTAATTTTTTCCGCGACCATCGCGAGGAATCGCATTTTTCGAGATGCGACAGTTAGGCATTACTATTTCTAATTGGGGTCTGAGAAGCTGAGGACTGTATAACATTTACCCCCTCTTGGCCTATTTAGGACGTAGTGCAGAAACTGTTCAAGTGTAGACTTGATAATAGTTGTTACGTGATACTACACTCAGACGAGTTTCTCTTGAGAATATTATGGGTCGATGAGTCAGTCATCTTAATCTGTAATATCCGATAGATGGAATTAAGACTCTGGGAACTTTTTAGAACATGATCTACAGGTTTTTATCCTTAGTTCACTCCTTTGGGATGGTTCTTACCCAGACTCCATGCTCGTGACTTACAACAAACCCTTGATTCTTGGTTGATCCAATCAAGTCTTGTCAATATTAATGGAACTTGGGTGTTGGTAAGGTGTAAACCACAATCCACCAAAATGGATGATTGATCTTGACAATGACTTGATTCATCCCTTGACCTTTGTTTGTTTGCCTTGTGTGTGATCCCTTATTTGTGATTGTTGCATTCATGCATTCATGCCCATCATAACATTCATCACTCAAAAATTTCAAGGAACTAAGGTATCATTTGCAAATATTTTTCAGACCATGGAATATGGAGGAAGGAACACTAAGAAGTACAGTTTCAGATGTCTCGACTTGAAAGAGTTAAGGAAGCAAGCATCCTTTGTATTAGATCCCTTATACTTCAAACAACGCCATGGGAAGCTTTTGTCTATCTTGTCTGCTGATGTGGTTGAAGGACTTCTAAGTGTGCTAATGTAGTTCTATGATCCTCTCTATCGTTGTTTCACTTTCCCAGATTTTAAGTTTCTGCCTACCTTGGAGCATTATTCTCATCTTTTGGGGATACCTGTTTCTAGTAGAGTACCTTTTAGTGGGTTAGAGGAGATTCCTCGATCTAGTATTATTGTTGAAGCTCTTCAGTTGAAGAAGTCTGAGATAGAGGCTCATTGGGTGAAGAAAGGAGGATTGTTTGGGTTGCCATTTGATTTCCTCATCAAGGAAGCTACTTCTTTTGCTCAAGTTGGTAGTGTGGATGCTTTTGAAGCTATCTTTGTGTTGCTCATCTATGGTTTTGCTTTGTTCCCTAACATTGACGATTTTATTGATGTTAACGCCATTAGACTTTTCTTGATTGGGAATCTTGTGCCTACTTTGTTGGGTGATATGTATTTCTCTTTGCATCTAAGGAATTCTAAGGGTGGTGGAACCATTGTCTGTTGCATTCCTCTTCTGTAAAAGTGGTTTATTTCGTACTTGCCTCAGACACCTGCTTTTGTGGAGAATAAACAATGTCTACGGTGGTCTCAGAGACTTATGTCTCTCACTAATGATGATATAGTTTGGTATGATCCGCCTTTAAGCAGTTTGGAGATTATTGATAGTTGTGGTGAATTCTCTAATGTGCCTCTCATTAGTACACAAGGAGGAATTAACTACAACCCTGCTTTGGCTCGTCGTCAGCTTGGGTTCCCCTTGAGAGACAAACCTAATAACACTTTGTTAGAAGGTCTTTTCTATCTAGAGGGTAAAGATCCCCAACATTTGAAGCAGAAGATTGTGCATGTGTGGCATAATGTGCATAGGAAAGGAAGATCCGAGCTTGGACCGTGCAATTGTGTAGCTTTGGAGGCTTACACTCTTTGGGTGAAGAACAGAGCTTTGGAGTTGAAGATGCCTTATCCTTGTGAAAGACCTATGTCTATGGTTGGGGTTGAGCCATTAACTCTCCCTAACCAAGATGTAGAGGAGTTGGAAGACGCGCTCACATAGATGAAGCAAGAGAAGGACATGTGGGGAGAGCGTTTCCATGCTTTGAGAAAGAAGCATGAAGAGTTGCAGTTGGAGTCTAAGGACAAAGATGCACTTATTGAGCTACTTGAAGACCGAGTGACGATGAGACAGAGAGAGCCAGAGGTTTCATCTTCTAGAATGCCTTAGCCTTCCGTTGCTTGGAAGAAGATTGTTGATCAGCTTGTCCTCGAGAAGACTCAATTGAAGACTTCTTTTGAGACCGAGATTCGTCACATTCGAAGGAAGTACGCGCCTTCAGCCAGTTCTTCTGACGTTATTAGGGATCCTTAAGATGACTAGTCTCCTTTTCTCTTGTATTTTTTCATTTGGTTTCTGAAATTGTATTCAGTGTAATCCTTCCAATTATATAAATGAAAAAGATATTTTTGGTCATATAAAAATTATTTCAATTGTTGATATATATGTTTGCAAATGATATAGTAAGTTCCTTGAAAACAAAAATAAATAAACAAGCATTGCATTTCATGCATCATTTGCATAAGCATGTTTCTCTTTCGCCAGATGTCTCATTGGTGTTTTTTTTGTGCTTTAGCCAAGCTGACTCATCGATACAACACCCGCACTAATCACTTCAAAATTATGGAGCATCTAGAGGAAGAGAACAGAGAGATGAAGGACGAGATTGCACGCCTGACTGCGATTATGGAGTCAGTTCTTGCTGCTTAGAGTCAATCTTCTCTAACGCCGACAACTCCTCCTCTTATGAGGACTATTATTTCAGAGGTGTCTACCTCTACCATGCCTGCTGCTACCACTTATTTTGCATCCACTATGCCTGCCGGATTCCCGTGGGGAATGTCGTCCAACTTTATGCCTGAGGGCTTTACGCCTACTTTTTGCTTCCATGCCGGCATCTAGCCCGGTCATGTGTGTGCCACCTCCCGTTGTGTACACCTTACCTCATGTAGAGGACACCATCTATCACTCTGAGCCGTCTGAGGGTCCGGATGTCTACGAGAAAATGGATGAAATGAAAGACTAGTTTCTTGAGTTGCACAAGGAATTAAAGACGCTAAGGGGTAAGGACTTGTTTGGAAAGAGTGTTGTTGAGTTGTGTTTAGTTCCCAACGTCAAGATCCTGGTGAAGTTCAAAGTGCCTGACTTTGAAAAGTATAAAGGGAACACTTGTCCGCTCAATCATCTAGTGATGCATGCTCGCAAGATGTCTACTCAGACCGACAATGATCAACTGTTGATTCATTATTTCCAAGACAGTCTGACTAGTGTTGCGCTCCATTGGTATATGGGGTTGGATAGTGCAAGCATTCTCACTTTCAATGACTTGGGAGAGGCTTTTGTCAAGAAATATAAGTACAACATGGACATGGCGCCTGATAGAGACCAGCTGAGGTCTATGTCTCAGAAAGATAAGGAGACTTTCAAAGAGTATGCGCAGAGATGTAGGGAATTGACTACTCATATCACTCCTCCTTTGGAGGAAAAAGAGATGACAAAGATCTATCTGAAAACTCTGAGTTCATTTTATTATGAATGAATGATTGCTAGTTCCCCCAGTGACTTTACCGAAATGGTAAACATGGGGATGAGGCTTGAGGAAGGAGTCCGAAAAGGACGTTTGTCGAAAGATGAAGCATCATCGAGTAAGAGATATGGTATCAATTTTGGGAAGAAGAAGGACAATGAAGCGAATGCAATAAGCAATGGGAGGCAGAGGAGGCCTCAGATCAAAAGGAATCAACCATCCTATCAACATCATCATCAAGTATCTTTAGTTATTCTGGTATTTTCTAATCAACAATCAACACCAGTTCAACAACCACAATGTCAACAACAACAACCGCAACAACGAACAAACACCTACAACAACAATACCAACAACAATCATCATCAACAAAACTTTGAGAGGAAAAAGGTCTCTTTCGACCCGATTCCTATGTCTTATGCAGAATTATAACCGTCTTTGGTTCTCAAAAACCTGATCCAACCAAGAAAACCGCCACAGATTCCAGAACCACATCCATGGTGGTACAAGCCTGACCTCTATTGTGCTTTTCATAAAGGAGAAGCCGAACATGATATCAAGAATTGTTATCCGCTAAAGTATGAGGTTCAAAAACTGATGAAGAGTGGAATGGTGTCCTTCGAGGACCGTGCGCCGAATGTGAAGCAAACTCGTTTCCCGCCCATGGGAACTCTTCTGTGAATATGGTATATGGTTATCCTGGCGAGTTTAAGGTTTTTGATCTGCGTTTTATCCGAAGGTCCTTGGTACAAATGCATAAGGATGTCTGTTTGGTAAGTGATTGTGAACATGACCATGACGGTTGTGTTATTTGCAGTGTTAACCCGAGGGGTTGTGAAGTTGTGAAAAGGGACATTCAACGACTGATGGATGAAGGCATGATTCAAATTGTTCAATCCCGTCATGTAGATGACGATGTAAATGTCATAGTGCCCATTTTGAAGCAGCCAGAGAGATTGGTAATTCAGTACGACAGCAGCAACAGTAATAATGTCAGCAATAGATCAGTATCGCTGTTGGTTATATGATTAGCGGGCCTAGTCCCGTATTCATATGATAAAGTTGTGCCGTATCAGTATAATACTACAATGATAGAAGGTGGTCAAGAGGTCTCGTTGCCTATGACTAGCTCTGTGGTGAGCATTGCTGATATTACTAAGGTGACCCATAGTGGTCGTGTGTTAGGGCCGATGTTCCCAAAGGATAAGGAAGAATCAGTTGTGAGTAAGAAGGTGGAAGTGCCTATTGAAGATCCAGTTGGTGTTTCAAAGGGTAAGTCTGGTGAATCCAGGGATTTAAAGGCTAATAATGATGATGAGGTACTTCGTCTAATAAAGAAGAGCGAGTTCAACATGGTGGAGCAGCTGCTCCAAACCTCCTTAAAAATCTCAGTGTTGTCTCTGCTCATGAATTCTGAAGCGCACAGAGAACCACTGCAGAGAGTTCTTGAACAAGCATTTGTAGAACATGATGTTATAGCTGACCAATTCGATCATATCTGTAACACCTCAAAATTTTCCCTCCTCTTCTTGGGACTAGTTTAGCATATTGCATTTCATGTTTTAGGACATTAGGCATTTGCATATTGCATATCATGTGGAAATAAAGAAAGTCATCCTCCAAAGTCTTTTCAGAGATGAGAGACTACATGATTCAAGCTTGAGGGTTTCTGTGGACTGATTGTCAACCACCTGAGGGTGTGCACTTCAATTAGGGTTTTTCTAATCCTTCAAAGGTGGAGCATTATCTTGGTTGCAAGGATATGTCACCATCATCATGGTTATGTCATCGCCCAGGGTCTCATTGTTCACTCTTAGGTTCCTTTGGATTAGGGTTTTAACCTCTGGTCAACCCTAATCAATGTTCTATTCCAGCCAGGGATTCTCAAGGAGAAGAGGTATTCTATTGAGATGGAGATCACATGGTTATGTGGAGAAGCTTATTTGAGCTAGGGTTTCATTTCTGAGCCAATTCCTCAAGTGGTTGAGGCTCAAGCTGATCAGAGCATGTCAAGGTCATCTGAGGACCTATACAGTCAACTGTGCAAGAACTGAGGGCTAGGAGGGGGAGAAATGGTTTAATACACTTCATTCATGTTCAAAAGGGATTCATTCATCATGTCAAACACATACCTTGAAGATTTTGAAGTCAGATCAAAAGTTTCCCAAAATGGAAAGTGACCTGTAATTGAAAGTGTCCAAAAATGGAAAGTTTTTGGACCACATTCAACTTAACTTTCCAACATCAACAAAGCTTCAAATGAAATTTTTTCCAACATGAAAGTTGAAGATCTTTCTCTCCCATGTCCAAAAAGTCCAAGATCATGAGCATCTGATGAATGGTTGAGGAGTTATGAGCAAATGATCATCAAGGGTGCATGGAACTTCAAAATGCCATAACTTTTGTTTCAAAACTCCAAGTGAAGCCACTCTTTTTGCAAATTGCTTCTTATGACCTATAATTTCCAAATCAAGCATTGCATTGCACGAAAAAAGTTCATATGACCATGTGTCCATTCATGTGCATTGTGGATGGAAAAGTGGTAATTCAAAATTGATTCATCATGCATGCCAAATACCATTCAAAATTGGTTCATGAGCTGATTTTAAGTGTTTTTGAACTATTGCATGCTACTGTTCACGTAGGAATTAGCCATGCACCCTCACTTTTGCAATTTTGCATTTCACCTCCTATTTCATTAATCTTAATTAACCAAGTTCAGTTGTGATTAGCATGGTGATTAGTGGACCATATAAATAACAAATCCTAACAAAATTTGGCAAAAACACATTTTCTAGATCTAGAATTTGCTTTTCCCTCCAAAACTCTCTCTCCTTGAATTCCAAATTTCTTCACACAACTCTTTGAGATTGTTGTAGATTCATCATCCTCATGGAATTTGGAGCACGATTCAGCCATTATTCGTGGAAATTGAACAAGATTTGAAGTTGTTCAAGTGCACTCACATGTCAATGGAGGTTTGATGTTCAGCTAGATTCAAGCCAATTCAAGAGCCATTTCGTGTACAAAGCTACATCACAAGGTTCATAGAGAAGATTTGGAGCTGGAGGGAGCTTGAATCTACAGAGACAACTCACTGTTCTTCAAGAGGTACTTTAGTCGCTTTAGCTCATTGCTTGAGCTTTGCTTTCCTTGTGGTTCGCATACCATCTAGGTAATCTCTCTAACTCCATGTAGTCTGGAAGCCCTGTCGTTTTCTTTTGGTAGGCATTTGGCTGAAGTCCTCCTTAAGAGGCAATGACTGTGTTTGTTTACTTTTGTGCTAAAGACCTCCTTGTTGAGGCATGGATACATGTTAAGACCTCCTAAGTGAAGAGGCGATTGTCAGATAGAAGGGATTTGCAATCAATCCCCTGCTATTCCGTTGAGTCTTTCATTATGCTCGCACTACGTGCTGATGCTTTTGAATAAACACCCAAAATCTTGTATAGAGTCAGTCAGGTGGAATAGGGTCCCTCATTCTGGACCCCCAAACCTTCTTTGTCTTGAGCTCACCCAGGCCAGGGTTAAGAGTTATGAGGTCTAACCCTCATTACCTTTCATCTGCTCACCCTAACGGTCAATGTCAGTGGTTAAGAGCCCTAGACACCCCTTCCAGTGTTGGCTTGTTTGTCGAGGTTGATATGACCCCTTGACTAAAGCCCAACCTTGTATGAGCCTCTTGTTTGTATATAGCGTGTGATTGCTTTTGATATGTTTATCTGCTTTCCACTTCTCATCTCCTTTTCTGCAGGAGTCGTATGGTCAACTTCCCAGGAAGTTGAACGTATGTAGAAATAGACTTGAGTTAACTCACTTCCTGTGTGAGTCAAACTCTTGTTAGACA
Organism: Lathyrus oleraceus; assembly: GCF_024323335.1. NCBI lineage: Eukaryota > Viridiplantae > Streptophyta > Magnoliopsida > Fabales > Fabaceae > Lathyrus > Lathyrus oleraceus. The sequence continues at coordinate 394,203,095 of NC_066580.1, read as the reverse complement.
CCTCAACCTAGGGTTATAATTTGCATGACGACTATTAGGCTCGAGTCAATCACCCTTTTAGTTCGTTATTCCTTGGTCTCTGGTTAGGAGAATTTCTCCCCCGTTTAGGGGAACTACGTCGCCCTGATCCTCATACCAGATGAGGCACGTAGGCAGGAGATCGTGCGAGATCTCTCCGGGCATCCTTTTTACTTTTTGTGTGTGTTTGCTTGACAACTATTAGGCTCGAGTGCCAGACTCCCTGTTAGCTTGTCTGTTTGATAACTTTTTGTGTGTGTTTGGAGTCGGATGTAAGACCAGCCATTGGCATTCCGTTTCCTTATTTGTGCCTTTGTTTGGAGTTGGATGTAAGCCCAGCTATTGGCATTCCGTTTCCTTGTTGAGTTTCTTTTGACGTCTCAGCGTCTTTGTGTTGTGTTTTGTTTCAACGTGCGTTAGCCGAACTACGGTAGCTCTGATTCTTATTCCAGATGAGATACGTAGGCATAGGATGTGATATCCTAGCGAGCCCGTTTCCCATTTCCCCGAACTACGTCGACTCTGATGCGACATCCTGCCGAGTCCCCTTCCTCCGTCTTCTTTCACCTATTTATTCCAGTGTGTGCATTCTTTGAGCAGTTTATCAGCAACCTTTTTCTATTCTTTTGAGCGTGGATCCCATCAAGTACGAAGGACGTGAGGGGTGCTAATACCTTCCTCTTGCGTAACCGACTCCCATACCTTGCAATCTCTGGTCGTAAGACCATTCCTTTCCCTTTTCAGGTTTACTTCGAGCGTTTCCTTTCCCTCCTTTGGGATATATAACGCACGGTGGCGACTCTGTGTGTTTTTTTCGCCGGTTGTTTTTCGCGTTGCGACAGCTGGCGACTCTGCTGGCGATTATAGAAGTTGACCTCTTGTTGGTCCATCTTCCCTGAGCGAGTCAATCCTAGCGCTCTCTAGGGTAGTTTTGGTTGCTTTTACTGCTTATTTATGGCATTTATGAGTATTATATTGTGACTGTATATATTTGCATATATGTTTGCATGCATCATATTATCATTGTGCTGGATTCTGTGCAGGTTTGGTTCCTCTGATTTGGGGTGGGTGTTCTGAGTAGGGCTAAAACCCAGGCCCAAGTATACACCTAGGATTAGTGTGGTCTCACGTTTCCTCACATGTTGGATCAACATGTTGTTGCGACGTGACATACCACAAGCCAGACGAGGTTCTTTTGAGAGAGCTCTTCCGGGTGGAGTATTCCACTTTGGTTGGGTTACCTCATCTGAGCTGTTGACTTCGGTGACCGTTCTTTCCCGGATCTTTGGTTTAGATGATATTATGAGAGCTGCAACGACACACCCGAAAGGGAAAACCCGTTGAGTATCTTGTCCGATTTTCGAGACCATTATCCGCCTTAGGATGACCTTGTTTGAATTCACCTGTGAGGGGAGGGTTGATTCCTACAGATGCATGTTCTGATGGTGATGTTTTGATGGTGAATATTGGTTCAGTTATTGATCTGGGTCCTATTTATGAGTGGGATTTATGGATTTATTTCTGAGACGCCGGAGTTCTGTCCGAGGTATTTATCAGTGGGGATCCGTTTATTTCAGGATTCCCTGGGGTGATACAGATGATTTTGTTGTTATCAGATCGATGATTTTCTGGTGATGATGGTGATATATCCTCTGGTTCCGTTTATTTCTGAATCTCCCAAGTTGGATTTATGGTTATTCAGTCCCTCAGATGGTTGTGATCAGTTCAGAGACCGAGGCTTCTGTACAGTTGATGATCAGATGACTTGGAGGATGGCACAGTGCATTGCATGCATGCATCAGCATCATTCCCATTTTGCATTCATCTGCATCTAACTCATGTTTTACCATATGCAGGGCACATTCTTGATTGAGATTCTGGTTGAGAGACTTCTTTGTTCCAGATATGAGGACTGGCTTGAAAGACGACGTTGTCTACAGTTTCTTTGATCCAGAGATTGGTGTGCTGAAGGATATGATAGCATTGATTACACCTGACCGTGTGGGGATGTTCCGTGAGACTTATGGTGGTATTCTGAAGATGGTTTTCAGGCTCACAGACAGTGATAGAAGTGCCATCCATACTCTTCTCCAGTTTTATGACCCGGGTTTAAGATGCTTTGTTTTCCCGGATTACTTGTTGGGACCTTTGATGGAGGACTATGCCAGTATTTTGGGTATTCAGGTCAGAGACCAGATTGCTTTCTATGTCACTAAGGAAGAACCTGATGTTGCTGAGATTTCTCGTACTCTTTATTTGAGCCCATAAGTGACTAAGGGAGGTTTGAAGGAGAAGGGAAAGTTGCCCGGTTTTCATTTGAGTTTCTTGGAGGGCAAAGCCAAGGAGCATGCTGTTTTGGGAGATTGGAAGGCTGTTTGTGCTCTGCTTGCTGGGAGCATTCAGGGAATCATCTTGTTCCCTAATTAGAAGAACTTTGTAGACATTAATGCCATCCGAATGTTTGTTCAGAGGATCCCTATTCCTACCTTGGTTGGGGATGTTTATTACTCGGTCCATAATCGGAACGAGAAGCGGCGTGGAGGCTTGATCAGATGTTGTGCTCAACTGTTGCACAAGTGGTTCATGGGGTATTTGCCTTCCAGAGGTGCCTTTGTCTTTCTCGACCATGCGGTTAACTGGGCGACCAAGCTGATGGGTTTGCGAGCCAAGGACATAGCTTGGACTCACAATGGTGTGGCTGGACGGGATTTTATTTACAGTTGTGGGAGTTTTCCCAATGTGCCTCTCATAGGAGTTCAAGGTTGCATTAATTACAACCCGACGCTTCTTAGAAGACAAATGGGATTTGCTGTGGAGGGTCCTCCTCTCGGGCGCGAGATTCAAGAGTCTTTCTACTTCCCGGCTTAGGTTATCTGACACGGTTGAGGCAAGTGTCTGGAGCATGGCGCCACATTCAAAGGAAAGGCAAGGTTCCTTTTAGTAAGGTTAATAGCAAGTCTTTTCCTCCATTCGATGATTGGCTCAGAAAGAGGATTGAGCTCACGCATCTACCATTTCCTAGGGGTGATCCTTGGTATCCGTTGATTGAGGGGCCACATTCTTCTGTCAGTATGGAAGAGTTCCTTGAGATGAAAAGGGAGAAAGATTAGCTGCAAGCAGAGAAGACTGAGTTGGAGATGAGTGTTGGTAGAATCCAAATGGCTAATCAGGAAATCAAAGGGAAAATAGAAGACCAGGATAAGAGACATGCTCTTGTGGTGAAGCGTTTTGAGATAGACATCGCTTATTATGGCAAGACCAGCCAAGCTTTAGAGTCATCCACGAGGGAGCATGACATCACCAAGGAGAAGTTGGCTAGAGCTTTAAAGGTCATTGAGGATGAGAAGAGAAGACAGATCCTTGTGAAGACTCAGAGGGAAGCTAGAGCCAAAGTCCTTACCACCGAATGGGAAGATAGGAAAGCGAAGATTATGGCTGAGAGAGATCATTATCTTGCTGAGAGGGACCATTATTTCCGACAGATGAAGATTCACCAGAAGGAGGTGGGAAGACTGCAGCAAGAGAACACTGAGTTTAAGTTTGCTGTGAAGTTTACCAGGATGGTTGATGATGTAGGGCCTTCTGTGGGACCTTCTTCAGATTAGACTTTTGTTGTTATGTGATGGATTACCGTCAAGCATGTTGACGGAATTCACTTGCTTGTATTTTCTTTCTGATTCTGGAGAATTGTATTGTTGGTTTGTATCAGTCTGATGTATGACTCTTGCACGTATAGTGCACTTTTGATATACAGTGGTTATTATCATTCATTGATTGATCTCAGAGCTTTATTTGCTTTGCCATGCTTCACTGACACAGCACACACATGGTCGGGCGATATCTTTGCTAAATCACAACTCTCTGCTCTGTATGGGAAAACCAGATGATTGACGTCAAAATGTTGCTGACAAATTATTATCTATCTCGATAAAACCAGGATTGAAAGACAGAGTGGTCCTCAAAAGGATAGACGTTGCATGCATGCATGAATCATAATAACTTGTCTTCTATTTTGCAGGTGTCGGTTTCTAAAGTGCTTGATTTTTTCAGGAATCGCTGTTCGCTCACGCAGAATTATTCCTTGCATGCATAGATACCCTACCAGACGCAACAAACCCAGACTGATGGATTCGTCCAACGCTGACATTCTCGAGCTGAAAGAGAAGATGGGAGAGCTGATTAACATCATGCAAGGGTTCGCTTTAGGTCAGAAAGCAATCGCCGAGAAGGTGGAAAGGATTGAGAGCTTGTTGAAAATGGGGGAAATACAGGGAATTGCTCCGTCGTCTGGAGTAAAGAAGCCCTTCGATAATGGTCAGCGCAGGAAGAAGGGTGAATCGAGTGTTGTGTATGCGCAGAGAGGATACGGTGGGGATCATTACTACCAGCATACTGCTGCGGTAACGATTCCTGCTGGTAATCAATCTGTACCACGGCAGCATCAGTCCCCTCAACAAAGAACACAGAGAGGTGGGTACCAAGTGGGAGGAAGGATGGCAAATCGTCAGTTTGATAAGCCACCCATGACGTATGCTCTTCTGTTGAAGAAGTTGAAAGACCTCGGGATGGTACAGTTGAGGACGTTAGCTCCGTTGAGACCAGATCAGAGGCCCGTAAACTATGATGAGAATGCCAAGTGTGAGTTTCATTCTGGTGCTCCCGGACATAATGTGGAGGGTTGTAAAGCTTTTAAGCATGCCGTCCAAGACTTGGTGGATTCCAAAGCCATCAATTTTACACTGTCACTGAATGTTAATGCTAATCCCATGTCGGCGCATGGTCAGATGATGATGGGTGTAATTTTTGAGGATAAAGGTAAAATCGGGGTGACGGATGAGGATCAATTGAAGACCCCATTGGCTATGGGTGAAGAGACTGACAATGACTGTGAGCTTGACTCGTAGATAAAGCCGTGCGTACCAGGGATGGAGATCAAAAACTGGAAGGCCGAAAAGATCATCACTGTCACTTTGCGTGAAGAGTAATATTTCTGTTTTTAATTCTGTATGCATGAAAGCCATACGTTTTGCCCAAAACGTAATGGTCCATTGTAAGGGCCACCTCATGTGCATCATTTTGCAATGTTTTGCATCATTAATAAATGGATGTTTTTCGCATTAAAAGCGGTGTTCCCTGTTTTTCATTTATTTTTGCAGTTTAAAAAAAACAAATAAAAATGGCAATGGTTATTTTCATTTTTCTTTCTTTTGATCTGTCTCGTTCCGGCTCTAAAGCCATTATTCTCCGGATCTCATTGATAACAATCCTGTTACACCCTATATGACTTCGACAATCCGATCTATCATGCCGAAGAAGAAGGCGAAGAAGATTGTGATCTGTCGGAGGAATTAGCCAGGTTGTTGAAACAAGAGGAGAAGGTGATTCAACCGCACGAGGAGCAAGTTGAGATTGTTAAATCTGGGCCCCGAGGAGGTCTGAAAGGAAGTAAAGGTTAGGGCCGCCTTGGAGGCGGGTGTCAAGAGTGGAGGTGATGCCATTCGGTCTCAAGAACGCCGGTGCCACGCATCAAAGAGCTATGGTGACTTTGTTTCATGATATGATTCATCATGAAATTGAAGGCTATATTGATGACATGATAGCAAATTCCCAAACAGAAGAGGGGCATTTGGCAGATCTGGCCAAGTTGTTTGACTAGTTGAGACAATTCAAATTTAGGTTGAATCCGAATAAGTGCACTTTTGGAGTGCGGTCCGGTAAATTGCTGGGGTTTATAGTAAGCAAAAAGGGAATCGAGGTTGATCCTGCTGAAGTAAAAGCAATACGAGAAACGCCTGAACTGAGAACAGAAAAAGAGGTTCGTGGTTTCTTAGGTAGATTGAACTACATTTCATGGTTCATATCTCATCTAACAGCCACGTGTGAACCCGTATTCAAATTATTGAGGAAAGATCAAACGGTCAGGTGGAATAATGATTGCCAAGCGGCATTTGAAAAAATAAAAGAATATTTGCAGGAGCCTCCGATTCTGATGCCTCCTCTGGAGGGACGACCGTTAATTCTGTACTTGACGGTCCTCGAGGGGTCTATGGGGTGCGTACTGGGGCAGCATGACGAGTCTGGTCGAAAAGAGCATGCAATTTACCTTAGCAAAAAGTTTACCGACTGTGAAACAAGATATTCACTGCTCGAGAAAACTTGTTACGCTTTGGCATAGGCTGCTCGCCGACTGAGACAGTATATGCTGGTTCATACCACTTTGTGGATTTCCAAGATGGATCTGATCAAGTACATGTTTAAGAAGCCAGCATTGACCGGACGGGTTGCGAGATGGCAAATGATTTTGTCTGAATACGATATTCAGTATACCTCTCAGAAAGCAATCAAGGGGAGTGTATTGTTTGATTACCTCGCCCAGCAACCCATTGAGGATTATCAACCAATGAAGTTTGAGTTCCCTGATGAGGATATCGTGTTCCTTAAATCGAAAGATTGTGAGGAACCAATCCCGGAGGAGGGGCCTGACCCTGAATCCGAATGGATTCTGATGTTTGATGGGGCCGTTAACATGAATGGTAGTGGAGTTGGTGCTATTTTGGTTACGCCGAAAGGATCTCACATTCCTTTTGCTGCCCGGATAACAGTTGAATGCACCAACGATGTGGCTGAATACGAAGTTTGCACAGGTATCTGACCTCGTTGCGTACATCTACTGGGGCAAAGCCTTTCTCGCTGTGTATGGATGGAAGCCGTGCTACCAGTCGAGGTCCAAATTCCATCAATGAGAGTCCCAATAGATGTGAAATTGAAAGAGGCTGAATGGATAAAGACTCGGTACGAGGAGTTGAGCCTGATGGAGGAAAAGAGGCTAGCCGCCCTTTGTCATGGGCAGTTGTACCAGCAGCGAATGAAGCGTGCTTTTGACCGAAAGGTACGACCTCGTGTGTACCATGTGGGAGATATGGTGTTGAAAAGGATCCTTCCTCCTCAAAACGATCGTAGGGGCAAGTGGACACCCAATTATGAGGGTCCATTTGTGGTTAAGAAGGTTTTCTCTAGCGGAGCCTTGTTGTTGACGACCATGGATGGCGAGGATTTTCCATCCCCTGTGAATGCGGACGCAGTTAAAAAATACTTCGTATAAGAGACCCGCTGGACGAAAAGAATAAAATAGTCCAGGAAAAAAATGGGCATCCCGGCGAACTAGAAAAAAATGAAAAGGTTCGGGCAAAAATTAGGGATAAAAAGGAAAAAACTGTACACCCGACAAGTCGAAAACCCCACAAGGGCGGCTTGGGCAAAAAAGGGTATCCCGGTGGACTGAAAACCCGAAAGGGCGGTCCAGGCAAAAGAGGGATTGAAACGAACAACTGCGTCTAGCATGATCATTTGGATATGACATGGATAAGCCCCGACAGAGATCGGTCGGAAGCGTCTTGTTCAGAAGGCAGAAAGCACGGAGAGTCTTGAGGACATATGGGGTGTAACCGAGTTGGAACTCGATGAGATCACGGGTTCACATTGCCATTAGGATAGATTTTTCCTTTTATCCGCAATCAACTCTTTTCAGGGATTGCTTCTTGTGTACTGCTCATATATGAGCCACATTTTTTTCAATCAATAAAATGCATATTCAGTCAAATAATTTTGTTTTTGTTTTCATTACCGCTTTGATTGCAAAAACATCCAGTTATTTTTGATAAAGAATCTTTGCATTTTGAAACATAGGGATCCCTTCCGATGCATGTTTATAAGATTGAAAACGTGAAATCTTATTCGGAAAGTTGAGTGACCTAGGTGTTGAAATTTTGGCGCCTGGGGCACGTTTTTGTCTAACGATCTCTTTTACAGGTGTTGTTAGATGTTTTCACTCACTTGCAGGTTGTGATGTGAAGCTTTTGACAAAAGATTTCCGTGGAGTCCAATCAGGGAAAGACGTGCGACGATCCTGGAGGGTTAATCAAGAAGACTCTTCAAAGTCTGAAATGGAAAGTTGACACTGTGGTTAAATGGTGAATGTCAGCGGTCGACGAGTCGACCGGTGTTCCGTGCCAGATATTCCGTATTTCCCCTAGCAGGGTTGGGATTGTTATTTCCCCAGCAGGTTCGAGATCGGTGTTGCCTCGGCAGCCAGGCCTGAGGTTGTTTCCCTAGCAGGGTGGAGGTTGTTATTTCCCCAGCAAGTCGAAGATTGCTGTTTTCCTCGCAGAGTGCGTTGGTAGCTGTTTCCCTAGCGAAGTCCCTAAGCGGATCGGGTTCAGTGGAGGTCATCCCTGGTGAGGGTTGTCCTTTCCCCAGCAGCAGTGTTATTCCCCAGCAGGGTGGAGATTGGAGTGGTAGCAAGTTCCTCAGCAGAGTGCCTCGAGCTCCCTAGTAGAGTTCCCTGAGGGGGATACTTTTTATGCATTCATCATTTAGAAAAGCATAATAAATTGCGTAGCATTTCCATGGTTATGGAGCATTACGCTGAAAAAAACTCATGCATAAGCATTGCAAGCATAAGCTAGTCTCAAGCCGTGGTTACCGTTTGAGAATTGGTTTATTTGGTTGGAAGGTCAGCCTCAACATTGCAAGCATCAGCTATCCTCAAGCCGTGGTTACCGTTTGGGAGTTGGTTTCACCGGATGGTGAAGATGTTACTCCGAGGAGTTTAATATCATGACGTTGGATAAATTAGACTCAAGCCGTGGTTACCATTTGAGAGTTGGTTTCACCGGATGATGAAGATGTTACTCCGAGGAGTTTAGTATCATGACGTTGGATAAGTTAGACTCAAGCCGTGGTTACCTTTTGAGATTTGGTTTCGCCGGATGATGAAGTTGTTACTCCGAGGAGTTTAGCATCGTGACGTTGGGTCAATGGTATTCCCCAGTAGTGCGATATTGGAGGAAGAATTTCTGTCGGGCGGAGATGGAAATAAAAAAAATCAAAAAAAGTGTTGGGGTCCAAGAAAAATAAAAAAAATCAATCAACGAAGTATCGGGGTCAAAGAAAAAGAAAAAAATCAATCAACGAAGTTCTGGGGTTCAAGAAAAGAAAAAGTCAGAAAGTTCTGGGGTTCAAGAAAAGCAAAAAATATAATAATCCCCAGCTGAGCGCAAATTGGTCGTTCACTGTGGATTAAGTAGGGATGGCATGCTCATGGCTTATTATCCCCAGCATAGGTCATTGGCCCCCGTGCCGCCTCATTTATCACTTTTCCTTATCTCTGTTGATGCTAACAAGCATGAAGTTTCCGATGTTCAGATCGAAGAAGTTTCCGACGATCAGGTCGAAGTACTTGTGGCACTCAGGCCAGTTTCCGATGTTCAGATCGAAGAAGTTTCTGACGATCAGGTCGAAGTACTTGTGGCACTCAGGCCAGTTTCCGATGTTCAAATCGAAGAAGTTTCTGACGATCAGGTCGAAGTACTTGTGGCACTCAGGCCAGTTTCCGATGTTCAGATCGAAGAAGTTTCCGACGATCAAGTCGAAGTACTTGTGGCACTCAGGCCAGTTTCCGATGTTCAGATCGAAGAAGTTTCCGACGATCAAGTCGAAGTACTTGTGGCACTCAGGCCAGTTTCCGATGTTCAGATCGAAGAAGTTTCCGACGATCAGGTCAAAGTACTTGTGGCACTCAGGCAAGTTTCCGATGTTCATATCAAAGAAGTTTCCGACGATCAGGTCGAAGTACTTGTGGCACTCAGGCCAGTTTCCGATGTTCAGATCGAAGAAGTTTCCGACGATCAGGTCGAAGTACTTGTGGCACTCAGGCCAGTTTCCGATGTTCAGATCGAAGAAGTTTCCGACGTTCAGGTCAACGCACTTGTGGCATTCAGGCCAGTTTTCCGGTATTCAGATCGAAATGGTATTCAGACCGAAATGGCATTCAGGCCAGTTTTTCAGGCATTCTGGCCAATCTCTCGGTGTTAAGACCAATATTAATACTCCCAGATTCCGATGCTCAGTATTCAGACTGATGAGCGGCGTTCAGGCCATGTTGGTTCCTATGTTATCATTTATTTTGGTATCCAGGTCAATATTCCTCTTCGGTATTCAGGCCGACTTTCACCGTACCAGACAGATTTTTCTTTCAAAATCACTTCTTTGCCGATCCTGACAGGCATTGTTATTTATTTCCCAGCGGAGCGCAAATTGTTCATTTGTTCTTGGTATTCAATCACTCTTCACCCTGATCATCTGAAAGCCGAGGTTGTTCATATCGACAGGTTCATAATGGATTGAAAAGGGGCAGCTGTAACACCTCAAAATTTGCCCTCCTCTTCTTGGGACTAGTTTAGCATATCGCATTTCATGTTTTAGGACATTAGGCATTTACATATTGCATATCATGTGGAAATAAAGAAAGTCATCCTCCAAAGTCTTTTCAGAGATGAGAGACTACATGATTCAAGCTTGAGGGTTTCTATGGACTGATTGTCAACCACCTGAGGGTGTGCACTTCAATTAGGGTTTTTCTAATCCTTCAAAGGTGGAGCATTATCTTGGTTGCAAGGATATGTCACCATCATCATGGTTATGTCATCGTCCAGGGTTTCATTGTTCACTCTCAGGTTCCTTTGGATTAGGGTTTTGACCTCTGGTTAACCCTAATCAATGTTCGATTCCAGCCAGGGATTCTCAAGGAGAAGAGGTATTCTATTGAGATGGAGATCACATGGTTATGTGGAGAAGCTTATTTGAGCTAGGGTTTCATTTCTGAGCCAATTCCTCAAGTGGTTGAGGCTCAAGCTGATCAGAGGATGTCAAGGTCATCTAAGGACCTATAGAGTCAACTGTGCAAGAACTTAGGGCTAGGAGGGCGAGAAATGGTTTGAGACACTTCATTCATGTTCAAAAGGGGTTCATTCATCATGTCAAACACATACCTTGAAGATTTTGAAGTCAGATCAAAAGTTTCCCAAAATGGAAAGTCACCTGTAATTTTAAGTTTCCAAAAATGGCAAGTTTTTAGACCACATTCAACTTAACTTTCCAACATCAAAGAAGCTTCAAATGAAATTTTGTCCAACATGAAAGTTGAATATCTTTCTCTCCCATTTCCAAAAATTCCAAGATCATGAGCATCTAATGAATGGTTGAGGAGTTATGAGCAAATGATCATCAAGGGTGCTTGGAACTTCAAAATGCCATAACTTTTGTTTCAAAACTCCAAGTGAAGCCACTCTTTTTGCAAATTGCTTCTTATGACCTATATTTTCCAAATCAAGCATTGCATTGCATGAAAAAAGTTCATATGACCATGTGTCCGTTCATGTGCATTGTGGATGGAAAAGTGGTAATTCAAAATTGATTCATCATGCATGCCAAATACCATTCAAAATTGGTTCATGAGCTGATTTTAAGTGTTTTTGAACTAATGCATGCTATTGTTCACGTAGGAATTAGCCATGCACCCTCATTTTTGCAATTTTGCATTTCACCTCCTATTTCATTAATCTTAATTAACCAAGTTCAATTGTGATTAGCATGGTGATTAGTGGACCATATAAATAACAAATCCTAACAGAATTTGGCAAAAACACATTTTCTAGGTCTAGAATTTGCTTTTCCCTCCAAAACACTCTCTCCTTGAATTCCAAATTTCTTCACACAACTCTTTGAGATTGTTGTAGATTCAGCATCCTCATGGAATTTGGAGCATGATTCAGCCATTATTCGTGGAAATTGAGCAAGATTTGAAGTTGTCCAAGTGCACTCACATGTCAATGGAGGTTTGAAGTTCAGCTAGATCCAAGCCAATTCAAGAGCCAATTCGTGTACAAAGCTTCATCACAAGGTTCATAGAGAAGATTTGGAGCTGGAGGGAGCTTGAATCCACAGAATCAACTCACTGTTCTTCAAGAGGTACTTTAGTCGCTTTAGCTCATTGCTTGAGATTTGCTTTGCTTGTGGTTGGCATACCACCTAGGTAATCTCTCTAACTCCATGTAGTTTGGAAGCCCTGTCGTTTTCTTTTGGCAGGCATTTGGCTGAAGTCCTCCTTAAGAGGCAATGACTGTGTTTGTTTACTTTTGTGCTAAAGACCTCCTTGTTGAGGCATCGATACATGTTAAGACCTCCTAAGTGAAGAGGCGATTGGTAGATAGAAGGGATTTGCAATCAATCCCCTGTTATTCCGTTGAGTCTTTCATTATGCTCGCACTACGTGCTGATGCTTTTGAATAAACACCCAAAATCTTGTATAGAGTCAGTCAGGTGGAATAGGGTCCCTCATTCTGGACTCCCAAACCTTCTTTGTCTTGAGCTCACCCAGGCAGGGTTAAGAGCTATGAGGTCTAACCCTCATTACCTTTCATCTGCTCACCCTGACGGTTAATGTCAGTGGTTAAGAGCCCCAGACACCCCTTCCAGTGTTGGCTTGTTTGTCGAGGTTGATATGACCCCTTGACTAAAGCCCAGCCTTGTATGAGCCTCTTATTTGTATATAGCGTGTGATTGCTTTTGATATGTTTATCTGCTTTCCACTTCTCATCTCCTTTTCTGTAGGAGTCGTATGGTCAACTTCCCACGAAGTTGAACGTATGTAGAAATAGACTTGAGTTAACTCACTTCCTGTGTGAGTCAAACTCTTGTTAGAGACCTCAACCTAGGGTTATAATTTGCATGAAGACTATTAGGCTCGAGTCAGTCTCCCTTTTAGTTCGTTATTCCCTTGGTGTCTGGTTAGGAAAATTTCTCCCCTGTTTAGGGGAACTACGTCGCCCTGATCCTCATACCAGATGAGGTACGTAGGCAGGAGATCGTGCGAGATCTCTCCGGGAAACCTTTTTTCTTTTTGTGTGTGTTTGCTTGACATCTATTAGGCTCGAGTGCCAGACTCCCTGTAAGCTTGTCTGTTTGATAACCTTTTTGTGTGTGTTTCGAGTCGGATGTAAGACCAGCCATTGGCATTCCGTTTCCTTATTTGTGCCTTTGTTTGGAGTTGGATGTAAGCCCAGCTATTGGCATTCCGTTTCCTTGTTGAGTTTCTTTTGACGTCTCATCGTCTTTGTGTTGTGTTTTGTTTCGGCGTGCGTTAGCCGAACTACGGTAGCTCTGATTCTCATTCCAGATGAGATACGTAGGCATAGGATGCGATATCCTAGCGAGCCCGTTTCCCATTTCCCCGAACTACATCGAATCTGATGTTTGATTCTGACAAACTACGTAGGCCCAGGATGCGACATCCTGCCGAGTCCCCTTCCTCCATCTTCTTTCACCTGTTTATTCCAGTGTGTGCATTCTTTGAGCAGTTTATCAGCAACCTTTTTCTATTCTTTTGAGCGTGGATCCCGTCGAGTACGACGGACGTGAGGGGTGCTAATACCTTCCCCTTGCGTAACCGACTCCCGTACCTTGCAATCTCTGGTCGTAAGACCATTCCTTTCCCTTTTTCAGGTTTACTTCGAGCGTTTCCTTTCCCTCCTTTGGGATAAATAACGCACGGTGGCGGCTCTGTGTGTTTTTTCCGCCGTTTTTTTTTCGCGTTGCGACAATATCATGGCTAACATCACTTCTTGCAATAATCTCAACTTCTGTGATTAAGAGCTCCCTGAGGAGGGAAGGAATCATAATCTGGCCATGCATATTTCTATGAATTGCAAAGAGGATGCTTTGTCAAATGTGCTTGTTGACACCGGGTCATCGCTGAATGTGCTGCCGAAGTCAACTCTGTCACAGCTATCGTACCAAGGAGCGCCTATGAGGTATATTGGAGTAATCGTCAAGGCATTTGACGGTTCACGAAAAACGGTTATTGGTGAAGTGGACCTTCCAGTTAAGATAGGTCTGAGTGATTTTCAAATTACTTTTCAAGTAATGGATATCCACCCGGCCTACAGTTGCTTGTTGGGAAGGCCATGGATCCATGAGGCAGGAGTTGTTACCTCTACATTGCACTAGAAACTCAAATTTGTGAAGAATGGAAAACTTGTGATTGTTGTAAGAGAGAAGGCGTTGTTGGTTAGCCACTTGTCATCTTTTTCTTATGTTGAAGCTGAGGATGAGGTTGGAACTCCGTTCTAGGCCTTATCTATTGTTGCTGAAAAGAGAGTTGGGGAACCTATGTCCTCATTGAAAGATGCTAAGAAGATTGTGGAAGAAGGTAATGTTGATTAGTGGGGGCACATGGTAGAGGTCTCCGACAACAAAGGCATAACCGGTTTAGGGTTCTAGAAAGGTTCATCAACTGCAAGGTCTAAAGATATGCAACTTAGCTTCCGTAGCGGAGGGTTCATTCATGGCAATGAACAACACTTAGGTGTTGTGCTAGAGGATGACGAAGAGGAAGACTGCACCAATTTTGTGACACATGGAAAGTCTTGCAACAATTGGACTGCTGTTGATATTCCTGTTATTTTGCATCGATCTAAGTAATTGCTTTTATAGGTTTTCAAAATCCTTCTCCTATGCCTAAGGGAGAAGTCAACATTGTTTGGGAATTTTCAAATTGATCATTAATAAAATTAATTCTATTCATCCACATCTATGATGTCTTGTGTTTACTTTTTGCTTTATTCTGAAAATGGTAATCATAAAAAAACATAAATAAACAATATAATTGTCCATTTGCATAATATTTGGTCACAAATCCACTTCTCTAAAAGCAAAATATCAAATCGTTATGCAGGTTTGTTCCTAACCCCATTGAATACAATGATCCTTATCCTTCTCCAAATTTTGAATTCTCCGTGTTTGAAGCCGAGGAGGAAAGTGATGTAGAAGTGAGTGATGAATTATCTCGTCTTCTTGAGCAAGATGAAAAGACCATTCAGCCGTTCGAAGAGCAGATTGAGCTAGTCCACTTGGGTTCCGAGGATGATGTGAAGGAAGTCAAGATTGGGTCTCGCCTGTGTTCAGATGTCAAGAAGACGTTGATTGATCTTCTTCGAGAGTATTCAGATGTGTTTGCTTGGTCCTATCAAGACATGCCTGGTTTGGATTCTGAGATTGTGCAGCATAGATTTTCGTTGAAGCCAGAATGCTCGCCAATCAAGCAGAAGTTGAGAAGAACGCATCCTAATATGTCTGTGAAGATCAAAGAGGAAGTGCAGAAGCAGATTGAAGCTGATTTCCTTGTGATCATTGAGTATCCACAATGGGTGGCCAATATTGTGCCTGTGCCGACAAAAGATGGAAAAGTCTGCATGTGTGTTGATTATAGAGATTTGAATAAAGCCAGTCCGAAAGATGATTTCCCTCTGCCACACATTGATATGTTGGTAGACAATACTGCTAAATTCAAAGTCTTTTTGTTTATCGATGGATTTTCCTGATATAATCAAATCAAGATGGCACCCAAAGATATGGAGAAGACCGCATTCATTACACCTTGGGGAACATTCTTTTATAGAGTGATGCCTTTCGGTCTAAAGAATGCTGGTGCAACTTACCAAAGAGCAATGACTACTCTTTTTCATGATATGATGCATAAAGAGATTGAAGTTTTTGTCGATGACATGATTGCTAAATCAATTGATGAAGAGGAACATGTTGAGCATTTGTTGAAATTATTACAGCGTTTGAGGAAATATAAACTCCGCTTGAATCCCAATAAGTGTACTTTTGGTGTTCGTTCTAGTAAGTTGTTGGGCTTTATTGTCAGCGGGAAGGGTATTGAAGTTGATCCTGCCAAGGTCAAAGCAATACAAGAGATGCCTGCGCCAAAACCTGAGAAACGAGTAAGAGGTTTTCTCGGCCACTTGAATTATATTTCCAGATTCATTTCCCACATGACTGCCACATGTGCACCTATATTCAAGCTTCTTCGAAAAGATCAGTCTGGTGATGGGACCGAAGACTGTCAGAAAGCTTTTGATAGAATCAAAGAATATCTGCTTGAACCTCCGATTTTGTCTCCACCTGTTGAAGGAAGACCTTTGATCATGTATTTGATTGTGCTTGAAGATAGTATGGGTTGTGTCCTTGGTCAGCAAGATGAGACTGGAAAGAAAGAATTTGTGATTTACTACCTCAGTAAGAAGTTCACCGACTGTGAGACTCGGTATTTTATGCTTGAGAAGACTTTTTGCGCATTGGCCTTGGCTACTAAGCGTTTGCGTCAATATATGTTGAATCATACCACTTGGTTGATATCCAAAATGGATCCGATCAAGTATATATTTGAGAAGCCTACTTTAACTGGGAGAATTTCCCGGTGGCAGATGTTGTTATCAGAGTATGATATCGAATACCGATCGGAGAAATAAATCAAATGTAGTATCTTGGCTGACCATTTGGCTCACCAACCAATTGAAGATTACTAGTCAGTTCAGTATGACTCTCCTAATGAAGAGATTTTGTACTTGAAAATAAAAGATTGTGATCAACCATTGCTTGAAGAAGGGCCAGAAACTGGTTCCTGTTGGGGCATGGTACTTGACGGAGTTGTTAATCAGTATGGTAATGACATTGGGGCAGTGATTATTACTGCTCAAGGCACGCATCTTCCATTTACAACTAGGTTGACTTTCAAGTGTACGAACAATGTGGCAGAATATGAAGCTTGCATTATGAAGCTTGAAGAGGCCATGAATCTCAGAATCAAGTATTTAGATGTCTTTGGAGATTCAACTTTGGTTGTGAATCAGATCAAAGGGGAATGGGAGACGAATCAACCCGGTTTAATACCGTATAGAGATTACGCGAGGAGGATTTCGACTTTCTTTACAAAGGTTGAGTTTCATCATATTCCTCGAGATGAGAATCGGATGGCAGATGCTCTTGCAACGTTGGCATCAATGATTGTAGTGAAGTATTGGAATGAGGTTCATAATTTGTCTGTGATGCGTATTGATAGGCCAACTCATGTGTTTGCTGTTGAAGGAGTCAAAGACGAGAATCCGTGGTATTTCGACATCAAATGTTTCCTTCAAATTCAGGTTTAGCCGACAATTTCCACTTGAATGGTGATATACTATACAAGAGAAACTTCGACATGGTTTTGCTCAGATTTATGGATAGACACGAAGCAAACTTATTGATGACCGAAGTGCATGAAGGTTCCTTTGGTACTCATTCCAATGGACATGCATCGGCGAAGAAGTTGTTGCGAGCAGGTTACTATTGGCTGACAATGGAATCTGACTGTTGCAAATTTATGAAGAAGTGCCACAAGTGTCAAATTTATGCTAATAAGATTCATGTTCCTCGGACACTATTGAATGTTATCTCTTCCCCATGGCCATTCTCCATGTGGGGAATTGATATGATTGGGATGATTGAGCCCAAAGCTTTGAATGACATCGTTTCATTTTAGTGGCAATTGACTACTTCACAAAATGTGTTGAAGCGACATCATATGCGAATGTAACCAAGCACGTTGTTGTAAGGTTTATCAAGAATCAGATTATATATCGTTATGGTGTGCCAAGTAAGATCATTACTAACAATGGATCGAACTTGAATAACAATGTGGTGGAAGCTCCTTGCAAAGATTTTAAGATTGCACACCATAATTCTTCTTCCTACAGACCTAAGATGAATGGGGTTGTTGAAGCTGTGAATAAGAACATTAAGAAGATTATTCAGAAGATGGTTGTAACATATAAGGATTGGCATGAGATGATCCCATTTGCTTTGCATGGGTATCGTACATTTGTCCGCACTTCAACAGGGGTAACCCTTTTCTCTCTTGTATATGGTATGGAGCTGTGCTCCCCGTAGAGGTTGAGATCCCATCATTGCGTGTGCTAATGGAAGCCAAGTTGACTGAGGATGAATGGTGTCAGACCAGGTTTGACCAGCTGAATTTAATTGAAGAGAAGAGATTGACTGCCATGTGTCATGGTCAGTTATATCAGCAGAGAATGAAGGAAGCTTTTGATAAGAAGGTCAAACCTCGTGTGTTTGGAGATGGTGACCTTGTGCTCAAGAATATTTTATCGTTCAAACCATATTCTAGGGGAAAATGGACTCCTAATTATGAAGGCACATATGTTGTTAAGAGAGCCTTTTCAGGTGGTGCTCTGATTCTTACAACTATCGATGGTGAAGAGTTCACTCGTCCCATGAACGCAGATGCAGTCAAGAAGTACTTTGCCTAAAAAGAAAAGAAAGACTCGCTAAGTTGAAAACCCGAAAGGGCGACTTAGGAAAAAATGAATGTCTCGATGGATTGAATACCAGGCGATCCAGGCAATAATTAGAGACATAAAAACAGAAAGAATTTCCCGAGAAGTTGAGTACCCCACCTTGGGGCAGCATATGAAAAAATTAGGGATTATGGAAAGTAACTGCATTCTGTTGACTTTGGAGAAGTTTGAGCACAAGGTTGACGTCGATTCATCATCTTGGAAGTGATCAAGAGCACAGTGGATATCAAGAGTTGGTAGAAGGATTAAGGATCATTTGTATTCAATGTAACCCTTTTCCATGTAAACTACCATTTTCAACTTTGTAAAAATCTATGGAGTCTTGTCATTTATAGACTACCGTCCCATTAAATAAAGTTGAGCTTTCGTCTAATTGTTTCTACTCTTATTTACGTCAGTTAATAGTTTAAATTTTATTATGATCATTTTGCAAATTTAAAACTCTTAATCAAAATCTCTTTTTTCTTAAAACATATAAAAACAAGAAATTTTCAAAGTAAATTAAAAAGGTAGTATCAATAACACTTCAAAGAGTAACAAGTTCTTAAGTGCTGAGCATCAGAGGTTCCCCAAGCAGTTAACCCTTCAGGTGTTCCTAGTTGTTTGTGTTGATCCGGTTCCCCTACAAAGTATTTATTCCCTAGCAGAGTTCGGATTCTTTTCCCCAGCTAAGTTGGTTGATTCAGTACCTTGCGGCGTGTTATTTCCCCGGCAGTGTTTTCTGTTTTCCCCAACAGGGTTGATCTTCAGCATATTAAGATGTTTCCTCAGTAGATAGCGTTGGTTTCCCCACCAGTCGCCATCTAACTCGCTCCTAGTCAGAGTTTCTTCCTGATTTCTGAGCAGCTGTTTTGTGTTTATCCTCTGTATGATTGTCTCCCATTGAATATGGTGTTGACCTAAAATTCCTTGCAGACTGGATAACTTCGCCTCTCCTAAGCATATCTCCTCCCTCGGCTAGATTTGAGCCTTTGGTTTGTTGATTTCTCTGTTCTTCAGCAGTTGTCTCTCTCTTTTTGTGGATTGACAGAGGATTGTATCGATGATTCAATTTCTTTGCGACACCTTTGTATCCTTTGTGATCGTTTTGTTAGCATAATCATCATATACATATACATTCATATAATTTAATAATTGCATATTTGCATCATCATATCTAATTAACTTGTTGGTTTGAGATTCTCATTCTCTGTATGGCGGTACTTTATCCCCATAAAAATTTCGGTGTCTGTCCACCCTCAATTGTAGAGCGTCAGCCACTTAGGCAGAAAGGCTTTAACTTTTCTCCTCTTCCCCACTGAGTTGTTCCTCGTGGATGATTATTACTTCAGTTTCCTTTCTAGTTGTTTATCTGGATGGAATCATTCCCCTTGAGTTATATTCTCATTGGGTTGAGTCTTGATTGACTGTTTCTTTCTAGATCTTGCCTAGATAGATGCTTTGAGTCTCCTAAGAGTTTATTGCCCAGTAACTGGTAATATTCTTCTTAGTTTGCAGTTTGTTACTTCTTGCCTAATACCCGACAAAAGTACCCCTGTTTTTCTCCGCAGTAGAGTCCCCAGTGGATCTATTCCCTAAAAAGTATATCCTTGATATGTTCATCCTAACCGATGGTGGATATCTTTCTCTCCCCTTCCTGAGTTTATCCTTGATATGTTCATCCTAACCGATGGCAGATATCTTTCTCTCCCCTTCATGAGTTTATCATTGATATGTTCATCCTAACCGATGATGGATATTCTCACCTTTGGTATTCTACCCAGTAAAAAGATAGTTGTAATCCATATTCTTGTTCCCATGAGAGTTAATCCTCGATATGTTCATCCTAACCGATGACGGGTTTCCTTCTCTTTGCGGTCTTCTACCCAGTAACCGGTAGTTGTAAATCCTGCTTTTGTCCCCTTCGCAGAGTTAATCCTTGATATGTTCACCCTAATCGGTGACGGATTTTCTCTTTGATGGTATTCTATCTAGTAATTGATAGATGTAATTCTTATTTTCTTCCCTCTCAAAGTCTATCCTTGAAATGTTCATCTTAACCGGTGACAGATTTTCTCTTTGTTGGTCTTCTATCCAGCATTCGATAGATGTAATTCCTACTTTTTGTTCAGTTGGTTTATCCTTGATATGTTCATCTTAACCGATGACGGGTATCCTCCTTGACAATCCCAGGCAAGACTATCCTTGATATGTTCATCTTAACCGATGATGAATTTTCTTCCCTGTTGAGTTTATCCTTGATGTGTTCATCCTAATCGATAACGGATACTCTCACCTTTGGTTTTCTGCCCAGTACTCAGTAGTTGTAAATCCTATTGTCTGCAGTTTTCCCTAGGAAGTTTTTTCTTACCCAGTAATCGGTAATGAATACTCCTTTCTGTTGATGCCCAGCGAGTCATCCTTGATATGTTCATCGTAACCGATGACGGGTGTTCTCTCTGTCATATCTTTATTATCTCCTTACCCAGTAATAGGTAGTAGATAATAGATTTTGTCTCCTCCTGTGTTCAAGTTTATTTCTTCCCCAGTTGAGTTGAGTGCGCATTTCCTTAGTGAAATCGCTCTTCCTGCATGACTCAAGTACTTCAGTGTTATCCTGACTTACTCGTATCCCCTGCAGATGTTGTTGTTTCCCCGGCTGAGTCTTTCCATATTTGTATGGAATTCCTCGAGTCCCCCAGTAGTCTTGAGTTGTAGCTTGGCCTACGCATAACTCCTTTTCCCCCCAGAGTCTCTGTCTCCCAGTGAGTTTTCGTTACGGAATATGTTATACTCCTGTGGACTTTCGGTCTCTCTGATTTCTTTTCCTTTGTGGCAACATTTCCCCACAGAGCATTAACTTTTACATTCGTATCATATGCATCATGAGGTCTCTTAGGGACCAAAGTTTGTTTCTATATATTGTTATTTAAGCCCATTCTACTGAGTCGACATGAAGATTTTAACCTTCGCCTCCTCAGTTAGAATGTCCTTAAATAGGGGCAGCTGTAAGACCCCAATTTTGATCCTAAGATCCCTCATGCAATTTCATCATAAGCATTAACATTGGGATCATACCTTGGCATCCTCCTTACCCCTCTTTCATTGGTTTTGCTTTAGGAGAGATCACCTAGAACTATGTGATTGTATCATACTTGTATATTATCATTTCACTAACCAAAATACCAAAAATATGTCTTTGCATTTGTCTAACTCTTTTGTAGGTAGGGCATGATCTCCATTGATCTATCAAGTTCATATCTAGGGTTTGAGACCCTCATGACAAAGAGCACATCTATGAATTGATCTAATAATGTTTATGAGCATCATATATGAGTTCCATTGATTCCTACATGTTATATTGATTAAGTTTGCTCCAAGAGTTTGAGTGTGATTTGCCTTGGAAACCCTAGTTTGATTGGGTATCTTTGGTAACTTCTCCAACAAGCTATCTCACCAATTAATATCAAGGTACACTTCAAAATTCATCATCTTATGCATGTATGATCTACCATGAGCCAAGAAAGTCCAAAGAATTGAAGGTTAGCAAGTTGGTTGATTGTGGTTGGCCAGATGAATTCATTTGATCAAAACTGGGTATCCCTAAACCCTATCTCCTACAATTTTCACCATATGAAAATTATTCCATGAAAAAATTTACTCTAAATGACATTCCAAACAACTTTCATATTGAGACCTAGATCTAGGTTTGCTTCGAAAATCATTTTCTATGTTGAAGTATTATAGATCATTTTGTCTAAACCCTAATTTGAAAGTCAACTTCCCAAGGCCATAACTTGCTCAATTTTTATGATATTAAATATTTCCAAGTTTCACAATCAAATTCAAGAGGTCTACTTCAACCTTTATGTTTGGAGTGAAAGCAAATTCAACTTTTAAGAGCATGTGATATGAGGTTACGTTATAGGTCATTTTTGACCTATACCATTGAACAAGTGATTTTTCCAAACTTCAAAAATGCATACCTCTATCATTCCAAATCCAAATGACATGAAATTTGTGACCATTTTGAAGGTATTTGAAAGAGATACAACTTTTATGAAGACACGTTTCTCATTTGAAGCTCACATAAAAATTTAAGCAAGGTGGAATATTGAGATGTATGACTTGAGACTTAGAAAAGTTTTCAACATGTTGAAATTTCCAAACTTCCACCTCCAAATTCTCCAGGTTCCAAGCTCCAAATGAAAAAGTATTGAACATAAAACTTGTTCCCCTTGTTCCAAGCAACTCAGTTGACACACCACAAAATTCAACTTCAAATCTTTCTATATATGTGGAGTTAGTGAAAATTAAGGTCAGATTCATGGTCTATGCCATTTTTCCATTCAGATCATGTCCTCCTTTTTTATTCTTGTGATGGTTGAAGGTGGACCAGTCCGCTGAGGGCCACCGGAGAAGAAGACCGGAGTCGCAACTCCGGCCGTGTGTTGGCATGTCTCCAACCATAGGATCCTTTGCAAATGATTTAATCTCACACGTTGGTTCTGATTACCATCCATGTGGCGCATTGACTTTATTCCACGATGGAAAGCGCGTTGAGGACCACTTGATCTGCCACCTCAATTAATGAGGGAGATCATGGCCATTTATTTGGTGTTTTGATGAGGTTTTAGGAATTTGACAAACCATATTTAATTTAAATGCCTTATTTTAGTATTTTTAATTTGAATAAATGCCAAATAATTTTGTTGACCAATAGTGATGACTTGTTAGAGTTTGACTCTTGTTGTTGGGCCTTGGTCAAGGTTGATTTGACTTTGTCAAGTTAATATAATTGGAGTTAGGGGATTGATGGAATTTACATTCCATTTCCCAAAATGAATGGATGATATTAATTTGGTAAAAGTCCTCCTTTGACCAATTTGAGTTTTGATCCATTCCCCTTCCTCTTCATCTAATTCCCTTTCTTTATGCATCCATCTCATTTGGCATATGATATCTCAAAGTCCTAAGGCTAGTTGATTGAAAAATCAACATAAGTATGGATGAGATTAGGCCACCTCTTTTGCATATTATTTTTGTGTGTTGTATGTTTCATGAGCATAGTCCATTATACTATGTCTCTAACATGCATTAACACCAAAATTCTATTGCCCGACCTACAATATTTATGACTTCTACATAAGTCCAATTACGATTGCTTAACATAGTGCTAAATTTATGACACAAAAGGCATATCATTCTAGTTAGTGAGATTGTAAGTCTCCCCTCTTTCACGGTGGAGTATTCTTCAAAGAATGACAAAAAAATTAAAAGCAAAAGCAAAACAATACTAACTTCTAACTCATTAACAACTAACCTTTAATTTCAAACCATTTACTTTAATGTCATTTAATTTTAGCCTTTATTCATTTGCCATTGTTCTTAAAATTCTAATTGTTTATGTTAATGCAATTTTCACTTTGTCCACATGGACCATATTGTGTGATATATCTTGTTTGTGTATACTTTACTTCTTTGTGTGGTCTTTGACCATTAATGTATACAATAACAACAAAAACCCTAAAAAACTTTTGTGTGGACTGTTGGCTTGATCTTGGACAAATCGACTTAGAACTTAGGTAACATTCCTATGCCAAAGTACTTGGCCAATGCCAACTTATTGAGAAACCAATTGCTTGCAACTTGGAACTTCATCTGATAAATCATTCAAGATCCCTCTGAGTTCATCTGCAACGTGATCATTGTGAAGCTGTTATTTTGAACCTGTGACTTGTGGAATTCATCTGTTGATGGGCTAATTTGAAGAAGATCATGGAATGGAAAAATCTTGGATGTGGCTATCTTTATTTGATTCCTTTTCTCTTCAAGATAATATAATTGTGCATTTGTGTGTTGCTTGATTCTAAATGTCCAAGGGAATTCTGGGTTTTTATTGACATTCTTGTCTATTGGATTGCTACCCATTTGGTCAGATCTTTTCAACTCTTAACTTTTAATTTTGTGCATAGGATTAGTCTCTTCATCTTCTCCCCATTTCTTTAATTTAAAAATCTCTCCCTCCCTTTTCAAAATCTTCTTTGTTTGAACTTATTTTGTTCTAAACTTTGACCACTTTGTAAAAAGATAGAAACTTTGGCCTTATGCCATTGTATTTTCAAACTTCTATTCTTAAATCAAAATTTGTAAATAAACTTAACTATACTTGACTTAAACTTTCAAAAATCCAAAAAGAACTAACTCATTCAAATCATTTTTAGGCCTTGGTGCCTTTCAAACTTAATTTTGTTAAAAGCAATGCATCCACTTTCAAACTTAATTTTCTCATCCCCCCATTCTATTTGTTTGTAAATATCATCTTTGTACTAAATACATATGCACACAAAAAGGGCTCCCTAGGAGTACCTACGACACTTTTGGTGCTAAGACCTTCCCTCTGTTTAACCAACCCCCTTACCTGTAATCTTTGACATTTTATTAGTTTTGATTTGAAAACTTATTACTTTTGGGTTTTGTTCATACTTTTTCCCTTTTGCCTTGGAAATAATAAAAGCGCGGTGGCGACTCTTGTTATTTTATGTGTAGCTTATCCATAGCTTGATGATCATGAATTTACCACTACAGTGTGTGGTATGCTTTAGGAGCTTGGTCTTTTATACCTTGTCTCTAGCATTCATTAACACCAACATTATTATCAACCAGCCTTAGATAGGTGTGACTTTTATATAAGTCTAATTACGATTGCCTAACAATGCGCTAAATTTGCCTCAAGGCACCAATTAACATACTAACTTGACAACTAACATTTAATTTCCTTGTCATTTACTGTTGATTCTAAGTGTTGGCAGCAATTTTGGTAAAACAAAGAGTGTTCACTAGATGTCATATGTGATGTCTTAACATAAGATATCCTATGTACCTGCTGGAGTTCAAGAACATGTGCAAGCAGGATTGTTTCAGAATGCCACATACAATGCCATGGCTTCTGATATTGGTTGTACCTGCTGGAGCTTAGAAGAAAGACATGTTCATGCAGGATTGCTTCAGATGACCTACGCAAGGTCATGACATCTGATATGGTTGTTCCTGCTAAAAGCTATAAAAGGAATTATTGGATTATGCAGAATTTTTCCAGGATGTCAGACCCGATGTCATGACATCCTGTACACAGAACATTCAATATGAATGTTTGGTGTTTTATGATTGCACAATTAATGGCAATCTTTGAATGATTGAAGATTTTATTAGTTGGCGCATTCAATCATTGATTACAACCAGATTTACTTATTTTCTAAAGATATCTAACCAGCTGTTATAAAAAGATTTGATTGGAAAATAGATTTTGGGTTTTCAAGATGTCCAAGCCCAGCAAAATGCTTCTATAAAAGGGGACTTAGAGAACCTGTTTGAACACACAACTAAAACAGAGCGAAATATATAGAGAGAGATAGGGTTTGTGTCTGTTTAATCGTAAGACTTATAGGTCATTCAAGTCATCTATTGATGATTTAATTGGACTGATTTGTGGTTGTAATTTGTCACTCTAAAGCTGTTAAGCAAGAGTGTGTGTCTTCTAGATCAAAGCTATTAAGGAAGATCAAGAGTGTGTCTTCTTTATTGAAACTGTGAAGTAAAATCAAGAGTGTCTAATTGAAAAGTATTTTCTTTTCACAAGGGATTGTTGTTTAAAATCACTGGTGTGTGATTGTAAGGGAAGTGAGTGGGTTCTCATATCTAAGAGTGCTTAGGTAGAAATTGCACGGGTAGAGATTAGGTGAGAAAGACTGTAACTTATTGAAGTGTACGAAGAGTCTTTGAACTAATTCTATTTTAGTGAATTTCCTTCCTGGCTTGGTAGCCCCCAGACGTAGGTGAGTTGCACCGAACTGGGTTAACAATTGCTTGTGTGATTTGCTTTACAATTCAGTTTATTTATCCATTGTGTGTTAGCAGATATCAGTGTCGTGACATTACCTTCGACATCTTATATCTGATACCAGAATTTCAATTGTTATCAGAGCAGGCATCTTGCTCTAGTTCTGGGTGAGATTTAGGGACAATATTTTCTGGTTCAATGGAGAGGGATGGAGGATCTGTTCATAGGCCACCAATTTTGGATGGTTCTAACTATGACTATTGGAAACCTAGAATGGTAGCCTTTTTAAAATCCCTTGATAACAAGGCTTGGAAAGTTGTCTTGACAGGCTGGGTGCACCCTGTAGTTACTAAAGAAGGAGAAGCCACTTCTGAGAAAAAGCCTGAAGAAAAATGGTCCAAGGAGGAGGATGACCTAGCCCTTGGAAACTCTAAAGCTTTGAATGCCATCTTCAATGGAGTAGACAAGAACATCTTCAGATTGGTATACAATTGTGAAGTAGCTAAAGATGCTTGGGACATTCTCATAACCACCCATGAAGGCACCTCTAGAGTAAAAATGTCTAGACTACAGCTGCTCACCACCAAATTTGAAAACTTAAGAATGAAAGAAGATGAAAATATTCATGAATTTTACATGAGCATTCTTGAAATTGCAAATGCCTCTGGAGCTTTGGGTGAGAAGATGTCAGATGAAAAGTTAGTAAGAAAAATACTAAGATCACTCCCCAAGAGATTTTCTATGAAAGTCACAACCATAGAAGAATCTCAAGACATCTCAAATATGAGAGTTGATGAGCTAATTGGATCCCTCCAAACATTTGAGATGGGAATATATGATGGAGCTGAAAAGAAGGCCAAGAGCATAGCATTTATGTCAAACACTGAAGGGGAAGATGAGGAAGGTGGTCAAGATATTGATGGAGATCTGGCAAATGAGATAGCAATCTTGGGAAGACAGTTCAACAGACTAATGAGAAAGGTAGATGTATGAGCAAAGGGCAATGTCAAAAACATCACATCTGACATCAGTAAATCCAACAACTTTGGTAAGAAAACAAAGACTGAAGAAAAGCCCAAAGAAGTTCAATGCTATGAGTGTAATGGATATGGTCATATTAAAACTGAATGTGGGACCTACGTCAAGAAACAAAAGAGGAGTCCTGTGGTCTCTTGGTCTGATGGAAGTGAAACTGAAGAAGCTACAAACCATGTGACTGCATTGACAGGAAGATGGGGGTCTGAGGAAGAGTCAATTGATGATGAAAGAACCTTTGAAGAGCTGGCCACTACATACAAAGAGTGGTGCCACAGAAGTGCAGGAGTGTGCAGACAAGTTGAAAGACAGAAGAAAGTGATAGCTCAGCTGAAAAATGAAAAGGAAGAGTATGTGGAAATCATCTCAAAATTGGAAACTGAAGCTGTATTCTTAAATTCCAAACTAGATGAGATAACTAAGTATGTAGGAATGCTTAACAATGGATCTGCCATCCTAGACAAGATTCTCCAAACTGGCCAAATGACAGGAAACAAATCTGGGATTGGATTCAAGGCTAAGTGCAGTAACACTAGTTGCAAACCAAAATCCAAACCTAAGTGCAGCCATGTTAAAAGCAAACCTGAGATGTCACATCAGATGTCACAACAGCAGAAAGGAAAACATCAAAGATGGAAATGCCAATACTGTGGAAAATTTGGCCACCTGAAGCCCTTCTGCTATAAGTTATATGGTTATCCTGGCCCTGTTCAGTCTCAACACCAATCAAAGTCCAAACATCACAAGTCTGGTAACAGAAAGCAATGGGTTCTTAAGACAGAGGTCACAAGTCTAATAGCCCACACTTCCCTCAGAGTCTCAGCCAAAGAAGATTGGTATTTTGACAGTGGTTGCTCCAGACATATGACTGGAAACAAAAATCTGCTGACTGAACTTCATCCTCATGCCATGAGTTTTGTTACCTTTGGTGATGGTACAAAAGGTGAAATCAAGGGAATGGGTAAGGTGGATTGCCCTGGAGTTCCTGACCTTGATGATGTCCTACTTGTTAAGGGACTAACTGCTAATCTTATCAACATCAGTCAACTATGTGATCAAGGTCTGAATGTAAACTTCACAAGAACTGAATGTCTGATTACTAACAAAGAAAATAAAGTAATCACGAAGGGAGTTAGTTCCAAAGACAACTGCTACATGTGGAGCTCTCAAGAAACTGGATACTCCTTAATGTGTACCTTGGCCAAAGAAGAAGAAGTAAAAATATGGCATCAAAGATTGGGCCATCTGCACCTGAAAGGGATGAAGAGAATCATATCAGTTGAAGCTGTTAGAGGAATTCCCAACTTAAAGATTGATGAGGGAAAAATCTGTGGAGAATGTCAGATTGGAAAACAAACAAGGATGTCACACCAGAAGCTCAGACATGACACAACTACCAAAGTCCTAGAACTACTTCATATGGACCTGATGGGACCCATGCAAGTAGAAAGCCTTGGTGGGAAGAAATATGCATATGTGGTAGTCGATGATTTCTCCAGATACACCTGGATCAATTTTATAAGAGAAAAATCTGATGTATTTGAAGTCTTTAAGGAGCTGTGTCTGAAACTTCAAAGGAAAAAAGAAAGTCATGTTGTCAAAATTAGAAGTGATCATGGAAAGGAGTTTGAGAACAGCAAATTTGTTGAATTCTGCTCTTCAGAAGGAACTCATCATGAGTTCTCATCTCCCATCACTCCCCAGCAAAATGGTGTGGTGGAAAGAAAAAATAGGACTCTGCAAGAATCAGCCAGAGCTATGATTCATGCTAAGAAGTTACCCTATCATTTTTGGGCTGAAGCCATGAACACAGCCTGCTATGTCCACAATAGAGTGACATTAAAGAAAGGGACTTCCACAACCCTTTATGAAGTCTGGAAAGGAAGAAAACCTACAGTAAAATACTTTCATGTATTTGGTAGCAAATGTTATATCTTGGTTGATCGTGAGCAAAAAAGGAAGATGGATCCCAAAAGTGATGAAGGAATATTTTTGGGCTATTCAACAAACAGCAGAGCCTACAGGGTCTTCAATTCCAAAACTAATATGTTGATGGAATCCATTAATGTAGTGGTTGATGATCAACAGACCAATGTCATAGACGATGTCGAGACATCTCTGAATGATTCTCCAGCTGACTCCTCAAACAAGAATAAGGAAGAAGAACCACCTCAAGTTGAACCTGAAGATGACAAAATCAATAAGGGACCCTCTATCAGAATTCAGAAGGATCATCCCAAAGACCTTATCGTAGGAGACCCAGATAAAGGAGTCACTACTAGATCAAGGGATGTAATCTCACATGGTTGCTTTGTGTCAAAGATTGAACCTAGAAATATCAAGGAAGCCTTGACTGATGAGTTCTGGATCAATGCCATGCAAGAAGAGTTAGGCCAATTCAAGAGGAATGAAGTATGGGAATTGGTTCCTAGACCCGAAGGAGTAAATGTCATAGGTACAAAGTGGGTATATAAGAATAAATCTGATGAAGAAGGGGTTGTTACTAAAAACAAAGCTAGATTAGTAGCTCAAGGATATCCTCAAGTTGAAGGAGTTGACTTTGATTAAACTTTTGCTCCTATAGCTCACCTTGAGTCCATTAGGTTATTGCTTGGAGTGGCATGTATTCTGAAATTCAAACTGTTTCAGATGCATGTAAAAAGTGCCTTTCTAAATGGCTACCTAAATGTAGAAGTATATGTTGAACAGCCTAAAGGATTCACAGATCCAAATCTTCCACAACATGTGTACAGATTGAAGAAAGCCCTCTATGGATTGAAGCAATCTCCAAGGGCTTGGTATGAGAGACTCACAGTGTTTCTCACTGACAATGGATACAGGAAAGGAGGTGTTGACAAAACTCTGTTCGTAAAGAATGAAGGAGGAAAGCTCATGGTAGGACAAATATATGTAGATGACATTGTATTTGGTGGAATGTCAGAACAAATGGTTGAACATTTTGTTAGATAAATGCAATTTGAGTTTGAGATGAGCCTAATTGGAGAACTGACCTACTTTCTTGGGCTACAAGTCAAACAGATGGAAGACTCTATCTTTTTATCTCAAAGCAAGTATGCCAAGAACATTGTGAAGAAGTTTGGCATGGAGAATGCAAGCCATAAAAGAATACCTGCTCCTACACATATAAAAATCTCCAAAGATGAAAATGGTGTCAGTGTAGATCAAAGTCTATACAGAAGCATGATAGGAAGTCTTCTATATCTCACAACAAGCAGACTTGACATTGCATTTGCTGTTGGTGTGTGTGCTAGATATCAAGCTGAACCAAAAGTCAGTACATAAACCAAGTGAAGAGAATACTGAAATATGTCAATGGCACCATGTAACACCCCAAAATTTTCCCTCCTTATTCACGCATTCATTTTTAGGTCATTTAACATTAGATACATTGCATTTCATCATGTCAATCGGGATTAGCTCCAAGAAGCTTGAACATCATCCAGGACACTTTGTGGATTCTATTTAGATGATCAATCAACACAAGGGAAAGACATAAGTTACTTCCAACAGGGGTCTATTCGTCAGTCAAAACGTTAATCTTGAAGGAGCAAAGGTTTCTTCATGAGCTGTCATGCTCAATAGGCGAAGCCCACGTGTTATGCAAACAAAAAAATAAAAAAATAAAAAAATTAAAAAAACAAAATAAAACAAAATAAAATAAATAAATAAATAAATAAATAAAATAATAATAATAATAATAATAATAAATAAATAAATAAATAAATAAAATATAATAGAAAAATCTTGGACTTGGACCTCTCTCATTTGAACCCACAAAGCCATGAAAATCAGGTTATAAAAGAGGGAGAACAGACAGAAAAAGGAAGAGAAGAAAAACACTCTGAGGTTTCCTTAGAACAAAACCCTGGACAAAACCTGGAGAGAAACCTAGACAGAGAGAGTGAGAATTAATCTGCAGCAACCTCCAGGCAACTCTGAAAGGTTCATTCTGACTCACACACTTTCAGCTCAAGCAAACCCTAACATTGGTTTGCAAATCCAGTCGTGCCATTTGATTTCAACCGATCTCTCCAATCAGGTTTGCCCTATATCCATCATCTTTATGCCTTTAATTTGAATTCTCTAAATGTATGAGGTATTATGGGTGAATTTGGTACCCTTTTGATGCATGTGTTTGACAAGAGGTTTAGGCCTCCTACCCTTGGTTGCTTTTTGTGAGCTTTTTGTGAATTTTAATGGCATGATTCATGTGGTTACATTTTGATTTAGGGGCAACTCTTGGTTACCCTATTTTGTTTCTCTAACCTGTTTGTTGAGTTTTGTTTTGTGAGGGCTCATATGACTCTTGCAGAGATGGTTTGCCTGGTGTTCCACTTTATTTGTGGGATACCACCTGGAGGTTTATTCCGATTACCTGTACTGACTCACTTTCTTTGATGGTGTTTAGCATGGAAGGGTCCCTGGGTTTCCCATTCCTCTAATTACTATTACTTCGGATCTTTATCCGCGTGGTACTTTTACATTTTTCCCGCATTTTACTGCTTTCCTAGCTGGAAGACCTCGATAGGAGGCAATGTTTTTGTGTGTTTTTTTTTACAGGTTCCTTCGTCCAGGACTCCTTTTGCATGCGCGTTCCTAAAACGCCAACATTTCATTGATTTTTCTTCTCCTAAGAACATGTACTCCTTCTACTACAGGCGAGTAAGTCTCCCAAGGTCGAGCATCCGGTATATTGCGTAGTAACGTCGTTCGTCCAAAACCCAATCCATAACCCCGTAGTTAACCGAACTACGGCTTGTTCTGATTCTCATTCCAGATGAGATACGTAGGCATAAGACGCGATGTCTTAGCGAGCACAATTACCCTTAACCCCTAGGTAGCCGAGCTTCAAATACTCTGATTCTCATATTCATATGAGATACGTATGCAAGGGATGCGACATCCGTGCGAGTCATTTTCTTTTGACCCCTTTTTTTTAGTAAATAACACATTAGATAAAAGTGGATCCCGTAGAGTACTACGGATGCGTAGGGGTTCTAATACCTTCCCTTCGCATAATCGACTCCCGAACCCAAGATTTGGTTGCGAGACCCTGTCTTGTCCTTTCCTTTTTCCAGGTTTACTTCGAGCGTTTCCTTTCCCTCCTTTAGGATAAATAACGCACGGTGGCGACTCTCCTGTCTTTCTTCGCCGGTTTTTTTTTTTCGCATTCCATTTTTCAGGTTGCGACAGCTGGCGACTCTGCTGGGGACCCGGTTTCCCTAAGCGAGTCCCTCCTAGATTTTGTAGGTTGTTTATTTATTGGGTGTTTATTCTTTTGTACAGTTATTTATCTTTCAGCATTGACCTGCTTTATTTCATTGTGTACATATGACTGCCGTATCTGCTGTTTCTGTTTGTGAGATGAGTTCTATACCCGAACTCGAGTGCACTTAGGATAGGAGAATGGCATAGTCTTATTGACTTGTGTGGAGTTATTCCTTAGCAAATTGACTTGCAAGCCCATTCACTTGGTGGAGGTCATGTTGGGATCAATAATGTCACACAAGTAAGTTGTGGTTAGACATTACTTTTTCCAATATAGACCTTAGAAGCCAAGGACCTTAGTTTACCAAACCCATCTTGGCCTATTCGTAGGACGTAGTGCGAAAGTCGTTCAAGTGTAAGATTTGATACGATTGTTACACGATACTACACTCATAAGAGTCTCTCTTGAGAATATTTTTGGAATACGAGTAGTCGTTCCTCCGATAATATCCGAAAGATGGGATTATAACCATGGGAACCTTTTGTAGAACATGTTTGGCAAGTTTAAACCTTAGTACACTCCCTTTGGGTGGTTCTTAACCTAAACTCCATGCTCGTGACTCGCAACAAACCCTTGATTCATGGTTGATCCGTTCAGGTATCCTTAATATCAATGAAACTTGGGTGTTGATAAGGTGTAAACCATAATCCACCAAAAATGGATGGTTGATATTAAGGATAACATGATCCACCCCATGACCTTTGTTTGGTGTGCTTTGTTTGATCCTCTTAATTTCTCTCCAGGAAGTGCAACCTGACAGATGTTCAAGCGGATCCAGCAATTCTGATTGACATGCCATTGCATTGCATAACATCATCTGCATATTTGCATCCAACATCTCATGCTTATTCATTTGCAGGGTATTCCCTTTTTAAGGGGGGGCCTTAAAATCGAATAAGCAGTGCATCGCATACCATACATACTAACCCTTATTTGTTTTGCAGGTATCACCGCAGTGTCTAATGTTTGTTCCCTGTTGCGGGCAATTATTAGTCCCAAGCGAGTTCACAGGTACCCGACAAAGGAAAACCGTCCACGACTAGCAATGGACCAGATATAGAAAGAATTGGCTGATATGCGTGAACGGATGGATCAGTTCATGACATTGATGACTGGTATGGCAGAAGGCCAGGCAAATCTGAAGGAATTGGTTGAGCAACCGAGGCCCGATCTAGAGGTGGAAATACCAAGTGCTGAGGGGAACCCTGGTAACCCTGGGAACCCTGATAACCCTGTGAACACTGGAAACGCGGGTAACGCAAATGTTGATGGAAACCCGGGTAATGTTGGCAACACGGGAAATGTTGGGAATGGTATTGGCGGAAGGTACAATGTCAATCAAGGGATTTAGATTAACGGGCGCCCCGTTACTGAAGATTGTCAGTATGATCAATTTTCTTTGCATGACGAGGCCCTCGAGACCACTCGCCGTATGGATGAGCTTGCTGAGAAGCTCAAATCTTTGGAGTCTCAAATTTCCTTAGGTTTTGATGTCACCAATCTTGGTCTGGTTCAGGGAGTAAGGATCCCTCACAAGTTCAAACCCCCTACTTTTGAGAAATACAACGGGGCTTCTTGCCCACGCACTCATCTCCAATCTTATCTGGGAAGTTTGGGAGCTCACACTGAAGATGAAAAGCTGTGGATGTAGTATTTTGAAGACAGTTTAACTGGAGCTTCTCGTGAATGGTATTCTCATTTGTCTCGTACTACCATCAAGAGTTGGAAAGAATTGGCAGAGGCTTTTGTCAAGCAATATCAATACAACAAGGACATGGCTCCAAATCGGACCTTGTTGCAAGGAATGTCTCAGACTGCCAAGGAAACCTTTAGAGAATATGCTCAGCGTTGGAGACAGATTGCTGCATCCGTCTAACCCCCTATGTCTTAAAGGGAGATGGCGGACATGTTCATGAACACTCTTTAAGGGAATTATATCGAGAGATTGGCTGCTTGCCCGTCAATCAGCTATGCAGAGATAGTGATTGCTGGAGAAAGGATCGAGAGTCTGTTGAAGATGGGCCGAATTCAAGACAACAGTGCTTCCAACTCATCAGTTCCCAAGAAACCGTTTGCTGGTAACGGTCAGCGAATAAGAGAAGGTGAGATGAGCGTTGTATATGCCGACAGAGGCAGGGGCAGAAGACGCCCTAATTATTATCAAGATCAGGTGGCCGCAGTCACTATTTCAACACCTGTTCCTCAACCGAATGTTCATCCGCAACAGCAACCCAGGTACAACAATCAACAACAAGGAGGTAATCCGGGTCAGCAGAGACCCTATCAACAACGTCCAAGGCAGGCGGACCGGGTCATTGAGCCAATCCCAATGCCTTATTCTGTATTACTTCCCAAGGTCATTGACATGAATCTGGTTACGTTGAGAACTCTGGCCCCACCGGTCGATCCCAACAATCTGCCTAGAGGTTATGATGTCAATGCCAGATGTGCTTTTCACTCCAACGCACCTGGCCATACTACAGATAATTGCAAGGCTCTCCAGATAAAGGTACAAGATTTGAGAGATGCCCAGGCCATCAATTTTTCTCCGATGCCTAATATTATCCAAAACCCGATGCCAGCTCACGACGGGCAGAGGATTAATGCTGTTGATAGTGGGGAAACTTTGAATTTGGTTTCTGATGTGACTAAAGTGAAGACTTCGCTATCGGTGGTCAAAGACCGACTCTTGAAAGGACGGATTTTCCCGGGCTGTGGGGAAGAGTGCCGAAATTGTCAAGACGCCGAGAACGGATGTGATAGTTTGAGAAGGGGTATTAAGCAACTGATAGATGAAGGTTGTCTTCAGTTCGATCAGACCCATCCAGTGAAGAATGAGGTGTCGACAGTAACGTTTTATTTCACTCCTGAAGAAATATATGTTCCCGAGAGACCCGCTCCGACAACAATATATTTCCCAGAAAGTCCAGCACCAATTTACTCTAACAACCCTCAACCGACTTTGATTGGTCTGGTCACCATCACGGTACCAGGACCTTTTCCGTATGAGAAAGACAGTTCTATCCCGTGGCACTATGGGGCTAATATCTACTGCCAGGGGCAGAAAGTTAATGAAGAAGACACTGACATTGGTAGCTCCGTTGTAGACAATGTTGGAGGAATTGCTGGCTTCACTCGTAGTGGACGCCTATTTGCACCATCAACATTGCGCACGAATGCTGAAGCTGAGGCAGCTACCAAGGCTAAAGGAAAACAAGTATCCACCGAAGAGGTTACTGCCGAGGAAGCTCCTCCTAAGACCGCATTCGAGAAGGAAGTGGATGAGTTTATGAGGATTATCAAGAAAAGTGACTACAAGGTAGTCGACCAGCTAAATCAGACACCCTCAAAGATCTCCATTCTCTCACTCTTGATGTGCTCTAAGGCACACAGAGCAGCCTTGTTGAAAGTACTGAATATGGCTTATGTTCCCCCAGAGATAACTGTTGACCAGCTGGAGTCGGTAGTTTCGAATGTACACACTAGCCATGCGCTAGGTTTCACCGATTATGACCTAACATCTGAGGGCAGGAATCACAACAAAGCCTTGCATATCACAATGGAATGCAAAGGGACGGTGCTTTCCCATGTTTTGGTTGATACAGGTTCTTCTCTATATGTTCTCCCAAAGAAAGCCTTAACGAAGTTGGATTGCGATGACGCCACTCTGACGCCGAGTAATTTAGTTGTAAGGGCTTTTGATGGATCTACGCGAGCTGTTTGTGGCGAAGTTGAGTTGCCAGTTAAGATTGGACCGCAGGTATTCAAGAGTACCTTTTATGTGATGGATATCCAGCCTTCCTATAGTTGTCTGCTAGGTCGACCCTGGATTCATGTTGTCAGTGCTGTTATTCTACTCTCCACCAGAAGCTCAAATATGGACTAGAAGGTCAGATCGTCACCGTTTGTGGTGAAGAGGATATTTTTGTTAGCCACTTGTCTACATTTAAGTATGTGGAGATGGATGGCGAGATGCATGAGATGCTGTGTCAGGGCTTCAAAGCCATAAACATCAGTGAGGTCGCGCCCGAAACTGTCTTTTCACCTGAGTCTGAGAAGGTCGGGACTTCTATCTCTTCATACAAGAAAGCTGTTGACGTTGTTAAGGCTGGTAACGCCCAAGGCTGGGGCAAATTTGTGGAGCCAATCATAAAAGAAGACAAGTTTGGATTGGGGTATACTCTGGGGTCTCAGAAGAATGAAATCGGTACTTTCTCCAGCGGGGGTTTGGTTTCTCCCCACACCGTCAATGTTGCAGATGAAGACAAGGCTGACAGCGACTGTGACTTAGATAGCTGGATTTGCCCGTGTGTCCCAGGAGAAAAGCTCGACAATTGGTCGTCTGAAAAAGTCGTCCGGTTTACTCTACTGAAGGAGTAATTTTTATTGTTTTCCTTTTATCACATGCATAAGAAAGTCTTACACTTTGACCAATGTGTAATGACTCATCTGTAGGGTCATCCATTTAGTTACATTTCACAATTATTTTCATCATCAATAAAGGACAACTTTTGCAAACAATTTTGTGTTCTCTTTCTTTCAATTATATTTACTTTTACAAAAACGACAATGTTTCTTTTTCATGTTTCTTTTTCGTTTTTCTTTCCAAAAAAACACCTCGTAAAACTGATCACCCGGATCTCACTGCTAACGACACTGTTATGGCCAAGTATGACTTCGACAATCCTATCTATCAAGCCGAAGAAGGGGTTGAGGAAGATTGTGAATTGCCTGAGGAGTTAGCCAGGTTGTTGAAACAGGAGGACCGAGCTATCACACCTTATCAGGAGGTGGTTGAGACCATCAACATTGGTACCGAAGACGACAAGAAAGAGATCAAGATCGGGGCCAGTCTACAGGCCGAGAGGAAAAGACCGTTGATCATGTACTTGACCGTGTTAGAAAGGTCAACGGGTTGTGTGCTCGGTCAGCATGACGAGTCAAGTCGAAAAGAGCATGCAATATACTACATTAGCAAAAGTTTACCGACTGTGAACAAAGATACTCACTGCTCGAGAAAACTTGTCGCGCTTCGGCATGGGCTGCTCGCCAACTAAGACAGTATATGTTGACTCACACGACTCTATTGATATCAAAGATGGATCAAGTCAAGTATATTTTTGAAAAGCCAGCAGGGTTGCTAGGTGGCAAATGATGCTGACAGAGTATGACATCCAATACACTTCACAAAAAGCAATCAAAGGAAGTGTCTTGTCAGACTATCTTGCCGCGCAACCGATTGATGATTACCAACCTATGAGGTTCGACTTTCCTGATGAGGACATCATGTTTCTCAAATTGAAAGATTGCGAGGAACCACTCCCGGAGGAGGGGCCTGACCCTGAATCCAAATGGATTATGATGTTTGATAGGGCGGTCAACGTCAATGGTCGCGGAGTTGGTGCAATGTTGATCACACCGGAGGGGGTTCATATGCCATTTTGTGCCAGAATAACTTTTCCCTGCACCAACAATGAAGCCGGACGAAGCAGAATGGGTCCGTTCTCGATACAATCAGCTAAGCCTAGTTGAGGAAAAGAGACTAGCAGCTATATGCCATGGCCAACTATATCAGAGATGGACGATGAGAGCGTTTGATCAGAAAGTGCGCCCTCGGGAGTATCGAGTCGGTGAATTGGTACTCAAAAGAATTCTTCCTCCCGACACAGATCACAGGGGAAAATGGACACCGAACAACAAGGGTCCATACGTGGTTAAAAGAGTTTTCTCTGGCGGAGCTCTGATGCTAACAACCATGGATGGCGAAGACTTCCCATCCCCTGTCAACTCAGACGCAGTTAAAAAATACTTCGCATAAAATAGACCCGCTGGACAGTAAAAATTGTAGTCCAGGCAAAAAAGGGGCATCCCGACGAACCAAAAAAAAGAATGAAGAGGTTCAGGCAAAAATTAGGGATATAAAAAAAAAATGTACACCCAGTGAGTCGAAAACCCGAAAGGGCGGGTCAGGCAAAAAAGGGTATCCCGGTGGATTGAAAACCCAAAAGGGCGGTCCACGCAAAAGTTAGGGAATAAACGAATAACTGCGATCTGAGTTCATCCGTGTTATATCACCGTTTCATTCAATCCGACAATCTTCAAAGGTAAAAGATCGACTAATCATCCACTTGAGAAAGCAAGATGAGAAGAGCGTCTTGAGGACATACGAGCCATAGCAGAGTCGAAACTCGGTGCGACCCTGTTTCCACATTGCCAGTAGGATAGCTTCTCTTGTTCAATTTATAGCGATCGCCTCTTTCTAGGGATCAGCTTCCTGATGTACTCGCCTATTCCTAGCACAAATTTTTCAACCAACAAAAGTCAAATAATTCAGTTAAAAAGCCTCTTTACTTTTCATTTATCAGTTTGTTTGCAAAAGATGTCTGAGTTCTTGAGGAAACATATTGCATCTGAATGTAATGGTGGCTTTTGCAAATGACTTGCGCAGGAAAACAGTCAAAATTGCTTTGAATGTGCTTAATCCCGGACGGTGAATTCAAACCGAGTAATTCCCCGGGGCATACGTGTATTTTTTGGTTACAGGTCACAGGAACCGGATGCCAAGTCATGAATCCTCACCCCTAAGCGGTTGACAAAGCCTCTCCTCTACAGAGCAGGTTCCCCAATAGAGTTGACAGTATCCAGATTGTATATCCCCAGTAGAGTTGATAGTATCCAGACTGTATATCCCCAGCGGAGTCGACAGTGCCAGACTGTATCTTCCCAGCAACAGCGGAGTAGTCGCATACCCAACAGACAAGAGGGTGGTGTTCCCAGTGTTCATCTCGTCCCCAGCAGATTTTTTTTAACAGATTTTTTTTAATCCCCAGCCTGAGGACGATTAGCAAGTTCATATCCCCAGCAAAGGTCGATTCCTACGACATTTCCCCAGGAAGTGCTTTCCTCACAGACTCTCCTCGCAAAGCCTCGCCAAGCAAAGTTTCCATAGTTGATACTTCCCCAGCAAGGTCAACTTTTCAAAAAGGCCGATTTATTTTCTGTGGCTCCCCGGTCCCGGCAGACGGATCTTTCCCCACAGGGCATTCAAGGATTGATACAGCAATCCGCTCCCTGCCAGAGTTGCTTCCCCAGGTAGATTTCTTTTTTCTTTTGCACCATGCATAACATTTGCATTTGCATTTGCATGCATGTCAAACATACACATAAGCTGATAAACAGGTTCTTCAAAAGCAGACTGAAATATTACTTTACAACCAAAGTCATGAGATTCGGCCAGAGGATCAAGTGTGTGTGTGACCCAGCATGAGGGTCATTTCGAAGATTCAGCCTGAGAATCATTTTCTAGAGATCCAGCCTGAGGGTCATTTCGAAGGTTCAGCCAAAGAGTCGACTACGAGCGTTATTTCCCCAGCAAGCCAACTGGAGGAATAGATTGACAGCTCAACAGAAAATCAACCTACAAGAGGATCCAGCCCGCGGATCGCATTTAAAAAACAAAGTCTAATCGAAGAGTCGTTATAACATGTTCTAGCCTGAAGAATATGTACGAAGTCCAAAAGTGGGATATTCTCGAAGCCGCATATCTAACATGAAGACTGTAGATTTCGAAAGAGGGTCAACCTGCGCATGCCCCAGATGCGAGATCCTGATGATGGGAATTTATCATCAAAACAATCCAGATCTAGCCAGAAGATCAAAGTCAGGTCTAACCCGAAGACCGAAAAATAGATAGATTCAGCCAGAGAATCAAAGAAAATAGATTCAGCCAGAGAATCGAAACAATTCAGATCTAGCCAGAAGATCGAAGTAGATTCAACCAGAGAATCAAAGAAAATAGATTCAGCCAGAGAATTGAAACAAAGGAGATCTAGCCAGAAGATCGAAGTCAGGTCTAGCCCGAAGACCGGAAATAGATTCAGCCAGAGAATCAAAACAATTCAGATCTAGCCAGAAGATCGAAGTAGATTCAGCTAGAGAATCAAAGAAAATAGATTCAGCCAGAGAATCGAAACAAAGGAGATCTAGCCAGAAGATTGAAGAAGATCTAGCCAGAAGATCGAAGAAGATCTAGCCAGAAGATTGAAACCGTATACAGCCCGAGGATCAAAATTAACATCCAACCAGAGGACTAAATTGAGTATAGATTCAGCCAGAGGATCGAAACTCCAGATTAAGTCAGAAGACTGATTCAGATTCAGCCAGAGGATCGGAAGAGAAATAAACAGCGCGGTGTATTTCAGCATTTTTGTGGTGTTCTCGGAGCGCAAATTTGCGGTCTATCTTTGGTATTCAATCACAGCTCACCCTGTTTGTCTGATAAGCTGTTCGCTTTCATCCTGCTCGAGTTAGCTGATGACTGAATAAGGGCAGCTGTAACACCCCAAAATTTGCCCTCCTTATTCACGCATTCATTTTTAGGTCATTTAACATTAGATACATTGCATTTCATCATGTCAATCGGGATTAGCTCCAAGAAGCTTGAACATCATCCAGGACACTTTGTGGGTTCTATTTAGATGATTAATCAACACAAGGGAAAGACTTGAGTTACTTCCAATAGGGGTCTATTCGTCTGTCAAAACGTTAATCTTGAAGGAGCAAAGGTTTGTTCATGAGCTGTCATGCTCGATAGGCGAAGCCCACGTGTAATGCAAACAAAAAAATAAAAATAAAAATAAAAATAAAAAACGATTTTTTTTTTAAATAAATAAATAAATAAATAAAATTATAATAAATAAATAAATAAATAAAATATAATAGAAAAATCTTGGACTTGGACCTCACTCATTTGAGCCCACAAAGCCATGAAAATCAAGTTATAAAAGAGGGAGAACAGACAGAAAAAGGAAGAGAAGCAAAACACTCTGAGGTTTCCTTGGAACAAAACCCTGGACAAAACCTGGAGAGAAAACTAGACAGAGAGAGTGAGAATTAATTTGCAGCAACCTCCAGGCAACTCTGAAAGGTTCATTCTGACTCACACACTTTCAGCTCAAGCAAACCCTAACATTGGTTTGCAAATCCAGTCGTGCCATTTGATTTCAACCGATCTCTCCAATCTGGTTTGCCCTATATCCATCATCTTTATGCCTTTAATTTGAATTCTCTAAATCTATGAGGTATTATGGGTGAATTTGATACCCTTTTGATGCATGTGTTTGACAAGAGGGTTAGGCCTCCTACCCTTGGTTGCTTTTTGTGAGCTTTTTGTGAATTTTATTGGCATGATTGATGTGGTTACATTTTGATTTGGGGGCAACTCTTGGTTACCCTATTTTGTTTCTCTAACCTGTTTGTTGAGTTTTGTTTTGTGAGGGCTCATATGACTCTTGCAGAGATGGTTTGCCTGGTGTTCCACTTTATTTGTGGGATACCACTTGGAGTTTTATTCCGATTACCTGTACTGACTTACTTTCTTTGATGGTGTTTAGCATGGAAGGATCCATGGGTTTCCCATTCCTCTAATTGTTGTTACTTCGGATCTTTATCCGCGTGGTACTTTTACATTTTTCCCGCATTTTACTACTTTCCTAGCTGGAAGACCTCGATAGGAGGCAATGTTTTTGTGTGTTTTTTTTTACAAGTTCCTTCGTCCATGACTCCTTTTGCATGCGCGTTCCTAAAACGCAAACATTTCATTGATTTTTCTTCTCCTAAGAACACATACTCCTTCTACTACAGGCGAGTAAGTCTCCCAAGGTCGAGCATCCGGTAGATTGCGTAGTAACATCGTTCGTCCAAAACCCAATCCATAACCCCGTAGTTAGCCGAACTATGGCTTGCTCTGATTCTCATTCCAGATGAGATACGTAGGCATAAGATGCGATGTCTTAGCGAGCACAATTACCCTTAACCCCTAGGTAGCCGAGCTACGAAGACTCTGATTCTCATATTCAGATGAGATACGTATGCAGTGGATGCGACATCCGTACGAGTCATTTTCTTTTGACCCCTTTTTTTTAGTAAATAACACATTAGATAAACCCACACCCTTTAGACAAGAACTACAAAAGTGGATCCCTTAGAGTACTACGGATGCGTAGGGGTGCTAATACCTTCCCTTCGCATAATCGACTCCCGAACCCAAGATTTGGTTGCGAGACCCTGTCTTGTCCTTTCCTTTTTCCAGGTTTACTTCTTGCGTTTCCTTTCCCTCCTTTGGGATAAATAACGCACGGTGGCGACTCTCCTGTCTTTCTTCACCGGTTGTTTTTTTTCGCATTCCATTTTTCAGGTTGCGACACACGAGTGACTGTGGGATGTTATATACTCATGGATCTGGATCTATGTTGACAGGATAGTGTGATGCAGAATGGGCTGGGAGTGCTGATGATAGGAAGAGCACATCAGGAGGATGTTTCTTCTTAGGGAACAATCTGATTTCATGGTTCAGCAAGAAACAAAACTGTGTATCTCTATCCACGGTTGAAGCTGAATACATAGCAGTTGGAAGTAGTTGTTCACAACTGGTCTGGATGAAACAAATATTGTCTGAATACAATGTCACACAAGACATCATGACATTGTACTGTGATAACCTCAGTGCTATAAATATCTCCAAAAATCCTATTCAGCACAGTAGGACAAAACACATTGATATTAGGAATCACTTCATTAGAGAACTTGTGGAAGAGAAGATCATAGCACTGGAGCATGTTCCTACAGAGAGGAAATTAGCTGACATATTCACTAAAGCTTTGGATGCCAATCAATTTGAACGATTAAGAGGAAAATTGGGGATTTGTGTGCATGAGAATCTATAGCAATCAAAGGAGTCTGTGGATAGTTCTCACAAAAAGAGTATGGAGTTTTGTGAGGTATCGTGTGATGGGTGTGAAGATGCTGTGAGATTTGCTCACCTTTGGTCAATTTTGACTAAAAAGGGGGAGAAGTATGTGGAGCTGGGTACTGGAGTTGTGAGATGTTTGTGCCTGGACTGGAGGACAGCTATTATTAAAGGAAGAAGGAAGTGCACAGGTGTTAAAATAGAATGGTATTTTGTTTACAGATGTCAAAGGGGATGTCTGATAGTGTGTACAGGTGCTGATGTTGAAGAAGATGTCAGAATGACATTCTGGCTGGTACAGGTGCTGGAGTTGCAATAGCTGTTATTTGATGAATGCACAGATTTAGGGGGAGAAGAAGTACCCTTGTGCATTGTGCTTTTGTGTGTCTTACTAGTTGCATCCATAACTAGTAATTCTGTTGTTTGTTGCACAGATTTAGGGGGGGAGAAGTACCCTTGTGCATATGTGTATTACTAGCAGTTATATCTAGTAATTGTTATTGCTTCTGCTGCTGTTTAAACTATTGATAAGTTGTTTAACTGCTGATAGTTTACCTTGTGAACAAAAAGGACAGATATATGTTTTAGCCAAAATTTGCCAAAGGGGGAGTTTGTTGATTCTAAGTGTTGAAAGCAATTTTGGTAAAACAAAGAGTGTTCACAAGATGTCATATGTGATGTCTTAACATAAGATATCATATGTACCTGTTGGAGTTCAAGAACATGTGCAAGCAGGATTGTTTCAGAATGCCACATACAATGCCATGGCTTCTGATATTGGTTGTACCTGCTGGAGCTTAG
The DNA here is from genome assembly GCF_024323335.1 of Lathyrus oleraceus. Classification (NCBI taxonomy): domain Eukaryota; kingdom Viridiplantae; phylum Streptophyta; class Magnoliopsida; order Fabales; family Fabaceae; genus Lathyrus; species Lathyrus oleraceus. The sequence continues at coordinate 394,159,350 of NC_066580.1, read as the reverse complement.
AAAAAAGACATGTTCATGCAGGATTGCTTCAGATGACATACACAAGGTCATGACATCTGATATGGTTGTTCCTGCTAAAAGCTATAAAAGGAATTATTGGATTATGCAGGATTTTTCCAGGATGTCAGACCCGATGTCATGACATCTTTTACACAGAACATTCAGTATGAATGTCTGATGTTTTATGATTGCACAATTATTGGCAATCTTTGAATGATTGAAGATCTGATTAGCTGGCGCATTCAATCATTGATTACAACCATATTTACTTGTTTTCCAAAGAGATCTAACCAGCTGTTATAAAAAGATTTGATTGGAAAATAGATTTAGGGTTTTCAAGATGTCCAAGCCCAGCAGAATGCTTCTATAAAAGGGGACTTAGAAAACCTGTTTGAACACACAACCAAGACATAGCGAAATATATAGAGAGAGCTAGGGTTTGTGTCTGTTTAGTCGTAAGACTTGTAGGTCATTCAAGTCATCCATTGATGATTGAATTGGACTGATTTGTGGTTGTAATTTGTCACTCTAAAGCTGTTAAGCAAGAGTGTGTGTCTTCTTGATCAAAGTTGTGAAGCAAGATCAAGAGTGTGTCTTCTTGATTGAAACTGTGAAGTAAAATTAAGAGTGTGTAATTGAAAAGTATTTTCTTTTCACAAGGGATTGTTGTTTAAAATCACTGGTGTGTGATTGTAAGGGAAGTGAGTGGGTTCTCATATCTAAGAGTGCTTAGGTAGAAATTGAACGGGTAGAGATTAGGTGAGAAAGACTGTAACTTGTTGAAGTGTACGGAGAGTCTTTGAACTAATTCTATTTTAGTGAATTTCCTTCCTGGCTTGGTAGCCCCCATACGTAGGTGAGTTGCATCGAACTGGGTTAACAACTGCTTGTGTGATTTGCTTTACAATTCTGTTTATTTATCCATTGTGTGTTAGCAGATATAAGTGTCGTGACATTACCTTCGACATCTTATATCTGATACCAGAATTTTATTTACTTTAATGAAATTTAAATTATTTCACTTTATCATTCCTTGTCATTTACATTCATGCGAATTGTTTATGCTTCAATCATTTTCTCTTTGCCCACTTAGGCCTATGTTTATGCCTCGGTTATTTTCATTTTTGCTCACTTGAGCCATTATATTTTGTGCTTGTGATATATTTGTTCTTGTATTTTGTTTGTGGTCTTAGGACCTTAAAAAACTTAATAAAAACAAAAACATTAAAAAACACATTGGTGGACTATTGGATCTCTATCTGAGACTTTATTTGGACCTATGGACTTAGAGTAGACAACATTCTTGAGCTATGGAAGAAAACTTGGCAAATGCCATTAATTTGAGACCAAAACATGGCCAATGCCACTCATCTGATGCAAGCTTAAGATACTTCCTTGGGTTTATCTGATACACTCCTTCTCTTTATCCGAATTGTTGTTTTGATCCTACTGTTATTATTTGATGTTTTCTATTTGGGTATGTTTCAAGGGATTTTTCATATTATACACATAAAGGACATTGAAGATTGCTTGCTTTAGAGTGCTATCTTGGATGTTTGGTTATCTTTATTTAATTCCATTGGATTTCTTATTAATTTCTTTGATGAATATGGCTTTTGTTGTTTGCTTGACAATCCAAAGGAAATGGGTTTCTATCTGACAATATTGTTGTGGATGCTTCCCCTGGGTTAGACTTTTTCAACTCTAAACTTTTAATCTTATCTAGGATAATATCTTCATCTCCACCCCCTTTTTCTTTAATTTCAAAATCTCCTTCTCATTTTCAAAACTTCTCTACTTGTTGTTTTTCAACTTAGACTTGTTTTAATGATTAGAAACCTTTGTCTTATGCCATTGATTTTCAAACCATTATATTATTCAAATTTGTAAAAGTACTTAATCATATTGACCTTATTTTCAAAAATACCAAAAAGAACTAACAACTTCATCTAATCATTTTGGCCACATTGTGCCTTTTTCCTTTTAAACTTTTCAAAAGAAAGCATTTAGATTGAGTTATCCTTGGGTGAGATGTAATTCTCCCATTACATGACATGTTAAGTGTAAGTCTATCCATTTACTAGGGGTTAATGGCATACTTGTTGATTTAATCCAAATTGGAGCCCTCCCTCTTAAATGTTGTGAAACCCTCATTATCGGTGAACGTTTGGTTGAGTATTCTCCCGTAGATAACAAAAGATCTTTAAACTTTTGTTAAAATAAGATCTTTGAACTTTTACCACGAACTACAAGGTTTTGATCCCTCATTTAGTTTAGTACATAGGCATAAGACTAAAAGTCTTATCAAACACAAAAATTGTAAATAATGAATTCTTTTCTCATCCCCTAATTCTATTTTTTAAAACAAACATCTTTTCAACCAAAACAAATACACACAAAAAGGGCTCCCTAGGAGTACCTAGGACATTTTGGGTGCTAATACCTTCCCTTTGTGTAACCAACCCCTTACTTGTAATCTCTGACATTTTATTAGTTTTGATTTGAAAACTTCTTATCTTTGGATTTTGTTCGTACTTTCCCACTTTTCCTTTTGAAATAATAAACGCAAGCTGGCGACTCTGGTTTTATTGACGTTGAGTTAACCAATAGATCGGTGGTCATGAATTTACCGCTACAGAAAAAAAAGATGCAACTTTGCTGGGGAGTAGTCCCAAGTGGGTTTAGCCTACTTTTTGTTTGTATTATATTTGTTGATTATTGATGTTTGTATGTTTGTATATTTTTTATGTATGATATTTTCTGTCCGTTGTGCTTGGTGATCTTTTTGTGGTGAGATAAGTTTTATACCCGAACTTGAGTGAAATCTAAGATAGGAGGATGGTATAGTCATGTTCGTCTCGTGTGGAGTAGTCCTTAACGAGGTGGCTTAAGATTCATCCACTAAGTGGAGACCCCTTTGGAGTTACTGGTGTCAAACGAGTAAGTCATGAATAGGTACTACTTTCTCTGACCTGGGAGTCTGAGAAGTTGAGAACCGTAGAACATTTAACTCGACATGGCCTATTTAGGACGTAGTGCAAATACTATTCAAGTGTAGACTTGATAATAGTTGTCACGCGACACTACACTTAAACGAGTTTCTCTTGAGAATACCATGGGTTGATGAGTCAGTCCTCCAAGCCTATAGTATCCGATAGATGGGATCACGACTATGGGATTTTTTTATATGTTGCTCTACGTGTTTTTATCCTTAGTACACTCCTTTGGGATTATTCTTAACCCGACTTCATGCTCGTGACACGTAACAAACCCTTTGATTCTTGGTTGATCCGATCAGCTACCATCAATATCAATGGACTTGGGTGTTGATAAGGTGAAAACCCCAATCCGCCAAAATGGATGATTGATCTTGACGATGACTTGATTCGTCCCTTGACCTTTGTTTATGTTTTCCTTGTGTGTGATTGTTGCATTCATGCATACATGCACCTCATAACATTCATCACAAAAATAAATTTCAAGGAACTAAGGTCGTGTTTGCAAAGACCATGGGTTATGAACGAAGGAACACTAAGAAATACGGTTTCAGATGTCCAGATTTGAAAGAGTTAAGGAAGCTAGCATCCTTTGTAGTTGATCCATTGGATTTTAGAGAGCTTCATGGGAAGCTTTTGTCTATGTTGTCTACGGAGGTTGTTGAAGGACTTTTGAGTGTGTTGGTTCAGTTCTATGATCCTCTCTATCGATGTTTCACCTTTCTCAATTATCAGCTTATGCCTACATTAGAGGAGTATGCCTATCTCTTGGGTATTCCGATATATGACAAGTTTCCTTTTAGTGGATTAGAGGAGATTCCGAAATCTCAGGTCATAGTTGTTGCTCTTCATTTGAAGAAGTTTGAGATTGATGTAAATATGATGAAGAAAAGAGGTATCTAAGGTCTGACTTCTGAGTTTCTGATTTGGAGAGCTACCACTTTTTCTCGATATGGTAGTATGTACACCTTTAAGGGTATCTTCGTATTGCTTATATATGGTTTATCGTTGTTCCCTAACGTTGACAACTTTATCGATCTTAATGCCATTAGAATCTTCTTGATTGGGAATCATGCTCCAACTCTGTTGGGTGACATGTACTTCTCCTTACATTTGAGGAATTCTAAAGTAAGTGGAAAAATTGTATGTTGCATCCCTCTTCTGTACAAGTGGTTTATTTCACACTTGCCTCAGACATCAGGCTTCTTAGAGAACAAGCAATGTCTACGATGGTCCCGGAGACTTATGTCTCTCACTAATGATGATATTACTTGGTATGATCACGTATATGATGGCTTGAAGATTATTGATAATTGTGGTGAATTCTCTAATGTTCCTCTCATTGGCATACAAGGAGGAATTAACTACAACACTATTTTGGCTCGTCGTCAACTTGGGTTCCCCTTGAAAGATAAACTTAATAACATTAAGTTAGAAGGCTTGTTCTATGAAGAGGGTAAAGATCCCCAAAACATGAAGGGTAGGATGGTGCGTGCTTGGCATAATGTTCATAGGAAGGGAAAAGCCAAGCTTGGAACGTGCAATTGTGTATCTTTGGAACCTTACACTTGTTGGGTGAAGAAGAGAGCTTTGGAACTTAAGATGTCGTATGCCTGTGAAAGATCTATGTTTATGGTTGTGGTTGAGCCATTAACTCTTCCTAACCAAGATGTAGGGGAGTTGGAATACGCACTAGCTAAGATGAAGAAAGAGAAGAACCTTTGGGAAGAACAAATCACTGCTTTAAATCGAAAGCAAGTGAAGTTGCAACTTGAGATGAAAGATAAGGTTGCACTTATCGAAAGCGTGCAGTTAAGAGAAGAGAGAGGGTCAACGAATTTATTTTCCTCTGGTATCCCTCAGTCTTCCGGTGCTTGGAAGAAGATCGTCGATCAACTCGTCACTGAGAAAGCTCATATGAAGACCACCTACGAGTCATGATCAAACACATTAGAAGGAAATACATGCCCATAGCCAGTTCATCTGATGCAGTTGCTAGGGATCCTTAGGATGTTATTTTCCTTTTCTCTTGTATTTGTATTTTGGTTTCTAAAATTGTACTCAATGTAATCCTTCCAGATATTATGAATAAAAATAAGATTTTATGGTCAATTCAAATTGTTATTATTGATTATTATTCTTGAAATATTTGCAAATAAGACATTGTATGTTCCTTGAAAATAATAAAATCCAAAACATTGCATTCATGCATCATTTGCATCACAGGTTTCTTGCATTCTAGCCCTTCGGCTATGTGTCTCATGATCTTCATCTTTGTATCAGTCAAGTTGACGCATCAGTACAACACTCACGTCAATTGTCAACACAAAATGGATCAATTGGAATAAGAAAACCACGAAATCAAGGAGGAAGTTTATAGGCTTACTGCTCTTATGAAGTCTCTCATCACAGCTCATAGTCAGGCAGCTCCAGTTCCCGCAACTCCGCAATAACGAACATTTATCTTTGAGATTACCTTAACGCCCGTGTCTGTGGCTCCTGTCGACCAGCCTGCACACTCTATGCCTGCCAGATTCCCTTGGGGAATGCCTCAAAGTTATGTTCCTGAGGGTTATGCTCGTATTATTTCTCCTATGCCGACATCTCGTCCGGTCATGTCTACTCTTTCTCCTGTTGTGCATGTTGTGTCATGTGTTGAAGAAACTATCTACCATTCTGAGCCGTGTGAGGGCCCTAATATGTATGAGAAAATGGATGAAATGAAGGATCAGTTTCAAGAACTGAAGAAGGAAATGAAGACCCTTAGGGGAAAATATTTGTTTGGGAAGAGTGCTTCTGAGATCTGTTTGGTGCCCAATGTGAAGATCCTTGTTATGTTTAAGGTCTCTGATTTTGAGAAGTACAACGGGAACACTTGTCCTATAAGCCATCTTGTGATGTATGCTCGTAAGATGTCAACCGAAACAGACAACTACTAGTTGCTCATTCATTATTTCCATGATAGCTTGACTGATGCCGCTCTTCGTTGGTACATGGGTCTAGACAGTGGTAGCATTCACACATTCAATGACTTAGGCGAGGCCTTTGTCATGCAGTATAAGTATAATATGGATATGGCGCTCGATCGTGACCAACTTCGGTCTATGTCTCAAAAAGATAAAGAGACATTTAAAGAATATGTGCAGAGGTGGATAGAGCTAGCTGCTCAGATCTGTCCTCTGTTGGAAGAAAAAGAAATGAAGAAGATCTTTCTAAAGACTTTGAGTTCATCTTACTATGAGAGTATGATTGCTAGCCCTCCCAATGATTTCCCTGAGATGGTGAACATGGGAATGCGTCTAGAGGAAGGTGTCCGTGAGGGAAGATTGTCTAGAGAAGAAGTGTCTACCAGTAAGGAGTATGGGGGTGGTTTCTTGAAGAAGAAGGATAGAGAAACTAATTCAGCGATTGTGCAGTAATTTTGTCGTTCAATCAACACTAGTTCAACCACAATTACAACAACATACTCATAAGAACAATCATTATAACAATAATCACAACAATATTTAGCACAACAACTATGAGAGGAAGAAGGTCACATTTGAATCTATTGCGATGTCCTATGTCGAATTATATATGTATCTTATTTTCAAGAATCTGGTTCAGCGAAAAATCCTTTTCATATGCCTAAACCTTTGCCATAATGGTATAAGCCTGATCAGCATTGTGCCTATTATCACGGGGCACCAGGTCATGGTATTGAGAACTGTTATCCTTTGAAATATGGGGTTCAACGATTAGTGAGAAGTGGGTTGTGTCCTTTGAGGACCGTGCTTCGAATGTTAAATCCAATCTTGTTACCCACTCATGGTAACTCCTTTTTAAATATGGTGGACGGTTGTCCCAGTGGGTACATAATTTATGATGTCCGACATATCCGTAGATCCTTGGTAGGGCTTCACAAGACTTTGTGTTAGATTAGTGAATGCGAGCATGATCATAACGGTTGTATCATTTGTAGTGTCAATTCACGTGGGTGCGTGATTGTGAAGAGAGATATTCAAAGGTTAGTTGATGAAGGTATGATTCACATCGAACAAGCTAGAAATCTGGGTGATGATGTGAATGTGATTGTTCCAGTTTTCAAAACTCCTAAACGAGTGGGGATTCCGTATGACAATAGTAAGAGAAGAAATAGATCGGTATCGCTGTTAGCTATACGGTTGACGGACCCATTCCCGTACACATCTGATAAGGTTGTCCCTTACAAGTACGATGCTACTATGATCAAAGATGGGCAAGAAGTTCCTCTTCCTGCAGCTACTTCAATAGTAAACATTTCTGATGTTGTCAAGGTGACCCAAAGCGATCGTAGTGGGGAAGAAGGCCGAGGTGGTTGTTCCTTTGATTGGTCCCGTTAACACTCCAATTTGTCAGTCTGGTGAGTCCAGTGGTTTGAAGATTAAGGATGATAATAATGAGGTACTCTGTCTGATAAAGAAGAGCGAGTTTAACATCGTGGCTCATCTACTTCAGACACCCTCCAAGATTTCTGTTTTATCTCTATTGATGAATTCTGAAGCACACCATAAGGCTTTTCAAAAAGTGCTTGAGCAAGCCTAGTTGAATATGATGTTATGGTTGATCAATTTGATCATATCATTGTTAACATTACTTCGTGCAACAATCTATGTTTTTCTGATGAGGAGCTTCTAGAAGAAGGTAGGAATCATAATCTGGCTCTCCACATATCTATGAACTATAAGGAAGACGCCTTGTTGAACATCCTAGTAGACATTGGTTCGTCTTTGAACGTTCTACCTAAGTCTACTTTGGCTAGGCTATCTTATCAAGGAGCACCCATGAGATATAGTGGTGTGATTATGAAGGTGTTTGATGGTTATCGCAAGTACGTCATCGGAGAAGTTGACCTCCCATTTAAGATTGGTCCAAGTGATTTCCAAATTACTTTCTAGGTAATGGATATACACCCGGCCTGGCCATGGATTCATGAAGCAGGTGTTGTCACGTCAACTCTACACTAAACGCTTAAATTTGTCAAGAGTGGGTAACTTATTATTGGTGGAGGTGAGAAGGCACTATTGGTAAGCCACTTATCATCTTTCACGTATGTTGAAGCCGATGAAGCTGTTGGAACTCCGTTCCAAGATTTTTCTGTGGCTAATGTGATCCAGAAGATTGGGGCATCCATTTCTTCTTTGAAAGATGCAAAAGAGATTGTTCAGGCTGGTGATACAAACAATTGGGGCCGTGTCATGGAAGTGGTTGAGAACAAGAATCGGTCCGGTTTGGTATTCAAGCAAGTGCCATTCGAGAAAGAAGTCATTGCGATGCACCATATTTTTCATAGTCGAGGGTTCATCCACAAGGAAGAGAAACACTAAGCTGCGATCATTCATGAAGATGAAGATGAAGAGGAAGGCAGTGCCCACTTTGTAAGACATGTACAAATTTAAAACAATTTGGTTGCTGTTGATGTTCTTGTTATAATTCATAGTTCTAAGTAATGTGCTTTATTGTTAAAGAAAAATCCTTCTCCTATGCCTAAGGGAGAAGTGAAAACATTGTCAGGCATGTTCAATTATTATCAATAAAATGCAATTTTATTCATCCACATTTAGGTTGTCTTTACTTTTTGCTTTTTTCTGAAAATGGTAGTCACAAAAAACATAAATAAACAATAATTTTTCCCATATCTGCATAATATTTGTTTCCACTTCATATTTCTAAAATAAAATTATCAAATCATTATGCAGGTTGCTTCTCAAACCCATAAAATAATGACCCTACTCCCTCTCCGAACTTTGATTTCCCTGTGTTCGAAGTTGAGGAAGAGAATGATGATGAAAACGTTTCTAATGAGTTATCCCGTTTTCTTGAGCACGAGGAAAGAACCATTCATCCGTTTGAAGAATAAATTGAGTCAACTTGGATTCCGAAGATGACATCAAGGAGGTCAAGATTATGTCATAGCTTCATCCAGAGGTCAAGAAGGGGTTGGTTGAGCTTCTCCGAGAGTACTCTAATGTGTTTGCTTGGTCTTATCAAGACATGTCATGTCTTGGTACCGATACTATGGAGCATAGATTGCCGTTGAATCCAGAATATCCGCCAGTCAAGAAAAAGTTAAGAAAAACTCATCCTGACATGGTAGTGAAGATCAAGGAAGAAGTCTAAAAGCAGATTTATGTTGGTTTCCTTGTTACCTCCGAATATCCTTAGTGGGTGGCTAATATTGTGCATGTTCCGAAGAAAGATGGAAAAGTTCGCATGTGCGTCGACTATAGAGACTTGAACAAAGTTAGTCCTAAAGATGATTTTCCTCTTCCACACATTGATATGTTGGTAGATAATACAACTAAGTTTAATGTCTTCTCTTTTATTGACATATTTTATGGTTATAATCAGATAAAAATGGAACTTGAAGATATGAAGAAGACCACATTCATTATGCCCTGGGGAACATTTTATTATCGAGTGATGCCTTTCGGTTTGAAGAATGCTGGTGCAACATACCAAATAGCCATCACCACTCTTTTCCACGATATGATGCATAAAGAGATTGACGTCTATGTTGATGATATGATTTCCAAATCAAGGGTTGAAGATGAGCATGTTGAGCACTTATTGAAGCTATTCCATTGTTTGAGGGAGTATAAACTCCGCTTGAATCCCAATAAATGTACATTTGGTGTATGCTCCGGTAAGTTGTATGGCTTTACTGTCAGTGAGAAGGGTATTGAAGTTGATCCTGCCAGGGTCAAAGCAATACAAGAAATGCCTACGCCAAAAACTGAGAAGTAAGTCAGAGGTTTTCGGCCGCTTGAACTATATCTCAGGATTTATATCGCAAATGACTGCCACATGTATGCCTGTATTCAAGATTTTTAGGAAAGATCAGTCTTGTGATTATACAGAGGGTTGTGAGAAAGGTTTTGACAGTATTAAAGAATAATTGCTTGAGTCTTGGATTTTGTCTCTGCCAGTTGAAGGAAGACCTTTGATCATGTATTTGACTATGCTTGAAGAGAGTATGGGCTTTGTTCTTGGTCAGCAAGATGAATCTGGTAAGAAAGAATATGCCATTTACTACCTTAGTAAGATGTTCACCGATTCTGTCTCTCGATATTCTATGCTTGAGAAGACATGTTATGCTTTGGCTCTGGCTGCTAAGCGTTTGTGCTAATATATGTTCAATCATACTACTTGGTTGATATCCAAGATGGATCCAATCAAGTACATATTTGAAAAGCCTGCTTTAATTAGGAGGATTTCTTGTTCGCAGATGTTGCTATCTGAGTACGATATTGAATACCGAGCTCAAAAAGCGATTAAAGGTAGTGTCTTGGCTGACCATTTGCCTCACCAACCTATTGATGATTATCAGTCAGTACAGTTTGATTTCCCTGATAAAGCGATATTGTATTTGAAGATGAAGGACTATGATGAACCATTGCTTGAAGAAGGGCCAGAACCTGGTTCCCATTGGGGCATGGTATTTGATGGAGCTGTTAATTAGTACGGTAATGGCATTGGGGAAGTGATTATTACTCCTTAAGGCACGCATCTACCATTTACAGCTAGGTTGACTTTCAAGTGTACGAACAATGTGGCAGAATATGAAGCTTGCATTATAGGGCTCAAAGAAGCCATTGATTTTAGAATCAAATATCTCAACGTCTATGGAGGTTTAGCTTGGGTTGTTAACTAGATTAAAGGTGAATGGAAGATGAATTAACTCGGTTTGATACTGTATAGAGATTATACGAGGAGGATGTCAACTTTCTTTATAAAGGTTGATTGTCATCATATCCCTCGAGATGAAAATCAGATGCCAAATGCTCTTACAACATTAGCTTCCATGATTATTGTAAATTTTTGGAATGAAGTTCCTAAGCTGATTGTGAAGCACCTTGATAGGTCAACTCATGTATTTGCTATTGAAGAGATCAAAGATGATAAGCCATGGTATCTTGATATTAAGTGTTTCCTCTGAAGTCAGATTTACCTGCTTGGGGCATCTTTGAAAGACAAGAAGACTTTGAGAATACCGGATCATAACTTCTACCTGAATGGCGATGTGCTCTACAAGAGAAATTTCTATATGGTTTTGCTCAAATGCGTGGATAGACATGAAGTATACCTATTGATGAGTGAAATCCATGAAGGTTCCTTTGGTACTCATTCCAATGGACTTGATATGGCAAAGAAGATGTTGAGAGCAGGTTACTATTGGCTGCCAATGGAGTCTGATTGCTGTAAATATGTGAAGAAATGCCGCAAGTGTCAAATCTATGCAGATAAGATTCATGTTCCTCCAACACTTTTGAATGTCATTTTATCTCCATGGCCCTTATCGATGTGGGGAATTGATATGATTGGTACGATAGAGCCCAAAGCATCAAATGGACATCAATTCATTTTAGTATATATTGACTACTTCATGAAGTGGATTGAAGCGACATCGTATGCTAATGTAACCAACCAAGTTGTTGTGAGGTTTATAAAGAATGAGATCATATGCCGATATGGTGTGCTATGTAAGATCATCACTGATAATGTATCAGACTTGAATAACAATATGATGAAAAAGCTCTGCAAAGACTTCAAAATAGCACAACATAATTCTTCTCCCTACAGAACCAAGATGAATGGGGGTGTTGAAGCTACAAATAAGAACATTAATAAGATTATCCAAAAGATGGTTTTGACATACAAATATTGGCATGAGATGCTCCCGTTTTCTTTGCATGGGTACCGTACATCCGTTCGTACTTCGACAGGGGAAACCCCTTTCTATTTTGTTTATCGCACGGAGGTTGTACTCCCCGTGGAGGTTGAGATCCCATCAATGTGTGTGTTGATGGAAGCCAAGTTGACCGAAGCTGAATGGTGTCAAGGAAGATATGATCATTTGAATTTGATTGAAGAGAATAGATTGAATGCCATGTGTCATGGTCAACAGAGAAGGAAGAAAGCTTTTGACAATAAGGTCAAACCTCGTGTGTTCTGAGAAGGTGACCTCGTGCTCAGAAAGATCTTATCATTCAGACGTGATTCTAGGGGCAAGTGGACTCATAATTATGAAGGCCCATATGTTGTCAAGAGAGTCTTCTCGGGAGGTGCATTGACTCTTACAACTATGGATGATGAAGAGTTCACTCGTCCTATGAATGCCGATGCAGTCAAGAAATACTTCGCCTAAAAAAGAAAATAATAGCTCACTAAGTTGAAAACCCGAAAGTGTGGCTTAGGAAAAAATGAGCGTCTCGGTGGATTGAAAACCCGAAAGGGCGGTCCAGGCGAAAATTAGAGACATAAAATAGAAAAATCATCCCAGTAGATTAGGTATCCCACCTTGGGGAAATCTAGGCAAAAATTAGGGATTATGGCAACTAATGAATCCAGCTAGATCCGTCCGTTGAAGCAACATTGCCAGTCATTTAGTTCTAATTCGTCATTCTCAACCGAAGACAAAAGACAGTTGGATTTCAAAGTCGGTTGGGAGAGTAGTGGTCATTGTATTCAATCCCTTTTTCCATGAATATTACCATTTTCAATCTTTGTAAAGATCCATGGAGTCCTTCATGCGGACTACCATTCTATTAAATAAAGTTGATCCTTTATTCAATTATTTGTTATTCTTATTTGTTTCTCTTTTATAAAATTTCCTTTTATGATGATAATTTTTGAAATAAATAAATCAATGAATAAACATTTTTCTAAAATAATAAGGCATTTACTTTAAGAACATTGAATTCGAAAAAAGAATGTCAACATCAATCTGAGAATGATAAGTCTTGACATAAGCAGCATTGTTGCCTTCCCCAAGTAGTGTTTGAAGGTGTTTTCTCCCCAAACAATTTTTATTTTATCCCCGATTGAGCTGATGTGTTGTTCTCTTTGTAGTTCATCATCTTTCTCCAACTAAGAGCCTTTGTGGATTTTCATCCTCGGCTTGCATATTTCATGATTGAATCTTGGATCTCTAGTAAAACCTTTATTTGGTTTTTAGATCCCAATACATTTATTTGGTTGTTGCATAACCGTGGAATTGTTTCTCCCTTAGTGAGTTCCTGCAAGCCTAGTTTATTTTTGGTACCCTGGGATTGGTTTATTTCTCAATTACCTAAGAAGAGTCTTATGATTGATTGTTTTCCTCTTAAGGAATCTGTTTGCATTTCGCATCCCCGTGCGGAATTTTTTTCTTTGTTAAAGATAATTCCCACGTATGATTTGTCCTGACGGATTCTCAACCCCTGTGAGGTCCCCACGTAGTTGATATTGATTGATGAAATATCCAGTTGGAGTTTGTCTTCGCACCAGTTCCCCACTCAGAGTCTTGCCTCTTGTTGTGATGTGGATTCCCCGTGGAGTTTCCTCTTATGGTGAAAGATCTCCCCATTCAAACATTATTTGATTCTGAGCCATATTGATGTAGTCGTCCCCTGTAGGGTTGTCTCCCCTTTGATATGGTATTGACCTAAAATCCCCCACAAAATTGACTTATTGCTATGAAGTATATATATATATATATATATATATATATATATATATATATATATATATATATATATATATATATATATCCCTCAACTCGAGATGTGGATCCTGAATATCTCTCTGTTATCCTAAGCATGTTGGTTGATATCCTTAACAGTGGTTTCGTCTCATGCGAATTCCCAAGCTGTATTTTAGCCTCTCCCAGAGAGTTTGAGTTTTAAGGAATATCTTTGTCAATCATTACTTATCCCCTAGCAGTTATTCCTCCTCACCTGAGAGTCAAGTATTGAAGTTGGTTTGTTTTAATCCACATTACTGCTACTGATATATATTCTTCATTTCCTCTGAGCGTTGAGCCTTCAACAACTTTTTGGTCGGATGCATATTCTCCATGTTTTTCCTCAACCAAAGTTGAGCTTTGAATTGGGATTGTGATATCCCTAGCCTTCCTTAAGTACATGGTTGTGTGTTATCCCCAGGTAATTGAATATTTGAAGATAGGGTTTATATCTTCGATGATTTATTTTCACCCCTAGCAGGTTCTCCAATTGGTGTTCCTATCTTGTTGAGATAAGTCGAGTACCTAGTTGTGATGATTGGATCTTCATGTTTGTATCCTTTGTGCTTATTTTTCACCATAATCATGTACATACTCATGCATAAGCATAACATTAGATATTTGATTGTGCATTTCTACGCATTGACCTAATTTTTTTTATGATCCCCTGCTTTGGTTATATAATTTCCCCATGTAGATATGGTCTGTCTGTCCTCCTTCAATGGAGAGTGTCATCCCCTTAAGCAGAAATAGTTTATCCTTTCTTCTTCCCCACTAAGTTATTTCCTCGTGGATGATCATTATTTCTGTTTCCTCCCCAGTTCATTATTTGGATAAAACCACTCCCCTTGAGTTATATCCTCAATGGGTTGAGTTTTGTTTGACCGTTTCTTTATAGTTCTTAGCTAGATAGATCTTTTGGTCCTCCGAGAGTTGATTACCTAGTAACTCGTAATATCTTTCTTGATGTTGAGTATTTTACCTATGTTAACTTACCAAGTAACTAGTAAAAGGTAATTTACTTGTTTGATTTCCCAAACAAATTTACTTTCGTTTCCCCAACGGGTTATCTTTTCTTTTCACCATCAGATTATCATTATTCAATTACCCAGTAACTGGTAATTTTTTATCCTTTTTTCAGCTGGTCGTTTTTTCTGTTATCTACCCAGTAAGTGGTAGTTAACAAAAATTCTTATTGAATTTTCCCCTCGGTAGTTCATCCTTGATATGTTACTCAGTAATTGGTAACATATATTCTTTCTTTGGTCTTCTACCCAGTAACTGGTAGTTGTAAATCCTATCCTTGGTCTTCTACCCAATAATTGGTCGTTGTAAATGCTATCTTTGGTCTTCTACCCAGTAACGTGTGTAAGACCCCAATTTTGACCCTAAGATCCCTCGTGCAATTTCATCATATGTATTAGCATTGGGATCATACCATGGCATCCTCCTTATCCCTCTTTCATTGGGATTGTTTGGGGAGAGATCACCAAGCACCATGTGATTGTATCATAGTTGTATATTATCATTTTACTAACCAAAATACCAAAAATATGTCTTTGCATTTTCCTAACTCTTTTGTAGGTAGGGCATGATCACCACTGATTCATCAAGTTCATATCTAGGGTTTGAGACCCTCATGACAAAGAGCACAACCATGAATTGATCCAAGAATGGTTATTAGCATCATATATGTGCTTCATTGATTCCTACATGTTATATTGATCCAGTTTTCTTTAAGAGTTTGAGGGTGATTTGCCTTGGAAACCCTAGTTTGATTGGGTATCTTGAGTAACTTCTCCAACAAGCTATATTACCAATTGTCGCATCCGGGAAAATCAACCGGCGGGAAAAAACAAAACAAACAAAGCCTCCACCGTGCGTTATTTATCCCAAAAGAGGGAAAGGAAACACTCGAAGTAAACCTGCAGAAGACATGGTCTCGCGACCAAAGAGAGATGGGATCGGGAGTCGGTTATGCGAAGGGAAGGTATTAGCACCCCCACGCACCCGTCGTACTCGACGGGATCCACGCTCAAAAGGATAGAAGAAAGGTTGCTAAACACTGCTCAAAAGAATGCACGCACACTGAAAAGAAACACAGATGGAATAAGAGGGGAAAGGGCTCGCTAGGATATCGCATCCTATGCCTACGTATCTCATCTGGAATGAGAATCAGAGCTACCGTAGTTCGGCTAACGTACGCCGAAACAAAACACACACAGGAAACCGACTGCCAATCGTTGGACTTATGTCAGACTCCACACAAACAGGCAAACATGGAAACCGAATGCCAATCGCTGGACTTACATCAGACTCCGAACCAACAAAAACACATAGGAAACCGATTGCCAATCGCTGGACTTACGTCAGACTCCTCACTCACACACAAGAGGGGTTAACCGGACGCTGAATCGTCTAAAGCAACAAAGAAGTTGAACAAACAAGCTAACAGGGAGTCTGGTACTCGAGCCTGCTAGCTGTCAAGCAAACACACACAAAAAAGGAAAAGGGTGCCCGGAGAGATCTCGTACGATCTCCTGCCTACGTACCTCATCTGGTATGAGGATCAGGGCGACGTAGTTCCCCTTAACAGGGGAGAAACTTTCTCCTAACCAGAGACTGGGAAATGACAAACTAGAAGGGAGACTGACTCGAGCCTAATAGTTATCATGCAATCCACAATGGTCCTAGGTTGAGGTTTCTATCTAACTTGCACAGGCAGCAAGCTATCCTAAACAGCACAGTTAAACAACATAAGCACAATAAACAATCACACACACTATATGCAATCAATTGGGCTCATACAAGGTTAGGCTGTGAAACACAAGCCAACTGGAATCGGGTGTAGTTAGCTCTTAACCCTAACATTGAGGGTTAGGGTGAAGCAGATGAAATGGGAAGTGAGGGTACGACCTCACAGCTCTTATCCCTGGCCTGGGAGAGCTTCAGACAAATGAAAGTGGGAGTTCAGAAAGTTTGAACTCTTCTCCACATATGACAGACACAACAAAGATCTTGGGTTGATATCCACAATGCATCAACACAAGGTGTGAGCAAAGTGGATGACACACTAAATAGCAGGAGATGGATTGCACATCTCTTTTATCTGCCAATTGACTCAT
The DNA here is from genome assembly GCF_024323335.1 of Lathyrus oleraceus. Lineage (NCBI taxonomy): Eukaryota > Viridiplantae > Streptophyta > Magnoliopsida > Fabales > Fabaceae > Lathyrus > Lathyrus oleraceus. The sequence continues at coordinate 394,142,707 of NC_066580.1, read as the reverse complement.
AAGAGGACTTTTCCTGCTTGGCACAAAAATAAACATTCACAAGCATTGCCTCTAAAGGAGGGCTTCAGACAGGTGCCCGCCCACATAACAGGACAGGTCTTCCAGACTACATGAAGTCAGAGATATTATACCTAAGTGGTTAAGCAACCAAGCAAAAGCAAGTTCAAAGTGAACTTAAGCAACTTATGTACCTGTTGAAACATCACACAAATCAGTTCAACTATACAGACAAACAGACAATCATGAATATCAAACAGTCAAACCCAATGAGCAAAGGCATAAGCCAGAAGTCAAACTCAAATGATTTAACAACCCTACAAAACACACAAGGTTAGTAGTCAAAAGTAAACATCAAAGGCTCAAGTGATAGAGCACCAACAACTAAGGAACTTGAATGCTCAACCTGAAATCAAAGCTCAAACATAAGCAACCAACCACTAGGTCAAGGTCTAGGGTCAAAGATAGAGAAAAAATGCAAAACAGAACATGAAATTCGACATGAATCATCCTCATCCAATCAAGAACACAATCCAAAAGGTCTCACATCAATATCAATCACCAAATTCATTTCATGTACCAAACATGCCAAGGTATGCAAATTGTAACCACATTGTGACACCAGAATGAACAAATGCACATTAAATCAAAAATGATTCAAATGATCTTGGAAAAATTCATGAGTAAACAGGACATACAACATGATCATCACACAAAAAATTAGAGGCATTGGACATCCTTAGGCATGGTAATCATATTGCATAAGTCAAGACAAGCACAACAAGCACATGTGTGACACCAATTGTCACACCAACTTAGCATAGGCACAAATCAGAAATGAATCATGGTAAAAACCTCAAACCAAAGCCAAAACACCATTCAACATGTCTAGAAATAGTGTGCAAAATTTCACATTTATTGGATAAGGAACAAGCATTTCACAATCAAATGAAGTTAAAGGCAATTTAAAAGCTCAAATGTGACCAACCAGAATGAAAAATCTCAATTAAATCAGAAATGATTCCAAAAATTCCAACATAAATCATCAGAAATCACAACATCCATATCAAGCATCACACAAAAAATCAGGACATTTGGAATTCTTTTGGCATGGCAAATTCATCAATCAAGTTGAACATCACAAGGTGTGACACAAATTGTCACACCTCTCTTAGAAAAATCATAAATCATCAATGGCAATTGATAAAAATGCAAATTCAACACCAAAATGTCCAGAAAAGAGTCTAGTTATAGCATGCAAAATTTTATGAGCATTGGATAAGAATCGAGCATTTCACAAATGAAGAAGCAAGGCAATGTCAAGATATGATACATGTCCAAATGTTCTAGGGCAAAAAATTATCCACCCATGCACAATTTTCATTTTAATCATCAAAAAATAGTAGACAAAATAAGGAACATTATGCAAAAAACCTCATATTTTTTGGATGAATATTTAATTTGTTATGAATTTTGGAAGGTGATGAAAAAATAAAAAATCATATGAAGCCATGCATGAACATATATGGAGGGAAATAGAAAACAATATGAAGCATTTGAATAATGGCTACAGCGGGGAATCGAACCCGGAGCCAATTCAAATGTGATTGGCGCCAGGCAGCGAAACGCTGTGTTTCATTTAACTGTTGCCTTGGCCAATCAGAAACGCGCATGAGCGCCTCATGAACAGTAGAGCTCAAGAACACTCAAGAACATTTGTTCCAGATTTTTAAAATGAGCATATCAAAACGTAGCACATACATCATGGATCATGAATCAAGCATTGGCTAAGCATTTAACATCATAAATCAAGTGAATCGAGCAAATCATCAATCATGCATAACACTTTAAATCGACCTAACTCAATGATTATGGCATGGAATTTCATGGTTCAAAGCTCAGATTAACCACAACAACAATATCTATAACATTAGCATGATAAAATTGAGAATTAAGAGGATCAATTTGGAACCTCTTGAAGAGCAGCTTTGTGAAATCGCGTTTTTCAGGCCTTGCAATGCTCCAAGTGTCTTCTAGGCAGCTTGTACAAGTGATTGGAAGAGATCTTGAGGTTCAATTGCTCTTGATTCAACCAGAATTGGATTTCACCATTGTTGCTTCCATAGCTTCAAGCATGAACAAAGTGCACGAATTCTCTTGGATCTACTTTCAAACTTGCTCCATGATGCTTCCAGATGATGAATCAGGCAATGGATTGTGGTTTGATTCAAGAAAAATGAGAGAAAATTTGAGAGAAAAAAGTGTGAAAATTTTGTAGATCTGAAAATTGTGAGTGTTAATCTCAAAAACAGTTAGGGTTATGGTATATATATGCTCCACTAATCATGTTTAATTAAGGCTTAAACCAAATGCTAATGAAATGGATGAGTTAGAGAGTGTTTTGGCAAATTGAGTTTTTCACCCTTATGCATGAAAATGCATGGTGAACAGTACGAATTTCCCTTCAAATTCACTTCAAATGATGTTTTGGAGCCAAATGCAATGGTAGCATGTTCAAATGATGTACAAAATTTAAATTCCACATTTTCCCTCCAAAAATCAAGTGAAATTCCAAATATTCATGTGAATGTAATGAATGTCATGTAATGCAAGATTTGGAAACTAGAGATCATAAGGAGAAGAATGCAAAAAGAGCCACTTGAATTGGAGTTTTTGTTGAGAAGTTATGCCCCTTTGAAGTTTCATGTTCACTTTGTCAAGTTTTGATCATATCTCCTTAAACACAAATGCGAAATTTATGATCTTAGACTTTTTGGAAAGGGGAGAGAAAGATCTACAACTTTCATGTTCAACAAAATTTAATTTGAAGCTTTCTTAATGATGTAATCTTGAGTTGAAAACCTTTCCATTTTTGGCAATTTCAAATTATAGGTGACTTTCTATTTTTGGCAAGTTTTGACTGGACCTCAAATTCTTCAAAGTTGATGTTTGAAATGTCAAATGAGACTTGTTTGAACATGAATGAAGTATTTCTAATCACTTCCCACCTCCAAATCCAGCAGTTGACTTTGCAGTTGACTTTTGTAGTTGACAAAGGACTTGGCCATGCACAGATGATTTTGAGCCTCAGCCTCTTGATGAAATGGATCCAAAAGGAAACCCTAGCTTATACAAGCTCAATAAAATCATATGATGATCTCCATCTCATTAAAGACCTCATCTCCTTGAAAATCCCTGACTAGTATAATGCAACTGATTAGGGTTGACCAGAGGTCAAAACCCTAATCCCAAGGAATCTGAGCTGAAATAATGAATCATGATGATGATGGTGTACCATTTCAACCAAGATAATACCCAATCTCCTTGAGGTACCAAGAAACCCTAATTGAAGCACAAACCTCAGATGATTAGTGATCAATTCATGAGACCCTCAGGCTTGCATCTCCCAACCTCTCCATCTTTTGAGAAAGACCTAGGAGGATGACTTGCTTATTTTCACATGATATGCAATATGAAATGACTAATGTCCTACAAAATGAAATGCAATATGCTAAGCTAGTCCCAAGAGAGGAGGGCAAATTTTGAGGTGTTAGAGCTGCCCCTATTCAATCCACTGTGAACCTGTCGATATGAAAAGCCTCGGCTTTCAAATGATCAGGATGAAGAGTGATTGAATACCAAGAACAGACGAACAATTTGCACTCTGACGAGAAATAATTAACAACGCCTGTCAGAATCGGCAGAGAAACAATCTCAAAAAGAAGAATTTGTCTGGTACGGAGAAAGTCGGCCTGAACACCGAAACAGAAATGTTGACCTGAATACCAAACTAAATGGTAACACAGGAATAACCATGGCCTGGATGCCGTATCCGCTGGGGATTATTATTATTATTTCTTTTACTTTTTCTTGAACCCCGAAACTTTCTAATTGATAATCTTTTTTTTGCTTTTCTTGAACCCCAAACAAATATTTTCTTTCGTGCAGATGATCCTGGATCACCGCAGTTGAACCCCGACATATTCATAGTAGTCTTGTTTGCCAAACAATGAACCCCGCTCTCCAATTGAACCCCAGTCGCCTGACGATAACTCGCGATCGCCGTTGTGAACCCCGCTCTCCAGAAAACACCCCGTGTCTCCCTTTCTCCATTTGAACCCCGTTCTCCAGAAAATGCCGCAACACTTCCCTTTCTCCATTTGGACCCCGCTCTCTAGAAAATGCCCAGCATCTCCTTCTCTCCATTTGAACCCCGTTCTCCACTATCTTGTGATAATTCCGCTGGCAACGCCGGGAATAACACCAAAACACCACTCCGATGGCGACATATCAGAGGGTACACCTTCACGAAAGGAAGGTAACATGTGCATCTCTTCCTCAGAAAACACCCATAACGACTTCTGTTGGCCTCAACCAAAGTCTAAGGTGACACATGATCAGAAGACAATCCTGAGGACCTCATCCCGGATATAATCTTCAACTCCAATCTCCATTTGAACCGCGTTCTCCAGAAAGTGCCGCAACACTTCCTTTTCTCCATTCTTCGATTTTCGTGCTGATCGGGTAACGTTCTTTGATTTTATTTCCATCTCCGTCTGATAGAAAAGTTTCCACCAATATCGCACTACTGGGGAACATTGTTACTCCAACGTCATGATGCTAAACTCCTCAGAGTAACATCTTCCAACTTCTATCTCGCACGCCAGAAATCTCCTCCAGTATCGCACTACTGGGGAATACGGTTGATCCAACACCACGATGCTAAACTCCTCAGAGTAACATCTTCACCATCCGACGAAATCGATTCTCAGGCGGTAACCACGGCTTGAGTAACCGATGCTTGCAATGCTGATGCTGATCTTCCAACTAGCGAAACCACTCCTCAAACGGTAACCATGGCTTGGGTAGCATCTTCACCCACTAGCGTAACCAAATCTCAAACGGTAACCACGGCTTGAGACTAGCTTATGCTTGCACTGATGATGCATGATGATTTTTTTTCAGCGTAATGCTCCATAATTATGGAAATGCTACGCAATTTATTATGCAATATCCCATGATCTCCTAAATGATGAATGCATAAAAAGTATCCCCCTCAAGGGACCCTCCTGGGAGCTCGAGGCACTCTGCTGAGGAACCCGACAACACTCCAACCTCTACCCTGCTGGGGAATAGCACTGCTGCTGGGGAAAGGACCACCCTTACCAAGGATGACCTCCACTGAACCCGATCCACTCGGGGACTTCACTGGGGAAGAAACCACCACCGCACTCTGCGGGGAAAACAACAGTCTCTGACTTGCTGGGGGAAAAAGCCAGCAACGGACACCTCCGCTAGGGAAATAGCAACCTTCAGGCTTGGTTGCCGAGGAAACACCGATCACAAACCTGCTGGGGAGATAATCATTCCGACCCCGCTAGGGAAGACTCGGACCTTGAATCTGTCGGGGAGGTAACAATCCCGCCTCTGTTTGGGGAAACAAGGAAATTTTGGCGCAGAACACCCGTCGACTCGTCGAACCCTGGTATCCAACATCCGAATCTCGTGTCAGCTTTCCACTTTTGAGAACTCCCAAACTCGTTTGGACTTTTCTGATTCAACACCTTGTATTCCCAATTTCTCCGTACTCTACGGGGATCGAACTCCTTGGATTCATACAGACTTTCCAATCTCAGACTTTGAAGAGTCTTCTTGATTAATTCTCAAGGATCGTCGTAAGTCTTTCTCCGTCTTTTTACCATTCTTCAATTCATTCGTCCCTGATTGGACTCCACGGGGATCTTTTGTCAAAAGCTTCACATCACAACCTGCAAGTGAGTGAAAATATCTAACAGCACCTGCAAAAGAGATCGTTAGATAAAAACGTGCCCCAGGCGTGCCAAATTTCAACACCTAAGTCACTCAATCTTCCGAATAAGATTTCAGGTTTTCAATCTCATAAGCATGCATTGGAAGGGACCTGTATGTCTTAAAATGCAAAGATTCTTTATCAAAAATAATTGGATGTTTTTGCAATCAAAGCGGTAATGAAAACAAAAACAAAATTATTTGACTGAATATGCATTTTATTGATTGAAAAAAAGTGTGGCTCAAAATTGAGCAATACACAGGAAGCAATTCCTGAAAAGAGGTAATTGCGCACAAAGGGAAAATATATCCTAATGGCAATGTGAACCCGTGATCTCATCGAGTTCCAACTCGGTTACACCCCATATGTCCTCAGACTCTCCGCTATTTCCACCTTCTGAATAAGATGTTTCTAACTGGTCCCTGTCGGGGATTATCCTGGTGCCTTACCCAAAGCGCAAACGATCATGCCAGACACAGTTGTTCGTTTCAATCCATCTTTTGCCTAGACCGCCCTTTCGGGTTTTCAGTCCACCGGGATACCCTTTTTTTCCCAAGCCGCCCTTGTGGGGTTTTCGACTTGCCGGGTGTACAGTTTTTTTTCTTTTTATCCCTAATTTTTGCCCGAACCTTTTTCATTTTTTTCGGTTCGCCGGGATGCCCATTTTTTCCTAGACTATTTTATTCTTTTCGTCCAGCGGGTCTCTTTATACGAAGTATTTGTTAACTGCGTCCGCATTCACAGGGGATGGAAAATCCTCGTCATCCGTGGTCGTCGATAACAAGGCTATGCCAGAGAAAACCTTCTTGACCACGAATGGACCCTCATAATTGGGTGTTCATTTGCCCCTACGATCGTTTTGAGGAGGAAGGATCCTTTTCAGCACCATATCGCCTGCGTGATACACACGAGGTCGTACCTTTCGATCGAAAGCACGCTTCATCCGTTGCTGGTATAACTGCCCATGACAGATAGTTACCAGCCTCTTTTCCTCAATCAGGCTCAACTCCTCATACCGGGTCCTTACCCATTCAGCCTCTTGCAATTTCACGTCCATTAGGACTCTCCACAATGGGATCTAGGCTTCTGTAAGTAATACCACTTCTATTCCATACACGAGCGAGCGCGGCGTTGCCCCAGTAGATGTACGCACCGAGGTACGATACCCAGGATACAGGCTTCATACTTGCCCCATTGTCGGTGCATTCCAATGTTAGCCTAGCAGCACAAGGAATGCGGGACCTTTCCGGTGTAACCAAAATGACACTACCTCATCCACATTAACCTCCCCCCATCAGACATCAGAATCCGTTCGGATTCAGGGTCAGGCCCCTCCTCCGGGATCGGTTCCTCAGAATCTTTCGATTTGAGCACCTCGAGATGTCCTCATCAGGGAACTCAAACTTCCTTGGTTGATAATCCTCAATGGGTTGCGGGGCGATGTAATCGGACAATACACTCCCCTCGATTGCTTTCTGAGAGGTGTATTGAATATCGTATTTAATCAAAATCATTTGCCCTCTCGCAACCCGTCCGGTCAATGCTAGCTTCTCAAGCACATACTTGATCGGATCCGTCTTGGAAATCCACAAATTGGTATGAACCAGCATATACTGTCTCAGTCGGTGAGCAGCCTATGCCCAAATACAGCAAGTTTTCTCGAGCAGTGAATGTATTGTTTCACAGTCGGTAAACTCTTTGCTAAGGTAAATTGCTTGCCCTTTTCGACCGGACACGTCATGCTGACACAATACGCACCTCATAGACCCCTCGAGGGCTGTCAAGTACCAGATTAACAGTTGTTGCTTCCACGTGAGGCATCAAAATCAGAGGTTCCTACAACTTATTCTTTTATCTTTCAATGCCCCTTGGCAATCATTATCCACCTGACCGTTTGATCTCTTTTTTGTTTTCGGTTCAGGCATTTGTTGCCTTGCTTTTTCTTCTTTATATCTTTTTTTATTTTTTTTTTAGCAGGATCGACCTCGATTCCTCTTATCCGCTCCTAATAAACCTCAACAGTTTACCGGACAGCACTCCACAAGTGCACTGATTCGGACTCAACCTCAGTCTGAGTTGTCTCGATCCTGTCAAACAACTTGTCCCTGATCTACCAGATGCCCCTCTTCTACTTGGGACTTTGCTATCATGTCATCAACATAGCATTTGATTCCACGATGATACGTGGCACCGGCGTTCTGCTTCTCTAGAGGACAGTCTTCTTTCCATGGTAGCTTGTGTACCGTGATGTCAGTATCCGACCCTGACATATTTTGATAAGACCAGGCGAGGATATCAACGCACTCTTTCAACAGTGCTACCATTCTGCTCTTGACATTTGCCTCTGAAGCGGCCCCAATTTTCTTTTTGACCTCCTCGGTGCTTGGATTGACAATCTCAACTCGCTCCTCGTGCGGTTGAATCACCTTCTCCTCTTGTCTCAACAACCTGGCTAATCTTCCAGCAGATCACGATCTTCTTCGCCTTCTTCTTCGGCATGATAGATCGGATGGTCGAAGTCATACGAGGGTGTAACAGGATTGTTATCAATGAGATCCGGAGAATACAACAATCGGAACGAAGCCAATCGAAAGGAAGAAAAAATGAAAATAAACATTGCCATTTTTATTTTTGTTTTTAAACTGCAAAAATAACTGAAAAACAGGGAACACCGCTTTTAATGTGAAAAACATCCATTTATTAATGATACAAAATGTTGCACAATAAAACACATGAGGTGACCCTTACAATGAACCATTACGTTTCGGGAAAAACGTATGGCTTCCATGCAAACAGTATTGAAAAACCAGAAATAATACTCTTCACGCAGAGTGACAGTGATGATCTTTTAAGCATTCCAGTTCTGGACTTCCATCCCTGGTACGCACGGTTTTATCCAACCATCAAACTCGGAGTCACTGTCAGCTTCTTCACCCACCGCACAGACGTGACCTGAATTTTCAGCAATTGCACCCACCATCGCCTGACCATGCGCCGGCATGGGATTAGCATTAACATTCGGAGATGGTGCAAAATTGATGGCCTTGGAGTCTACCAAGTCTTGGACAACATGTTTAAAGGCTCTACAACCCTCAATGTTATGCCCTGGTGTACCAGAATGGAATTCACACTTGGCGTTCTCATCATAATTAGGAGGCCTCTGATCTGGTCTTACCGGAGCCATCGTCCTCGGCTGAACCAACCCAAGATCCATCAACTTCTTAAACAACAAAGCATATGTCACGGGTGGCCTATCAAACTGACGATCAGTCCCCTTTCCTCTCACTTGGTACCCAGCTCTCTGTGCTCTCTGTTGAGGTGGCTGACGTTGTTGTTGTACCGATTGATTACCAGCAAGAATGGTTACCGCAGCAGTGTGCTGGTAGTAACGATCCCTACCGTGTCCTCTCCGGGCATACACAGCACTCGATTCACCCTCATTCTTGGGCTGACCGTTCCCAAATGGCTTCTTTACTCCAGATGACGGAGCATTTCCCTGTATTTTCCCCATTCTCAGCCAGCTTTCGATTCTCTCACCAGCCACTACTATATCAGCAAAATTGGTAACTGGGCATCCAACCATTCTTTCAGCAAACGTCCCCTGAAGGGTACCCATAAACAGATCAGACATTTCCCGATCCACCAGCGGAGGTTGAACTCTGGCAGCCAACTCCCTCCATCTATGTGCGTATTCTTTAAACCCTTCAATCGGCTTCTGAGACATTCCCTACAATTGGGTACGGCTAGGAGCCATGTCAGCATTGAACTGGTACTGTTTAAAGAATGCATCTCCAAGATCCTGGCAGCTCTTGACATCTGATGATCTCAGCTTGGTATACCATTCAAGAGACCCCCCAGATAGACTGTCTTGGAAGAAGTACATCCAGAGCTTCTGATCTATTGTATAGGCAGATATTTTTCGGACAAATGCCTGGAGATGGGTTTCCGGGCAAGAACTCCCATTGTACTTGTCAAATGTAGGCGCTTTCAACTTTTGTGGGATCACAATCCCCTCAACTAGCCCCATGTTCGACATGTTGACAACCCCTGGAGTAGCATGGTTTTCCAGAACCCTTATCTTCTCTGCCAGTGCCTGAATCTCCTTGTTTGGCGGTTGAACACCATATTGACCAAACTGTTCGTTAAGCATGGAGAATTGATCCACTTCCTTATCTTCCAGAGCTTCAGAGAAAGGAGGAAACTGATTATCCTTCAAATTATTACCCACAAGATCCGGTCCACCACCTGCAGCGAAACCAAACCCACCACCATTGTTGATAACCACACTAGCAGTAGTTGTCTTCCTTTTGAGATCTCCTCCATCCCTGGAACCACCAAGGCCATGGTTGGATACCCCCTCCTGATTATTACCACTGTTAGCAGCTGAAGCCCGCTCAAGCTTCTCCACTTTCTCAACCAACTCCTTCTGCCCCAAGGCGAACCCTTGCATAACATTGATCAGCTCACTCATATTCTCTTTCAGTTCGAGAATGTCTGCGTTGGATGTATCCATCAGTTTGGGTCTGTTGTGTCTGGTAAGGTATCTGTGCGGACGAGCTACGTGCAAAGGAATGACTCTACGCGCACGAGCAATGATTCCTGAGTAAACCCAAACATGTTAGAAACTGACACCTGCAAAACAGAAGACAGGTTATTATGACTCACACATGAATGCAATGTCTATCCATATGAGGAACACCCATTCCTTGGATTCTGGCTTCATCGAGACGGATAAAAAATTCGACAATAACATTCTGACATCAGGATGTCTCTCAACCTGAATCTCAATCGAGAATGTACCCTGAGTATAGATAGACATGGGTTATATGCAGATGAATGCAAAATGTGGATGATGCTGATGCATGAATGCAAGAGTCACTGTGCCACCCTCCAAGTCATCTGATCATCAACTGAGTTACGGCCTCTGAACTGATCACAACCATCTAAAGGAATATGTAACCACAAATCCCACTCACGGTTCCGAAATAAACGGAACTGAAGAATGCGTCACCATCATCATCAGAAAGTCCTCTGAACAGATAACCACCAGATCCTCTGAACCAGCCCAAGGAATCCTGAAATAAACGGATCCCCACTGATAAATACCACGGATAGAACTCCGGCGTCTCAGAAATAAATCCATAAATCCGACTTAGAAATAGAACTCTGATCAATAGCTGAACCATTAGTCACCATCAGAACATGCATCTGTAAGAATCAAACCCTCCCCTCACAGGTGAATTCTAATCAGGTCATCCTAAGGCGGATAATGGTCTCGACAATCGGGCAAAGATACTCAACGGGTTTGCCCTTTCAGGTGTGCCGTTGCAGCTCTCATAAGATCGCCTAAACCAAAGATCCGGGAAAGAACGGTCACTGAAGTCAATAGCTCAAAAGAGGTAACCCAACCAGAGTGGAATACTCCACAATGGAAGGGCTCTCTCAGATGAACCTCGTCCGGCTTGTGGTATGTCACGTCGCAACAACATGCCTAACCAACATGTGAGGAACGTGAGACCACACTAATCCTAGGTGTATACTCGGGCCTGGGTTTTAACCCCACTCAGAACACCCACCCCAAATCAGAGGAACCACCTGTACAGAAGACAGCACAATGATAGTATGATGCATGCAAACATTTATGCAAATATATATATATATATATATATATATATATATATATATATATACAACATAATAATCATAAATGCAATAAATAGAGCAACACAAGCAACCTAAACTATCCTAGAGAGCGCTAGGAGAGACTCGCTTAGAAAAGATGGACCAGCAAGAGGTCAACTTCAAGCTCCCCAGCAGAGTCGCCAGCTGTCGCATCCGCGAAAATCAACCGGCGGGAAAAAACAAAACAAACAGAGCCGCCACCATGCGTTATTTATCCCAAAAGAGGGAAAGGAAACGCTTGAAGTAAACCTGGAGAAGACATGGTCTCGCGACCAAAGAGAGATGGGATCGGGAGTCGGTTATGCGAAGGGAAGGTATTAGCACCCCTACGCATCCGTCGTACTCGACGGGATCCACGCTCAAAAGGATAGAAGAAAGGTTGCTAAACACTGCTCAAAAGAATGCACGCACACTGAAAAGAAACACAAATGGAATAAGACGGGAAAGGGCTCGCTAGGATATTGCATCCTATGCCTACGTATCTCATCTGGAATGAGAATCAGAGCTACCGTAGTTCGGCTAACGTACGCCGAAACAGAACATACACAGGAAACCGACCGCCAATCGCTGGACTTATGTCAGACTCCATACAAACAGGAAAACATGGAAACCGAATGCCAATCGCTGGACTTACATCAGACTCCGACCCAACAAAAACACACAGGAAACCGACTGCCAATCGCTGGACTTACGTCAGACTCCTCACTCACAGACAAGAGGGGTTAACCGGACGCTGAATCGTCAAAAGCAACAAAGAAGTTGAACAAACAAGCTAACAGGGAGTCTGGTACTCGAGCCTGCTAGCTGTCAAGCAAACACACAAAAAAAAGGAAAAGGGTGCCCAGAGAGATCTCGTACGATCTCCTGCCTACGTACCTCATCTGGTATAAGGATCAGGGCGACGTAGTTCCCCTTAACAGGGGAGAAACTTTCTCCTAACCAGAGACTGGGAAATGACAAACTAGAAGGGAGACCGAATCGAGCCTAATAGTTATCATGCAATCCACAATGGTCCTAGGTTGAGGTTTCTATCTAACTTGCATAGGCAGCAAGCTATCCTAAACAACACAGTTAAACAACATAAGCACAATAAACAATCACACACACTATATGCAATCAACTGGGCTCATACAAGGTTAGGCTGTGAAACACAAGCCAACTGGAATCGGGTGTAGTTAGCTCTTAACCCTAACATTGAGAGTTAGGGTGAAGCAGATGAAATGGGAAGTGAGGGAAAGACCTCACAACTCTTATCCCTGGCCTGGGAGAGCTTCAGACAAATGAAAGTGGGAGTTCAGAAAGTTGGAACTCTTCTCCACATATGACTGACACAACAAAGATTATGGGTTGATATCCACAATGCATCAACACAAGGTGTGAGCAACGTGGATGACACACTGAATAGCAGGAGATGGATTGCACATCTCTTTTATCTACCAATTGCCTCATAAGAGGAATTTTCCTACTTGGCACAAAAATAAACATTCACAAGCATTGCCTCTTAAGGAGGGCTTCAGACAGGTGCCCGCCCACATAACAGGACAGGTCTTCCAGACTACATGAAGTCAGAGATATTATACCTAAGTGGTTAAGCAACCAAGCAAAAGCAATTTCAAAGTGAACTTAAGCAACTTATGTACCTGTTGAAACATCACACAAATCAGTTCAACTATACAGACAAACAGACAATCATGAATATCAAACAGTCAAACCCAATGAGCAAAGGCATAAGCCATAAGTCAAAATCAAATGAGTTAACAACCCTACAAAACACACAAGGTTAGTAGTCAAAAGTAATCATCAAAGGCTCAAGTGATAGAGCACCAACAACTAAGGAACTTGAATGCTCAACCTGAAATCAAAGCTCAAACATAAGCAACCAACCACTAGGTCAAGGCCTAGTGTCAAAGATAGAGAAAAAATCCAAAACAGAACATGAAATTCGACATGAATCATCCTCATCCAATCAAGAACACAATCCAAAAGGTCTCACATCAATATCAATCACCAAATTCATTTCATGAACCAAACATGGCAAGGTATGCAAATTGTAACCACATTGTGACACCAGAATGAACAAATGCACATTAAATCAAAAATGATTCAAATGATCTTGTAAAAATTCATGAGTAAACAGGACATACAACATGATCATCACACAAAAAATTAGAGGCATTGGACATCCTTAGGCATGGTAATCATATTGCATAAGTCAAGACAGGCACAACAAGCACATGTGTGACACCAATTGTCACACCAACTTAGCATAGGCATAAATCAGAAATGAATCATGGTAAAAACCTCAAACCAAAGCCAAAACACCATTCAACATGTCTAGAAATAGTGTGCAAAATTTCACATTCATTTGATAAGGAACAAGCATTTCACAATCAAATGAAGTTCAAGGCAATTTAAAAGCTCAAATGTGACCAACCAGAATGAAAAATCTCAATTAAATCAGAAATGATTTCAAAAATTCCAACATAAATCATGAGCAATCACAACATCCATATCAAGCATCACACAAAAAATAAGGACATTTGGAATTCATTTGGCATGGCAAATTCATCAATCAAGTTGAACATCACAAGGTGTGACACAAATTGTCACACCTCTCTTAGAAAAATCATAAATTAGCAATGGCAATTGATAAAAATGCAAACTCAAAACCAAAATGTCCAGAAAAGAGTCTAGTTATAGCATGCAAAATTTCATGAGCATTGGATAAGAATCGAGCATTTCACAAATGAAGAAGCAAGGCAATGTCAAGATATGATACATGTCCAAATGTTCTAGGGCAAAAAATTATCCAGCCATGCACAATTTTCATTTTAATCATCAAACAATACTAGACAAAATAAGGAACATTATGCAAAAAACCTCATATTTTTTGGATGATTATTTAATTTGTTATGAATTTTGGAAGGTGATGAAAAAATAAAAAATCATATGAAGCCATGCATGAACATATATGGAGGGAAATAGAAAACAATATGAAGCATTTGAATAATGGCTACAACGGGGAATCGAACCCGGAGCCAATTCAAATGTGATTGGCGCCAGGCAGCGAAATGCTGCGTCTCATTTAACTGTTGCCTTGGCCAATCAGAAACGCGCATGAGCGCCTCATGCAACCAATGGGAATCAAACCCTAACACAAACATTAGGCAATGGATTTGCGTAGCTGAAACGGATCAAAACCCGTGGCCTATTCTCCTGAATCATCTTCTCCAAAACGCAAAGCCATGAACAGTAGAGCTCAAGAACACTCAAGAACATTTGTTCCAGATTTTTAAAATGAGCATATCAAAACGTAGCACATACATCATGGATCATGAATCAAGCATTGTCTAAGCATTTAACATCATAAATCAAGTGAATCGAGCAAATCATCAATCATGCATAACACTTTAAATCGACCTAACTCAATGATTATGGCATGGAATTTCATGGTTCAAAGCTCAGATTAACCACAACAACAAGATCTATAACATTAGCATGATAAAATTGAGAATTAAGAGGATCGATTTGGAACCTCTTGAAGAGCAGCTTTGTGAAATCGCGTTTTTCAGGCCTTGCAATGCTCCAACTGTCTTCTAGGCAGCTTGTACAAGTAATTGGAAGAGATCTTGAGGTTCAATTGCTCTTGATTCAACCAGAATTGGATTTCACCATTGTTGCTTCCATAGCTTCAAGCATGAACAAAGTGCACGAATTCTCTTGGATCTACCTTCAAACTTGCTCCATGATGCTTCCAGATGATGAATCAGGCAATGGATTGTGGTTTGATTCAAGAAAAATGAGAGAAAATTTGAGAGAAAAAAGTGTGAAAATTTTGTAGATCTGAAAATTGTGAGTGTTAATCTCAAAAACAGTTAGGGTTATGGTATATATATGCTCCACTAATCATGTTTAATTAAGCCTTAAACCAAATGCTAATGAAATGGATGAGTTAGGGAGTGTTGTGGCAAATTGAGTTTTTCACCCTTATGCATGAAAATGCATGGTGAACAGTACGAATTTCCCTTCAAATTCACTTTAAATGATGTTTTGGAGCCAAATGCAATGGTAGCATGTGCAAATGATGTACAAAATTTAAATTCCACATTTCCCCTCCAAAAATCAAGTGAAATTCCAAATATTCATGTGAATGTCATGCATGTCATGTAATGCAAGATTTGGAAACTAGAGATCATAAGGAGAAGAATGCAAAAAGAGCCACTTGAATTGGAGTTTTGGTTGAGAAGTTATGCCCCTTTGAAGTTCCATGTTCACTTTGTCATGTTTTGACTATATCTCCTTAACCACACATGAGAAATTTATGATCTTGGACTTTTTAGAAAGGGGAGAGAAATATCTACAACTTTCATGTTCAACAAAATTTCATTTGAAGCTTTCTTAATGATGTAATCTTGAGTTGAAAACCATTCCATTTTTGGCAATTTCAAATTATAGGTCACTTTCTATTTTTGGCAAGTTTTGACTGGACCTCAAATTCTTCAAAGTTGATGTTTGAAATGTCAAATGAGACTTGTTTGAACATGAATGAAGTATTTCTAATCACTTCCCACCTCCAAATCCAGCAATTGACTTTGTAGTTGACTTTTGTAGTTGACAAAGGACTTGGCCATGCATAGATGATTTTGAGCCTCAACCTCTTGATGAAATGGCTCCAAAAGGAAACCCTAGCTTATACAATCTCAATAAAATCATATGATGATCTCCATCTCATTAAAGACCTCATCTCCTTGAAAATCCCTGACTGGTATAATGCAACTGATTAGGGTTTACTAGAGGTCAAAACCCTAATCCCAAGGAATCTGAGCAGAAATAATGAATCATGATGATGATGGTGTACCATTTCAACCAAGATAATACCCAATCTCCTTGAGGAACCAAGAAACCCTAATTGAAGCACAAACCTCAGATGATTAGTGATCAATTCATGAGACCCTCAGGCTTGCATCTCCCAACCTCTCCATCTTCTAAGAAAGACCTAGGAGGATGACTTGCTTATTTTCACATGATATGCAATATGAAAAGACTAATGTCCTACAAAATGAAATGCAATATGCTAAGCTAGTCCCAAGAGATGAGGGAAAATCTTGAGGTGTTACACCAATTGATCAAATTTCTCAAGGGACACTTTAAAATTCATCATCTTATGCATATATGATCTACCCTGAGCCAAGAAAGTCAAAATAATTGAAGGTTAGCAAGTTGGTTGATGGTGGTTGGCCAGATGAATTCATCTAAACAAAACTGGGTCTCCTAGACCATATCTCCTACAATTCTCACCATATGAAAATGACTCCTAGAGAAAAGCTACTCTAAATGACATTCCAAACAACTTTCATGTTGAGACCTAGAGCTAGTTTCGCTTGGAAAATCATTTTCTATGTTGAAACATTATAGGTCATTTTGTCTAAACCCTAATTTGAAAGTCAAATTCCCAAGGCCATAACTTGCTCACTATTTATGACATGAAAGATTTCCAAGTTACACAATCAAATTCAGGATGTCTATTTCAGCTTTTATGTTTGGAGTGAGAGCTAATTCAACTTTTATGAGCATGTGATATGAGGTTACATTATAGGTCATTTTTTACCTATACCATTGAACAAGTGATTTTCCCAAACTTCAAAAATGCATAACTCTATCATTCCAAATCCAAATGACATGAAATTGGTAACCATTTTGAAGTTCTTCGAAAGAGATACAACATTGATGAAGACACTTTTCAAATTTGAAGCTCACAAAAAAAGTTAAGCAAGGTGTAATATTGAGATATATGGCTTGACACTTAGAAACATTTTCAACATGTTGAAATTTCCAAACTTCCACCTCAAAATTATCCATGTTCCAAGCTCCAAATGAAAAAGTGTTGAACATCAAACTTGTTCCACTTAATCCAAGCTTTCTAAATAACCCAGGTTCATGCATTTTGGATGAGGTTTGCTAGGTCTGTGCATGGCTTTAACAGAGCTGCATCTTTGGCAAGAATCAAGCTTCAAAATTTCAGTTCACTTTTCCTTGCCAATCATGCTTCCATTCAGACTTCATTTGGATTTATTTTGGACCTTTTTGCATTGCATCATGGGCCTGCACATGCCCATGCACTCGTGCCATCAACATTGCTAAATTTGGACAAAATTTGAAGGGTGAAAATATCATTCATTCATGATATAAATACATGATCTTTATGCTCATTTGAATAACACTTGGTGCGCCAACTTTGCCCCCCATTGAAACCCTCTCATTCCAAAGGAAAACCTGATAAATTTCAACTTGAAATTTGAGTTTGAATCTCAATTGTTGGAGATTCAAGAACTCCAGGATCCAAAGCATTACAACCTCTCTAATCACTTCCTGTTAGCTTCTCAAGTGCGATCAGATCGTGTTTGGAACAAGCAACATCAAGAACTGCATAACATTGAAGGTAATTTTCAGAAAACTTCATCTCTTCGATTCTCTCTTAATTCCACTCAATTCTCTTGGATCTTTGGTTGTTTGAAGTCCTACCAATGTAGGCAAGAAGATTGAGTTGCTTAGAGGTCAAATCGAAGCAACTAAATTGACACACCTCAAAATTCAACTCCTCATATTTTTCTATATATGGGGAGTTAGTTAAAATTGAGGTCTGATTCGTGCTCTACGCCATTTTTTCTTTCCTATCATGTCCTCATTTCTTATTTTGGTGATGGTTGAGGGTGGACCAGTCCGGTAAGATCCACCGGAGAAGAAGACCGGAGCTACAGCTTCGGCCATGTGTTGGCACGTCTCCAACCATATGATCTATTTAAAATCATCTGATCTCACGCGTTGGTCATGATTACCATTCCTGTGGCGCATTGACTCAAGTCCAAGATAGAAAGCGCGCTGAGGACCACTTGATCTGCCACCTCAATTAATGAGGGTGATCAAGTGATCCACGTTTTTTTTATTATTTGAATTTCATTTTAATTGCTTTATTTTTATTAATTCATATTAATTTTAATATTGATCCGAAAAATATGAGAGTTTCACCAAATTTTTTAAATAATTTCCTCTTTCATATTGTGATTTAAAATTATTTTTTAGATCATTATTAATATTTTTCTTGATTTAATTGATTTTGCATTTGATTTTAATTGTTTAAAAATACCTATAAGTCTTTAAAAATTCTGAAATTTTTTCTCCAAGGTCCTTTGACCTTGTTTGACTTATGATAAATCTCATGGTCATTTATTTGGTGTTTTGATGAGGTTTTAGGAATTTGAAAAACCATATTTAATTTAAATGCCTTATTTTAGTATTTTTAATTTGAATAAATGCCAAATAATTTTGTTGTCCAATTCTGATGACTTGTTTGTGTTTGACTTTTGTTGTTGGGCTTGGTCAAGGTTGATTTGACTTTGTCAAGTTAATATCATTGGATTTAGGGGATTGATGGAATGTACATTCCATCTCCCAAAATTAATGGATTATATTAATTTGGTAAAAGTCCTCCATTGACCAATTTGATTTTTCATCCCATTCCCCTTCTTTATGCATTCGTCTCATTTGACCTATGATATTTCAAAGTCCTAAAGCTAGTTGATTGAAAAATTAACATGAGTATGGATGAGATTAGGTCACCACTTTTGCATATTCTTTTTGTGTGTGGTATGTTTCACAATATTGGCCTATGATGTCTCTAACATGCATTAACACTAAAATTATATTGCCTGGCCTCAAATAGTTGTGACTTTTTACATAAGTCCAATTACGATTGCTTAACATAACGCTAAATTTGTGACATAAAAGGCATAGCATTCTAGTTAGTGAGATTGTAAGTCTCTGAAATTCTGGCGTAGTCAGAGTTCAGATGTTCTACTCCAAGTCATGACATCTGATCCAACATTGTAACTAATACAGCAAGACAGTTATACAAATTGAACCCTGTACTAATATGCTCACTTTCACAGATGTCACGACATCTGCTTCTATATCACCCTAGAATGGAGGAACACCTAGTTTTGTGCATCTGGTAGAAAGACTCAGCAGAAATCAACCATAACACTAACTTCTGTTTTTTTCCTACACAGTAATCACCTAGATGTCTCAGTAGTGATTTGAACATCATCTGTTACATTATTCTAGTCTGCTGGCCTTGTACTTGTATTTCCTAAAATAAAGGTTAAACAAGTTAATCTAATTTCCACTTAGTAGGGTGCTAACAAATAGGCTATTTGTTAGGTTCATTTAATGTAGTACAATTGTTAGTTTCCTGGATTTTAGCTCAGTTTTTGGATTCCTGAAGAATAGCCTGAAAAAATGCTGAAACAGAAAAACTAACCATCCTACAATTTAGCACATGTTGTTAGGAATGAATGTCACGACATTCCATTTGACAGTCAGAACATATACCTCATGATGATTCAATTATGTTCCTGAAAAACAGTCTGTGCTAAATTTGCTGTATTGTAAAAGACTAACTAGTCTCTACTTCAGTATCAGCATACATGACTAACTGTCAAGGCATCCAGTTTGACAGTTTCACAACGATCCTTTGGGAAGGTCTGTTATCCTCTTGGAGCCCAGACTGAAATACTGAACTGAAGCAGAAAAACCAACTTGCCTATTATTCAGTATGTGCTGTTAATGATGAATGTCAAAACATTCTGATTGACATTCAAACAGAAGGCTATGTACCAGGTCTGATATTATCTTGATAAGCAGACTGAAATACAAGCTAAGTTAAGGCAGACAGGATTATAACATGTAGAAGGAAAACAAACACAGGAAATTGTTAACCCAGTTCAGTGCAACATCACCTACTCTGGGGGCATACCAAGCCAGGAAGAAGATCCACTATCAGCAGTATTAATTCAGAGTTAAACTCCCCTGTTTACAACTCTTCACTTAATCCCTACCCAATGCAATCTATACCTAGGAACTCCTCGATAGAAACCTCCAGTTTCCATTCCTATCACTACAAAAACAATGTAATGTTAAACAGCTTGAACTTGCTTCACAGCTTCGTTCAAGACCATAACAACTCTTGCCTACAGGCTTTGAGTTACAAATACTTTCAGCTTTGAACACTGAGAAACACATGGTAACCTTCCCACAGGTTGGGAGGTTTACCTCACACACACCCCTAATTTTTCATTCTAAGAGGCTTACAAAAACTAGGTTACAATATGCTATTTATAACCTAATCACCCAACTGGATTTGGGCCTTCAGAAATCGCAGCAAACTTCTTCTTTGCTGTTATAAAGTCAGCAGAAAATTTCTGCTACAAATAAGGTCTCCATTCTTTTAGTTCCTAAAATCTCTCCATATATGTCTCCACATTTAGAGCATATATATTCTGATTGAGTCTTTAAGACCTCCACAAGGAAGTTAGGATATTCACCAAATATCCTCACTAATCCAAGAATACATATTGAATTAATTAATTTAGTTTTCTACACATGTACGATGTCACAGGCATGATGTCGTGACATCGTACATGACATGTTGGTCCAGATGTTGAACTTCTTCAACCCAACATATTAAAACAACAGATATGATTACATTATTTGTTTTACAAAATTAATGCCAATCCTAATGCCATTGTTCATATCATTCTAATTGTTTATGTTAATGCAAATTTTCACTTTGTCCACTTAGACCATATTGTGTGATATATCTTGTTTGTATACTTTGCTTGTTTGTGTGGTCTTTGACCATTAATGTACATAATAACAACAAAAAACCCTAAAAAAAACTTTTGTGTGGACTGTTGGCTTGATCTTGGACAAATGGACTTAGAACTTAGGCAATATTCCTATGCTAAAGGACTTGGCCAAGTGCTTGCAATTTGAACTTCATCTGATACATCATTCAAGATCCCTTTGAGTTCATCTGCAACATGATCATTGTGTAGTTGTTATTTTGAACTTGTGACTTGTGGAATTCATCTGCTACATGGGCTATTTTTGAGGAAGATCATGGAATGGCTAAAGCTTGGATGTGGCTATCTTTATTTAATTCCTTTTCTCTTCAAGATAATATAATTGTGCATTTGTGTGTTGCTTTATTCTAAATGTCCAAGGGAATTATGGGTTTCTATTGACATTCTTGTGTATTGGATTGCTACCCATTTGGTCAGACCTTTTCAACTTTTATCTTTTAATTTTGTGCATAGGATTAGTCTCTTCATCTTCTCCCCATTTCTTAAATTTCAAAATCTCTCCCTCCCTTTTTTTTGAAATCTTCTTTGGTTGAACTTATTTTTTTCTAAACATTGACCACTTTGCAAAAAGGTAGAAACTTTGGCCTTATGCCATTGCATTTTCAAACTTCTTTTCTTAAATCAAACTTGTAAATAAACTTAACTATACTTAACTTAAAATTTCAAAAAGCCAAAAAGAACTAACTCATTCAAACCATTTTTAGGCCTTTCTGCCTTTCAAATTTAATTTTTTTGTTAAAAGCAATGCATCCACTTTGAAATTTATATCACGAACGACGAGGTTTTGATCCCTCATTTTTATGTTGGTACGTAGGCAAAAGTCCGAAGGGCATGTCAGACATAAAAAAATATAATTAATGAATTATTTTCTCATCCTCCCATTCTATTTTGTTTGTAAACATCATTTTGTACCAAATACATATGCACACAAAAAGGGCTCCCTAGGAGTATCGAGGACACTTTGGGTGCTAACACCTTCCCTCTGTGTAACCAACCCTCTTACCTATAATCTCTGACATTTTATTAGTTTTGATTTGAAAACTACTTACTTTTGGGTTTTGTTCGTACTTTTTCCATTTTCCCTTGGAAACAATAAAAGCGCGGTGGTGACTCTTGTTATTTGATCTCTAGCTTATCCATAGCTTGATGATCATGAATTTATCGCTACAGAAATTGAGTGGCGACTCTGCTAGGGAGTAGTCTCCAGTGGGTTTAGCCTACTTTTTGTGTGTATATATTTGTATATATGTGATGTTTGTATATATGTATGTGTGATATAATCTTCTTGTTGCGCTTGGTGATCTCTGAGTGGTGTGATAAGTTCTAACCCGAACTTGAGTGCTAATGAAGATAGGAGGATGGTATAATCATGTTCAACTTGTGTGGAGTAGTCCTTAACAAGTTGGCTTGAGATCCATCTGCTTAGTGGAGACTCTTTTGGATTTGGAAATGTCACACAAATATTTATGGTTAGGCATTACTATTTCTAATTTGGGTATGAGAAGCTAAGGATCTTGGAACATTTACCCCCTCTTGGCCTATTTAGGATGTAGTGCGGAAACTGTTCAAGTGTAGTCTTGACAATAGTTGTTACGCGATACTACACTCAGACGAGTTTCTCTTGAGAATATTATGGGTCGATGAGTCAGCCATCTTAACCTCTAATATCCGATACATGGAATTAAGACTCTGGGAACTTTTTAGAACATGATCTACAGGTTTTTATCCTTAGTTCACTCCTTTAGGATGGTTCTTACCCAGACTTCATGCTCATGACTTAGATCAAACCCTTGATTCTTGGTTAATCCAATCAAGTCTTGCCAATATCAATGTGTAACACCTCAAATTTGCACCTCCCATTCATGCATTCATTTTCATTTTTTTAGGTCATTAACATCACATAGTGCATTGCATCATATCAACAAGAACTGGCATCAAGAGAATCATCAGTGCAAAAGGCAAGGTTTTCCTTGAGATGAAGGCCACATGACTATCTTGAAGAGCTTTTATGAGCCAAGGTTCATTTTTAAGCAATTGTACCAAGTGGTAGAGACTCAAAGTCCACAGTACATGTCCAGGTCATCTCGGGCCCATACAGGTCAACTGAAAGTCAACTGAGGGCTAGAAGGTGGAGAAATGGTTTGAGGCACTTCATTCATGTCCAAAAGAGGTTTATTCATCATGTCAAACACTTATTTTGAAGATTTTGAAGTCAAATCAAAAGTTTCCCAAAATGGAAAGTGACCTGTAATTTCAGGTTTCCAAAAATGGCAAGTTTTTGGACCACATTCAACTTGACTTTCCAACATCAAAGAAGCTTCAAATGAAATTTTGTCCAACATGAAATTTGAAGATCTTTCTCTCCCATTTCCAAAAAGTCCAAGATCATGAGCATCTGATGAATAGTTGAGGAGTTATGAGCAAATGATCATCAAGTGTGCATGAAACTTCAAAGTGCCATAACTTTTGATTCAAAACTCCAATTGGAGCCACTCTTTTTGCAAATTGCATGTCATGACCAATATTTTCCAAATCTACCATTGCATTGCATGAAATAACATCACATGATCATTGGTGCATGCATGAACATATTGGAGGGAAATTGCCTAATTCAAATTTGGTTGATCACATGAACTAAATTCCAATTCCATGATGCTTATAGGTTGATTTTAAGTGGATATGAATGATAATATGGTACTGTTCACGTGGGATTGAACCATGCACCACACACTTTTCCAATTTTTGCATAACACCTCATATCTTCTTAATTTTTCATTAGCCAATTCCTAATCATGATTACAGCATAATTAACATGTCATATATAAGCTTAATTGTAACTGTTTTGCTCATTCTAACACATTCTAGATCTAGATTTTGGATTTCCCTCCACTTTTGCTCTCATCTCAAACTTCAGAATTCTTCACATAGCATAGCAATTTTCTTGCATATTCTGGTTTATTGAGTGTGGTTGAGGAAGGATCAAGCTCTGGATTGAAGATTTTGGCCAAGATTCGTGCACATCAAGCTCAAGAACATGAAGATGGAAGTTCAATTTGATCAAGATCCAAGCCATTTCAAGCTTCAATTCGTGCATAGAGCTTCACTACAAGGTTCATAGAAGAGATTTGGACACCTTGGAAGCCTTGAATTCACGAAATCACCATTCTGTTCTTCAAAAGGTTAGAAATCGAACCTCATGATTCTTGATTTTATTGCCATAGTATTGTAGATCTTTCCATGCTGAGAATTCTGATGCAAATTTCATTGAAAATGGTGGAATAATGAGTGAGATATGTTGAGATGAAATTTTGTTATGCTTTATGTTTTCAATTGATTTGCATGATCTATGGACTGTTAGGCTTAGTTATTTGTAGATTTGTGTTCCTCTCAACGAGAGCTTTCCAACGGTATAAGCCATGCCAAATTTTGCAAAAAAAATTGATGCGTTACTGTAGCGCCACCGTCTTGTTGAAGAAGACGGTGGAAACCACCGTAGACCACCGTGGCTAGGGTTTCTCTGGTTCATGCTCTCAAGTTCACTGTTCCAGCGCCCATAGCCAATGCTTCGCCTGTTCGATCCCGCGTGAAGGCATTTGATATTCCAAGTATTATTTCCTCACATAACCTAAACGATGGCGTTTTGTGTGATGCGCGCTGGAACCTCACACACTCCTGTTCGAAACTTGGCTGTGACAATTGTGAAGTTTATTTTCTCCAGCGCCATTTTGACTCCCATAACCTGTGTTCAATCCTTCATGGGGCACTTTTCCATTTTTCATTTTTCAATTAACATTCAACATGTTTCACATTTTATTTCATTATTTTCATCCACTTCAAAAAATCATAACAAATAGAATATTAATCCAAATTGCTTCCAAATTTTTTTCACTTGTTTGTATTGATGTCTTTTATTTTTAGATGTCACTTGTGTGATTTTATCATTTCTGGATTTTTGAATGTGAACTGATGTTTGAACATGTATGCAAATCTACCATGCTTCATTCAATTAATTGTGAAATGCTCGTTAATTGTCCAATTGCCATGAAATTTAACATGCTCATTCATGACACATAACATGGTCTTTTGGCTTTTGTTTGGCATTTTTAGCATTTTTCAGATCTGTTTTAGACACATGAATATATGGTGTGACAATGTGTGTCACACATTTGGATACTGCCTTTGTTCATTTTTAAACACATGTCATTTGTTACCTTCTGGACTTAATTTTTGGTATGAGGCTTGTGTTTAACATGTTGATATCACATAAAAAATTTCATGATCATTGAATCTGTTTCTGATTTAATGTGCATTTTCTCTTCTTGATGCTCAATTGTTGACACCATTGTATGCCTTTGCCTTAGCATGATCATTAAATGGATTTGCCTTAGGATTTGAGTCTGGTCCTTTTTAGGACATGTTCTTGATTGAATAAATATGCTTCATGTTGAATATTGGCTGCTGTTTTGACTTTTTGCTTTGCCTTTGACCCTAGTCTTGGACTAGTGGTTTGTACTCACCTTTTGAGTTTTGTATTTCAGGTTCAAGCATCTAATACTAATGGTTGATGTTGGTCTCACTTCATGAAATGCAAATTACTTTGTACACTAACCTTGGTTGTGTTGTAGGTTCCTTGGAGATGAACTCACTTGAGTTGTTTACACCTAGGATTTGCCTTGTGTGCATATTGGTTGTAACACTATTGTTGACTGTTTGGTTGTCTGAATACCATATTGACTTGTTTGACTTTCTTACAGGTACTTTAGTCGCTATTAGCTCTTGCTTGAGCTGTGCTTTGCTTGTGGTTGGCATACCACCTAGGTAATCATCCTCTAACTCCATGTAGTCTGGAAGCCCTGTTGCTTCTTTTGGCAGGCATTTGGCTGAAGTCCTCCTTAAGAGGCAATGACTGTGATTGTTTATATTTGTGCCATGTACTTAATTCCTCCTAAGTGAAGAGGCAATTGGCAGATAGAAGGGACTAGCAGTCAGTCCCCTACTAATCGTTTGAGTCGTTCATTATGCTCGCACTACGTGCTGAGGCTCTTGAACCTAACCCAAGATCTTGTATATAGAGTCAGTCAAGTGGAGTAGGGTCCCACATTCTGGATCCCCACGTTTTCATTGATTGAAGCTCACCCAGGCCTGGGTTAAGAGCTATGAGGTCTTACCCTCATCACCTTTCATCTGCTCACCCTGACGGTCAATGTCAGTGGTTAAGAGCCCTCAAATACCCTTCCAGTTGGCTTGTTTGTCGAGGTTGATATGACCCCTTGACTAAAGCCCGGCTTGTTTGTCGAGGTTGATATGACCCCTTGACTAAAGCCTTACCCGGATGTTTGAGCCCCCTTGTTGGTGTGTTTACTCCATGTTATATGTTTGTGTGTGGTGATTGTATCCCCTTAGGTTTGCTAGACTTCGCATAGTCTCTCGTTTGCATGTCAATCAAGGTAGCACGGTTCCTTCATCTAGGACTTCCTTTCTTGCGGGAGCATTCCTAAAACACAAACAGACTTGATCTTCTTTTAAGGACACATTAACTCCTTCTACTACAGGTGAGTAAGTCTCCCAAGGTCGAGCATCCGGTAGATTGCTAAGTAACGTCGTTCACCTAAAAAACACAAAACCAACAGAAATAGATTAGCCGAACTACGGCAACTCTGATTCTCATGTCCATATGAGATACGTAAGCACGAGATGCGATGTCTTGTCGAGTTTGACTGACAACTAACTTTGATCCTTGCTGGTTTTCGCCCTTGTTGCGATTCTTTTCTCTCGTCCTCGTTGCGATCGAGACCTTCCTTTTCTCTTGCCCTAGTTGCAATCAAGACCCCTTTTCGTGTTTGTTTGTCTGTTCGGAGTCTGATGTAAGTCCAGCTATTGGTTTTTGGTTTCCCGTTTGTTTGTTGTTTGTTCGGAGTCTGATGTAAGTCCAGCTATTGGCATTCGGATTCCCGTTGGTTTGTTGTTTGTTCGGAGTCTGATTTAAGTCCAGCTATTGGCATTCGGTTTCCTGTTTGTGTTTGTTTGTTTGGAGTTGGATGTAAGACCATTGATTGGCATTCCGTTTCCAATTACGTGTTTCTGTTTGACGTCTTAGCGTCTCCTTTCAGTGTTTTGTTTCGGCGTGCGTTAGCCGAGCTACGAGTGCTCTGATTCTTACTCTTGTTAGAGAAGATACGTATGCATAGGATGCGATGTCCTAGCGAGCAAGTTTCGCGTTTCCCCGAACTACGTCGACTCTGATGTTTGTTTCTGACAAACTACGTAGGCCCAGGATGCGACATCCTGCCGAGTCCGCTTTCTCCGTCTTCCTTCACCTGTTTGTTTATTCCAGTGTATGCATTCTTTGAGCAGTTTATTAGCAACCTTATGCTATTATTTTGAGCGTGGATCCCGTCGAGTACGACGGACGTGAGGGGTGTTAATACCTTCCCCTTGCGTAACCGACTCCCATACCTTGCAATCTCTGGTCGTAAGACTATTCCTTTCCTTTCTAGGTTTACTTCGAGCGTTTCCTTTCCCTCCTTTGGGATAAATAACGCACGGTGGCGGCTCTGTGTCTTTTCCCGCCGGTTGTTTTTCGCGTATGCAACACAATGGAACTTAGGTGTTAATAAGGTGTAAACCATAATCCACCAAAATGGATGATTGATCTTGACAATGACTTGATTCATCTCTTAACCTTTGTTTGTCTTGTGTGTGATCCCTTATTTGTGATTGTTGCATTCATGCATTCATGCGCATCATAACATTCATCACACGAAAATTGCAACGAACTAAGGTATCATTTGCAAATATTTTCAGACCATGGATTGTGGATGAAGGAATACTAAGAAGTACAGTTTAGATGTCCCGACTTTAAAGAGCGTCATGGGAAGCTTTTGTCTATCTTATCTGCTGATGTGGTTGAAGGACTTTTGAGTGTATTGGTGCAGTTCTATGATCCTCTCTACCGTTGTTTCACTTTCCCAGATTTTCAGCTTGTGCCTACATTGGAGGAGTATTCTCATCTTTTGGGGATACCTGTTTCTACTAGAGTACCTTTTAGTAGGTTGGAAGAGATTCCCAGATCTCATCTTATTGCTGAAGCTCTTCACTTGAAGAAGTCGGAGATAGAGGCTCATTGGGTGAAGAAAGGAGGATTGTTTGGATTGCCATCTGATTTCCTCATCATGGAAGCTACTACCTTGGCTCAAGCCGGTAGTATGGATGCTTTTGAAGCTATCTTTGTGTTTCTCATTTATGGATTAGCTTTGTTCCCTAACATTGACGGTTTTGTTGATGTTAACGCCATTAGACTTTTCATGATTGGGAATCCTTTGCCTACTTTGTTGGGTGATATTTTTCTTTGCATCTAAGGAATTCTAAATATGGTGGAACTATTGTCTGTTGCATTCCTCTTCTGTACAAGTGGTTTATTTCGCACTTGCCTCAGACGCCTGCTTTTGTGGAGAACAAACAATGTCTAAGGTGGTCTTAGAGACTTATGTCTCTCATTAATGATGATATAGTTTTGTATAATCCATATTTAAGCAGTTTGGAGATTATTGATAGTTGTGGTGAATTCTCTAATGTGCCTCTCATTGGTACACAATACGGAATTAACTACAACCATTCTTTGGCTCGTCGTCAACTTGGGTTCCCCTTGAGTGACAAACCTAATAACACTTTGTTAGAAGATCTTTTCTATCAAGAGGGTAAATATCCCTAACATTTGAAGCAGAAGATTGTGCATGGTTGGCATAGTGTGCATAGGAAAGGAATATCCGAGCTTGGTCCGTGCAATTGTGTAGCTTTGGAAGCTTACACTCTTTGGGTGAAGAAGAGAGCTTTGGAATTGAAGATGCCTTATCCTTGCGAAAGACCTATGTCTATGGTCGTGGTTGAGCCATTAACTCTCCCTAACCATGATGTAGAGGAGTTGGAAGACGGACACATCAAGATGAAGCAAGAGAAGGATATGTGGGAACAACGTTTCCATGCTTTGAGCAAGGAGCATGAAGAGTTTCAGTTGAAGTCTAAGGACAAAGATGCACTTATTGAGCTACTTGAAGACCGAGTTACAAAAAGACAGAGAGAGTCAGAGGTTCCATCTTCTAGCATGCCTCAGCCTTCCTTTGCTTGGAAGAAGATTGTTGACCAGCTTGTCCTCGAGAAGATTCAGATGAAGGCTTCTTTTGATATCGAGATCCGTCGCATTCAAAAGAAGTATGCGGCTTCAGCCAGATCTTCTGACGTTGTTCGGGATCCTTAGGATGACTAGTCTCCTTTTCTCTTGTATTTTTTCATTTAGTTTTTGTTAATTGTACTCAGTATAATCCTTCCAATTATATAAATGAAAAGAGATTTTTGGTCATATGAAAGTTATTGCAATTGTTGATATATATTTGCAAAAGATATAGTAAGTTCCTTGAAATCAAAAAAATAAATAATCAAGCATTGCATTTCATGCATCATTTGCATAAGCAGGTTTCTCTTTCGCCAGATGTTTCATTGGTGTTTCTTTTGTGCTTTAGTCAAGCTAACTCACCGATACAACACCCGCGCCAATCATCTGAGAATCATGGAGCATCTAGAGCAAGAGAACAAAGAGATGAAGGACGAGATCGCCCGCCTGACTGCCATGATGGAGTCAGTTCTTACTGCTCAGAGTCAATCTTCTCCAACGCCTGCAACTCCTCCTGCGAGGACAGTTATTTCAGAGGTGGCTACCTCTACCATGCCTGATGCTGCCACTCACTTTACGCCCACTATGCTTGCCAGATTTCTGTGGGGAATGTCGTCCAAATTTGTGCCTGAAGGCTTTACGCCTACATTTGCTTCCATGTTAGCATCTAGCCCGGTCATGTCCGTGCCACCTCTCGTTGTGCACACCTTACCTTGTGCAGAGGACACCATTTATCACTCCGAGCCGTCTGAGGGTCCGGATGTCTACTAGAAAATGGATGAAATGAAGGATCAGTTTCTTGAGCTGCGCAAGGAATTGAAGACATTGAGGGGTAAGGATTTATTTGGAAAGAGTGTTGTTGAGTTGTGTTTAGTGCCCAACATCAAGATCCCGGTGAAGTTCAAAGTGCTTAACTTTGAAAAATATAAGGGGAATACTTGTCCGCTCAGTCATCTAGTGATGTATGCTCGCAAGATGTCTACTCAGACCGATAATGATCAACTGTTGATTCATTATTTCAAGGACAGTCTGACCGGTGTTGCCCTTAGATGGTATATGGGTTTGGATAGTGCAAGCATTCACACTTTCAATGACCTAGGAGAGGCTTTTGTCAAGCAGTATAAGTACAATGTGGACATGCTGCCTGATAGAGGTCAGCTGAGGTCTATGTCTCAGAAAGATAAAGAGATATTCAAAGAGTATGCGCATAGATGGAGGGAATTGGCTGCCCAGATCACTCCTCCTTTGGAGGAAAAAGAGATGACAAAGATCTTTATGAAAACTATGAGTTCATTTTATTATGAACGTATGATTGTTAGTGCCCCCAATGACTTTACCGAAATGGTAAACATGGGGATGAGGCTTGAAGAAGGAGTCCGAGAGGGACGTTTGTCAAAAGATGAGGCATCGATGAGTAAGAGGTATGGCAACAATTTTAGCAAGAAGAAGGACAATGAAGCGAATGCAATAAGTAGTGGGAGGCAGAGGAGGCTTCAGATCAGAAGGAATCCAAAATCCCGTCAACATTACCATCAAGTATCTTCCGTTGTTGCGGTATTTTCTAATCAACAATCAACACCAGTTCAACATTAACAACGTCAACAACAACAATCGCAACAACGAGCAAACACCTACAACAACAACAATACCTACAATAATCATCATCAACAAAACTTTGAGAGGAAGGTCTCTTTCGACCCGATTCCTATGTCTTATGCAGAATTGTATCCATCCTTGGTTCTTAAGAACCTGATTCAACCAAGAAACCTGCCACAGATTCCAGAACCACTTCCTTGGTGGTACAAACCTGAGCTCTGTTGTGCTTTTCATCAGGGAGGACCCGGACATGATATAGACAATAGCTATCCACTCAAGTATGAGGTTCAAAAGCCGATGAAGAGTGGGATGGTGTCCTTCAAGGACCGCGCGCCGAATGGGAAAGCAAATTCGTTGCCCGCCCATGGGAACTCTTCTGTGAATATGGTGGATTGTTGTCCTGGCGAATTTAAAGTTTTTGACGTGCGTTTTATCAGGAGTTCCTTGGTGTAGATGCATAAGGATGTTTGTTTGGTAAGTGATTGTGAGCATGACCATGATGACTGTGTTATTTGTAGTGTTAACCCGAGGGGTTGTGAAATTGTGAAAAGGGACATCATGTAATTGATGGATGAAGGCATGATTCGAATTGTTCAATCCCATCATATAGATGACGATGTAAATGTCATAGTTCCCGTTTTCAAGCAGCCAGAGAGATTGGTAATCCAGTACGATAGCAGCAACAATAACAATGTCAGCAATAGATCAGTATCGCCGTTGGTAATACGGTTAGCGGGCCCAGTCCCGTATTCATCTAATAAAGGTATTCCGTACCAGTATAATGCTACAATGCTAGAGGGTGGTCAAGAGGTTCCATTACCTACGACTAGCTCTATGGTGAGCATTGCTGATGTTACCAAGGTGGCCCGCAGTGGTCGTGTGTTTGGGACGGTGTTCCCAAAGGATAAGGAAGAATCTGTTATGAGTAAGAAGGTGGAAGTGTCTGTTGAAGATCCGGTTGGTGTTTCAAAGAGTAAGTCTGGTGAATCCAGCAATTTGAAAGCTAACGATGATGATGAGGTACTTCGGTTGATTAAAAGAAGTGAGTTCAATATGGTGGAGCAACTGCTCCAAACCCCCTCAAAAATATCAGTGTTTTCTCTGCTCATGAATTCTGAAGCGCATAGAGAAGCACTATAGAGAGTTCTAGAACAAGATTTTGTAGAACATGATGTTACAGTAGACCAATTCGATCATATTGTGGCTAACATCACTTCTTGCAATAATCTTAGCTTTTGTGATGAAGAACTCCCTGAGGAGGGTAGGAATCATAATCTGGCTTTGCACATTTCTATGAATCGCAAAGAGGATGCTTTGTCAAATGTGCTTGTTGACACTGGGTCGTCGCTGAATGTGTTGCCAAAGTCAACTATGTCAAAGCTGTCATATCAAGGAGCGCCTATGAGGTATATTGGTGTAATCGTCAAGGCCTTTGATGGTTCGCGTAAAACAGTTATTGGTGAAGTGGACCTTCCGGTTAAGAGAGGTCCGAGTGATTTTCAAATTACTTTTCAAGTAATGGATATCCACCCGGCCTAAAGTTGCTTTTTGGGAAGACCATGGATTCATGAGGCAGGAGCTGTTAACTCCACATTGCACCAGAAGCTCAAATTTGTGAAGAATGGCAAGCTAGTGATTGTTGGTGGAGAGAAGGCGTTGTTGGTTAGCCATTTGTCATCTTTCTCTTACGTTGAAGCTTAGGATGAGGTTGGAACTCCGAGTTAGACCTTATCTATTGCTGCTGAAAGAGGGTTGGGGAACCTATGTCCTCATTGAAAGATGCTAAGAAGATTGTGGAAGAAGGTAATATTGATCAGTGGGGGCGCATGGTAGAGGTCTCCGATAACAAAGGAAGAACTGATTTTGGGTTCCAGAAAGGTTCAACAACTGCAAGGACTGAAGATATGCAACTTAGCTTCCGTAGCGGAGGGTTCATTCATGGCAATGAACAACACTTAGCTGCTGTGCTAGAGGATGACAAAGAGGAAGAATGCACCAATTTTGTGATGCATGAAAAGGCTTGCAACAATTGGACTGCTATTGATATTCCTTTTTTTTGCATCGATCTAAGTAATTGCTTTTATATGTTTTAAGAAAAAAATCCTTCTCTTATGCCTAAGGGAGAAGTGAACATTGTTTGGGCATTTTCAAATTGATCATTAATAAAATTAATTCTATTCATCCACATCTATGATGTTTGTTTTTACATTTTGCTTTATTCTGAAAATGGTAGTCACAAAAAACATAAACAAACAATATAATTGTCCATCTGCATAAGATCTTCCTCATTAATTGAGGTGGCAGATCTGATGGCCAAGCGCGCGCTTCCATCATGTTCTATAGTTAACGCGTGTACATGCGTGGTAATCAGGAAGGAAGGCCAGGATTAAAACATTCAAATATGATCAGATGGCCGGGAGGTGTGCCAACACACCACCGGAGCTATGGCTCCTGTCATCTTCTTCGGTGACCTTCATCGGACTAGTCCAACTTTATCTCAATGAAAAATGAAAAATAAGGATGCTATTTCAAAGAGAAAATGCTCAGGATCTCAAATTTGGCCTCAATTTTCTCCAATTCCAAGTATATCAAAAGATACAGGAATTTGAATTTTGAGGATCATGAACTGAGTTGCTTCTAC
Source organism: Lathyrus oleraceus (assembly GCF_024323335.1). Classification (NCBI taxonomy): domain Eukaryota; kingdom Viridiplantae; phylum Streptophyta; class Magnoliopsida; order Fabales; family Fabaceae; genus Lathyrus; species Lathyrus oleraceus. Next base: position 394,109,114 of record NC_066580.1, on the reverse strand, counting down.
TTGAGCTCAAAGCAACTCAGTCTTGTTGCCTACTGTTTACTATGGAAATTGGTAAACAACCGCTGGTCCACCCTAAGCTTTAAAACTAAGGGTTACTTGCAGGAGCGACTAGTTGATCCTAAGACATGTGCTAGTGTGATAGGGTGACTTATTCAATTCGACAAACAATTAACTTTGTGAGAAATGGCTTCTGACAAAGTATTAAACAAGCATAGGTTTTTTCCACATGAAATGATAATGATGTTATAGCCTATGGGTGACTCGTGACCGACAACACTACAACATTCAAAAGACGTACACGACGAACACGCTTTTGGTGAATTCTATTATCGTAATAGAATCAGTGTCGACAGCGTAGACGACAATGTAAAATGATAACTCAAATGTAAATGAAATTAAAATAAAGTGTTCAACGGGAACAATTGAAAAATAAGGAAGTTGCATTGAAATAAATGTGGTGATTCACGTACATGTCACTCTTAAAAACTCTTGCTTGCTCGCGCTGGGAATGAGAAGTTTTTTACAAGTGATTTTGGTACAAAGTGAACACCCCGAGTCCTCTGTGGGATCTCCTATTTATAATAAACTAAAGACACTGTCTATAGGCAAAACTTCTAAAAAGAACAGACGTCGTGCCACACGATCTACAAACTGCTCCATACACGATCTACAAACTGTTCCATAATCTGGCACTTATTCTCCCTATAACTGCTAGTCATTTTGAAATTCAAACTTCTCCCCCTCAGGTATTTAGGTCGTCGCCATCTGCTATGTCTTTGACACAACCAAGAATTTCTTAAGTCCCAATCTTCAGTTCAGTCGACAGAATGGATTTCGACCAAACATGATTCTTCTGTCGGTTGCATCTTCTAGTAACTTGTGGTTTTCTCAGCACTTGTTTATCTCGGGCTTTCAATCCTCCCCTTGGTGGGGTATAATCCTTAAATCTATAAGGCACTTTCATTGATTACGCCTTCAACATGTCCTATCAATTTCTTATGGTAAAAAAATGCCCCCAGAGATGCCATTTTCGATTGTCGACTTTTTGTGAGATAATGGCATCTTTGAGATGTCGACTTGTTCTTTAACGCTTCCACTTCTACTTATTGGTACACCTGTTTGTCCCACGCTGCTGACTTCATTTAATCATGACAAACATCTTCTTTTTTCCTCGAGACACATAAAATCACGTCTCCATCACTTCAGGTCTTTATGACGAAAACGTGTTCACCACCATAACTGCCTCTTCGCCTCCACGTGTCTGCAGACGTGGGAACATGGGTACATGTGTCAAAAAAGAAAAATCAAGCGTTTACTCTTCCTTTTCTTAGGGTTTAACTCTTATAAAACCCTTGTTTCTTCTTCTTCTTTCCTTTTTTCGCCCTCTACTTCAGTAAACGAAAACGACCTTTCGTCTCCAAACCTTCAACTTCTTCCATGGCTAGCTCAAGCAAAAGCCAAACACTTCCCTCCGCTGCGAAGCTCACACAACCACTCATCATTGATGGCAAGGAATATGTTCCTGAACCTCCCTTTGCTGAAGAGAAAGCCAAAATCTGGCGTTCCCAGGTATTAATCCCTTTCTCCCTGTCTGACAAACCTTTAGCATTCTTAGGTCCACTTCCAGAAAATCGTCGTCCTGAGATAACTAAGACAAACTCCTTTTTCCCCACCAGTCATCTTTCTGAAGCTCTAGTTTCTTCTAAAAAACCTTTCTCCCTTTGTAATGTCGAAAGGAATTTTAGGAATGCTCCTCCCAAGAACTGTCCAAAGTTTTGTGCTTGGATGGATCATTTAGAAACAGAAAAAATCGACCACTGGAAATGGATAGGTATTTATACCCTTCTACAGATTTCCCGTTGTGGCCCCCTCAATCTTGTGGAATGTTGCTGGCTGCCCTCCAATTTTGGGACAGTTCGACCAACTCCTTCCATACCAAATCTGGCATGATTACGCCGACACTCTTGGATATTGCTGCCATTACAGGCTTTAAATCGACCGGCGAAGTGTTCGACTGTGTAGTCGTAGCACCAATCTCTCTAAGGTTTTACGTTGGTGACTCTCACAAGCCGACATACAATAATTTTATTGATCATCATGCCACATCATCAGGCCCTGTCACCACTGAAGAACATGTGGCCTTTCTGACTCTTTGGCTGTCTCGTTTTGTGTTCTGCTCTAGATCAATGCAGATAGCCAAACATTTTGCTCTTCTGGAAACTCAGCTACACCAAGAGTGTGACATCGTTCTAGGCCAATTAATACTGGCCTCTCTTTATGAGTCTTTATCTGAAGTTGTCTGTCAAGTCAAACTTTTTGACCTTGAGAACTCAAAGAAGAAAATTGTCTTGGCCCACGGTCCTTTTTGGTTCCTACAACTGCGGCTCAACGCCACTTTTTCTAAAGATATAACGTCCCATGGGATGAGATGGGTTGCGTGTCCCCCAAAAGAATGACACCTTTTTTGGAAGAGACTGATCCCTTTGTCGCCCATCGACAAAACCTTTCCTGACGTCAAGGTGTTTGGTCTCTTGTTTACCATCATGTTGACTCGCGCCGACATTCACCCTTCTATGGCTCCTTTTAGTAGTCAGACTGAAGGTTCTGGATGGCTCACCAGGGCTTTTCCTTCGACTGAAGATGAGCATAAAAATGAAACCTTTGTTATCTGGAGACGTTTTCTGGTCCCCCAATTTCTGTCGGCTGTAACCTCCGACACCAACCCTGGCCTAATTGCTTACCAACCCAAATTGGTAGCCAGACAATTTAGACTTTGTCAGTTTTTCCCCAAGTCCCTGTATTCTTATCTCGGCATACTCACAAACATCCTTTGTGACCAACCCTAGATTATGATCCAAGAAGATATTGAGGCCCTTTGGGAAAACTGACCAAGGCTCCATTCCATACCATTTCAACCAACCTTCTTCTGCACCAAGGAATTCGATGATTGGTGGCAGTCATATCTTGCTGCTTACGTTGGTGCTCCTGAGGCCAAATTATCTGAACTAACTCAGGCTCTTGTTTATTTACAGGCAAAATCGACCAAGTGTAAGGCTCCCCATGCCAAACAAATTCAAGCTTTCCAGAACTATTTCCGAGTTGTGTATCAACCTGATAATCTTCGTCGGACCATCTCTGAGGCCGCGTCCGAATTAAAGGAGAAGGTAACCAACAGGATACTAAAACTTAAAATCCCTGGTTACGTGAAAGACAAGTATCTTTACACCCTTCATTTTGGAAACATCAAATTCCCTCCTTTGCCATCTAGCCCATTGGCTTTGGCCTTTGGCAATTCAATTCCAGGTTAGTATTATTTTCCCTTTTCAGACGTGCAAAATGCTTATAAGAAAAAGGTCGACAGATTGGTAACACTTTTCTGGAAATCTAACACCTCCTTTTATTTGGATTTTGTCACTTACTTGAGTTTCTATGCTTCTTTACAGCAATCCCCATAGACCTTGTGGATCATGTTTCTGCCAATGAACCTATCCTTTCGACACAAGAGACTCAGGTTCGACTTTAGCTGATTTTCCGTTTTCTTTTACTTTGGTATTTATTTTTAATTGTCATTCCCACTCTTGCAAGCTGCTCCTGATAAATCCTCTGATGATAATGAGCGACCCATTTCCCAAGTTTTGAAAAAACCCAGTTCTTCGGTATGCAACTATATGTAGCAATCTCACTCAACCTTGTAATTTCTCTAAGGAAAACAATACATGGTCTCTATCTCATTACTTATGTGCAGGGTCAACCACGTTCGGCAGATCCACCTTTCTCTTCTCAATCCAAGAAATCCAAAAAACATAAATGTTCTGCTGCCACAGGACCTGAGGTATTTCTTGTCGGCTTGTACGATCTTCTGACTATAATATCTTCTTATAACCTCTCTTCTTGTCTTCAGTCGACTCCACAGCGGACTCATCCATCTTCTCAACACTCCCACAAATCCAAAGGCCATCAGGGCCATAAAAGGAAGAAGCGTGATTCTCCCTCTGGGAGTGGTGAAGCCAAGAAGAAAAAAACACCACAAAGTGCTCACTCCAGAGGCCGACACGTCTATCCTTAATAAAGTCCCTGATCTAGCTGTGGGGACTTCGAAGTCGACCAGCACCCCTGCTGCTGCTGTCTTGGAGGAAGAAAATCCAGATGTCATTCTCCCTACACCGACACATGTAATCTCTTATTTTACTATCTTTTTCCTTGAATTACTAGACTTTTCTTACAAACATCTTTTCTCTCTTGCAACAGGCTGATGCTTCTGGTGAGCCATCTCATCATGTCGCAGACTATACTCCCACGTCGCCCGCTTCTTCTCCATCTCACCAAGTAACCTTTGTCGACACTGCTGGTGAGTTCATTGGCTTCCCTAGCCATATTAGTGATATTGACTCTGATTCAGTCACTAGCCCTACAGCGTACACGGATTCCAGTTCGAATAGGTCTGACTCTAGTCTTTCTTCAGCTTCCTTGCCTTTGCAGGATTTAAGGGGACCAGGGGATGTTGGCATCTCAAAAAACCAGCCTTCTCAAACTACTCCTCTATCAACTACTTGCCCTTCATATTCCTAGGGGATGGCAATAAAGTCTTATGCTCTAGAAGCAATTGCTAGGCTTCGTAGCCTAGTAAGATCATGTGATGCTTCTTCAGATTCTGAGCAGCTTCACCATTCTGGTAAGATGGGTTCTGAAGCAACGAAGATCAAATCTCTAATGGACAAGGTTCGTTTTCACGCCTTGAATCCATATCTCCCCCATATGCTTATGAATGAACCTGTTGTTGGCCTATAAATCTTGCATGCCCTTGCCCAACTTAAAGAGCTTCAACTGTCTGAGTATGCTAAGTGTGCAATGGCCGCTTTAGAAAAACTTCTGGTTCCCATGTTGCGTCATCTCGACAATGTTAGGGAAAATGAACACCAGATTATAACTACTGATGCCTTTGTGAAGGAGAAACGGGAGCTGGTGATGAAGGCCGACGAAAAGGTCACCAAAATGCTGGGAACAATTGAGGAGAAGAAAAAGGAATTGGCCTCCAAACAAATAAGAGTTGTTGAGATACGCCAACAAATTGATGACCTTCGGCGTCAAATTGGTACTTTGGACAGTGAGTTGGAGTCAATTACTGAGGAGGAATCGTTTATTGTCGACAAGGTTATAAAGCCTGCCCAAGACACTGTGGAACAGACCACCGACGATGCCTTGGCTGTAGCTGAAGAACTTTCCAACATTGAAAAGAAGCTTGTACAGCTTAAAGGCCAGGCCGACAACTTGGAACCTACGTCTCTCCACTACAACCTTGAGCTTCAATCATTTCAATCTAGATTTGGTCAACTTTAACCGATTTTATTTTCATGGCTTTTTTGCCAATTTTTTATGCCATTATTTTATTTTTCAGCACTGTGTACATTTAATTTTATGTGCTTTTATAGTTGGTTTCTGTAAGACCCCAATTTTGTCCCTAAGATCCCTCATGGCATCATAACATTGCATTTGCAAAGCCTCAAGGATCATGAGCATCTTGGTTCCCTTTGCCTTTGGGTGGGACTCCTTGTGAGTGGTTTGAGATCACCAAGCATGCTTGAATTGTATATTATTGCTTTTCTCATTTTGTTTACTAACCAAAAGCACAAAAATATGTCACTAGCATTTCTTGTTTGTAGCTTGAGCAATCACAAGGTCAAGACCTTCAAGGAGATCCTTTGTGCAAAGATATGGCCAAGAGAAGATGAAAGCAAGCATGGTAATGGTTCCTAAAGCTCTCATCCATCAAATATGCCTCCCTAGTGTCTCAATTCACTCAAATTTTCAGATCTGAAATTCAACTAAATCTGGTTGAATTTCTAGATCTAAAGTTCCTAGACCTTCATCCTACAGTCCATTGATCTTCTGTTTGGCCAAAGGAAGCAAGGAAGCAAGTTCATATCTCCACAATTCAAAGGTTCTCTTCAACTGGTTTTTTCTTCAAAACTCACTATTCTTTGATCTATTTGCTTGGCTATTGTGTTGTCTGAAGTCCTCTCCATAGAGGCATCATTGCTGTGTAATTAATTTTCAAAATCAAGCAAGTTCATGATGAACACCATCAAGCTTCCATCTCTGATTTCTCTCTTAATAGGAATCTAGAGTGGAAGTGAATGGTATAGGAGTGATGTACATCACTTCCTCTTTCAATTGATGCTTGGATCGTGTGTTTTGGTGCACATTTGCTCTTCTGCAAATTTATTAATTCAGCGTGTGGCGCATTGACTTGGACCTATGGTGGAAGCAAGCTTCTGGAGAATTTGATCAGCCACGTCAATTAATGAGGCTTGATCAGACGCTCCTTGTTTTTTTTATTTTTCTATTTTCTGATTTAATTTCTTTTATTCCCATTATTTTCAAAAATTCATAACTTCTTCATTTTAATTCCAAAAAATATGGGACCAATTGCATTATTTCTATTTTTAATTCTAGTTTCTAAAAATGATTTTTAATATTTCTTATTTTGTCATTTGATATTTTTTGTGAATTTTCTCTTTTCTGGTTATTTTTAATTCATCTTAAATACTTGTTGATATTCAAAAAATACAAAAATATTTTCCTAACCTATTTGAATGATGATGGATCTATGAAAAATATTTTCATCAATTTTTTAATTGATTTGAGATTTATCTGAGATTTTAGTTCAATTAGGTTATTTTTATTCATTTTTAATTGATTAAAAAAAGTTTCTGACTTTTAAAAATACTGAAATTTTTTGTCAAACTTTGTTTGACCTAGTTGAACTTAGGATAAATTACTTGGACTTTTCAAAGTTGATTTGAAATGATTTTGAAGTTTGACCTTTCTTTTATTTTTAATTCAAGTTTTTTTATATATTAAAAATGCCAAAAATATTTTGTTCATTTCTTGACTTCCAATCCTCATCTCACTTCTGTTTTTGAGTGTTTGACCTTGATCCTCAATATCATTGGCCAACATTTATGGATTGGTACATGTTATTTCATTTAATGCACTTTAATTGTTCCATTTCCATTTCCATTATTCATCTCCTTCTTCTTCTTCTTTTTCTCCTTTTGATCAATGAGTTGAAGGCTGATAAGTTAGCATTGATTAGGGTGACTTAATCTTCCTTGATCTAAATCTAATTCATCTTGATCAATTGATCAAGTGAATGGCTTTGCATTAAGGATAGGTTGTTTCCTAAATCATGCAAAGGACTTAAACCAATACAAGATCAATTCTCTTTTTTCTTTTGGCATGGCAAGTTGTTGGGACTTGGTTCACTAATCAAGACTTCTAACTTGTGTTTGTTGCCTACATTATTATTGACCGGCCTCAGATAGTTGTGACTTCTACATAAGTCCAATTACGATTGCTTAACATAGCGCTAAATTTGCCTTATGGCACACTAACTACTAACATTAACCATTAACCATTAACATTTACTTTTTGCACTTTACATTTATTCAATTTATCATTCTTGTACATATTATTCATTTGCTTTTTCCTTTGCTCATTAGAGCACATGTTTATGTTAATGCCATTTGCCTTTTGCTCACTTGAGCATATAATTGTGTATATATCTTTTGTGCTTGTGTTTTGTTTGTTTGATTGTGAACCAAATGCAAAGATATGGACAAATGGACTTAGACTTTAGGACTTTCCCTATGCAAATTTGGAGTCAAAGAGCGACTAGGCATTGGGCCTTTAGAGTGCTATAAAAGTCAAAGAGCAACTAGGCATTGGGCCTTTAGAATGCTTAAAACTCGAAGATGAACATTGAAAGGACCATATTCTAAACTCCCTCTTGTCCATTCTTTGATTGTTAATAGAACCTTTTGATGTGTGTGTTTCTTTGTGCTAGGGATTCCAACTTATGCTTAATTGAGGAACCATTACCATGAGCTCCTAAGAGAGAGAGATCCAAGATGCATTGAGGAACTTTCCTAGAGTTCATTTGATTGATTGATTGCTTGAGTTTATGCTTTTGTGATTGCTTATTCCAAAGGATGGGAGCTACTTGGATCATCAATATGATCTCAAGAGAGGAACTCCATTTGTGGTTTTGTTTCTTATCCTTCACCTCTTGTATGCTTAGGATCTTAGCCATTCTTCTTCTTCTCTCCACTCTAACCCAAGCCAAAAATTTTGTGCAAACATTTAACATTTTTTTTGAAACATTATAAACCTAAGCCTTATGCTTTTGATTTTCAAACTTTCTTTTCATAACACTTATTTTGAATTGAACTTCTAAGTCAACTTTGACCATTTTGTAAATACTTTTCATTGGTAAATATAACCCATTCAAATGTCTTTTTATGGTTTCAATGGCCACTTCCTTAATCAAATTTTTCATAACCTTTAGCTATTAGGTTTGAGTTATCCTTGAGGTAGATATAATACTCACCTATATCCTTAGTGATGGACAATGAGTCTTCCATGCTTATTATAGGGTTAACCCCTCACTAGCATGTTGAAGCTATCCTCACATGGTGGATTTGTGGTTTTAGGTTGAGTTTTCTCCCTTGGATAACAAAAGACCTTAAGGATTTTGGACCAATCAATCCACCAACTCATTTTAAGATTTTTACCCCGAACTACGAGGTTTTGATCCTAATCTTTTTTAAGATGGTACGTAGGCAATGGGTTTATCCATTCAAACACAAAATGTAAATAAACTTGTATATTCTCTTCTCATCTCTTCAATCATGTTTGCACAAATAAATTTTCACAAAATACCAACCTTACAACAAATATGAAAAGGGCTCCCTAGGAGTACCTAGGATGTTTTGGGTGCTTAAAACCTTCCCATTGCATAACCAACCCCCTTACCCAGATCTCTGACATTTTTACTAGTTTTGATTCGATAAAACTTTTAGGTTTTTGTTCTCTTTCTAACCATTCCTTTGGATAAATAGAAGTGCGGTGGCGACTCGACTTGTATGGTTTACCTTGGATTTTGCCAATATCTCCAATGGTAACGAATACCCCGCTACAGAAAAGTGGCGACTCTACTGGGGATAGTTTGCCTAGTGGGTTTTGCCTACTTTTCATGTTTGTTATATTGTATTGTATATTGTTTTGTGACATATTTTTGTGCAATTTGGGATTATTGTATTGTATGTAATGATTGAATTGCTTGATTATTAATTCCTTGTATGCTTAGTGATATTTGTGAGATGAGTTCTATACCCGAACTCGAGTGCACTTAGGATAGGAGAATGGCATAGTCTTGTTGGCTTGTGTGGAGTTACTCCTTAGCAAGTTGACTTGCAAGTCCATTCACTTGGTGGAGGTCATGTTGGGATCAATAATTTCACACAAGTAAGTTGTGGTTAGACATTACTCTTTCCAATATAGACCTTAGAAGCCAAGGACCTTAGTTTACCAAGCCCATCTTGGCCTATCCTTAGGATGTAGTGCGAAAGTCGTTCAAGTGTAAGATTTGATACGATTGTTACGCGATACTTACCTCATAAGAGTCTCTCTTGAGAATATTTTTGGAATACGAGTAGTCGTTTCTCCGATAATATCCGAAAGATGGGATAATGACTATGGGAACCTCTTATAGAACATGTTTGGCAGGTTTAAACCCTAGTACACTCCCTTTGGGTGGTTCTTAACTGAGACTCCATGCTCGTGACTTGCAACAAACCCTTGATTCATGGTTGATCCGTTCATATATCCTTAATATCAATGGAACTTGGGTGTTGATAAGGTGTAAATCATAATCCACCAAAATGGATGATTGATATTAAGGATAAATATGATCCATCCCATGACTTTTGTTTGGTGTGCTTTGCTTGATCCTTGAGTGTGATTGTTGCATTCATGCATTCATGCACCCATTTGCATTCATCTCATCAAAATAATAAGTAAATTTTCAAGGAACTTAAGAGGTCTATTTGCAAATTTTCAGACATGGAAAGACAAAGAAGGAATACAAAGAAGTACAGTTTCAAACAATCGGACTTGAAAGAGCTAAGGAATTTGATACCCTATGTATTGGATCCTTTGGGTTTCAAAGCTCATTTTGGGAAGCTTCTTCCTCTTCTGACTACTCAGGTGGATGAAGGATTGATGAGCGTATTGGTACAGTTTTATGATCCCTTGTACCGTTGCTTCACATTTCCGGAGTTTCAGCTTTTCCCTACGCATGAGGAATACGCCTATCTTGTGGGTATTCCTATTCTAGACCAGTTGTCGTTCGGTGGCTTGGAGAGTATTCCTACTTCTCGAGAGATAGTCGATATGTTGCATATAGATGAGTCTCTGGTTGGTGCTCATATGACTACCAAAGGTGGAATTCAAGGTCTCCCTTTTGAGTTCCTCATTGCTCAAGCTACCGTGTATGGGAAGGCCATGAGTGAGGACGCCTTTGAGGCCATATTTGTACTTCTCATCTATGGGTTAGTATTATTCCCCAACATCGACAAGTTTGTGGATGTGAACGCCATTAGGATTTTCTCTACTCTTAATCCTGTTCCAACTCTGTTGGGTGATACTTATTTTTCTTTGCATATGAGGAATGCAAAGGGTGGCGGTGCCATTGTGTGTTGCTTGCTTCTGTTGTATAAGTGGTTTATTTCTCACTTACCATAGACGGTCGCTTTCAAGGAGAACAAAGGATGTCTACGGTGGTCCACGAGGCTTATGTCTCTCACTATCGATGATATCTTTTGGTACAACCGTGTGTATGATGGTGTGCAGATTATCGACTCTTGTGGTGAATTCTCCAATGTACCTCTTCTTGGTACATGTGGTGGGATTAACTACAACCCTGTTTTGGCACGTCGTCAGCTTGGGTTCCCCCTAAAGGATAAACCCAATAACATTCTGTTAGAGGGAATATTCTTTCAGGAGGGTAAAGATCCCCAAGGCTTGAAAGTTAGGATGGTCCGCGCTTGGCGCAAAATTCATAGGAAAGGAAGGAAAGAGCTAGGACCAAAGGACTGTGTCGCTTTGGAGCCTTATACTGCTTGGGTTAGGAAGAGAGCGTCTGAGTATCTCATGCCTTATGAGTATCCAAGACCTACACCTATGATTATGGCTGGGCCTTCAACCCTCCCTGATCAAGGAGTAGAGGAGTTGAGAGATGAAGACCATTCACGTGCTTGGATCCGTGACCGAGAAGAGTTGCTTCAGCAGATTAAGGAGAAGGATGCTTTGATTGAGTTTCTCGAGCATCAGGTTATTGATGATCCTGATGATGCGTGGACTTCTCTACTTCCTCAGTCTTCCAAGTTCTAGAAGAGGAAAGATGATCCTGATGATGCGTGCATCTTATCTTCCTGTGTCCCGAGCTTTAGATGATTGTTTCTAGGGATCCATAGGATGGTCATTTCCCTTTTCTCTTATATGGTATCTTGGTTACCAATGTTGTACTTCTTTGGTGTAAAAATTGTTTTGCAGATATTATTGATTGAGACATTTCCATATGTAATACAAATGCAATATTTCCCAAAAGTTGCGAATAGAACTCTAAAGTTCCTCTGATATAAAAAAAAACAAGGCATATTGTAGCACCTCAAATTTTCCCTCCCCATTCATGCATTCATTTCATTTTTTAGGTAATTTATCATTCCATATTGCATTGCACCATATCAGTCAGAATTGGCATCAAGAGAATCCTCAGCGCAAAAGAGCAAGTATTTCCTTGAGATGAAGGCCACATGATTATTCTAAAGAGCTTATATGAGCTAGAGTTCATTTTGAAGCAATTTTACCAAGTGGTAGAAGCCCAAATTCATCAGTACATTTCCAGGTCGTTTGAGGACCATAAAAGTCAACTGTGCAGTCAACTAGGGGCTTTGAGATGAGGAAGTGAGTGGAAGTATCTCAATCATGTTCAATCAAGGTTTATTCATCATGACAAACATCTATCCTGAAGATTTTGAAGTCATGGCAAAAGTTTCCAAAAATGGAAAGTGACCTGTAATTGAAAGTTTCCAAAAATGGCAAGTTTTTGGTCCACATTCAAATTGACTTTTCAACATCAAAGGATATTCAAATGGATTTTTGGTGAACATGAAAGTTGAATATCTCTCTCTCCCCTTTTCAAAAAGTCCTATATCATGATCATCTGATGAATGGTTGAGAAGTTATGGCCAAATGATCACAAAGTGTACATGGAAGTTCAACATGGCTTAACTTTGGCTTCAAAACTCCAAAATGGTCCACTCTTTTTGCAAAATACTTGTCATGACCAATACTTTCCAAATCAACCATTGCATTTCATGAAAGAAGCTCACATGATCAAGTGTCCATTCAAGTGCATTTTGGAGGGAAAGTTGGTAATTCAAATTTGGTGAATCACATGAGCAAAATTCCAATCCAATGTTGTTTATTGACTGATTTTAAGTGGAATTGAAGCTTAGCATGGCACTGTTCACGTGCACGTTGCTCATGCTAAGCACACTTGCCAAATTTGCCATTCACCTTATTTCTCCTTAATTTTCACTTAACCAATGCCTAATCTTAATTTCAGTGTGATTAAGGAGGAGTATATAAGCCTAATGATAACTGTAATAAAAAAGAATAACAGAATTTGGATCAAAATCTCATTTCCCTCTCAAATTTCTCTTTCTTCAATTTTCAAATTTCTTCATCCAATTCCACAGAATTCTTGCACAATCGTGTTTAGCATGTATCATTGAGTAGGAATCAGGGTTTGGTTTGAAGAATTTGGTCAAGAATCGTGCAGATCCAAAGCTTGAACATTAACATGGAAGCTTCAATTTGAGCTGGATTCAAGGTGTTTCAATTGCCAATTCGTGCATAAAGCTTCAGTAAAGGATTGAGGGAGAAGATCTGGAAGGTTTGAGAGCTGTAGCACACGAAATCAACACACTGCATCTCAAGGTAGGTGAAATTCGATCTTCATTATTTGCCTTTTCATGTACATGATTAGATAGATCCTTTGGTGCTGATGATGCTGATAGTTTTAAAATTTGATTTGGTTAAGAATCAAGTGAGATATGTGAAAATGAAGTTTTGATGTTCATATTGTTTTCCTTCGATCCGGTTAATCCATGGAGTTTTAGGCTAATTGATCATGATATTATTGTTCCTGGTAGAAAGACCTTTTCAGTGATGTATGATACGCGCGATTCTGAAAAAAAAATGATGAACCTCCACCGGCGTGTGACTGGAGAAGATGACCGGAATCACTATTCCGGCCGTCTGGTTCAGCGCCTTAGGGTTTCATTTGAGGGCGCTTGCAACCTTCTACACCTCAGTTCGATTCCTTCGCTTGGCTTGTTTCTTTTAATTTCATTTGAACGCTGCATGGACCTCACACACCTCTGTTCGAACCTTCGCTTGGCTTTTTTCTTTTATTTCACTTGAGCGCGCTTGCAAACATCCAGACCTGTGTTCGATCCTTGGCAATGTTTGTTTAATTGATTTATTTTGTGAGCGCGCCTTGGACCTGCTTGGCCTGTGTTCGATTCTTCCCTAGCGCATATTTCCATTTGTTTTTTACTTGAGTGCTGTGACCTGCTTTGCCTTGGTTTGATCCCTGCCTGATGCATGTTGTTGATTTTTCATTTCAAATATCATTTTCCATTTATTTCATATTATTTCACTTTTATTCACTCAACTTCCAAAAATCATTAAAAATAGTATACATGTCCAAATTAATCCAAACTTTTTTCCACATGCTTCTCTTGATGTCTAGTTTTTTTTAGCATTTATTTCATGATATTTGTGCTTCTGGATTTTTAATTGTGCTTGTTTATTTGAACATGATGCCAATTTGCTATGTTGTGCTAATTGATTTGTGAAATGCTCATGGTTTATCCAATTGCCTTGAAATTTGACATGCCTGATCATAACATGTGACATGTTTTTTTGGCTTTTGTTTGGCAAAGTATCATTTGATACCACTGTTTTGGACACATATACATGTGGTGTGACATTTGGTGTAACATTTTGTGCCTTGTACTCGTGCATTTTTATTCATACACCAATTGACCTCATCTGGATTTAATTTTTGGTATGATGCTTGTTCATAACATGCTAAACTCACATAAAAAATTTCATGATCATTGGATACATTTCTGTTTTAATGTGAATTTTCTATTCTTGATGTCCAATTTTGATCACATTGCTTGCCTTTGCCTTATCTTGATTATTTGATGGCTTCGCCTTATGAATTGGCTTTGGTCCTTTTGAGGACTCTTTCTTGTTTGACTGAATGTGCTTCATGTGAAATATTGACTTCTGTTTTGACTATTTGACTTGCCTTTGACCCTAGTCTTTGTACTAGTGGTTTGTACTTACCAATTGTGTTTTGTGTTTTAGGCTTGAGCATTTAAGACTAATGGTTGATGTGATATCATTACATGAGAGGCCATTTGCTTTGATCACTAACTCTTGTTGTGTTGTAGGTCCATTGATGTGATGAACTCACTTGAGTGCTTGCATTTGTGACTTGCATTGTGTAGATATTGGAAAGTTCCACTGTTGTTGTTGTCTGTTTTTTTTTTCTGTCTGAGATATTGACTGTTTGGCTTTTGTACAGGTACATTAGTCGCTTTTAGCTCTTGCTTGAGCTTTTCTTTGGAGTGTGGTTGATACACCACTTAGGTAGCCACTCTTTTACTCCATGTAGTCTGGAAGTCCTGCCACCTTTTTGGCAGGCATTTGGCTGAAGTCCTCCTTATAACGCCATGATTGTGTATGTTTACATTTGTGCCAAAGACCTCCAAGTGAGGCATGTTACTTGTTAAGTCCTCCTAAGTGAAGAGGCAATTGACAGATAGAAGGGATTAGAAATCAATCCTCTATTATTCGTTGAGTCGTTCATTATGCTCGCACTACGTGCTGATGCTCTTGAACATAACCCAAGATCTGTGTATAGAGTCAGTCAAGTGGAGTAGGGTCCCTCATTCTGGATCCCCACGTTTTCATTGTTTTGAAGCTCACCCAGGCCAGGGTTAAGAGCATGAGGTCTCATCCTCATCACCACTTTGATCAGCTTCACCCTAACTCTCAATGTTAGTGGTTAAGAGCTTCAGCATACTCCTACAGTTTTGGCTTGTTTGTCGAGGTTGATATGACCCCTATTGACTAAAGCCTTACCCTTGTATGTTTGAGCCCTCTTGTTGGTGTGTTTATTCTATGCTATATGCTTTTGTGTGGTGTGACCGTCTCCCCATAGGATTGCTAGACTTCGTATAGTCTCTCGTTTGGATGTCAATTAAGGTAGCACGGTTCCTTCGTCTAGGACTTCCTTTCTTGCATGAGCATTCCTAAAACACAAACAAACTCTATCTTCTCTTAAGGACACGTTAAATCCTTCTACTACAGGTGAATAAGTCACCAAAGGTCGAGCATCCGGTAGATTGTGTAGTAACGTCGTTCACCTGAAAAACACAAAACAAACAGAAACAGGTTAGCCGAGCTACGGTGCTCTGATTCTCAATCCTTCTTGAGATACGTATGCAGCAGGGTAGGGCCTGTGCGAGCAATAACTCTTTATTTTCCCTACTCTGATTTTCCCTCTTTTGCATTACATATAGGATTTTTATACACACTTTAGACATAAATGGCAGACGTGGATCCTGTGGAGTACCACAGACATGAAGGGGTGCGATAACCTTCCCTTCACGTAACCGGCCCCCTTACTCAGTTTTCTTTGGTTCGAGACTTTGATTTATCCGTTCCCTCTAGGTTATACAGTACTAACTTTCCCTCCTCTTGGGATAAAAGTAAATAGCTGGCGACTCTATTCTTTTCTCCTCCCCACTCTTTTTCGCGTTTGTACCTGGATTCGGGAAATCCTAGGGAGCGACAGCTGGCGACTGTGCTGGGGACTACAGAAGTTGACCTCTTGCTGGTCCATCTTCCCTAGCGGGCCTTTCCTAGCGTTTGTTTGTTTATAGTCTATTGTGTGTTATTTATGCATATATGTTTGCATGCATCATACTATCACTGTGCTGGATTCTGGACAGGTGTGGTTCCTTTGATTTGGGGTGGGTGTTTTGAGTGGGGCTAAAACCCAGGCCCGAGTATACACCTAGGATTAGCGTGGTCTCATGTTTCCTCACATGTTATATGACATGATGTTGCGACATGACATACCACAGCCGGTCGAGGTTCTTTTGAGAGAATCCTTCCGTTTGGAGTATTCCACTCTGGTAGGGTTATCTCATTTGAGCTGTTGACTTCGGTGACCGCTCTTTCCCGGATCTTTGGTTTAGACGATCTTATGAGAGCTTCAACGGCACACCCTAAAGGGCAAACCCGTTGAGTATCTTGTCCGATTGTCGAGACCATTATCCGCCTTAGGATGACCTCATTAGAATTCACCTGTGAGGGGAGGGTTTGATTCCTACAGATACGGGTTCTGTCAGTGATGCCGTGATGGTGAATTTGGTTCAGTCGGATTTGTAGACATTTATTTCTGAGACGCCGGAGTTCTGTCCGTGGTATTTATCAGCGGATTCCGTTTATTTCGGATCCCCGGGTTGAATTTGAGGGTACTTGCTCAGACGATGACTTGCTCTATTGGTGACCGTTGGTTCCGATACTGAAGTTCTGGTCCTGCGCCTTGGGATACACAACCAACCTGCCATGGCTTCATCATTTTGCATCATAGCATGTTTATTTCCAAAAAAAAATTAATGCATAAAAAAGGAGAAAAGTTAACCCGCATATGCATATCCTTTTCAGGTTTATTCCTGATAAAACAGCATACGCATCATACGCATCATACACATATCATTCTTGCATTACAGGCATTCTGGAAGAAGGTTTCTCATTCTGGTTCCTGACTTAGGCAGGATTGCTGAGCATCGTCCGCACCGTTACGCAACAAGGTTGAATCAACAGAGGATCATGGATCAAGTTCAGGCAGAATTAGCAGAGATGAGGGCTAACATGGCCCAATTCATGAATATGATGCAAGGGGTCGTGCAAGGGCAAGAGGAACTTCGAGCCTTGCCCCAGAGACAAGAGGTTGTGATTCCCCCTATCAGTCGGAATTCGCCAGAAGGAGCCCCTGTTAATGACACTACTGCTGCCACCATCCCTGTCAATAACTATGATGTGGGTGATGAATTGAGGGGTATCAGAATCAATGGACAACCCATCGTTGTAGAGACTGCTGATGCTCGAGCGACCCGTGCTCCAGCTCGCCATCCTGCTCATTTGGTTGACAGACAGGAAGATATGTTCCTTGTCCTCAGTGATGATGATGAAGTAGGAAGAACGGAAGAGAGGGATAGAAAGGTTGATGCCCTTGCTGAAAAGATTCGCGCCATGGAGTGTCAGAATTCTTTGGGCTTTGATGTTACTAACATGGGTTTGGTTGATGGATTGAGGATTCCTTACAAGTTCAAAGCGCCATCTTTTGACAAATACAATGGCACTTCTTGTCCTCGAACTCATGTGCAAGCTTACTACAGGAAAATATCTGCATATACTGATGATGAAAAGATGTGGATATACTTTTTCCAAGACAGCTTGTCTGGAGCGTCTTTGGACTGCTACATGGACTTGAGAAGAGAATATGTCAGAAGCTGGAGAGATTTGGGTGAAGCTTTTCTGAGGCAGTACGAGCACAACATAGACATGGCTCCGAGCAGAACCCAACTGCAGAGTTTGTTTCAGAAGACTGGTGAGAGCTTCAAGGAATACGCCCAGAGGTGGCGTGAACTAGCTGCAAGAGTGCAACCTCCGATGTTGGAGAGGGAACTGACTGATATGTTCATTGGGACCCTGCAAGGTGTGTTCATGGACCGTATGGGAAGTTGCCCGTTTGGTAGCTTTTCAGATGTTGTGATCTGCGGAGAAAGAACTGAAAGTATTATCAAAGCAGGAAAAATCCAAGACCCTGGTTCCTCAAGTTCTTCGAGTTCTAAGAAACCATTTTCGGGGGCACCCAGAAGGAGAGAGGGTGAGACAAATGTTGTACACCATCGGAGAAACATGAACAGAGGACAACAATATCGTCAAGTTGCTGCTGTGACTATTCCATCAACCCAACCCCAACAACAACAAAGAGGACCACCACCACAACAACAACAGCAACGCCAATTTCAACCAAGACAAAGAATGTCAGATCGTTGTTTTGATCCGTTGCCAATGACTTAGGCTGAGTTGCTCCCTGAACTGCTCAGATTAAAGTTTGTCGAACTTCGCACCATGGCTCCGTTAACGAGGATTCTCGCTGGGTATGATGCTAATGTCCGTTGTGATTTTCATTCTTGTGCACTAGGGCATCACATTGAGAATTGTCGGGCTTTTCACTATAAGGTTCAGGATTTGATTGATGCTAAGGCGATTAACTTTGCTCCTGTTCCGAATGTAGTGAATAATCCTATGCCTCAGCATGGTGGACCCAGAGTAAACAGTGTGGAAGATGAGGAAGCTTTGGACTTGGTAGTCGATGTTGATGATGTTCAAACTTCGTTGTTTGTGGTGAAAGAACGTCTACTGAAAGGGGGAGTGTTCCCGGGTTGTGATGAGACTTGTTCAGATTGTGATAATCATGAGAACGACTGTGGGAAGTTGAAAAGAGGTATCCAGGGATTGATGGATGAAGGTAGTTTGCAGTTTGGTCGAGTAGTGAAAGACCGTGAAGAGGTATCAACTGTTACCATTTACTTCACACCGTCAGAAGATCCTGGACATGCTCCGAGAACTGTTAATACGCCTGTGACTATTGGTACTCCTGTGACCGTAGCTGCTCCGGTGACCATATCTGCTTTGGTGACTGTTGGTGCTCCTACCACCCTTGCTGCTTCTAGTGGAAGACCTTTTGAGAATGGTAGAGCAATTCCGTGGCAGTATGACAATGCTTTCCGCAGTAATAGAAGATCAGAAAATCAGACCAGACCGGTAAATCAGGCTCCAGTGACGATTGATTTGTCAGATAAGACTCCCGTAACAGTTGGTTCGGCTGTGGACAATGTGGGAGGACCCGGAGGGTTTACGAGAAGTGGTCGTTTGTTTGCGCCACAGGCTCCGAAGGATAACCATGCTGAGGCTCTTGCTAAAGCAAAAGGGAAACAAGTTGTGGGTGAAGAAGAACCAGTGCGAAAGGAGGTGCCCGAGGGTTCTTTCGAGAAAGACGTGGAGGAATTTATGAAAACCATCAAGAAAGGTGATTACAAGATTGTGGATCAGTTGAACCAGACACCGTCAAAAATCTCTATTCTCTCTCTGTTAATGTGTTCCGAGGCACATCGTAACGCCTTGCTGAAAATGTTGAATATGGCTTACGTGCCTCAAGAGATTTATGTTAACTAGCTTGAAGGTGTTATGGCAAATGTTTGCACGAGACATGGTTTGGGATTCACAGATCTAGATTTGACACCTGAGGGTCGCAATCACAACAGAGCTCTGCATATCACGATGGAATGCAAAGGCGCGGTGTTGTCGCATGTGTTGGTTGATACCGGCTCTTCTTTGAATGTGTTGCCCAAGAAGGTTCTGAGTAAGCTTGATGTTGAAGGGGTTGTTCCCACACCTAGTGATCTCATTGTCCATGCTTTTGATGGATCCAAGCGGTCAGTTTTTGGTGAAGTCACGTTGCCTGTGAAGATCGTCCCGGAAGTGTTTAATATTGTCTTCTATGTGATGGATATTCAACCAGCATATAGTTGTCTGTTGGGGCGTCCCTGGATACATGGGGCCGGAGCAGTTTCTTCAACTCTCCATCAAAAGCTAAAGTATGTGTGGAATGGTCAGGTTCTGACCGTGTGTGGCGAAGAGGACATTCTTGTGAGCCATTTATCCTCTTTCAAGTATGTAGAGATGGATGGAGAAATTCATGAAACTCTGTGCCAAGTTTTTGAGACTATTGATATTGAGAAGGTGGCTTTTGTTGAACAGAAGAAGCCAGGTACCCCGATTGCGTCATATAAGCAAGCTTTGGAGGTGATTAATTCAGGTAACGCAGAAGGCTGGGGCAAGATGATTGATATGCCCGTAAAGGAAGACAGGTTTGGCATTGGTTATCACCCTCTTCAATCATGAGAGCAGGGTGTTCAGGATCAGAAAGGGCCGTGTACCTTTACCAGCGCTGGATTGATGAATCATGGTGATGTCTTTGCAACACGCAGTGAAGACGGCGACAGTGATTGTGATATGGATAGTTGGGTGCACCCGTGTGCTCCAGGGGAGAGGATCAACAACTGGACTGCCGAAGAAATAATCCAAGTTACTCTTTAGACAGAGTAATTTTCTTTTGTTTTTCATTTTGCACAAAAACCCTACGCTCTGCCCGGGGTGTAGCGGTTCATTGTAGGGCCACATCATGTTTTGAATTTCCAATGATTATCATTAATAAAGGACGTTTTGCAATCAAATTTGTGCTCACTGTCTTTCTGTTTTTATTTTCATTTTCAAAACAATAAAAATGGCAATGTTTTTTTGTTTTTGTGACTTTCTTGAACTCTTTTCTAAAATAAAGCATTGAACATCGTTCGTGCAGAATTGATCTTGCGGACTCCATTAAAAACAGTTCTGTTATGGCTCAGTATGACTTGGATAATCCCATTTACCAAGCCGAAGAGGAGAGTGAAGAAGATTGTGAACTCCCCAAAGAATTGGCCAGACTATTGAAACAGGAGGAAAGGGTCGTTCAACCTCATCAGGAAGAGTTGGAAGTCATTAACCTTGGTACTGAGGACGCCAAGAAAGAGATCAGGATAGGGGCTGCTTTAGGAGAAAAGGTCAAGAGAGGGCTGATTGAAATGCTGCGAGAATATGTGGAGATATTCGCATGGTCGTATCAAGATATGCCTGGTTTGGATACAGATATTGTGGTGCACAGGCTACCTCTCAAAGAAGATTGTCCTTCGGTAAAGCAGAAGCTTCGCAGAACTAGTCCTGATATGGCTGTCAAGATCAAGGAGGAGGTTCAGAAACAGTTGGATGTGGGTTTTCTGGCAGTTACCAATTATCCCCCTTGGGTGGCCAACATCGTACCCGTGCCGAAGAAGGATGGTAAAGTCAGGATGTGTGTCGATTACCGAGATTTAAACAGAGCCAGTTCGAAAGATGACTTCCCATTACCTCACATTGATGTATTGGTCGATAACACTGCTCAATCCTCGGTTTTCTCTTTCATGGATGGATTTTCTGACTATAATCAGATCAAGATGGCGCCAGAAGACATGGAGAAGACGACATTCATTACACCTTGGGGTACGTTCTGTTATAAGGTGATGCCATTTGGGCTGAAGAACGCCGGTGCTACCTATGAGAGGGCTATGACGACTCTCTTTCATGACATGATGCACCAAGAAATTGAAGTGTACGTGGATGATATGATTGCGAAGTCTCAGACAGAAGAGGAGCACTTGTTAAACTTACAAAAGTTGTTTGAAAGGTTGAGAAAGTTCAAACTGAGGCTGAATCCAAACAAGTGTACGTTTGGAGTGAGATCTGGAAAGCTGTTAGGTTTCATTGTCAGTGAGAAAGGGATTGAGGTTGATCCAGCGAAAGTAAAAGCTATCCAAGAAATGCCTGAACCAAGAACGGAAAAGCAGGTTCGTGGGTTTTTAGGGAGATTGAACTACATTGCACGGTTCGTATCTCACCTGACACCCATGTGCGAACCAATATTTAAATTGCTAAGAAAAGATCAAGCAATCAGGTGGAACAATGATTATCAGAAAGCTTTTGATAAGATAAAAGAATATTTGCAGAAACCTCCAATTCTTATACCTCCAGTTCCGGGGAGGCCTCTGATAATGTACCTTTTAGTAACTGAGAATTCGATGGGGTGTGTATTGGGACAGCATGACGAGTCTGGTCGAAAAGAGCATGCAATATACTACCTTAGCAAAAAGTTTACCGACTATGAAATAAGATATTCGCAGCTCGAGAAAACTTGTTGCATTTTGGCACGGGCTGCTCGCCGACTGAGACAGTATATGTTGAACCATACTACCTTGCTGATTTCTAAGATGGACCCAATGAAGTATATCTTCGAAAAGCCGGCTCTTACCGGGCGAGTGGCCCGTTGGCAGATGATTTTAACTGAGTATGATATCCAGTACACGTCACAAAAGGCCATCAAAGGTAGTATTTTGTCTGATTACCTTGCCGAACAACCAATTGAGGACTATCAGCCGATGATGTTTGAATTCCCCGATGAAGATATCATGTACTTAAAGATGAAAGATTGTGAAGAGCCTCTTGTCGAGGAAGGACCGGATCCTGATGACAAGTGGACACTGATGTTTGATGGGGCGGTAAATGTGAATGGAAATGGTGTTGGGGCAGTCGTCATCAATCCTAAAGGTGCACACATATCTTTTTCTACCAGATTGACTTTTGAAGTGACCAACAATGAAGATGAGTACGAGGCCTGTATCATGGGGATTGAGGAAGCCATCGATCTAAGGATCAAAACTCTGGATATCTATGGAGATTCCGTTCTAGTGATTAACCAAGTCAACGGAGACTGGAATACTCATCAGTCACATTTGATTCCTTATAGGCACTACACCAGAAGGATCCTAACTTTCTTCAAGACAGTGAAGTTGTGTCATGTACCCCGAGATGAAAATCAAATGGCTGACGCCTTAGCCACTTTGTCTTCCATGATTAAAGTTCATTGGCAGAATCATATGCCACACGTTGCTGTGAATCGATTCGAGAGGCTTGCGTATGTGTTTGCAGCTGAGTCTGTTGTTGATGAGAAGCCGTGGTTTTATGATATTAAGAATTTCCTCAAAAGCCAAGAGTATCCTGAAGGAGCCTCAAAGAATGACAAGAAGACATTGAGAAGGCTAGATGGAAGCTTTTATTTGAACAAGGATGATGTGTTATACAAGAGGAACTTTGACATGGTTCTGCTCAGATGCGTGGATAGACACGAAGCAGACATGTTAATGCATGAAGTACACGAGGGATATTTCGGTACCCATGCTGGTGGTCATGCAATGTCCAAGAAGTTGTTAAGAGCCGGTTATTACTGGATAACCATGGAATCTGACTGTTTCAAATACGCTCGGAAATCAAAAAAATGTCAGATCTATGCTGATAAAGTGCATGTACCACCAAACCCTCTGAATGTTATGAATTCTCCTTGGCCATTCGCGATGTGGGGCATCGATATGATTGGAAAGATTGAACCTACTGCTTCTAATGGACATCGCTTCATCCTAGTCGCGATCGATTACTTTACCAAGTGGGTGGAAGCAGCTTCCTTTGCCAATGTTACCAAGCAAGTGGTTGCCCGGTTCATTAAGAAAGAAATTATATGTCGGTATGGGGTTTCTGAGAGAATCATCACTGATAATGGTTCGAATCTCAATAACAAGATGATGAAAGAGCTTTGCAAAGACTTTCAGATCGAACACCATAATTCTTCTCCTTACAGACCAAAGATAAATGGTGCTGTAGAGGCGGCAAATAAGAACATTAAGAAGATTGTGCAAAAGATGGTCGTGACGTACAAGGATTGGTATGAGATGTTGCCTTTCGCTTTGCATGGGTACCGTACCTCAGTACGTACGTCAACTGGGGCAACCCCTTACTCCCTTGTGTATGGTATGGAAGCAGTCCTACCTGTGGAAGTGGAGATTCCTTCTCTAAGAGTCCTGTTGGATGTCAAGTTAGACGAAGCGGAATGGGTTCGGACAAGGTTCAATGAGTTAAGTCTTATCGAGGAAAAGCGATTAGCAGCTGTGTGCCATGGGCAACTATATCAGAGAAGGATGAAGAAGGCCTTTGATCAGAAAGTGCATCCTCGAAGCTATCAGACAGGTGACTTGGTTTTGAAGAGGATCCTTCCTCCCGGTACAGATAACAGGGGCAAGTGGACTTCGAATTATGAAGGTCCATATGTTGTTAAAAAGGTTTTCTCTAGTGGAGCCTTGATGCTTAAAACTATGGATGGTGAAGATTTTCTGTCCCCTATGAATTCAGATGTAGTCAAAAAATACTTCGCATGAACTGACCCGCTGGACAAAAAGAAAAAAAAGTCCAGGCAAAAAAGGGCATCCTGGCGAACCAAAAGAAAAAAAGGGGTTCGGGCAAAAGTTAGGGATAAAGAATAAAAATAATATATATACCCGGTAAGTCGAAAACCTGCAAAGGCGGCTTAGGCAAAAATGGGTATCCCGGTGGATTGAAAACCTGAAAAGGCGGTCCAGGCAAAAGAGGGATTAAAGCGAAGACTACAGTCTGAATTATCTGTACTTCATCGCGTTTCAGTGTCTACCATCTTGAAGGATGTGATCGGTCCAATCATTCCTCTCAGAAAGCGAGGAATTTGGGGGAAATTGAGAATATACGAGTCATAATAGATTTGGAAAATAGTGGATGCCGTGTTCACATTGCCAATAGGATAGTTTATTTCCTTTTTGGCGCAATTACCTCTTCCTAGGAATTGCTTCCTGATGTATTTGCCTTTATAGGCCATTTTCAATCAATAAAAGTCGTTATTCAGTCAAATTTCTCTCTTGTTTTTATTTTACTGTTTTGTTTGCAAAAAACGTCCGAATTTTTGATAAACATTGCATCTAAAAACATGAATGCTATACAATGACGTGCAGAAAGATAAAACATTTGAAAATCGTTTTGAATGTTGAGTACACTTCAGTGTATTTTGTCCATACGACCCCCTGGGGCATGTATGTCTTGCTGTTTTGCAGGTTACTATCTTTGATTGCTGGCTAAAGCAGATAAGCCAAAGCTTGTTCAAAGGTGTTTCGACACTGTCCAGTAGTGTGAGAGGTTGGGTTGTCTAAGGCAAGTTCGGAACTTGTCTCCCCATCGGGTTCGAGATCGGTGTTTCCTCAGCTAAGTCTGGAGTTTGCTGTAATCCCCAGCAGGGTTGAGAGTGTTTTTCCCCAGCAAGTCTGAAGGTTGCTGTTTCCCCAACGGAGGTGTGCTGGGGTTGTTTTCCCCAGTGAAATCCCCAAGCAGATCGGGTTCAGTGGAGGTCGTCCCCAGTGAGGGTTATCCTTTCCCCAGCAGCAGTATTATTCCCCAGCAGGGTGGAGATTGGAGTGATATTGAGTTCCTCAGCAGAGTGGCTCGTGCCGTCCCCGGAGAGGGATATTTTTTTATGCATTCATCATTTAGAGAAGAACAGCATATTGCATCATTAATTGCGTAGCATTTCCATGGTTATGGAGCATTACGTTGTAAAATTCATGCATGAGCATTGCAAGAATAAGCTAGTCCCAAGTCGTGGTTACCGTTCGAGGATTGGTTTAGCTGGTAGGTGAAGATGTTACTCTGAGGAGTTTAGCATCGCGACGTTGGGTCATCTAGGTCGATTTCAGAATTTGTTTCTCCAGCATGATTGAGAGGTTGGTGTTTTCCCAACAAGCAACTCCCTAGTTAAGTTGGTTTCTCTGCCGCTCCGAGAATGTCAGATCAGTAAGTATCCCCAGCAGTGCTACTCCCCACAAAGTTGGGAGATCGATTCAGGAATTGTGGGCTCAACAAAGTGATCATTTGCTTTACCAGCAAGAGTTTCCTCCCCTTGCATCTTGCAGGCTTGGATCATTTCCCCAGCAGAGGTGGATCATTTTTCCACATCGGTGTAGCACATTTGCAGTAGTTGCTCTTCGCAGCAT
Source organism: Lathyrus oleraceus (assembly GCF_024323335.1). NCBI lineage: Eukaryota > Viridiplantae > Streptophyta > Magnoliopsida > Fabales > Fabaceae > Lathyrus > Lathyrus oleraceus. The sequence goes on along the minus strand of NC_066580.1, from coordinate 394,083,579 downwards.
TCAGGATCGATAATCCCCAGAGAGATTTATTTCCACACCCGTCCGTGAAAAGAAAGCTTGACTCCCCAGTTTAGTCCCCGACAAGTGTCTGTCTTGTTTTGACATATGTAAATGTCATCCTGGCGATACCGGTTAGTGTCGTGTTGATCCCCGTCATGTCTGTTTTTTTGGTGTCGGTAAACATCATTTCTTCCCAGTCATCGATAAATGTCTGGTCGTGGTTCCTTTCTTCCTAGTCATCGGTAAATGTCTGGTCGTGGTTCCTTTCTTCCCAGTCATCGGTGAATGTCTGGTCGTGGTTCATTTCTTCCCAGTCATCGGTGAATGTCTGGTCGTGGTTCCTTTCTTCCCAGTCATCGATAAATGTCTGGTCGTGGTTCATTTCTTCCCAGTCATCGATAAATGTCTGGTCGTGGTTCCTTTCTTCCCAGTCATCGGTGAATGTCTGGTCGTGGTTCCTTTCTCCCCAGTCATCGGTGAATGTCTGGTCATGGTTCCTTTCGTCCCAGTCATCGGTAAATGTCTGGTCGTGGTTCCTTTCTTCCCAGCTATCGATAAATGTCTGGTCGTGGTTCCTTTCTTCCTAGTCATCGGTGAATGTCTGGTCGTGGTTCATTTCTTCCCAGTCATCGATAAATGTCTGGTCGTGGTTCCTTTCTTCCCAGTCATCGGTGAATGTCCGGTCGTGGTTCCTTTCTTCCCAGTCCTTGGTAAATGTCTGGTCGTGGTTCCTTTCTTCCCAGCCATCGGTGAATGTCCGGTCGTGGTTCCTTTCTTCCCAACCATCGATGAATGTCTGGTCGTGGTTCCTTTCTTCCCAGCCATTGATAAATATCTGGTCGTGGTTCATTTCTTCCCAGTCATCGTTAAATGTCTGGTCGTGGTTCCTTTCCTCCCAGTCATCGATAAATGTTCGGTCGTGGTTCCTTTCTTCCCAGTCATCGGTAAATGTTTGGTCGTGTACCCTTTCTTTGATAAATATCAATTCCTCAGTAGAGTCGTCAGTAAACGTCTGGTCTTGTTCCAGTCGTAAACATCTTTTTCCTCTCCAGTGAAGCCGCCATCGGTAAATGGCCTCGCATTCCTTGGTTCATCGCCTCCGGAGTGCAAAATTCTCCAGTTCTTATGGTATTCAATCCATGTTTACCTGGAAAGTCTAATATTCGTTGCTTTCATCCGTTCAGGTTCCCAGTTGATTGAATAGGGGCAGTTGTAGCACCTCAAATTTGCCCTCCCCATTCATGCATTCATTTCATTTTTTAGGTCATTTATCATTCCATATTGCAATGCACCATATCAGTTTGAATTGGCATCAAGAGAATCCTCAATGCAAAAGAGCAAGTATTTCCTTGAGATGAAGGGCACATGATTATTCTAAAGAGCTTATATAAGCTAGGGTTCATTTTGAAGCAATTTTACCAAGTGGTAGAGACCCAAATTCATCAGTACATTTCCAGGTCATCTGAGGACCATAAAAGTCAACTGTGCAGTCAACTGGGGGCTTTGAGATGAGGAAGTGAGTGGAAGTATCTCAATCATGTTCAAATAAGGTTTATTCATCATGACAAACGTCTATCCTGAAGATTTTGAAGTCATGGCAAAAGTTTCCAAAAATGGAAAGTGACCTGTAATTGAAAGTTTCCAAAAATGGCAAGTTTTTGGTCCACATTCAACTTGACTTTTCAACATTAAAGAAGCTTCAAATGGATTTTTGGTGAACATGAAAGTCGAATATCTTTCTCTCCCCTTTTCAAAAAGTCCTATATAATGATCATCTGATGAATGGTTGACAAGTTATGGCCAAATGATCACAAAGTGTACATGGAAGTTCAACATGGCATAACTTTGGCTTCAAAACTCCAAAATGGTCCACTCTTTTTGCAAAATACTTGTCATGACCAATACTTTCCAAATCAACCATTGCATTGCATGAAAGAAGCTCACATGATCAAGTGTCCATTCAAGTGCATTTTGGAGGGAAAGTTGGTAATTCAAATTTGGTGAATCACATGAGCAAAATTCCAATCCAATGTTGTTTATTGACTGATTTTAAGTGGAATTGAAGCTTAGCATGGCACTGTTCACGTGCACATTGCTCATGCTAAGCACACTTTCCAAATTTGCCATTCACCTTATTTCTCCTTAATTTTCACTTAACTAATGCCTAATCTTAATTTCAGTGTGAGTAAGGAGGAGTATATAAGCCTAATGATAACTGTAATAAAAAAGAATAACAGAATTTGGATCAAAATCTCATTTCCCTCTCAAATTTCTCTCTCTTCAATTTTCAAATTTCTTCATCCAATTCCACAGAATTCTTGCACAATCGTGTTTAGCATGTATCATTGAGTAAGAATCAGGGTTTGGTTTGAAGAATTTGGTCAAGAATCGTGCAGATCCAAAGCTTGAACATGAACATGGAAGCTTCAATTGGAGCTGGATTCAAGGTGTTTCAATTGCCAATTCGTGCATAAAGCTTCAGTAGAGGGTTGAGGGAGAAGATCTGGAAGGTTTGAGAGCTGTAGCACACGAAATCAACACACTGCATCTTAAGGTAGGTGAAATTCGATCTTCATTATTTGCCTTTTCATGTACATGATTAGATAGATCCTTTTGTGCTGATGATGCTGAATGTTTTAGAATTTGATTTGGTTAAGAATTGAGTGAGATATGTGAAAATGAAGTTTTGATGTTCATATTGTTTTCCTTCGATTCGGTTAATCCATGGAGTTTTAGGCTAATTGATCATGATATTATTGTTCCTGGTAGCAAGACCTTTCCAATGATGTATGATACGCGCGATTCTGGAAAAAAAATGATGAACCTCCACCGGCGTTTTAACGGAGAAGACGACCAGAATCACTATTCCGGCCGTCTGGTTCAGCGCCTTAGGGTTTCATTTGAGCGCGCTTGCAACCTTCTACACCTCAGTTCGATTCCTTCGCTTGTCTTGTTTCTTTTAATTTCATTTGAACGCTGCATGGACCTCACACACCTCTGTTCGAACCTTTGCTTGGCTTTTTTCTTTTATTTCACTTGAGCGCGCTTGCAAACGTCCAGACCTGTGTTCGATCCTTGGCAATGTTTGTTTAATTGATTTATTTTGTGAGCGCGCCTTGGACCTGCTTGGCCTGTGTTCGATTCTTCCCTAGCGCATATTTCCATTTGTTTTTTACTTGAGCGTTGTGACCTGCTTTGCCTTGGTTTGATCCCTGCCTGATGCATGTTGATGATTTTTCATTTCAAATATCATTTTCCATTTATTTCATATTATTTCACTTTTATTCACTCAACTTCCAAAAATCATTAAAAATAGTATACATGTCCAAATTAATCCAAACTTTTTTTCCACATGCTTGTGTTGATGTCTAGTTTTTTTTAGCATTTATTTCATGATTTTTGTGCTTCTGGATTTTTAATTGTGCTTGTTTATTTGAACATGATGCCAATTTGCTATGTTGTGCTAATTGATTTGTGAAATGCTCATGGTTTATCCAATTGCCTTGAAATTTGAATTGCCTGATCCTAACATGTGACATGTTTCTTTGGCTTTTGTTTGACATTTTTATCATTTGATACCACTGTTTTTGACACATAGACATGTGGTGTGACATTTGGTGTAACATTTTGTGCCTTGTACTCGTGCATTTTCATTCATACACCAATTTACCTCTTCTGGATTTAATTTTTGGTATGATGCTTGTTCATAACATGTTAAACTCACATAAAAAATTTCATGATCATTGGATACATTTCTGTTTTAATGTGAATTTTCTATTCTTGATGTCCAATTTTGATCACATTGCTTGCCTTTGCCTTATCTTGATTATTTGATGGCTTCGCCTTATGAATTGGCTTTGGTCCTTTTGAGGACTCTTTCTTGTTTGACTGAATGTGCTTCATGTGAAATATTGACTTCTGTTTTGACTATTTGACTTGCCTTTGACCCTAGTCTTTGTACTAGTGGTTTGTACTTACCAATTGTGTTTTGTGTTTCAGGCTTGAGCATTTAACACTAATGGTTGATGTGATCTCATTACATGAGAGGCCATTTGCTTTGATCACTAACTCTTGTTGTGTTGTAGGTCCATTGATGTGATGAACTCACTTGAGTGCTTGCATTTGTGACTTGCATTGTGTAGATATCGGAAAGTTCCACTGTTGTTGTTGTCTGTTGTTTTTTTTCTGTCTGAGATATTGACTGTTTGGCTTTTGTACAGGTACATTAGTCTCTTTTAGATCTTTCTTGAGCTTTGCTTTGGAGTGTGGTTGAGACACCACTTAGGTAGCCACTCTTTTACTCCATGTAGTCTGGAAGTCCTGCCACCTTTTTGGCAGGCATTTGGCTGAAGTCCTCCTTATGAGGCCATGATTGTGTATGTTTACATTTGTGCCAAAGACCTCCAAGTGAGGCATGTTACTTGTTAAGTCCTCCTAAGTGAAGAGGCAATTGAAAGATAGAAGGGATTATCAATCAATCCCCTGTTATTCGTTGAGTCGTTCATTATGCTCGCACTACGTGCTGATGCTCTTGAACATAACCCATGATCTGTGTATAGAGTCAGTCAAGTGGAGTAGGGTCCCTCATTCTGGATCCCCACGTTTTCATTTATTTGAAGCTCACCCAGGCCAGGGTTAAGAGCATGAGGTCTCATCCTCATCACCACTTTGATCAGCTTCACCCTAACTCTCAATGTTAGTGGTTAAGAGCTTCAGCATACCCCTACAGTTTTGGATTGTTTGTCGAGGTTGATATGACCCCTCTTGACTAAAGCCTTACCCTTGTATGTTTGAGCCCCCTTGTTGGTGTGTTTATTCCATGCTATACGCTTTTGTGTGGTGCGATCGTCTCCCCATAGGATTGCTAGACTTTGTATAGTCTCTCGTTTGTATGTCAATTAAGGTAGCACGGTTCCTTCGTCTAGGACTTCCTTTCTTGCATGAGCATTCCTAAAACACAAACAAACTCTATCTTCTCTTAAGGACACGTTAACTCCTTCTACTACAGGTGAGTAAGTCTCCAAAGTTCGAGCATCCGGTAGATTGTGTAGTAACGTCGTTCACCTAAAAAACACAGAACAAACAGAAACAGGTTAGCCGAGCTACGGTGCTCTGATTCTTAATCCTTCTTGAGATACGTATGCAGTAGGGTAGGGCCTGTGCGAGCAATAACTCTTTATTTTCCCTACTTTGATTTTCTCTCTTTTGCATTGCATATAGGATTTTTATACACACTTTAGACATAAATAGCAAACGTGGATCCTGTGGAGTACCATAGACGTGAAAGGGTGCGATAACCTTCCCTTCACCTAACCGGGCCCCTTACTCAGTTTTCTTTGGTTCGAGACTTTGTTTTATCTGTTCCCTCTAGGTTATGCATTACTGCATTTCCCTCCTCTTGGGATAAAAGTACATAGCTGGCGACTCTATTCTTTTCTCCTCGCCACTCTTTTTCGCGTTTGTACCTGGATTCGGGAAATCCTATGGAGCGACACATATGCACAAGCATTGCATGCATCATGTACATAAGCAGGTTTTGTTCCCAGCTTCCTGTCCTATGGTCTAACTTTGTGTTCTTCATTTATTTTGAAGACAAGCTGACTCATCGGTACTACACCAGAGCCAATTCTTCGAGACTGATGGATCATTTGGAACAAGAGAACCGCGAGTTGAAAGAAGAGGTAGCCAGGTTGAATGTCTTGATGGAGTCATTCTTGGCCGCTTAGAGCCAGTCTTCTCCAACACCATCAACTCCTCCCCAGAGGACGGTCATTTCTGAGATCGTGACTTCTACTGTGCCTGCTGCAACAGCTCACTTCGCACCATCTATGCCAGCCGGGTTCCCGTGGGGAATGCCTTCCAATTTCATACTAGAGGGTTTCGCCCGTACTCTTGCTTCTTTGCCGGCATCTAGCGCGATCTTTGCAATGCCGCCTCCCGTTGTGCACACTTTACCAACAGTCGAAGATACCATCTACCATTCTGAGCCATCTGAGGGCCTAGACGTTTATGAGAAGATGGAAGATATGAAGGACCCTCTTTGGTAAGAGTGCTGCTGAGTTGTGCCTAGTGCCCAACGTGAAGATCCCTATTAAATTCAAAGTGCCTGACTTTGAGAAGTATAAGGGAAACACATGTCCGCTCAGCCATCTTGTGATGTATGCTCGCAAGATGTCAACGCAAACTGATAATGATCAACTGCTCATTCACTATTTCCAGGACAGTCTGTCCGGTGGCGCTCTCCGGTGGTACATGGGTTTGGAGAGTTCGAACATCCAATCTTTCAACGATCTTGGCGAGGCCTTCGTCAAGCAATATAAATACAATATGGATATGGCTCCAGACAGAGATAAGTTGAGAGCAATGTCGCAGAAGGATAAAGAGACATTCAAAGAGTACGCTCAGAGGTGGCGTGAATTGGCAACTCAGATAGTGCCTCCCCTTGAGGAGAAAGAGATGACCAAGATTTTCTTGAAGACTTTGAGCTCATTTTATTACGAGAAGATGATAGACAGTGCTCCGTCAGACTTCACCGAGATGGTGAATATGGGAATGACACTGGAAAAGGGGGTCCGTGAAGGACGGTTAACTCGAGATGAAGGCTCTTCAGCAAAGAGATATGGAAGCTTTGCAAAGAAGAAAGAGGGAGAGGCACATGATGTGTCTTCCCATATCAAGAGAAGACCCTCTGTGAAGAGGAAGATTGCTCGCCTAGTCAACAGTCAGCATCAGGTGGCTCATATAGCACCTGTTTTTAGGGAAGCTCAACATTATCAACAACCACAAACTCAGCAATATCAACAACAACAGCGTCCGCAACAACAGGCCTACCAGCCTCGTAAAAACAACAATAATGCCAGCACCAACTATGAGAGGAAGAGGGTCACCTTCAATCCAATTCCGATGACTTATGCTGAACTCTATCCATCTCTGATCGATAGAAAGTTAATCACTCCGTGAGACCCTCCCGCTATACCTGCTAACCCTCAGTGGTGGTACAAGCCCGAGCTTCATTGTGTGTATCATTCCGGTGCTCCCGGACATGATGTGGAAAATTGCTATCCCCTGAAGACTAAGGTACAAGACCTTGTGAGAAGTGGAATTTTTTTTTTCGAGGATATAGGTCCGAACGTGAACAAAAACCCATTGCCCGAGAATGGGAAGTCTGTCAATATGGTCCAGGGCTGCCCTAGCAAGTACAAAGTTAATTACGTCAGCCATATCCAACAATCACTGGTTGAGATGCATCGCCTGTTGTGTGATTATAGTCATTATAAGCATGACCACGATAGATGTCGAATCTGTTATGTTAATCAGAGAGGTTGTCGCTAGGTGCACAGAGATGTGCAAGAGATGTTGGACGAGGGAGTCATTGAGATCCTTCAGAATAGGAATGTTGACGAGAATGCCCTCGAGGTTAATGTAATTTTTCCGGTTTTCCGGATACCTGAGCTTGTTGTTATCAAGTACGATGGTAGCTGTAAGACCCCAATTTTGTCCCTAAGATCCCTCATGGCATCATATCATATCATATCACTGCCTCAACGATCATTGTGCATTTTGCTCCTTCCCTGTGGGTGGGTCATCTTTTGAGAGTGGTTCTTGATCACCAAGCATGTTTGACATATATATATCATTGCTTTTCATTTGTTTACTAACCAAAAGTACAAAAATATGTCATCTAACCTTGTTACTTGCAGATGAAGCAATCTTAGGTCAAGACAGCCAAAGGCAGCCATTGAGAAATAGATGGTGGCCATTCTTGAGAATTTGGGCACCATGATCATTCATAAGAGTTCATATGAACCATGACATCATTTGGAATCAAAATCTCAAGTGGTAGAGGCTTGAATTTCATCTGAGCATAGCCAGGTCAACTGAAACCCTAAAAAAGTCAACACAAGTCAACTGTGCATTCAATCATGGATTTGAAGGTGGGAGATGGTTAGAGAGGCCTAATTCATGTCCATACAAGTCTCATTTAACATTTCAAACATCAACATTGAGGAATTCGAGGTCAGATGAAAAGTTTCCAAAAATAGTAAGTGACCTGTAATTTGGAATTTGCCAAAAATGGAAAGGTCTTCTCCTCAAGATTACATTATCAAGAATGCTTCAAATGAAATTTTGTCCAACATGAAAGTTGAAGATCTTGCTCTCACCTTTCCAAAAAGTCCAAGAACATGAATTTCTAATTTGTGGTTGAAGAATTATGATAAAAACATGGTCAAGTGAATTTGAACTTCCAGCTTGCATAACTTTTGAACCATAAGGCCAATTGAAGTGGTTCTTTTTGGAACATTTCTCTCTTGATCTCTACTATCCAAAACATGCATCACATACCATGCATTTCCATCATAAAAATATTGGCATTTTCATTTGAATTTTATTTGAATTTTGGAGGGAAATTTCCAATTTGAAATTTATGCATTGCATTCACCTTTTACCAATTGCATTTGCTTCCAAACAGCATTTGAAACTTGTTCCTAGTGAAAATCGTGCACTATTCCATTGCCATGCACATGTGAGGGTGTATTTGCCATTTTGCATAAACATTCCAATTTCACTAATCTCTTGGCATTAGCTTAAGCATGATTAACAAGCTTCATTAACAGATCATATATAACCATAATCCTAACAGAAAATCATAACCACAATTCACAAATCTCAGATCTGAAAATTTTCTCTCAATTTTCTCTCAACTTTTTCATCCAAATTCTTCATAAACATTGCCTAGTTCGTGGTTTGTTCATCATCTACAAGCATAATTGAAGATTGTTGAAGCAAGATCCTGAAGAATTCATCAAGAATCGAAGCTGTTGAAGTTTATGCACATCCATGGCAGTTGAAGTTTCTGGACAAATCAAGCACTGTTGAGCTACAATTCTTCATCCATTCATTCATCCAAGAGTTGAGGAGGATTTGTTTCAGCTTTTCCAGGCCTGAATTGCACGATTTCACTTCTGTAGCTTCATTGAGGTCAGAATTCGAATCTTATAATTCATGAAATTGATGTATGCATGCTTTAGATCCTTTAATGCTGATCATGCTGAGCTTTAGATCTTTGAATTTCATGCAGTAATGAGTTAGTTATGATGATTATAAGTTTGATAGGTGAAACTTTCCTTGCTCGATTCTTTGAACATGTGCTGAATTAGGTTAAATTAGTTGTGGATCCGTGTTGTATGATGTGAGACAAGTCCATCGATATGCGTATGGTGAATTTCTGTGCATGTTTGTTCTTGATGATGATGAACACGATGAACACGGATGAACTAGTTAGGGTTTCTTTTCCAGATGCTTGTTTGATCCATTTCCCCGCGTATTGGATGTGATTTGGTGTTAGAGGCCATGTACTGGGCCAGCGAGGCATCCACATGGCCTTTTGATTGGTCGCTTTTGTTTTGCCGTGCCACCTCAGTTAAGTGAAACGGTGCGTTTCACTTAACTGGAGCCTAATTTGAAATGGCACACGGTTCGATCCTACTGATGGACATTTGCCAATTTTGCTTTGCTGAATTATCTCATTTCCTTCATCCATGTTCATGTAGCTTCATTCATGATTTTTTTAATTTTTCTCTTCATTACAAAAATCATAACTCCATGAATATTGATCCAATTGATGTGAGATTTTTTTCACATTGTTACTCATGATATCTACTATTTTATGGTTATTTTTCCAGAATTTATGCTTGGTTGGAATTTAAATTTGCCTAGGGTCTGTGTATGCATATGCTATCTTGCACCTTGCTTGCCATTTTCTTTGTGAAATAGTGATGGTTGATATAATGAATGTGAAAATTGACATGCTTAAACTAGACATCCTAATGGTCATTTTGGTATAGAGTTTTCATTTTTAGCTTTTATGGTTGTTGAGATATGATCTGTTTAATGTAGGTGTGACAATGTGTGTCACACCTTGGCTTGCTTGATTTGTTGATTTTCTTTACCATGCCAATTAAATGCCAAATGATGTGAGTTTTTGCATGATTCACCTTCTGGATGTTAGGATTGACCATGAATGTTTATGGAATTTTTGGATCCATTTCTGATTTGTTTGAGATTTTCTTTGCTGGTTGGTCATGTTTGGACTTTTGATGAGTGTTGAACTTCCATGATTTGTGAAATGCTGGTTGTGTATCCTATGATTGTGAAATTTTGCACATGTTTTCTAGACACTTTGAAGTTTATTGTGGATTTGGTTTGAGTCATTTATCATGTGTCATCTCTGTTTTAGGATTGCCTTAAGTTGATGTACCAATTGTGGTCCTATTTGAGCTTGTTTGTGTTTACCATGACTTGATGAATTTAATTTCCATGCTTCTACTTGTCCAAATGCCTTGATTTTTGGTATGTTGATCATTTGATGTGTGATGTTTAGCCATGATTTTGCTTGAGATTTATTGAATCATTTTCGAGTTGATGTGGATTGGTTCATTCTGTTTGCTTCAATGAGATTTCAACTTGCATGCTTTGCCTTATGTGCTTTGTGAAATGAACTTGATTGATGCTTTTGACATGAGACCTTCTGGATTATGTTCTTAATTGGTTGAGTTTGATTTATGTCAATTTTCATGTTCTATTTTGGATTATTTCTCCTTCTTTGACCCTAGGCCTTGACCTAGTGGTTTGCTTCTCATGTTTGAGCTTGTTTTCAGGTTAAGAAGTACATGGCCATAAGGAGATTAATTCACATTGCTTGAGTTGGTTTATTTGATTGATATTGACTAACCTTGACTTGTTTTGTAGGATGCTTTTAGCTCATTTGAGTTGAGCTTGTGCCTTGCACATTGTAGCCTTGCTTGTTTGATTGTGTATTGTCTGTTGACTATTGGATTATCTGTTTGACTTTTTGAGTTGTATACTGATTGAGTTGGATTGTTTTCAGGTACATTAGTTGCTTAAGTTCATTTTGAACTTGCTTTTGCTTGGTTGCTTAACCAATTAGGTATAATTTCTCTTCTTCATGTAGTCTGGAAGACCTGGCTTGTTATGTAGCCAGGCACCTGTCTGAAGTCCTCCTTAAGAGGCAATGCTTGTGATTGTTTATCTTTGTCCTAAGCAGGAAAAGTCCTCATGTGAGGCAATTGGTAGATAAAAGAGATGTGTAGTCCATCTCCTACTATTCTGTGTGTCATCCCTTTGCTCACATTACATGTTGATGCATTGTGGATCTTAACCCAAGATCTATAGAGTCATTCTCTTGTGGAGAGAGTTCCAACTTTCTGAACTCCCACACCTTCTATTATTCAATGCTCTCCCTGACCAGGGATAAGAGCTATGAGGCACACCCCTCATCTCCTTTTCATCTGCTTCACCTTAACTCTCAATGTTAAGGTTAAGAGCACCACTTACCCCATTCCAGTTGACTTTAAAGTCTAACCCTTGCTTGAGCCTAATTGCTTGTATATAGTGTGTGCTAACTGAATCATTGATTGCTTATTGGTTCATCTGTACATGTTTGATTGTTTGCCTTTGTGCATTTATCATCATTAATTGTTCATTATTGCATGATCATCATTTCATATCTTTGTGACACATCTTTGTTTGTCCATTGAGGAATCAACTGTAAGTCCATTCATTGGCCATTGTTCCTATGATTTGGAAGGGATTGAGTGTAAGACCATTTCATTGGCCACTTATGTCCTCTTTGCTTAGTGCTTTTGTTTGATTGTTGTATGTGAGGACTCAATTGTAAGTCCATGTTGTTGGCATTTGTTTCCCATGATCATCCTTAGGAGATTGCTATAAGCCCAAATAGATTGGCATCTGATATCCATGTTTTGTTTTACCTTGTGAGATTGGTATAAGTCCATTTATTGGCATCCGGTATCATTGTTTTGTTTTAGGAGATTGGTGTAAATCCATTGATTGGTATCCGGTATCCGCCGTTGTTTGTGAGATTGGTATAAGTCCATTGATTGGCATCCGGTATCATTGTTTTGTTTTAGGAGATTGGTGTAAATCTATTGATTGGTATCCGGTATCCACCTTTGTTTGTGAGATTGGTGTAAGTCCATTGATTGGCATCCGGTATCACCTTGCTTTGTTCATTTGCTTACTTGCATTGTTGCCTCATTCCAAAGGACACACTTGGATCATCTCTCATATGATCTCATGAGGTGAACTTCTAGGAAGTTTTACACTCCTTCATCCACATCCTTTTGTTTCGAAACCCTTTTACACTTATTGACTTCTGAAACTTCGACAAATATTGTGCAAACATTTTCATCTCTTTTCAAATTAGAAACCTGGACCTTAAGTCCTTGACTTTCCATACTTATTATAGGGTTAACCCCTCACTAGTATGTTGAAGCTATCCTTGCATGGTGGTTAGTTGGTCTTGGTTGAGTTTTCTCCCGTTGATAATGAAAAGCCTTAGTGCTCTTGTTTTAAAATGAACCCACTCATATTTTGGAAATCTTTTAGCCGAACTACGGCGTTTTGATCCTTACCTTTCATGGAAGGTACGCAGGCATTTTTTGATCCTTACCTTTCATTGTACATTCTTTTCTCATCTTCCCAATCATGTTTGCACAATATGTCATAAACAAATAAACTTTTTTTTATACAACACGTGTGAAAAGGGCTCCCTAGGAGTACCTAGGACGTTTTGGGTGCCTAACACCTTCCCATTGCGTAATTAACCCCTTACCTAGACTCTCTGATCTTTTCATTGGTTTTCTATGTGTAAAACTTCTTAGGCTTTTGTTCGCTTTTTAGCCAATCCTTTGGATAAATAAAAGTGCGGTGGCGACTCGATTTCTTTGTATACTTTGCTTTTGATTTAGTCTATAAATCATAAAGTGACGAATACACCGCTACAGAAAAGTGGCGACTCTGCTGGGGAATGAAATTAGACCTTCCCTGGTGGTTTTGCCTACTTTTCACCCTTGTTGTGATATTTGTTTATTTGTTATTTGACATATTTTTGTACAATTTGGGATAACTGTATTGACTGTAATGTTTGAATTGCTTGATATACAATTGTTGTTTGCTTTGGTGATCTCTGTGAGATGAGTTCTATACCCGAACTCGAGTGAACTCTAGGATAGGAGAATGGCATAGTCTTGTTGACTGGTGTGGAGTATTCCTTAGCCAGTTGACTTGCGAGTCCATTCACTTGGTGGAGGTCATGTTGGATTAATAATGTCACACAAGTTATTTGTCGTTAGGCATTATTATTTCAATCATGTGCCTTAGAAGCCAAGGACTTTAGTTTACCAAGCCCATCTTGGCCTATTTTAGGACGTAGTGCGGAGGTCGTTCAGATGTCAGTTCTGATGCGATTGTTACGCGATACTACACTTATAAGAGTCTCTCTTGAGAATATTTTTGGAATACGAGTATTCGTTCCTCCAATAATATCCGAAAGATGGGATGATGATTATGGGAACCTCTGGTAGAACATGTCTGGCAGGTTTAAACCCTAGTACACTCCCTTTGGGTGGTTCCTAACCGAGACTCCATGCTCGTGACTCTCAGCAAACCCGTGATTCATGGTTGAGTCGTTCAGACATCCTTAATATCAATGGAACTTGGGTGTTGATAAGGTGAAAACCTAAATCCACCAAAATGGATGGTTGATATTAAGGATGATTGAGCCGGTTCATGTACCGTTAATATCAATGGAACTTGGGTGTTGATAAGGTGAAAACCATAATCCACCAAAATGGATGATTGATATTAGGGATACAATGAGCTTTCCCATGACCTTTGTCTGGTGTGACTTGCTTGATCCTTGAGTGTGATTGTTGCATTCATGCATTCATCTGCATTCATGTCATCAAAATCAGAAAATTTTCAAGGAACTTAAAGGGTTTATTTGCAAAATTTTCAGACATGGAAAGACCGAAAAGGCATACAAAGAAGTACAGCTTTAGACAGCCTGATGTGAAAGAGTTAAGGAATCTGACATCTTATGTATTAGATCCCTTGGGTTTCAAAGCTCGCTATGGGAAGCTTTTGCCTCTGTTGACTACTCAGGTTGATGAGGGTTTGATGAGTACCTTGGCTCAGTTTTATGATCCTCTGTATCACTGTTTCTCATTTCCGGACTTCCAGTTGTTGCCTACGCTTGAGGAGTATGCTCATCTTATTGGGATCCCGATTCTGGATCAGGTGTCGTTCAATGGCTTAGAGAGTATTCCGACTGCTCGAGAGATTGCAGACTTGTTGCACATAGATGAATCCTGGATTAAAGCTAATCTGACTACCAAAGGTGGAATTCTGGGTCTTCCTTCCGAGTTCCTCATTGCTCAAGCTACCGTTTATGGGAAGGCCAAGAGTGAGGATGCCTTTGAGGCTTTATTTGTGCTGCTCATCTATGGTTTGGTATTATTCCCCAACATCGACAAATTTGTGGATGTGAACGCCATTAGGATCTTCTCAGTTCTTAATCCCGTTCCGACTCTGTTGGGTGATGCCTATGTCTCTTTGCATCTGAGGAATGCGAAGGGTGGAGGAGTTATTGTGTGTTGTTTGCCTCTGCTATATAAGTGGTTTATTTCTCACTTGCCGCAGACGGTCGCTTTCAAGGAGAACAAGGGATGTCTACGGTGGTCTCAGAGACTCATGTCTCTCACTAATGATGATATCTCTTGGTATGATCGCGTGTATGATACAGTTCAGATTATTGATTATTGTGGTGAATTCCCTAATGTGCCTCTTCTTGGTACATGTGGTGGGTGTAGCACCTCAAATTTGCACCTATCTTTGTACATACCATTTCATATTAAGTCATAGCATATCATGATCCATTGCATAGCATTTGCATTGTCCCCAGTTGCCTCAAGAGCAAGCAAGCAAGAATTAGGTCAAACTGATCAGGAGATCAGTCAATCAATCAAGCAAAGGTATTTCTCAAGGAGCAAAAGCCCTAGGGTTTGTCCATCAAGTTCACATGTCTTGGAGTATCATTTGAAGTGTTCAAGTCAAGGGTTGAAGGCTCAGAGGTCAGCAGTCAATGCACAGCCAGGCCAAAACCCTAGAAAGTCAACAATCAATCAAAGCAGTGGATGGTGGCCATTCTTGTGGAATTTGGGCACCATGATCAATAATCAAGAGTCCATACAACTTGGGATATCATTTTAAGTCAAGGTCTCAAGGAATTAGGGTTTGGAATTCATCAGTCAGTGCATAGATAGTCCAAAACCCTAGAAAGTCAAAGTTGGTCAACTGTGGTTGATTCTATGGTTTTGATGGATGGAAATGGTTTGAGAGAGATTATTCATGTCCTAATAGGCCTCATATGTCATGGCAATCAACATCATGGAAGAATTTGAAGCCAATCAGAAAATTTCCAGAAATAGAAAGTGGACCTGTAATTTCAACTGCCAAAAATGGAAACTTCTTGATCCTCAACTTACATCATGATACAAGCTTCAAATGAATTTTTGCCCAACATGAAAGTTGAATATCTTGTTCCCCCATTTTCAAAAAGTCCAAGAACTCTCAAATCCCATGTATGGTTGTCAAGATATGATCAATTCAATTTTAAAAATTTGTGAACTTCAAAGGGCCATATCTCTCAAACCATAAGGCCAAATTTGGTGGGGTTTTTTCCTACAAACCACATTTTTCCTCCTCTTTCCAAAAATATAAACTTCATGAACCAAAACCTTGCCAATCAAAATGGCATCTTTTGACCTATTTCATTTAAAAATCAAAGTTTGACCAAACTTTGACTTTTTGATTCTTTGACTTTTTCTTAATTTGGCCAATTGGGAAATGTTTCATATGTTATTTGTGACTTGTTCCAATTCCTAAATCATCATCATACCACCATTACACCTCATTTTGACCAAAGTTGCATAAGTGGTTATTTTGCAAATGGTGTGAAAAGAGCAAATCAAGTACAGCATTTTACAAGCAGACCACAAACAGCATTTGTATAGGTCTGTTTACAGCCTGTTTAGGGCCCAGTTCATACAGCCATGCACCTTCCATTTCCATATGTGTAATTAGCAAAACTTTGGCAATTGGCTTCACATAACCAATTCAAGTACAGCAATTGATAAGCAACCACAAAACAGCATTTTGCATAGTCTGTACAGCCTGTAGCAAGCCCACTTTCGTGGCAGTCCTTACCTCCCCATGTTCATTTGGTGCACACTTAGCAATTTGCAAAAGGCATCATTAAGCAAAAACCAACTTACCATTTGATTAAGTGATGCTAAACAGGTCATATAAAGCCCTGCCTCTGCTGATTGCAGCCCTAGTTTTGCAGCCACCAACCAGAACACTCTCCTCTCTCTCAACTGCATTTTGGCTCGAGCAACATTTTTACCAAAAACCCTCAAAGCACACAAGAAACCCTTGCTTCCTCCATCATCTAAACATCATTTGGGAGTGTTTTTGAGCATCATTTATCAACTGGAACCTTCCCTTTTGTTCTGCATCTTCAAGCATACAACAATGGCAGCTTGTGGTTTGGACACCTTCATGCTTTGCTGAGCTAGAAAAGCTTCATCATCCATCACTACAGATCTTAAAGGCCAACTGTTTGAGTTTGAATCAACCAATACAACCCTGTTTCACATTGTCTTCAAAAACAAGTACTTTAGTTGCTTAAGTTCTCTGAACTTGATTTGCTTTGCTTTTTAGCAACTTGCTTGAGGTATAATCTCTTTTACTTCATGTAGTCTGGAGACCCGGCTTGTTACTTGGCCGGGCAAACTGTCTGAAGTCCTCCTTAAGAGGCAATGTTTGTGTATGTTTAATTTGTCCTTGTACAGAGTCAAAGCCCTCCTAAGTGAAGAGGCAATTGGCAGAATCAAGGGATAAGCAACCTATCCCCTGCTATTCAGTGTGTCTTCTGTCCTGCTCACACCACTGTGTTGATGCATTTCAGATAAAAACCCAAGATCTTGTGCAATTGCACAGTTGAGTCAGTTTTAAATGTGTAGAAGGGTTCCCACTTCCTGAACCCACACATTCTTGTCAAATGCTCTCCCAGGCCAGGGATAGAAGCAATGAGGCACACCCCTCATCTCCTTTCATCTGCTTCACCTTAGCCCCTCAATGGCAAGGTTAAGAGCAACACTCACCCCATTCCAGAGGTTTGTTTGTTGAGGTTGATGTGACCCCTCGACTAAAACCTAACCCATGTTTGAGCCCCCTTGTTGGTGTGTTTACTTTATGCTGAATATGTTTGTGTGTGCTTATGTGGTGTGATCATATCCCCTAGGTTATTAGACTCCGCGTAGTCTCGTTTGCATGTCAATTAAGGTAGCACAGTTCCTTCGTCTAGGACTTCCTTTCTTGCTTGCTTTCTTAAAACACAAACAAACATCATCCCCTCTTAAGGATACATTTACTCCTTCTACTACAGATGAGTAAGTCTCCCAAGGTCGAGCATCAGGTAGATTGTGCAGTAGTGTTGTCCACCTAAAAAACACAAACCAACAGTAACTGTTTTTGCCGAACTACGGCAACTCTGATTCTCACGTTCAGGTGAGATACGTAGGCACGAGACGCGATGTCTTGCCGAGTTTGACTAACCACTAACACTAATTCTCTTCTCTCACCCCTGTTGTGATTGAGATATCCCTTTTCTCTTGCCCTAGTTGCAATCGAGACTTTGCTTTTTCCTGTGTCTGTTCAGGATAGGTTGGCCCTTGTGCCATTTAGCTAGAAACCTTAACTTAGGGTTGACTTTGCATGACAACATCTAGGCTCGAGTCGTAGTCTCCCTAGAGTTGTGTCTCCCTCTGTTATCTGGTTAGGCTAGATCCTTGTCCCTGCGTAGGGGAACTACATCGCCCTGATCTTCACACCAGATGAAGTATGTAGGCAGGAGATTGAGCTGATCTCTCCGGGCGCCTTTTCTTTTCTTTTGTGTGTGTTGCTTGACGGTTATAGGCTCGAGTCCCCGACTCCCTACTAACCTGTTGTGTCGTTGTGTGCTTGGAAGCTGATGTAAGTCCATCGAGTGGCAGTTAGGTTCCAGTGTGTGTGTTTGTTGGTTCGGATGCTGATATAAGTCCAGTGATTGGCATTCGGGCTCCACGTTTGCCTTTGTCTGTTTGTTTGTGTGCGTGTCAGCCGAGCTACGAATGCTCTGATTCTTCTCTCGTCCGAGAAGATACGTATGCATAGGATGCGATATCCTAGCGAGCATGTGTCGTCTCCCCAGTCCGAACTACTTCGACTCTGATGTCTATGCCTGATAGACTAAGTAGGCCCAGGATGCGATATCCTGCCGAGTCAGTTTCAGTCAGTTTCTTTTGTCTCTTTCAGCCAGTGTGTGTGTGTTTGAGCAGTGTTTAGCAACCATTTTCCTTCCTTTTGTGCGTGGATCCCGTAGAATACTACGGATGCGTAGGGTGCCTAACACCTTCCCTTCGCATAACCGACTCCCGAACCCATCCTCTTTGGTCGCGAGACCATGTTCTTTCCTAGGTTTACTTCGAGCGTTTCCTTTCCCTCTTTTGGGATAAATAACGCACGGTGGCGGCTCTGTTGTTTCTTTCTTTTCCCGCCGGTTTTTCGCGTGATGCGACAGCTGGCGACTCTGCTGGGGAGGTAGAGAAGTTGACCTATGCTGGTCCATCTTCCCTGAGCGAGTCTCTCCTAGCGCTCTCTAGGTTAGGGCTTTGGTTGCTGTTTGCTGTTGTATTTTATTGCATTCGTTTGTATATATTTGCATTTACTGTTTGCATTTATTATTTGCATTAATGTTTGCATTCATTCATATTCATCTGTTCATCTGGCTGTGTTTTTCTGTTTGGGGTGGGAGTTACTCGAGGTAAAAGGCCCAATACCCAGGCTATGAGTGAAATCTAGGAAACCTAGGAATAGAGTGATTCATGGGAAGCGGGTGGTATGGCGCCACTTAGCGGAACATTGATATCACGAGCAGTTCAGACCCTGGTGGGATATTATCGGTGCATACATCGGGTGTGCACAGGATGATATTCTGCGAAAGGTTATTTATGCTGCGTTTCTCTCGACCTTACCCTGGCCTAGACGACACCCGTGAGTGGGGAAGGGTTTGATCATTTTAACAGGTACAGTTGGTGACTCCTGGTACTGATAGTGACTACGAGTTATATTTCTGGACGCCGGAGGTTCGACCCTGGTATTGATCAGAGGGTTCCGTTTATTTCGGATCCCTGGGCTGAATTTGAGGGTACTCTCTCGGATGGTGACTCAGTTCTCCAGACTTGGGTTCAGATGCCAGCTCCTCAGATGACTTTGGGGTTTCAGATGGTTCCTCAGATGCCAGTTCCTGCCAGTCTTGGCTCCATCATTTGCATCATAGCATATTTATTTTCAAAAATAATAATGCATGAAAAAAGTTAACTTGCATGCGCATATCCTTTATCAGGATCATTCATGACAAAATAGCATCCGCATCATGCATATCATGTACATATCATCCTTGCATTGCAGACATGTTGGGAGAGACTTCTCACTTTGGTTCCTGACTGAGACAGGATAGTTGATCAGAGACAACACCGGTATTCAACCAGACTCAATCATCAAAGAAGTATGGATCAGGTTCAAGCTGAGCTAGCTGAGATGAGGGCGAACATGGCCCAGTTCATGAACATGATGCAAGGAGTCGTTCAGGGGCAAGAGGAGCTGCGTGCCTTAGCCCAGAGACTGGAAGCCGTGATTCTACCAGTCCACTGTGCTCCACCAGTGGATGTACCCGTTCATGAGAATGCTGCTGTCACTATTCTCGTCGATGATTATGCCGTGGGTGATGAATTGAAGGGGATCAGAATCAGTGAACAGCCTCTTGCTGCAGAGACTGCTGATGTCAGAGCAACCTGTGCTCCGTTTTGCCATCCTGGCTCTTCAAATTCTTCCGGTTCTGAGAAGACATACTCTGGGGCACCCAAAAGGGGAGAGATTGAAACAAATGCTGTGCACCGTCGGAGGAGTGCAAACAGAGGACAGTATCGTCAGGCTGCTGCTGTGACTATCCCAGCAACTCAAACTCAACAGCAACAGAGAAAACCAGCTCAGCAGCATCAGCGTCAGCAACATCGTTCTCAGCAGCAGGCTTCCCAGCCTCACGATGGTAATCAAGCCAGCGCAAGTAATGAGAGGAAGAAGATCATTTTTGATCCAATCCCCACGTCCTACGCCGAACTGTATCCCTCTCTGTTAGAGCGGAACTTGATTACTCCCAGAGACCCGCCGCCCATACCCGTCAACCCTCGGTGGTGGTATAGGCCTGAACAGCATTGTGTGTATCACTCGGGTGCTCCTGGTCATGATGTGGATAGTTGCTTTCAGCTGAAGATGAAGGTTCAAGACCTTGTGAGGTCAGGTATTCTGATTTTGGAAGACTTAGGTCCCAATGCTAATCAAGTTTGAAGACAACAAGTCCTGGGTTGGCGCCGACTTTTTCTTCAGAAGGGTTGTTCAGAAAACAGAAGCTGCTGATGCAAGAGATATTGACAGTTGTCATTCCTGGTGGTGTCTGCCACAATTGGGTCACTGTGGGCTTTCCTACAGTTGTTCATAAGTCGTTGTAATAATTACTTTGTTTAAAAACCCTTCTCCCATGCCAAAAGGAGAAGTGATGGCATTGTTGGCAACATTTTGTGCAATGATATTTTCATTCAAATAAATTCATGTTAAAACATTTGTTTTTCCATTTGTTTTCCCTTTTCACTTTTTGCATGAAATTGGTGATCACAAAAAACCTTTAAAAACAAGAATAAAAGCAATCTTTTCATCTGCATAACGATTGTCTGGTTTGTTTTTCAAAGTGCTTTTTCATATCAAAATCATTATGCAGGTTGTTTCTTAAACCCATTGAACATAATGATCGGACGTCATCTCCCAATTTTGAATTCCCTGTATTCGAAGCGGAAGAAGATGATGTTGAAGGGATTCCTGACGAGATTTCCCGACTTCTTGAGCAAGAAAAGAAGAACACTCAGCTGCATCTCAAGAATCAGCAGAACAGCCAACTGGGGCATTATCAAAAAGAAGAAAAAAAAAGGAAAAAAGAGGAGGGTGCAAAATCCAAGAAAAAAATCAAAAGAAATCAAAAGAAATCAAAAGCAAAATCAAAAGAAAACAAAAGAAAAATAGCACCCTCAAAGTCCCAAGTTGGCTGATGTTGAATTCGATCGAAAAAGAGATCAACTGCCATGTGTCATGGTCGGTCATATCAGCAGAAAGTGAAAAAGCATTCAACAAGAAGGTCAAGCCTCGTGTGTTCCGAGGGACCTCATGCTCAAGAAAGCCTTATCTTTCGTGCCCAATTCCAGGGGCAAGTGAACTACAAGCTACAAACGTCCGTACATTGTCAAGAGAGCCTTTTCAGGCAGTGTTTTAACACTTACTACAATGGATGAAAAAGTTCGCTCGTCCTGTGAATTCCAGATGCAGTCAAGAAATACTTCGCCTAAAAGAAAAAAAAAGCAAAAGCTCGATAAGTCGAACACCCCAAAGGGCGACTTAGGCAAAAAGGAGCGTCTCGGTGGATTGAAAACCCGAAAGGGCGATCCAGGCAAAAGTTAGAGACATTGAAAGAAAAAAGAATTTGCATCCCGCTAGATTGAACACCTCACACTGGGGCAATCTAGGCAAAAATTAGGGATTTGGCAAGTAACTGCATCTTGACAAGACTGTGCTATACATCTGTCATCCGTCAGGGATTCTCGATACATCGTCGACTGAAGCTCTGAATACATCGAAAATTCAGAATGGTAGAGGAAAGGTCATTATGTTCAATGTAGCCCTCTCCAATATATATCACCGATTTCAAACTTGTACAGATCTATGGAGTCTCGCCCTTTGCAGACTACCATTCCATTACATCTATTTGAGCTTTTACCCAATTATTTGCATTCTTATTTGTCTCAACTCAACAAATGTTTTGCATGTTTTAATTGATAAAGTATCGTTGTTTTCAAAATAAACAAATTTTTCAAAAATTGTTCTTAAACAAAGTGAACCGTCGCAATGATGGAAGAATACTTAGGAGACCCACAGTGCTCTCCCGGGGGTGGTATGATTACCCACAGGTAAGACAATTGTTCGTATCTCGAGCATGACTGTGTCTTTGTCCTACAGAACCTCGTATGGTCTCTCCTCAGTGAAGTTGCTCAGTGCAGTGTTGGTTGAAGTTGTTCATCTTCATGTCCCCGGCAGTACAGATTCTTCCTCCAAATCCCTGTTAGCACCTATTGTGGGGCATCCCCAGTAGAGCGCTGTTTGAGCCCTACCGTGGGGCATCCCCAGCAAGTTTGCTGTTTCGGACATTATTGTGGGGCAGCTCCCCTAGCAGAGCGTTTACTGAAGACTTCAACTTTCGCCTCTCCAGCAGAGCAGTCTTCATCTTCCCCCCCAGCATGGGTGCCTTTCTTGGAAGATTTAGTATTTGGAGGATCGACATCCCCGTAATCCGGCATTCCCTCAGATAGATCCCCCAGTGGAGTTGTTGGCATGATGAGCCTTGTCAATGCCTATGTATCCTCATTAGAAATCTGGTTGCTTCTTGGTATCCCTGATTTCCAGCACGAGTCGTTGTGGCGCGTCCGCCAGTATGTTGAACTCTGTTCTCCGGTTGTGACCGACGATCCCTCCGGAAGCCTCTGGTGGCCTTCCTCCCCTGCAGGATAAAGGTTCCCTGATATCCCAGTCCCCAGTGGATTTTCTTTGCTCTCTGTTGGCTTTGGTTTTCTCTCCGGACGGTTGATTCCCGGACCTGTGTGTTGAGCATGTCTGTTTGTCAGCATTCATCATACATTCATCATGCATAATGCATACATGCATAATCATAGCATTCGGATACTCATGTTGCAGCTGTTGCCGTATATCCGTTGATGATTGCATTCTGCTATTTGGTAATACAGATCTCTCAAGTAGATTTTCCTCAAGCAAATATGGGTGTGTCCGATCTCTCCATGTAGAGTCTACCCCTTAAGCAGAAAGTGTCTATCCTTTCCTTCCATTTCCCCACTGAGATATGTCCTCGTGGATGACGGTTGCTTCCGTTCCCTCCCAACACACATTGGGATGGGTTTTCCCTATTGAGTTCTTTCCTCATTAGGATGAGTCTTGTTTCAGTCTGCCTTTTTGGATCAATCCTAAAATTGGCTTTCTGTTGTCTCTTGTGCTTCCCTGGGGCATAAATGAATAGTCGCTCACTAACCGGCACTCATTCATCTTATCCTCAGTGGAATTTGATGGCCTCTACCTACGAACCGGTAGCTGTAAGTCCTTTCTTTACGGTCTTCTACCCACTAGCCCGGTAGTTGTAAATCCTTTTTTCTCACTCTGTCTCTGCAGATCGTTTGTTGGCCTCTACCTACAAACCGGTAGTTGTAAGTCCTATCTTTGTGGTTTTCTACCCACTAGCCGGTAGTTGTAAAATCCCACTTTCATCCCCTGGCGGATATTTTTTGTTGGCCTCTACCTACAAACCGGTAGTTGTAAGTCCTATCTTTGTGGTTTTCTACCCACTAGCTGGTAGTTGTAAAATCCCACATTCCTCCCCTTGTTGGAGTTAACCCTTTTTGCTCATCCCGGTGATGACTGGTTACTTTTCCGTGGTTTTCTGCCTACGAACCGGTAGATGTAATCCCCCTTTGTGGTTTTAATGGTCTTTTCCCCTTGGATACTTGCCTTGATCAAGCAGTATTGTCCCCATTGGGTCTTTCACTTCCTTTTGGATATTTGCTCCGAGTTAGCAACTTTGTCCTCTTTTGATTGGTCATCTTTTGCATACCTATTCCTGGTACCCTGATGCTTTTCTTTTCGGTCGTTTATCCATCTAACAACCTATAACCCGGTTATGGATAATCTTCCATGCGAGGTTATTATCTACGTTTTGACGGCTATAGATAATATATCTCATGCACTCTTTGGTCAATCTTTCGATTGTTATCTCCAGCAGAGTAAGATTCGTATTCCTTGTGGAATCGAATGTCCATCCTTTAACAAGACTGCTTTTCTAGCCCTCTTCAGGATGTTGAGTGTTTTGGAACACAAACCAATTCACGTTTGGTCGGTCACCCGTTTCATACCTACAACCCGGTATCCTTGGTGTTCCTTCCTGTTTGCTCGCTGTTGTGACCTTGATCCCCGAGTGGAGCGGGTTTCACGAAATATTTCTCCAGCATAGTTCATCCTACCAGTGGATTGGACAGGTTTCAGTATCAGATCAGTGTGTGCATCCCCAGCTTGGGTTTATCCTACCTGTGGATTGCGTGGGTCGTCCCTGACGGAGTAA
The DNA here is from genome assembly GCF_024323335.1 of Lathyrus oleraceus. NCBI lineage: Eukaryota > Viridiplantae > Streptophyta > Magnoliopsida > Fabales > Fabaceae > Lathyrus > Lathyrus oleraceus. The sequence continues at coordinate 394,059,374 of NC_066580.1, read as the reverse complement.
CGGATATTTCTCAAAGCAGAATTTATCGTATTTGAAGTTTGTATGAGCCTTATCCCTAAAGGGTTGCTTGGTTTATCTTCCCCAGCGGAGCATTTATTTTCCCAAGCGGAATTTTTGTGGATTGATTGGGCATTCCCCAGCAGTTTACATTTGTTTTCCCCTAGCAGAGTTGCTTTTACTCCCCAGCGAGTTGCCTTGTCCTACTCCCCCAGCGGATTTGTATTGAAGATTCCTCAACACAGTCGTCCTGTGTATCTCTCCCCGCAGAGTTCTCATCATATTGCATTGCATATAGTAATCATTGCATCCTCAAAACCGCGTAGCATTTCCATCCCATATGGAGCATTACGCCATAGAAAAATTCAAACATATGCATTCATGTGTTCGAAACCACATCAGACCATATCCCCGACAGAGGCGGATCATCTTTATTCAGCACAGCAAATCAGCTACAGTTGCTTCGACAGCATTCAGATTTGATTATCCCCACAGAGGTTTATTTCCTCACCCGATGGTGACGGAAAATTGTTTCTCCCCAGCTGCCCCCCAGCAAGTGATCAGCCTTGCCTTGACATATCTAAAATTTTGTTCATATGATACCAGTAAGTGTCATGTCAGCACCCGCGTGTGTCTCATTTTTTTTTGGTGTCGGTAAACGCCATTGTTTCGGTGTCGGTAAATATCGAGTTCCACCCAGTCATCGGTAAATGTCTGGTCATTTTTTGGTGTCGATAAACGCCATTGTTTCGGTGTCGGTAAACATCGAGTTCCACCCAGTCATCGGTAAATGTCTGGTCATTCTTTTTGATGTCGGTAAACATCATCCTTCGATGTCGGTAAACATCGAGTCTCACCCAGTCATCGGTAAATGTCTGGTCATTTTTTTGGTGTCGGTAAACGCCATTGCTTCGGTGTCGGTAAACATCGAGTCTTTCTTTCAGTCATCGGTAAATGTCTGATAGATCCCCAGCTAGAAATCCCCAGTAGAGTCATCGGTAAATGTCCTACCCGGTTTTCAGTTGCAAACATTCGCTTGTCTCTCACCAATAAATTTCTCATCCCAGTCATCGGTAAATGTCTGGTCTTTCTTTTTGATGTCGGTAAACATCGTGTCTCACCCCAGTCATCGGTAAATGTCTGGTCATTCTTTGTTCTCCTGCTAAATAAAATCAAAATCCCCAGAAGTCGTCGGTAAACGTCTTGTCTGGTATCACCACAAAGATTTTGTTCCTCCCCAAGCGGAGATGCCATCGGTAAATGGCCCAGTTTTCTTCGATATCGGTAAATATCGAATTCCCAGTCGCAGCAGCCATCGGTAAATGGCCCAGTTTTCTTCGATATCGGTAAATATCGAATTCCCAGTTGCAACAGCCATCGGTAAATGGCCTTGACATCGGTAAATGTCAAGTTTCTTTGAAGCCACCATCGGTAAATGGTCTTGCTTCCTTCCTACATCAAATTATTTCCCAGCAGCCATCGGTAAATGGTCTGGCTGAAGTTTATATCGGTAAATATCAAGTTTTAACCATCGGTAAATGGTTCTGTTTTTCTCAATTTGTTTTCCCAGCAGCCATCGGTAAATGGTCTGGCTGAAGTTGATATCGGTAAATATCAAGTTTTTAACCATCGGTAAATGGTTCTGTTTTTCTCAAGATGTTTTCCCAGCAGCCATCGGTAAATGGTCTGGCTGAAGTTGATATCGGTAAATATCAAAGTTTTAACCATCGGTAAATGGTTTTGTTTTTCAGAAGTTGGTTTTCTCCAGCCGCCATCGGTAAATGGTCTCGCTGAAGTTGATATCGGTAAATATCAAGTTTCCAGTTCTCCAACCATCGGTAAATGGTTTTGCTTTTCTGAAGCTGTCATGCAGATTGTCATCGGTAAATGACGTGGTTCCTTTGTGTTATATCCAGTCGGTGCAAATTTCTACGGTTCTTTTGTATTCAATCCCTGTTTACCCTGAAAGTCTGACAGCCATTGCTATCATCCGTTCGGGTTCCCAGCTGATTGAATAGGGGCAGCTGTAGCACCTCAAATTTGCACCTATCTTTGTACATACCATTTCATATTAAGTCATAGCATATCATGATCCATTGCATAGCATTTGCATTGTCCCCAGTTGCCTCAAGAGCAAGCAAGCAAGAATTAGGTCAAACTGATCAGGAGATCAGTCAATCAATCAAGCAAAGGTATTTCTCAAGGAGCAAAAGCCCTAGGGTTTGTCCATCAAGTTCACATGTCTTGGAGTATCATTTGAAGTGTTCAAGTCAAGGGTTGAAGGCTCAGAGGTCAGCAGTCAATGCACAGCCAGGCCAAAACCCTAGAAAGTCAACAATCAATCAAAGCAGTGGATGGTGGCCATTCTTGTGGAATTTGGGCACCATGATCAATAATCAAGAGTCCATACAACTTGGGATATCATTTTAAGTCAAGGTCTCAAGGAATTAGGGTTTGGAATTCATCAGTCAGTGCATAGATAGTCCAAAACCCTAGAAAGTCAAAGTTGGTCAACTGTGGTTGATTCTATGGTTTTGATGGATGGAAATGGTTTGAGAGAGATTATTCATGTCCTAATAGGCCTCATATGTCATGGCAATCAACATCATGGAAGAATTTGAAGCCAATCAGAAAATTTCCAGAAATAGAAAGTGGACCTGTAATTTCAACTGCCAAAAATGGAAACTTCTTGATCCTCAACTTACATCATGATACAAGCTTCAAATGAATTTTTGCCCAACATGAAAGTTGAATATCTTGTTCCCCCATTTTCAAAAAGTCCAAGAACTCTCAAATCCCATGTATGGTTGTCAAGATATGATCAATTCAATTTTAAAAATTTGTGAACTTCAAAGGGCCATATCTCTCAAACCATAAGGCCAAATTTGGTGGGGTTTTTTCCTACAAACCACATTTTTCCTCCTCTTTCCAAAAATATAAACTTCATGAACCAAAACCTTGCCAATCAAAATGGCATCTTTTGACCTATTTCATTTAAAAATCAAAGTTTGACCAAACTTTGACTTTTTGATTCTTTGACTTTTTCTTAATTTGGCCAATTGGGAAATGTTTCATATGTTATTTGTGACTTGTTCCAATTCCTAAATCATCATCATACCACCATTACACCTCATTTTGACCAAAGTTGCATAAGTGGTTATTTTGCAAATGGTGTGAAAAGAGCAAATCAAGTACAGCATTTTACAAGCAGACCACAAACAGCATTTGTATAGGTCTGTTTACAGCCTGTTTAGGGCCCAGTTCATACAGCCATGCACCTTCCATTTCCATATGTGTAATTAGCAAAACTTTGGCAATTGGCTTCACATAACCAATTCAAGTACAGCAATTGATAAGCAACCACAAAACAGCATTTTGCATAGTCTGTACAGCCTGTAGCAAGCCCACTTTCGTGGCAGTCCTTACCTCCCCATGTTCATTTGGTGCACACTTAGCAATTTGCAAAAGGCATCATTAAGCAAAAACCAACTTACCATTTGATTAAGTGATGCTAAACAGGTCATATAAAGCCCTGCCTCTGCTGATTGCAGCCCTAGTTTTGCAGCCACCAACCAGAACACTCTCCTCTCTCTCAACTGCATTTTGGCTCGAGCAACATTTTTACCAAAAACCCTCAAAGCACACAAGAAACCCTTGCTTCCTCCATCATCTAAACATCATTTGGGAGTGTTTTTGAGCATCATTTATCAACTGGAACCTTCCCTTTTGTTCTGCATCTTCAAGCATACAACAATGGCAGCTTGTGGTTTGGACACCTTCATGCTTTGCTGAGCTAGAAAAGCTTCATCATCCATCACTACAGATCTTAAAGGCCAACTGTTTGAGTTTGAATCAACCAATACAACCCTGTTTCACATTGTCTTCAAAAACAAGTACTTTAGTTGCTTAAGTTCTCTGAACTTGATTTGCTTTGCTTTTTAGCAACTTGCTTGAGGTATAATCTCTTTTACTTCATGTAGTCTGGAGACCCGGCTTGTTACTTGGCCGGGCAAACTATCTGAAGTCCTCCTTAAGAGGCAATGTTTGTGTATGTTTAATTTGTCCTTGTACAGAGTCAAAGCCCTCCTAAGTGAAGAGGCAATTGGCAGAATCAAGGGATAAGCAACCTATCCCCTGCTATTCAGTGTGTCTTCTGTCCTGCTCACACCACTGTGTTGATGCATTTCAGATAAAAACCCAAGATCTTGTGCAATTGCACAGTTGAGTCAGTTTTAAATGTGTAGAAGGGTTCCCACTTTCTGAACCCACACATTCTTGTCAAATGCTCTCCCAGGCCAGGGATAGAAGCAATGAGGCACACCCCTCATCTCCTTTCATCTGCTTCACCTTAGCCCCTCAATGGCAAGGTTAAGAGCAACACTCACCCCATTCCAGAGGTTTGTTTGTTGAGGTTGATGTGACCCCTCGACTAAAACCTAACCCATGTTTGAGCCCCCTTGTTGGTGTGTTTACTTTATGCTGAATATGTTTGTGTGTGCTTATGTGGTGTGATCATATCCCCTAGGTTGTTAGACTCCGCGTAGTCTCGTTTGCATGTCAATTAAGGTAGCACAGTTCCTTCGTCTAGGACTTCCTTTCTTGCTTGCTTTCTTAAAACACAAACAAACATCATCCCCTCTTAAGGATACATTTACTCCTTCTACTACAGATGAGTAAGTCTCCCAAGGTCGAGCATCAGGTAGATTGTGCAGTAGTGTTGTCCACCTAAAAAACACAAACCAACAGTAACTGTTTTTGCCGAACTACGGCAACTCTGATTCTCACGTTCAGGTGAGATACGTAGGCACGAGACGCGATGTCTTGCCGAGTTTGACTAACCACTAACACTAATTCTCTTCTCTCACCCCTGTTGTGATTGAGATATCCCTTTTCTCTTGCCCTAGTTGCAATCGAGACTTTGCTTTTTCCTGTGTCTGTTCAGGATAGGTTGGCCCTTGTGCCATTTAGCTAGAAACCTTAACTTAGGGTTGACTTTGCATGACAACATCTAGGCTCGAGTCGTAGTCTCCCTAGAGTTGTGTCTCCCTCTGTTATCTGGTTAGGCTAGATCCTTGTCCCTGCGTAGGGGAACTACATCGCCCTGATCTTCACACCAGATGAAGTATGTAGGCAGGAGATTGAGCTGATCTCTCCGGGCGCCTTTTCTTTTCTTTTGTGTGTGTTGCTTGACGGTTATAGGCTCGAGTCCCCGACTCCCTACTAACCTGTTGTGTCGTTGTGTGCTTGGAAGCTGATGTAAGTCCATCGAGTGGCAGTTAGGTTCCAGTGTGTGTGTTTGTTGGTTCGGATGCTGATATAAGTCCAGTGATTGGCATTCGGGCTCCACGTTTGCCTTTGTCTGTTTGTTTGTGTGCGTGTCAGCCGAGCTACGAATGCTCTGATTCTTCTCTCGTCCGAGAAGATACGTATGCATAGGATGCGATATCCTAGCGAGCATGTGTCGTCTCCCCAGTCCGAACTACTTCGACTCTGATGTCTATGCCTGATAGACTAAGTAGGCCCAGGATGCGATATCCTGCCGAGTCAGTTTCAGTCAGTTTCTTTTGTCTCTTTCAGCCAGTGTGTGTGTGTTTGAGCAGTGTTTAGCAACCATTTTCCTTCCTTTTGTGCGTGGATCCCGTAGAATACTACGGATGCGTAGGGTGCCTAACACCTTCCCTTCGCATAACCGACTCCCGAACCCATCCTCTTTGGTCGCGAGACCATGTTCTTTCCTAGGTTTACTTCGAGCGTTTCCTTTCCCTCTTTTGGGATAAATAACGCACGGTGGCGGCTCTGTTGTTTCTTTCTTTTCCCGCCGGTTTTTCGCGTGATGCGACAGTGGGATCAGCTAAAATCCTATCTTAGCACGTCGTCAGCTTGGGTTCCCCCTAAAGAATAAACCCCATAACATTCTGTTAGAGGGTGTGTTCTTTCAGGAGGGTAAAGATCCCCAAGGCCTGAAAGCCAGATTTGTCCGTGCTTGGCGCAAGATTCAGAAGAAGGGTAGGAATGAGTTGGGTCCGAAGAATTGCATTGCTTTGGAGCCATACACCTCTTGGGTCAGACAGAGAGCTGTCGAGTACCTTATGCCGTATGATCATCCGATACCTACACCGTTGGATGTGGCTGGGCCTTCAACCCTCCCCAACCAAGGCGTAGAGGAGTTGAGAGAAGAAGACCTTTCACGTGCTTGGATCCGTGAAAGAGAGGAATTGCTTCAGCAAATCAAGGAGAAAGACGCTCTGATAAAGTTTCTCGAGCATCAGGTGATCGATAATCCGAATGATACTTGGACTTCTCTGCTTCCTCAGTCTTCCTAATTCTGGAAGAGGAAGTACGATCGACTTGCAAAAGAGAAAGCGGATATGGAAGCAACCTATGAGAGAGAGATCAAGAAGCTGTGCGTATCTCGTCTTCCAGCATCCCGAGCTTCTAGGGATCCATATGATATTTATTTTCCTTTTCTCTTTGTAATGATAAAAAATGCTGTACTTCTTTGTTCAAAAATATATTTGATGAGATTTTCTCCATATGCTATTAAATGCTTCAAAATTAAAATTTGCAAATAAATGCCCTAAAAAGGTTCCTTGAAAATAAAACAAAGCATATGCACAAACATTGCATGCATCATTTTGCATAAGCAGGTCTCGTTCTTGGTCTTCTTGCCTGTGGCCTAACTCTGTGCTCTTCATTTATTTTGAAGACAAGCTGACTCACCGGTACTATACAAGAGCCAATTCTGCAAGAGTAATGGATCAACTTGAGCAAGAGAACAGAGAATTGAAGGAAGAGGTCGCTCGTCTGAGTGCTCTGATGGAGCAGTTTCTGTCTGCTCAGAATCAACCTTCTCCACCTCCTGCAACTCCTCCCCAGAGGACGGTTATATCTGAAGTCGTCGCTCCGACTGTGCCAGCTGCCAGTGCTTATTTCGTGCCGCATGCCATGCCAGCCGGGTTTCCTTGGGGAATGCCTCCGGGTTTCATGCCTGATATTCCAGCACCAACCTTTGCTTCTATGCCGGCATCTAGCCCGGTCCTTGCTGCTGCTCCTCCTGTCGTGCATACCATTCCTAGGGTAGACGACACCATCTATCATTCTGAGCCGTCTGAGGGCCCAAATGTCAATGAGAAGATGGAAGCAATGAATGACCAATTCCTTGAGCTGCGTAAGGAATTGAAGACCCTCCGAGGGAAAGATCTGTTTGGCAAGTCTGTTACTGAATTGTGCCTTGCTCCCGGTGTAAAGATTCCAATCAAATTCAAAGTTCCTGACTTTGAAAAATATAAGGGGAACACCTGCCCTCTCGCTCACCTGGTTATGTACGCCAGAAAAATATCTACACAAACAGATAATGATCAGCAGTTGATCCATTATTTCCAGGATAGTTTGTCCGGTGCGGCTCTTCGTTGGTATATGAGCCTTGATAGTACAAACATCCGATCCTTCAACGATCTTGGCGAAGCCTTCGTCAAGCAGTACAAGTACAATGTTGATATGGCGCCTGACCTTGATCAACTCAGGGCCATGTCTCAGAAGGATAAAGAGACATTTAAGGAGTACACCCAGAGGTGGCGAGAGTTGGCTGCTCAGATAACTCCTCCGCTGGAAGAGAAAGAAATGACTAAGATCTTTTTGAAGACTCTTAGCTCATTCTATTATGAGCGGATGGTTGCGAGCGCTCCCTCTGATTTCACCGAGATGGTGAACATGGGGATGCGTCTGGAGGAAGGAGTCCGTGAGGGACGTCTGTCAAAGGATGAGAGCTCTTCTAAACGGTATGGGGCGTTTAAGAAGAAAGATGGGGAGGCACATGCTGTGCAGTCCCATGCTAAACCAAGGAGACCCTCTGTTCAGAGGAAGCCAGTACGTCGTACTAGCAGTCAGCACCAGGTGGCTCATATAGCACCTGTTTTCAGAGATAATGCTCAGTATCAGCAACCTAATCAGCATCAGCATCAACAACAACCTCAGTATCAGCAACAACACCGTCCACAGCAACAGGCTTACTAGCCTCGTGGCAGTACTAGTAACCTAGCTAATCTGAATTATGATAGGAAGAAGATCAGCTTCGATCCCATTCCTATGTCATATGCTGAACTATATCCTTCATTGTTTGAAAGGAAGTTGGTTACTCCCAGGGATCCTCCAGCTGTGCCTGCGAATCCGCAGTGGTGGTATAAGCCAGACCAACACTGTGTGTATCACTCCGGTGCTCCGGGGCATAATATTGAAAACTGCTATCCGTTGAAGACTAAGGTGCAAGACCTTATGAGATGTGGCATTTTGAGCTTCGAGGACTCAGGCCCCAATGTTACAAAGAACCCATTGCCCGAGCATGGGAAATCAGTGAACATGGTCCAGGGGTGTCCTGGGAAGTACAAAGTCAAATATGTAAGTCATATTAGACAGTCATTGGTCGAATTGCATCGTTTGTTGTGTCAATATAGCCATATGGAGCATGACCATGACAGATGCCGCATTTGCTCCGTCAATCGGTTGGGTTGTCGCCATGTGCGAAGAGAGCTTCAAGAGCTATTGGATGAAGGTACTATAGAGATTCTTCAGAACCGTAATGTTGATGAAGATGAACCAGAAGTGAATGTTATTTCTCCTGTGTTCAAGTTGCCTGAGCCTGTTGTCATCCCTTATGATGGCAGCAAGCCGAAGGTCTCTCCTTCTCTCATAATCAAGCCTGCAGGCCCTGTGCCTTATTCTTTGGATAATGCAATTCCCTTCAGATATAATCCCGTTGCTGTGGAAGATGGGAAGGAAGTGTCGTTGCCTTCGACCTCGGTTGTTAATATTGCTGATGTGAGCGGGTTGACCCGAAGTGGTCGTGGGTTTTCTGCTCCTAAGCCTTAGGCTAAAGCTGTTGCTTCTGATTCTGCTGAGCGTCCGGTTGGGACGGCTGTGAATGTTCAGAACCCGGCACTTGCTATTGCCAAACCCTCTTCTATACAAAAGACTCCTGATTCTTCTGTTGGCCCGAGTGGCACTGTGAATGAAGAATGTGATGAGATGCTGAGGCTCATCAAAAAGAGTGAGTACAATGTTGTAGACCAACTTCTACAAACACCATCCAAAATCTCCGTTCTATCTCTGCTTCTGAATTCAGAACCCCATAGGGAGGCTATGCAGAAAGTTTTGGATCTGGCTTATGTCGATCACGACGTCACCATAGAACAGTTTGACAGTATAGTTGCAAACATCACTGCTTGCAACACTTTGAGTTTCTGTGACGCTGATCTCCCTAAGGAGGGAAGAGACCACAACATGGCTTTACACATTTTCGTGAACTGCAAGACTAATGCCATGTCCAATGTGCTGGTGGACACTGGATCATCTTTGAATGTATTGCCAAAGACCACACTCTCTCGATTGTCATATCAGGGTCCTCCTATGAGGCAGAGTGGTGTTGTTGTGAAGGCTTTTGATGGGTCGCGCAAGACTGTGATTGGGGAAGTTGATCTCCCAATCAAGATTGGACCTAGTGATTTCCAGGTTACCTTCCAGGTTATGGATATCCACCCATCTTATAGCTGTCTCCTTGGTAGACCATGGATTCACGAGGCTGGCGCCGTGACATCCACCCTACACCAGAAGCTGAAATTTGTCAAGAATAAGAAACTGGTTGTGGTAGGGGGAGAAAAGGCTCTCCTGGTTAGCCACTTGTCTTCTTTCTCATATATTGATGCTGAGGATGAAGTTGGAACTCCGTTCCAAGCTTTATCTATTGATGAACCAATTGAGAAGAAGTCTCCTTCATTTGCTTCCTACCATGATGCGAAACTGGCCATTGAATGTGGTGCAGTTGCTGGTTTAGGGAAGATGATTGAGCTTGAAGACAACAGATCCCGGGCTGGCATTGGCTATTCTTCTGGGGCATTCAACGAGCTTGGGCTGTTCAAGAGTGGGGGTTTCATCCATGCTGATCAACCTGAAGAGGCTGTTGCTATCTTGGAAGAGGATGCAGAGGATCTGAACAACTTCATCATACCTGGTGGTGTCTTCCATAATTGGGTCGCTGTGGATGTTCCTATTGTCATCCATAAATCAGAGTAATTTGTTCACTTTGTTCAAAACCCTTCTCCCATGCCAAAAGGAGAAGTGATGACATTGTTGGCAGCATTTATACAATGATATTTCATTCAATTAATGCATTGTTAAACATTTGTTTTTCCATTTGTTTTCACTTTTTGCTTTTGCATGAAATCAGTGATCACAAAAAACCCATAAAAACAAGAATAAAAGCAATCTTTTCATCTGCATAATGATTTGCTTGTTTAAATTCTAAAAGTTTTTATTAACCAAAATCATTATGCAGGTTGATTCTAAAACCCATTGAACATAATGATCCAACGCCATCTCCCAATTTTGAATTCCCTGTATTCGAGGCAGAGGAAGATGATGTTGAAGGGATTCCTGATGAGATTACCCGTCTCCTTGAGCACGAGAAAAAGGTCATTCAGCCGCATCTCGAAGATCTGGAAACGGTCAACTTGGGGTCTGAGGATTGTGTTCGTATGGTGAAGATTGGGGCACTTCTTGAAGAGTCTGTCAAGAAGAGATTGATTGAGTTGCTACGAGAATATTCCTATATCTTTGCTTGGTCGTATGAAGACATGCCGGGTCTAGATACAAATATTGTGCAACATTTCCTGCCTTTGAAGCCTGAGTGCATGCCTGTGAAGCAGAAGCTCAGAAGAACTCATCCAGATATGGCAGTGAAGATCAAAGAGGAAGTTCAGAAGCAAATTGATGTGGGGTTTCTGGTGACTTCTACATATCCTCAATGGGTGGCCAACATTGTGCTTGTGCCTAAGAAGGACGGAAAAGTCCGTATGTGTGTTGATTACAGAGATTTGAATAAAGCTAGTCCTAAAGATGATTTCCCTCTACCACACATTGATATGTTGGTAGACAATACAGCTAAATTCAAAGTATTTTCCTTTATGGACGGATTTTCCGGATATAATCAAATCAAGATGGCACCCGAGGATATGGAGAAGACAACATTCATCACACCTTGGGGAACATTCTGTTATCGAGTGATGCCCTTCGGTTTGAAGAACGCCGGAGCCACGTATCAACGTGCTATGACTACCTTGTTTCATGATATGATGCACAAGGAGATAGAGGTCTATGTTGATGATATGATTGCTAAGTCCAGAACGGAAGTGGAACATGTTGAGCATTTGTTGAAGCTTTTTCAGCGTTTGAGGAAGTTTAGGCTTCGTCTGAATCCGAACAAATGTACATTTGGAGTCCGTTCCGGAAAGTTGTTGGGTTTTGTTGTCAGCGAGAGAGGTATTGATGTTGATCCTGCAAAGGTCAAAGCAATACAAGAGATTCCTGCGCCCAAAACTGAGAAGCAAGTCCGAGGTTTTCTTGGCCGCTTGAACTACATTTCCAGATTTATATCCCACATGACTGCCACATGTGCGCCGATATTCAAGCTCCTCCGGAAAGATCAGTCTCATGATTGGACCGAGGATTGCCAGAAAGCTTTCGACAGTATCAAGGAATATCTGTCTGAACCTCTGATCTTGTCTCCGCCTGTGGAAGGAAGACCTCTGATTATGTATTTGACTGTTCTTGAAGACTCGATGGGTTGTGTACTCGGTCAACAAGATGAATCAGGGAAGAAAGAATATGCTATCTACTACCTCAGTAAGAAGTTTACTGACTGTGAGTCTCGGTACTCTATGCTTGAGAAGACGTGTTGTGCTTTGGCTTGGGCTGCTAAGCGTTTGCGCCAGTACATGATAAATCATACCACTTGGTTGATATCCAGAATGGATCCAATCAAGTATATCTTCGAGAAGCCTGCTTTAACTGGGAGGATTGCCCGTTGACAGATGTTGTTGTCTGAGTATGATATCGAGTATCGAGCTCAGAAAGCTATCAAAGGTAGTATCTTGGCTAACCATTTAGCGCACCAGCCGATTGAAGATCATCAGTCAGTTCAGTATGACTCCCTTGATGAGGAGTTTCTGTATTTGAAAATCAAAGATTGTGATGAGCCTACACTTGATGAAGGTCCGGAACCTGGTTCCAGATTGACGATGGTGTTTGATGACGCTGTGAATCAGTACGGAAATGGAATTGGGGCAGTAATCATTACTCCTCATGGCACGCATATTCCGCTTACAGCAAGGCTAACTTTCAAATGCACGAATAATATGGCTGAGTATGAGGCCTGTATTATGGGATTGGAAGAATGCATTGATTTGAGAACCAAGCATCTTGATGTGTATGGTGATTCGGCCCTAGTTGTCAATCAGATCAAGGGTGAGTGGGAGTCGAATCAGCCAGGTCTCATTCCATATAGAGATTATGCGAGGAGGATTTCAACGTTCTTTACAGAAGTTGACTTTCATCATATTCCTCAAGAGGATAATCGGATGGCAGATGCTCTTGCTACGCTTGCTTCCATGATTGTGGTCAAGTATTGGAATGAAGTTCCCAACATTGCCGTGATGCGCTTGGATAGACCAGCTCACGTATTTGCAGTTGAAGAAGTGAATGATAACAAGCCTTGGTATTTTGATATCAAGAATTTCCTCCAGAACCAGGTCTACCCGCCTGGGGAATCCGTGAAAGATAGGAAAACTTTGAGAAGGTTGTCAGGCAGTTTCTACCTCAGTGGTGAAGTGCTGTATAAGAGAAATTTTGACATGGTTTTGCTCAGATGCGTGGATAGACACGAAGCAAACCTGTTAATGACTGAGGTCCATGAGGGTTCATTTGGTACTCATTCCAACGGACATGCCATGGCTAGAAAGATGTTGATAGCAGGCTACTATTGGCTGACAATGGAGCCTGATTGCTGCAAATATGTGAAGAAATGCCACAAGTGTCAGATTTATGCGGATAAGATTCATATTCCTCCGACACTTCTGAATGTGATTTCATCACCATGGCCTTTCTCTATGTGGGGAATTGACATGATCGGCATGATTGAACCGAAGGCGTCCAATGGGCACAGGTTTATTCTCGTAGCAATTGATTACTTCACCAAATGGGTTGAAGCCGCCTCGTATGCGAATGTGACCAGGCAGGTGGTCGTAAAGTTTATCAAGAATTAACTGATTTTTCGTTATGGTGTGCCAGATAAGATCATTACTGATAATGGATCTAATCTGAGTAATAAGATAATGGATGAGTTGTGCGGTGAATTCAAGATTGCACACCATAACTCCTCTCCCTACAGACCTAAGATGAATGGGGCTGTTGAAGCTGCTAATAAGAATATCAAGAAAATTATCCAGAAGATGACAGTTACGTACAAAGATTGGCATGAGATGCTTCCGTTTGCTTTGCATGGTTATCGAACATCTGTCCGCACTTCAACAGGGGCAACCCCTTTCTCTCTTGTTTACGACATGGAGGTTGTTCTCCCAGTAGAGGTGGAGATCCCATCAATGAGAGTCTTGATGGAAGCCAAGTTGACTGATGCTGAATGGATTCAGAGTCGTTACGACCAACTGAATTTGATTGAAGAGAAGAGATTGACTGCCATGTGCCATGGTCAGTTATATCAGCAGAGAATGAAGAAAGCATTCGATAAGAAGGTCAAGCCTCGTGTGTTCCGAGAAGGTGACCTCGTGCTCAAGAAAGTCTTGTCTTTCGCGCCCGATTCCAGGGGCAAGTGGACTCCAAACTATGAGGGTCCATATGTTGTTAAGAGAGCCTTTTCAGGCGGTGCTTTGATGCTTACAACAATGGATGGGGAGGATTTCACTCGTCCTGTGAATTCAGATTCAGTCAAGAAATACTTAGCCTAAAAAAAAAGTATATGCAAATGAAAAACAGAATAGCTCGCTAAGTTGAAAACCCGAAAGGGCGGCTTAGGCAAAAAATGAGCGTCTCGGTGGAGAACCTGCAAGGGTGATCCAGGCAAAAATTAGAGACTTGAAAAAAGATATTTGCATCCCGCTAGATTGAGTACCTCACCCTGGGGCAATCTAGGCAAAAATTAGGGATTTGGCAAGTAACTGCATCCTGACAAGACTTTCTGTTCCACAGCTGTCTTTTCGTCAGAGATTCTCGATTCGTCGTCGACTGAAGCTTCGCATACATCGAGATTCAAATTGGTAGAGAAAGGATCATTATGTTCAATGTAGCCCTCTTCCAATATATATCACTGATTTCAAATTTGTACAAATCTATGGAGTCTTGCCATTTGCAGGCTACCATTCCATCAAATCAATTTGAGCTTTTTATCCAATTATTTGCACTCTTATTTGTTTCAATTCAACAAATGTTTTGCATGTTTTAATTTATAAAATGTCATTGTTTTAAACAAATAAATTTTTTCAAAATTGTTGTTTTAAACAAAGTGAACATTGACAATGATGAAAGGATACTAAGAATTTCTCAGTGCTCTCCCAAGGGTGGCATGATTTCCAACAGGTAAGACATTTGTTCATATTCCTGGCTTTGATTGTATCCTCTTTATCCTGCTTCGTTGTTGGGGTTGTTCCCCAAGCAAAGTTGTTGTTGTGGGTTGTTCCCCAAGCAGAGTGCTTGTTGAAGACTTCGTTTTCTTCTCCAGCAATATTCTCTCCCCAGCATGGGTGTTCCCTTTTGGTAGATTCGGTAGTAGGTGGTTTGAAACCCCGGTCCCCCGCCTCTCTCCAGTGCAGTCGCCAGCAGAGTTGTTGTTTCTCTCCTCAGCATGGTTGCTTTCTTGTTGAAGATTTGTGGTCGGTGGATTGATATCCCGGTACTTTACCACTTTCCTCAGCTTTGTCGCGAGCGGAGTTGTTTATTATCTCCCCATCAGGGCGTTTAGTACTCAGCAGAGTAGTGATTATTTTCCTCCTCAGCAGTTGTTGATTTTTGTTTTGGAAGGTGTAGCATTCAGTGGTTGATCCCCCAACTCTCCTCCATATCCCTAGTGGGTCCCTCAGTGGATTCTCTAGCCGTCAGTAGATTTGTGGTTTGGTGGATTGTATTTATGCAAAATCCCCAAAAGAGTCAGTATCCCCAATAGAGTCAGGATTGCATCTGTGATAATACTCTCAGAGTCTCCGCCAGAGCTGGTATCCTCGACAGAATTGCTTTCGTGATAGTTTCTGCTTATTAAATCTCTGTTTCCCCAGTAGGGTCAGTTGGTGGTCCAACATCCAAAGATGTGGTTGATTTCCTGATTGCTTTGGATCCTCAGTAGAGTGGCTTGTTGCAGAATCTACTTGTGTGATCTGTTTTCCCTTCAGTGGGTGTATTCCCAATGGAATGGCTATTTGTGTTTTTCCCAGGTAGAGTTGCTTGTGCGGTAGATTCTACGTGGATGATATGTTCTCCCTCAGAGGGTTGTTCCCCAATGGAGTTGCGTGGAGTTGCTTTCATAGCAGTCCTCGCTTGTGCAATGAACTTTTGATGCTGAGGATCCCCTGCAGATATTTCGGGATTTCTCCTGCTTCCCCAACAGATTTGTCTTTGTGACTGTTTGTGCCTGTTGTGACTCTCTCTACTCTAGTTGGGTTGATTGGTGATCCATTACTCAGAGATTTGTGGGGTTCTTGATATCTCTGATCTTTTGCCTCCCTGCAGATCTTGGCTTTTCAGCACGAAGATCTCCAGCAGATTGGCTTTCCAGTTGGTTTTTTCCCTGGAAGTGTAGTACCGGGCGTTTGATTCCTGGACCCTGTTTGTGTTAGATATGTCTGTTTTGTCAGCATTCATCAAACATAAATTACGCATATTCATGCATAATCATAAACATTCAGATATTCATGTTGCATTTTGCCATATATCTCTTGTTTGTGGTCTTCTGCTATGGGTTTCATAGATCTCTCCAATAGATCTCCTCCAAGCAGATGTCGGGTGTTTAAATCTCTCCATATAGAGTCAGCCCCATAAGCAGAAAGTGTTTGTCTTTCCTTCTGCAGTTCCCCATTGAGATTATCCTCGTGGATGACGGTTTCTTCCGTTTCCTCCCAACACATATATTGGGACGAATTTTCCTGTTGAGTTATATCCTCATTAGGACGAGTTTTGATTCAGTCTGTCTTTTCGGATCGACCCTGAATTGGCTATTTTGTCAGCTGTTTCTTGTGCTTCCCTGTGGAGTAAATGAATAATTTTCCCAGTAACCGACAGTAGTTCTTTTATCCCCAGCGGAACCTTTTTGGGCCTCTACCCTTATACCGGTAATTGTAAGTCCTATGTTCCCTTTTCTTGGTGGAATTTGTGGTTATATACCTTTTATTCCTCAGCAAGAGTATTGTGGTTTTCTACCCAATTTTCGGTAGTTGTAAATCCTAGTTTTTCTGCTCTTCAGCAGTTGGTAGTTTGTTATAAACCGTATCTTGTTTCCCGTGCGAAATTGTGATTCTTTCATTCCCCACGCAGAATTGTGGTTTTCTGCCCCGTATTCGGTAGATGTAAACCCTATCTTTTTATCCTCATCAGAGTTGTTGGCTACTACCCAGTATTCGGTAGTTGTAAGTCCTATCTCTTTTCCCTTAGCAGTGGTAACCCTTGTGGTTCATTCTGGTTGATGGTGGATTTTGTACTGTTGTGGTTTTATCCCCAACGGAGTCTGTGCTTTTTGTGGATAGTTGCCAGTTGCTAGCAATTTTATCCCCAGCCAGCGTTTTGGTCTTCTACCCCGTATTCGGTAGTTGTAAACCCTAATTTCTCCCTTTGCAGAGTTAACCTCGTTGTTCATCCTAACCGATGATGGTTACTCTTTGTGGTTATCTTCATTCGTTATTCGATGTTGATATTCCTCCCTTGCTTCTGGATAATTGCTGGTTGCTAGCAATTGTATCCCCAGCGAGTCTTCCTTCATTTACCCGTTTGCTTGGTAATGATGGTTGCTCCCTTTGATTGGTCATCACTATATACCTAGTTTTGGTATCCCGATGCCTTTCTTTTCGGTCGATTTATCCTTTATTAACCCTTATACCGGTTGTGGATAATCTTCCATGCGAGTATGTTATCCACGTTCTGACGGTAATGGATAATATATCTCATGCACTCTTCAGTCGAAGCCTTTTGTGTTTCCCTAGTCGAGTAAGATTCGTTATTCCTTTGTGGAATCGAATATTCTTTGTTTCTTGGATAATTGTCGGATGCTTGCAATTTATCCCCTTTGAGTTGTCTTTCGTTTACCCTGTTGCTTGGTAACGATTGTCTTTTTTTGGTTGACCACCTATTATATACCCTAACCGGTATCTCTGGTGTCTCTTCCTTTCGAGTATATTATTCACGTTCTGACGGTAATGAATGATATATCTCTTTCGCTCTTTGGTTGGAATCCTTTGTTGATTTCCCCCAGTAGAGTAAGATTCGTATTCTTTGTAGAATCGAATATCCATCCTTTAACCAGTTTGTGTTTTGGATGATGAGTGTCTTGGCATATATACCAATTCACGTTTTCGGTAGGTCACCTATTATATACCTCGGTATCCCTGGTGTTTCCTTCCATGCGAGTATGTTGTCTACGTTCTGACGGTAATAGATAATATATCTCACGCGAGTATTCTATCCACGTTCTGACGGTAATTGATATTATGTCTCATGCGCTCTTTGGGTTTCTGTCCCCAGTTGAGTAAGATTCGTCTCCCCTTTGTGGATTCGAATGTCCATCCTGTAAGTCGATTTGCTTTTTCAAGCCCTCCTTTCAGATGATGAGTGTTTTGGCATATATACCAATTCACGCTTTGGTCGGTCACCTATTATATACCCCGGTATCCCTGGTGTTCCTTCCTTTCTGCTCCCTATTATGACCTTGGTCCCCTGTGGAGTCAGATTTTCCTGAGTTGATGTACCTTTTTCAGGTCTTTCTCAGATGTTTGGTTGATTGATATCTCTCACCCTTATACCGGTTTTAGATATTCATTCTTCCTGAGTTTGTTACCCTTATACCGGCAACACCTCATCTTGTTGTTTTTTCCCAGGAGAGTCTCTTTGTTAGACCTTTCCCGGTGGATTTCTTGTGGTGATTTTTTACCCTTTTTGCTGTATTGGCGTTTTCCCCAATATATGCAATTTTCTTCCCGGCAGGGAGATTCTTTGTGAATCTGTTCCTTGGTCCGAGTCCGGATTTTATCCGAAGTATCCTTTGTGGATAGTTTGAATTAGCTTATGTCTTTCCAGTGGATGTGTTGTCCTTTGGAAATCTTCTTTTCCCCAGTGTGAGTCCTTCACTCCCTAGCGAGGTCTCTAGTCCAGTCGTGTTTTGTTCACGCAGTGTCAGTTTTTTCCCCTAATTCAGAGTCGTGTCCTGCTCACGCACTTCTTTTCTTTTTTATTATCCCCATAAGAGTCCCCGTGAGAGTCCTGTTAGAGTCTCTATTCCTAGTGAGTGTATTACTCCGATGGATTGTCTTTTCTTCTGTGTGAACCATATCCCCACAGACTTTGTGTCTTTTACATGCATACATCTGCATCATGAGGTCTCTTAGGGACCAAAATTTGTCTCATTACTGTTATTTAAGCCCATTCTACCGCGTCGAGATGAAGATTTCTAAACTTCATTTCTCCGGCTAGAATGACCTTAAATAGGGGCATCTGTAAGACCCCAATTTTGTCCCTAAGATCCCTCATGGGATCATATCATATCATATCACTGCCTCAAGGATCATTGTGCATTTTGCTCCTTCCCTGTGGGTGGGTCATCTTTTGAGAGTGGTTCTTGATCACCAAACATGTTTGGCATATGTATATCATTGCTTTTCATTTGTTTACTAACCAAAAGTACAAAAATATGTCATCTAACCTGGTTACTTGCAGATGAAGCAATCTTAGGTCAAGACAGTCAAAGGCAGCCATTGAGCAATAGATGGTGGCCATTCTTGAGAATTTGGGAACCATGATCATTCATAAGAGTTCATATGAACCATGACATCATTTGGAATCAAAATCTCAAGTGGTAGAGGCTTGAATTTCATCTGAGCATAGCCAGGTCAACTGAAACCCTAGAAAAGTCAACACAAGTCAACTGTGCATTCAATCATGGATTTGAAGGTGGGAGATGGTTAGAGAGGCCTCATTCATGTCCATACAAGTCTCATTTAACATTTCAAACATCAACATTGAGGAATTTGAGGTCAGATGAAAAGTTTCCAAAAATAGTAAGTGACCTATAATTTGGAATTTCCCAAAAATGGAATGGTCTTCTCCTCAAGATTATATCACCAATAATGCCTCAAATGAAATTTTGTCCAACATGAAAGTTGAAGATCTTGCTCTCACCTTTCCAAAAAGTCCAAGAACATGAATTTCTCATTTGTGGTTGAAGAATTATGATCAAAACATGGTCAAGTGAATTTGAACTTCCAGCTTGCATAACTTTTGAACCATAAGGCCAATTGAAGTGGTTCTTTTTGGAACATTTCTCTCTTGATCTCTACTATCCAAAGCATGCATCACATACCATGCATTTCCATCACAAAAATATTGGCATTTTCATTTGAATTTTATTTGAATTTTGGAGGGAAATTTCTAATTTGAAATTTATGCATTCCATTCACCTTTTACCAATTGCATTTGCTTCCAAACAACATTTGAAACTTGTTCCAAGTGAAAATCGTGCACTATTCCATTTCCATGCACATGTGAGGGTGTATTTTCCATTTTACATAAACATTCCAATTTCACTAATCTCTTGGCATTAGCTTAAGCATGATTAACAAGCTTCATTAACAGATCATATATAACCATAATCCTAACAAAAAATCATAACCACAATTCACAAATCTCAGATCTGAAAATTTTCTCTCAATTTTCTCTCAACTTTTTCATCCAAATTCTTCATAAACATTGCCTGGTTCGTTGTTTGTTCATCATCTACAAGCATAATTGAAGATTGTTGAAGCAAGATCCTGAAGAATTCATCAAGAATCGAAGCTGTTGAAGTTTATGCACATCCATGGCAGTTGAAGTTTCTGGACAAATCAAGCACTGTTGAGCTACAATTCTTCATCCATTCATTCATCCAAGAGTTGAGGAGGATCTGTTTCAGCTTTTCCAGGCCTGAATTGCACGATTTCACTTCTGTAGCTTCATTGAGGTCAGAATTCGAATCTTATAATTCATGAAATTGATGTATGCATGCTTTAGATCCTTTAATGCTGATCATGCTGAGCTTTAGATCTTTAAATTTCATGCAGAAATGAGTTAGTTATGATAATTATAAGTTTTATAGGTGAAACTTTCCTTGCTCGATTCTTTGAACATGTGCTGAATTAGGTTAAATTAGTTGTGGATCCATGTTGTATGATGTGAGACAAGTCCATTGATATGCGTATGGTGAATTTCTGTGCATGTTTGTTCTTGATGATGATGAACACGATGAACACGGATGAACTTGTTAGGGTTTCTTTTCCAGATGCTTGTTTGATCCATTTCCCCGCGTATTGCATGTGATTTGGTGTTAGAGGCCATGTACTGGGCCAGCGAGGCATCCACATGGCCTTTTGATTGGTCGCTTTTGTTTTGCCGTGCCACCTCAGTTAAGTGAAACGGTGCGTTTCACTTAACTGGCGCCTAATTTGAAATGGCACACGGTTCGATCCTACTGATGGACATTTGCCAATTTTGCTTTGCTGAATTATCTCATTTCCTTCATCCATGTTCATGTAGCTTCATTCATGATTTTTTTAATTTTTCTCTTCATTCCAAAAATCATAACTCCATGAATATTGATCCAATTGATGTGAGATTTTTTGCACATTGTTACTCATGATATCTACTATTTTATGGTTATTTTTCCAGAATTTGTGCTCGGTTGGAATTTAAATTTGCCTAGGGTATGTGTATGCATATGCTATCTTGCACCTTGCTTGCCATTTTCTTTGTGAAATAATGATGGTTGATCCAATGAATGTGAAAATTGACATGCTTAAACTAGACATCCTAATGGTCGTTTTGGTATAGAGTTTGCATTTTTAGCTTTTCTGGTTGTTGAGATATGATCTGTTTAATGTAGGTGTGACAATGTGTGTCACACCTTGGCTTGCTTGATTTGTTGATTTTCTTTACCATGCCAATTAAATGCCAAATGATGTGAGTTTTTGCATGATGCACCTTCTGGATGTTAGGATTGACCATGATTGTTTGTGGAATTTTTGGATCCATTTCTGATTTGTTTGAGATTTTCTTTGCTGGTTGGTCATGTTTGGACTTTTGATGAGTGTTGAACTTCCATGATTTGTGAAATGCTGGTTGTGTATCCTATGATTGTGAAATTTTGCACATGTTTTCTAGACACTTTGAAGTTTATTGTGGCTTTGGTTTGAGTCATTTATCATGTGTCATCTCTGTTTTAGGATTGCCTTAAGTTGATGTACCAATTGTGGTCCTATTTGAGCTTGTTTGTGTTTACCATGACTTGATGAATTTAATTGCCATGCTTCTGCTTGTCCAAATGCCTTGATTTTTGGTATGTTGATCATTTGATGTGTGATGTTTAGCCATGATTTTTCTTGAGATTTATTGAATCATTTTCGAGTTGATGTGGATTGGTTCATTCTGTTTGCTTCAATGAGCTTTCAACTTGCATGCTTTGCCTTATGTGCTTTGTGAAATGAACATGATTGATGCTTTTGACATGAGACCTTCTGGATTATGTTCTTAATTGGTTGAGTTTGATTTATGTCAATTTTCATGTTCTGTTTTGGATTATTTCTCCTTCTTTGACCCTAGGCCTTGACCTAGTGGTTTGCTTCTCATGTTTGAGCTTGTTTTCAGGTTAAGAAGTACATGGCCATAAGGAGATTAATTCACATTGCTTGAGTTAGTTTATTTGATTGATATTGACTAACCTTGAATTGTTTTGTAGGATGCTTTTAGCTCATTTGAGTTGAGCTTGTGCCTTGCACATTGTAGCCTTGCTTGTTTGATTGTGTATTGTCTGTTGACTATTGGATTATCTGTTTGACTTTTTGAGTTGTATACTGATTGAGTTGGATTGTTTTCAGGTACATTAGTTGCTTAAGTTCATTTGAACTTGCTTTTGCTTGGTTGCTTAACCAATTAGGTATAATTTCTCTTCTTCATGTAGTCTGGAAGACCTGGCTTGTTATGTAGCCAGGCACCTGTCTGAAGTCCTCCTTAAGAGGCAATGCTTGTGATTGTTTATCTTTGTCCTAAGCAGGAAAAGTCCTCATGTGAGGCAATTGGTAGATAAAAGAGATGTGTAGTCCATCTCCTACTATTCTGTGTGTCATCCCTTTGCTTACATTACATGTTGATGCATTGTGGATCTTAACCCAAGATATATAGAGTCATTCTCTTGTGGAGAGAGTTCCAACTTTCTGAACTCCCACACCTTCTATTATTCAATGCTCTCCCTGACCAGGGATAAGAGCTATGAGGCACACCCCTCATCTCCTTTTCATCTGCTTCACCTTAACTCTCAATGTTAAGGTTAAGAGCACCACTTACCCCATTCCAGTTGACTTTAAAGTCTAACCCTTGCTTGAGCCTAATTGCTTGTATATAGTGTGTGTTAACTGAATCATTGATTGCTTATTGGTTCATCTGTACATGTTTGTTTGTTTGCCTTTGTGTATTTATCATCATAATTGTTCATTATTGCATGATCATCATTTCATATCTTTGTGACACATCTTTGTTTGTCCATTGAGGAATCAACTGTAAGTCCATTCATTGGCCATTGTTCCTATGATTTGGAAGGGATTGAGTGTAAGACCATTTCATTGGCCACTTATGTCCTCTTTGTTTAGTGTTTTTGTTTGATTGTTGTATGCGAGGACTCAATTGTAAGTCCATGTTGTTGGCATTTGTTTCCCATGATCATCCTTTGGAGATTGGTATAAGCCCAGATAGATTGGCATCTGATATCCATGTTTTGTTTTTCCTTGTGAGATTGGTATAAGTCCATTTATTGGCATCCGGTATCATTGTTTTGTTTTAGGAGATTGGTGTAAATCCATTGATTGGTATCCGGTATCCGCCTTTGTTTGTGAGATTGGTATAAGTCCATCGATTGGCATCCGGTATCATTGTTTTGTTTTAGGAGATTGGTGTAAATCCATTGATTGGTATCCGGTATCCACCTTTGTTTGTGAGATTGGTGTAAGTCCATTGATTGGCATCCGGTATCACCTTGCTTTGTTCATTTGCTTACTTGCATTGTTGCCTCATTCCAAAGGACACACTTGGATCATCTCTCATATGATCTCAAGAGGTGAACTTCTAGGAAGTTTTACACTCCTTCATCCACATCCTTTTGTTTCGAAACCCTTTTACACTTATTGACTTCTGAAACTTCGACAAATATTGTGCAAACATTTTCATCTCTTTTCAAATTAGAAACCTGGACCTTAAGTCCTTGACTTTTCAAACTTCACTTTTGATAACACTTCTTTTTGAATTGAATTCTAATCATACTTTGACCATATTTTGTAAATACTCATAATTGGTTAATCACACCCATTCAATTGTTTTGTGGCTTTGTCCATTGTTGATATGTTTTCATTCATTAGCCATAGGTTTCAATTCTCATAGTAGTTGATGTAAATCTCACCACATCCTTAGTGAGTTGATTGTAAGTCTTCCATACTTATTATAGGGTTAACCCCTCACTAGTCTGTTGAAGTTATCCTTGCATGGTGGATTGTTGGTCTTGGTTGAGTTTTCTCCCGTTGATAATGAAAAGCCTTAGTGCTCTTGTTTTAAAATGAACCCACTCATATTTTGGAAATCTTTTAGCCGAACTAGGGCGTTTTGATCCTTATCTTTCATGGAAGGTACGTAGGCAACGGGTTCATCCGTTCAAACACAAAAATAATAAAATTGTACATTCTTTTCTCATCTTCCCAATCATGTTTGCACAATATGTCATAAACAAATAAACTTTTTTTTTATACAACACGTGTGAAAAGGGCTCCCTAGGAGTACCTAGGACGTTTTAGGTGCCTAACACCTTCCCATTGTGTAATTAACCCCTTACCCAGACTCTCTGATCTTTTCGTTGGTTTTCTATGTGTAAAACTTCTTAGGCTTTTCTTCGCTTTTTAGCCTGCCGGTCCTGTACCGTACTCTTCTGAGAAGGCGGTTCCCTATCGCTACAATGTTGTAGCAGTGGAAGATGGGAAAGAGGTGTCCTTGCCTTCTTCATCTGTTGTTAACATTGCTGATGTCAGTGGTTTGACCCGTAGTGGTCGTGTATTTTCAGCTCCGTTAAAACCTCAAGCTGATGCTCGAGGAAATGTTGATACTGGTTTTGTTGAACGTCCGATTGGAAATGCTATGAGCACTCCGAATCCGGCACTTGTTGTTAAGCCCTCCTTTGTATTGAAAACTCCTGTTTCTGTTGGCCCGAGTGGCAATACGAAAGAAGATTGTGATGAGATGTTGAGGCTCATCAAAAGGAGCGAATACAATGTTGTAGACCAGCTTCTACAAATGCCATCCAAAATATCTGTGTTATCATTGTTGTTGAATTCAGAACAACACCGAGAAGCTCTACAGAAGGTGTTGGATGTGGCGTACGTGGATCACGACGTCACGATAGAACAATTTGATAGTATTGTTACAAACATCACTGCTTGTAACAATTTGAGTTTTAGTGACGCTGATCTCCCAGAGGAAGGAAGAGACCACAACTTGGCATTACATATATCTATGAGCTGCAAAGACGATGCCATGTCCAATGTGTTGGTGGACATTAGGTCATCATTGAACGTATTGCCAAAGACCACTCTCTCGAAGTTGTCATATCAGGGACCTCCCATGAGGCAGAGTGGGGTAGTTGTGAAGGCTTTCGATGGGTCTCGCAAGACTGTGATTGGTGAAATTGATCTCCCAATCAAAATTGGACCAAGTGATTTCCAGATCACCTTCCAGGTTACGGACATTCACCCATCGTATAGCTGTCTCCTAGGGAGACCATGGATTCACGAGGCTGGCACCGTGACATCCACCCTACACCAAAAATTGAAGTTTGTGAAGAATAAGAAGCTGGTGGTGGTAGGGGGAGAAAAGGCTCTCCTGGTCAGCCATTTGTCTTCCTTCCAAGCTATATCTATTGCTGAACCTATTGAGAAGAAAGCTCCCTCATTCGCTTCCTATAAAGATGCGAAGTTGGCCATCGAGCATGGTGCAACTGCAGGATTGGGGCAAATGATCAAGTTGGAAGACAATAAGTCCCGGGCTGGCATAGGCTTTTCTTCTGGTGCTTTCAACAAGCAAGGTTTATTCAGGAGTGGAGGTTTCATCCACACCATTCAAGACGAAGAGGCTGCTACCATTTCGGAAGAGGATGCAGAGGATTCTGACAATTTCATTATACCTGGAGGGGTCTGCAATAATTGGGTCGCTGTGGATATTCCAACAGTTATCCATAAGACAAAGTAATGTTCATTGTGTTTAAAAAACCCTTCTCCCATGCGAAAAGGAGGATTGATGACATTGTTGGCGCATAATTCCCAATGATATTTCCATTCAATAAATTCATGTTAAATGTTTGTTTTTCCAATTGTTTTCCCTTTTTGCTTTTGCATGAAATTGGTGATCACAAAAAACCCTAAAAAATAAGAATAAAATCAATCTTTTTCATCTGCATAATGATTTGCCTTGCTTGAGTTCTAAAATCTCTTTTATATCCAAAATCATTATGCAGGTTAATCAAACCCATTGAACATAATGATCCAACACCATCTCCCAACTTTGAATTCTCTGTATTTGAGGCAGAAGAAGATGATGTTGAAGAGATTCCTGATGAGATTACCCATCTACTTGAGCACGAAGAGAAGTCATTCAGCCGCATCTTAAGAATCTAGAAACAGTCAACTTGGGGTCTGAGGATTGTGTGCGAGAAGTGAAGATTGGGGCACTCCTGGAAGAGTCTGTTAAGAAGGGGTTGATTGAGTTGCTACGAGAATACATTGACGTCTTTGCCTGGTCATATGAAGACATGCCTGGTCTAGATACTGATATTGTGCAACATTTCTTGCCTTTGAAGCCTGAGTGCGTGCCTGTGAAGCAGAAGCTCAGAAGAACTCATCCCGATATGGCAGTAAAAATCAAAGAAGAAGTTCATAAGCAAATTGATGCGGGGTTTCTGGTGACTTCTACATATCCTCAATGGGTGGCCAATATTGTGCCCGTGCCTAAGAAAGATGGAAAAGTCCGAATGTGTGTAGACTATATAGACTTGAATAAAGCTAGTCCGAAAGATGATTTTCCTCTACCACATATTGATATGTTGGTAGATAATACAGCTAAATTCAAGGTCTTCTTGTTTATGGACGGATTTTCCGGATATAACCAAATTAAAATGGCACCCGAGGATATGGAGAAGACAACATTCATCACACCTTGGGGAACATTCTGTTATCGAGTGATGCCCTTCTGTTTGAAGAACGCCGGAGCCACGTATCAAGGTGCTATGACTACCTTGTTTCATGATATGATGCACAAAGAGATCGAAGTTTATGTTGATGATATGATTGCAAAGTCAAGAACGGAAGTTGAACATGTAGAGCATCTGTTGAAGCTTTTTCCGCGTTTAAGGAAGTACAAGCTTCGTCTGAATCCCAACAAGTGTACATTTGGAGTCTGTTCTAGCAAGTTATTGGGCTTCATTGTTAGTAAAAGAGGTATTGAGGTTGATCCTGCAAAGATCAAAGCAATACAAGAGATGCCTGTGCCCAAAACTGAGAAGCAAGTCCGAGGTTTTCTTGGTCGCTTGAATTACATTTCCAGATTCATATCCCACATGACTGCCACATGTGCGTTGATATTCAAGCTCCTCCGGAAAGATCAGTCTCATGATTGGACCGAGGATTTCCAAAAAGCTTTTGACAGTATTAAGGAGTATTTATCTAAGCCTCCGATTCTGTCTCCACCTGTGGGAGGGAGACCATTGATCATGTATCTGACATTTCTTGAAGACTCAACGGGTTGTGTCCTTGCTCAGAAGGATGAATCAGGGAAGAAAGAGTATGCCATCTACTATTTGAGCTAGAAAGTTTATTGATTGTGAGTCTCGATACTCAATGCTTGAGAAGACATGTTGTGCTTTGGCTTGGGCTGCTAAGCGGTTACGCCAGTATATGTTGAATCAAGTACATTTTTGAGATGCCTGCTTTAACTGGGAGGATTTCCCGTTGGCAGATGTTGTTGTCTGAGTATGATATTGAGTATCGAGCTCAGAAGGCTATTAAAGGCAGTATCTTGGCTGACCACTTGGCACATCAACCGATTGAGGATTTTCAGTCAGTTCAGTATGACTTCCCAGATGAGGAGATTCTGTATTTAAAAATGAAAGATTGTGATGATCCTACACTTGATGAAGTGCCAGAGCCTGGTTCCAGATGGAGTATGGTGTTTGATGGCGCTGTAAATCAGTATGGAAATGGTATTGGGGCAGTAATTATTACTCCTCAGGGCACACATATTCCTTTTACAACAAGGCTAACTTTCAAATGGACGAATAATATGGCTGAATATGAGGCTTGTATTATGGGATTGGAGGAATGTGTTGATCTTAGGATCAAGCATCTTGATGCTTACGGTGATTCGGCCCTCGTTGTTAATCAGATTAAGGGTGAACGGGAAACGAATCAACCTAGTCTCATTCCATATAGAGATTATGCGAGGAGGATTTCAACGTTCTTCACTAAGGTTGACTTCCATCATATTCCTCGAGATGAGAATTGGATGGCAGATGCTCTTGCTACGCTTGCTTCGATGATTGTGGTAAAACTTTGGAATGAAGTTCCCAATATCACTGTGATGCGCTTGGATAGACCAACTCATGTATTTGCAGTTGAAGAGGCGAAAGATGACAAACCTTGGTATTATAATATCAAGTGTTTCCTTTAGAACCAGATTTACCCGCCTGAGGCGTTTGTGAAATATAGGAAGACTTTGAGGAGATTGTCAGGCAGTTTCTACCTCAATGGCGAGGTGCTTTATAAGAGAAATTTTGATATGGTACTGCTCAGATGCGTGGATAGACACGAAGCAGACCTGTTGATGACTGAGGTCCATGAGGGTTCATTTGGTACACATTCCAATGGACATGCCATGGCTAGAAAGATATTGAGAGCAGGCTACTATTGGCTGACAATGGAGTCTGACTGCTACAAATATGTGAAGAAATGCCATAAGTGTCAGATTTATGCGGATAAGATTCATATTCCTCTGACACTTCTGAATGTGACTTCATCACCATGGCCTTTCTCCATGTGGGGAATCGACATGATTGGCATGATAGATCCAAAAGCGTCCAATGGACACAGATTCATTCTTGTAGCAATTGATTACTTCACCAAGTGGGTTGAAGCGGCGTCATATGCGAATGTGACCAGGCATGTGGTAGTTAAGTTTATCAAGAACCAACTCATATGCCGCTATGGTGTGCCAGATAAGATCATTACTGGTAATGGATCTAACTTGAACAACAAGATGATGAAAGAGTTGTGTAGCGAGTTCAAGATTGCGCATCATAATTCTTCTCCTTATAGACCCAAGATGAATGGGGTTGTTGAAGCTGCTAATAAGAATATCAAGAAGATTATCCAGAAGAGGGTTGTTACGTACAGAGATTGGCACGAGATGCTGCCATTCGCTTTACATGGATATCGTACTTCGGTCCGCACTTCAACAGGGGCAACCCCTTTCTCTCTTGTTTATGGCATGGAGGTTGTGCTCCCAGTAGACGTGGAGATCCCATCAATGAGAGTCTTGATGGAAGCCAAGTTGACTGATGCTGAATGGGTTCAGAGTCGTTATGACCAGCTGGATTTGATAGAAGAGAAGAGATTGACTGCCATTTGCCATGGTCAGTTATATCCGCAAATAATGAAGAAAGCCTTTGATAAGAAGGTCAAGCCTCGTGAGTTCCAAGAAGGTGACCTTGTGCTCAAGAAAGTCTTGTCTTTCGCGCCCGATTCCAGGGGCAAGTGGACTCCAAACTATGAAGGTCCATATGTTGTTAAGAGAGCCTTTTCAGCCGGTGCATTGATACTCACAACTATGGATAAGGAGGATTTCACTCGTCCTGTGAATTCAGATGCAGTCAAGAAATACTTCGCCTAAAAATAAAAACAGAATAGCTCGCTAAGCTGAAAACCCGAAAGGGCGGCTTAGGCAAAAATGAGCGTCTCGGTGGATTGAAAACCCGAAAGGGCGGTCCAGGAAAAAGTTAGAGACATAAAAAAATGAATATATATATATATATATATATATATATATATATCCCGCTAGATTGAGTATCCCACCCTGGGGCAATCTAGGCAATATATATATATATATATATATATATATATATATATATATATATATATATATATATATATATATATATATATATATATATATATATATATATATATATATATATATATATATAGGGATTTGACAAGTAACTGCATCCTGATAAGATTTCGCTTTACGACTGTCATCCGTCAGAGATTCTCGCTCAGTCATCATCAACCAAAGCTTCCAATACATCGGCTTCAGAGTCGGTGGAGAAATGGTCATTATGTTCAATGTAATCCATTTCCAATATATATCACCAATTTCAAATTTGAAAAGATCTATGGAGTCTTGCCATTTGCAGACTACCATCCCATCAAATAAAGTTGAGCCTTTATCCCATTATTTGCACTCTTATTTGTTTCTATTTCAACAAATGTTTTGCATGTTTTTATTGAAAAAATATCATTGTTTTATTCATATCTTTCATAATTTTTTTTTAAACAAAGTGAACATTCACGAAGATGAGGGGATACTGAGGATATCTTCAGCACTCTCCCAAGGATAGTAAGATTCTCGACAGGGTAAGACGTTTGTTCGTATTCCTGGCGTGCTTGTATCTTTTTCCTCCGAAGCCGTTTGGGGTTTTCTTCCGAGCAGAGTGATTGGTAGGATTATTCATTCCTATTTCCTGCAGCAGAGTAGTGATTCTTCCTCTTCAGTAGATGTGATCTCATTATTCGAAACAGTATTTGATGACCCGTGGAAACTTCTGATTTGGTGGTTGTTCCCCACAGAGTTCCATTCCCCTCTTTGATGAGTTCCCTAGTAGATTTGTTTCTACGACGGATCTTACCTGTGTGGTGATCTTTTTCCCCTAGCAGTAGTCTAGTTCCCTTGCAGAGATCTTGATTAGATGTCCTCCAGAAGGCTTGGTTTTATCTCTCTCGAGATGTAGTACCGGACGTTTGTGTACTTGTCCGTTGGACCTGTTTGTGTTAGAAATGTCAGTTTGTCAGCATTCATCATACATGAACCATGCATACTTAATAACATTCAAATCCTCATGACGCATTCTTTGCCATATACCTTTGATTGTTATCTCTTGTTTGAGGGTATTATGTTTCCCCAAGCAGATGTTGGTGTTTGATCTCTCCATATAGAGTCAACCCTATAAGCAGAAAGTGTTCATCTTTCCTTCCGTATTCCCCACTGAGTTATACCCTCGTGGATGATGGTTGTTTCTGTTTCTCCCAACACATATATTGGGATGGAATTCCCCATTGAGTTATATCCTCATAGGGACAAGCTTTGTTTCAGCGTGCCTATTTAGTTTGATCCTAGACTGGCCCCCCTGTTACCTGTTTCTTGCACTCCCCTGTGGTGGAAATGAATGGTTGCTCAGTAACCAGTAATCATTCATCTCATCCCTGGCAGAGTCTGTGGTTTTCTACCCTTATATCGGTAGTTGTAAACCCTATTTGTAGCCCCTGGTAGAGTTAACCTGTCGCTCATCCTATTGGATGACGGTTACTTTTCCGTGGTTTTCTACCCAGTATTCGGTAGATGTAATCCCCTTCTTGACGGTTATCTTTATCCAATATTCGGTATTGATATTCCCTTATCTTTTGGATAAATGCTCTGATCAAGCAATTTTTCCCCAGTGAGTCATCTCTCTCATCTACTCTTGGCTGTTGGTGACGATTGTTTCTCCCCTGGATTGGTCATCATTATATACATAGTTTCGGTGTCCCGATGCCTTTCTTTGTCGGTCGATTTGTCCTTTATTAACCCAGTAACCGGTTGTGGATAATCTTCCATGCGAGTATGTTATCTACGTTCTGACGGTAATAGATAATATATCTCATGCACTCTTTGGTCGAAGCCTTTTGTTCTTCCCCAGTCGAGTAAGATTTGTATCCCTTTTTTGGAATCGAATGTCCATCCTATAATCGAGTTTGCTTTTAGCCCTCTTTTGGATGATGAGTGTCTTGGAAATATTCCCCAATTCACGCTTTGGTTGGTCACCTATTATATGCCCAGTAACCGGTATCCCCGGTGTTCCTTCCTTCTGCTCCCTATTATGACTTTTTGTCCCTTGCGGAGTCAGATTTCCCTGAGTCGAAGTATACCTTTTAGGCCTTCCTCAGATGACTTTTGGATGTTTGATATCTCTCACCCTTATATCGGTCTTAGATATTCATTCTCCCCGAACATGTTGTTCTCTCATCCTTATACCGGTGTTCAGATCACGTGTCTCTTTGAGCTTATTACCCAGTAACCGGTAATACCTCATCCCTTTGTTTCCCCAGGAGAGTTTTGTTTGAATAGTTTTCCCCAACGCAGTCCCTTAGTGGATTGTTCCCAATCTGGAGTCCGGATTTTTATCCAAAGTATCCGTTATGGCATATTCCCCAATACATGCGCCTTTGAGTTAGCTCGGGTCTTTCCATTGATTTATTTCCTTTGGAATCCTACTCCCTAAGCTTTGAGTCGTGCCCTGCTCACGCATTTACTCCTTTTTCTTATCCCCACGAGAGTCCTCAGAGTCTCTGTCCCATTTGAGTGTATTACTCATATGAATTGTCAGCTTCGCCTGATTTCTTTTCTTCTTTGTGGACACATATATCCATAAAGTATTACCTTTTGCATACATACATTTGCATCATGAGGTCTCTTAGGGACCAAAATTCATCTCTTTGTTATTATTTAAGCCCATTCTACCTCATCGAGACGAAGATTTTAACCTTCCCTTCTCCAGCTAGAATGACCTAAAATAGGGGCATCTGTAAGTCCCCAATTTTGTCCCTAAGATCCCTCATGGCATCATAACATTTCATTTGCAAAGCCTCGAGGATCATGAGCATCTTGGTTCCCTTTGCCTTTGGGTGGGACTCCTTGTGAGTGGTTTGAGATCACCAAGCATGCTTGAATTGTATATTATTGCTTTTCTCATTTTGTTTACTAACCAAAAGCACAAAAATATGTCACTAACATTTCTTGTTTGTAGCTTGAGCAATCACAAGGTCAAGAGCTTCAAGGAGATACTTTGTGCAAAGATATGGCCAAGATAAGATGAAAGCAAGCATGGTAATGGTTCCCAAAGCTATCATTCATCAAATATGCCTCCCTAGTATCTCAATTCATCATTTTGATCAAAGCAAGTCAAAGGGTTTGAGGTTTTGTTTCTCAAAGAAACCCTAATTCATCTGTGCACCACAATACCTTGCTCATGAAGCAGCCTCAGCCCATGATCAAATACAATCAAGGGAAGTTCTTTAATTCATCATTTAATGCATATTTGAACTTATTTGAGTGTCCTCAATCACCAATTCATCAAGATATGAGTTATGGACTTGAGAAGTTGATTAGTCAATTCATCTAACTATTTTGAAATGGACTGAGACCTAACGTTTTATGTGTTGTTCAAATGGAGATGATCCCAAAAGCAAAAATGTTCTTAAGGACAATATGAACAACTTTCATGTTCATCAAAAATTTATTTGAAGCTTGGAAGGTCATCATCCATTCCAAGACATTATAGATCATTTTGACTGAAACCCTAATTTAAGGTCAACTTACCAAGAACATAACTCATTCATTTTTCATGATTTTTAGGAGGGATCAAATGCATTGGAAATCTTAATATGTCTACTTCAAATGTTATGTTGAACAAAATTTCAAAATCTCAAATAAAATACATGTGATAATGCAAAACGTTATAGGTCACTTTGGACCAAATGCATTGAAAGGCAAAAAAGTCCAACTTCAAGTGCCCATAACTCTTTCATCCAAAATCCAAATGATGAAAAATTTAAGTCCATTTTGATTGGCTTGAGAAGATATACAACTTTGATGTTGGAGGTTGTTTCATTTGAGGCTTGCATCATTAAAACATAGGGGCTTGAACATTGGCCAAATTTGGAAACCTTACCTTTAAATGTTTTGCACCTTACACTTCAAACTCAAAATTCACTAATTTCCACACTTCAAATGGAGTTTTGCCCAACATAAAATTTGATCCTTACATCAAGACCTTTCCAACCATTAGTCACATGCTCATGTTTGGATTTGGCAAATGGCATGTTCGAAGAGATGAAGTTTTAGGCATAATTGTGCATAACATGTTGAAACTCATTACACAAGCTTGTGCATTGCCAACTACACGTCCATTTCAGCTCAATTACACTTCAGATTGCATTTGGCATTGAATTTGAGCCTTCTACATGATCATGCAAGCCCATGAAAAGAGTATCCACTTGCCATGCACACACAGATTTCTCATTGCTTGCATCATGCTTGGCTATAAATAGAAGCACCATTCCATTCAATTTCGATCCATGAATCAACCTGAAATGCTGCTGAATTGAAAACCAAACCTCTCACCAAAGGAACTATTTCATTTTCACTCAAATTTTCAGATCTGAATTCCACTAAATCTGGTTGAATTTCTAGATCTAAAGTTCCTAGACCTTCATCCTACAGTCCATTGATCTTCTGTTTGGCCAAAGGAAGCAAGGAAGCAAGTTCAGATCTCCACAATTCAAAGGTTCTCTTCAACTGGTTTTTTCTTCGAAACTCACTATTCTTTGATCTATTTTCTTGGCTATTGTGTTGTCTGAAGTCCTCTCCATAGATGCATCATTGCTGTGTATTCAATTTTCAAAATCAAGCAAGTTCATGATGAACACCATCAAGCTTCCATATCTGATTTCTCTCTTAATAGGAATCTAGAGTGGAAGTGAATGGTATAGGAGTGATGTACATCACTTACTCTTTCAATTTATGCCTGGTTCGTGTGTTTTGGTGCACATTTGCTCTTCTGCAAATTTGAGCTCTCACCGGAGCTAGCCGGAGAAGACGGTGGCGCTGGCCACCCTCTGGTCTCCAGATCCAATCGTGGCCATCCATTTCTATTTCCAGATCTAATCCTAGCCTTCCATCTTTATGACTTTTATTAATTCAGCGTGTGGCGCATTGACTTGGACCTATGGTGGAAGCGCGCTTCTGGAGCGTTTGATCAGCCACGTCAATTAATGAGGCTTGATTAGACGCTCCTTGTTTTTTTGATTTTTCTATTTTCTGATTTAATTTCTATTATTCCCATTATTTTCAAAAATTCATAACTTCTTCATTTTAATTCCAAAAAATATGGGACCAATTGCATTATTTCTCTTTTTAATTCTAGTTTCTAAAAATGATTTTTAATATTTTATTATTTTGTCATTTGATATTTTTTGTGAATTTTCTCTTTTCTGGTTATTTTTAATTCATCATCTTAAATAGTTTTTGATATTCAAAAAATACAAAAATATTTTCCTAACCTATTTGAATGATGATGGATCTATCAAAAATATTCTCATCAATTTTTTAATTGATTTGAGATTTATTTGAGATTTTAGTTCAATTATGTTATTTTTATTCATTTTTAATTGATTTAAAATAGTTTCTGACTTTTAAAAATGCTGAAATTTTTTGTCAAAGTTTGTTTGACCTAGTTGAACTTAGGATAAATCACTTGGACTTTTCAAAGTTGATTTGAAGTGATTTTGAAGTTTGACCTTTCTTTTATTTTTAATTCATGTTTTTTTTATATATTAAAAATGCCAAAAATATTTTGTTCATTTCTTGACTTCCAATCTTCATCTCACTTCTGTTTTTGAGTGTTTGACCTTGATCCTCAATATCATTGGTCAACATTTATGGATTGGTACATGTTATTTCATTTAATGCACTTTAATTGTTCCATTTCCATTTCCATTATTCATCTCCTTCTTCTTCTTCTTTTTCTCCTTTTGATCAATGAGTTGAAGGTTGATAAGTTAGCATTGATTAGGGAGACTTAATCTTCCTTGATCCAAATCTAATTCATCTTGATCAATTGATCAAGTGAATGGCTTTGCATTAAGGATAGGTTGTTTCCTAAATCATGCAAAGGAGTTAAACTAATACAAGATCAATTCTCTTTTTTCTTTTGGCATGACAAGTTGTTGGAACTTGGTTCACTAATCAAGACTTCTAAATTGTGTTTGTTGCCTACATTATTATTGACCGGCCTCAGATAGTTGTGACTTCTACATAAGTCCAATAACGATTGCTTAACATAGCGCTAAATTTGCCTTATGGCACACTAACTACTAACATTAATCATTAACCATTAACATTTACTTTTTGCACTTTACATTTATGCAATTTATCATTCTTGTACATATTATTCATTTTCTTTTTCCTTTGCTCATTGGAGCACATGTTTATGTTAATGCCATTTGCCTTTTGCTCACTTGAGCATATAATTGTGTATATATCTTTTGTGCTTGTGTTTTGTTTGTTTGATTGTGAACCAAATGCAAAGAATTGGACAAATGGACTTAGATTTAGGACTTTCCCTATGCAAATTTGGAGTCAAAGAGAAACTAGGCATTGGGCCTTTAGAGTGCTATAAAAGTCAAAGAGCAACTAGGCATTAGGCCTTTAGAATGCTTAAAACTTGAAGATGAACATTGAAAGGACTATATTCTAAACTCCCTCTTGTCCATTCTTTGATTGTTAATAAAACCTTTTGATGTGTGTGTTTCTTTGTGCTAGGGATTCCAACTTGAGCTTAATTGAGGAACCATTACCATGAGCTCCTAAGAGAGAGAGATCCAAGATGTATTGAGGAACTTTCCAAGAGTTCATTTGATTGATTGATTGCTTGAGTTTATGCTTTTGTGATTGCTTATTCCAAAGGATGGGAGCTACTTGGATCATCAATATGATCTCAAGAGAGGAACTCCATTTGTGGTTTTGTTTCTTATCCTTCACCTCTTGTATGCTTAGGATCTTAGCCATTCTTCTTCTTCTCTCTACTCTAACCCAAGCCAAAACTTTTGTGCAAACATTTAACCATTGTTTTCAAACATTAGAAACCTAAGCCTTATGCTTTTGATTTTCAAACTTTCTTTTCATAATACTTATTTTGAATTGAACTTCTAAGTCAACTTTGACCATTTTGTAAATACTTTTCATTCGTAAATATAACCCATTCAAATGTCTTTTTGTGGTTTCAATGGCCACTTACTTAATCAAATTTTTCATAACCTTTAGCTATTAGGTTTGAGTTATCCTTGAGGTAGATATAATACTCACCTATATCCTTAGTGATGGACAACGAGTCTTCCATGCTTATTATAGGGTTAACCCCTCACTAGCATGTTAAAGCTATCCTCACATGGTGGATTTGTGGTTTTAGGTTGAGTTTTCTCCCTTGGATAGCAAAAGACCTTAAGGCTTTTGGACCAATCAATCCACCAACTCATTTTGAGACTTTTACCCCGAACTACGAGGTTTTGATCCTAATCGTTTTTAAGATGGTACGTAGGCAATGGGTTTATCCATTCAAACACAAAATGTAAATAAACTTGTATATACCCTCTCATATCTTCAATCATGTTTGCACAAATAAATTTTCACAATATACCAACCTTACAACAAATATGAAAAGGGCTCCCTAGGAGTACCTAGGATGTTTTGGGTGCTTAAAACCTTCCCATTGCATAACCAACCCCCTTACCCAGATCTCTGACATTTTTACTAGTTTTTGATTCGATAAAACTTTTAGGTTTTTTTTCGCTTTCTAACCATTCCTTTGGATAAATAGAAGTGCGGTGGCGACTCGACTTGTATGGTTTACCTTGGATTTAGCCAATATCTGCAATGGTAACGAATACCCCGCTACAGTTTCAAACATAGTTTTCTCCAACCTAGTTTATTCGACAGCCATTTAGCCTGTCAAAATCTTGACCTCTTGAAGGAGAGGCCTATACTTTTTTAAGTATTTTCCATTTACCCTCAAGATTCGCCTATCTGGTGCCAACTCTTCGACCTCGTAGGTGTTATTAGAGAAAACCTGCAAAACCTTAAACGGTCCTTCCCAATTTGGGGACCATTTGCCCAAAACTCTATTATTTCTATCCATAGGCAAGATCACTCTCAAAACTAAATCGTTGACAACGAACATTTTGCCTTTCACCTTCTTATTGTAGGCTCTGGCGACTTTTCCTTTCTGCCTTTGTAGTGAATCCAAGGCTAACATTCTCTCCTCATCTAAATCGACCAGTTCGTCTGCCATCATGCTCTAATAATCTTCAGAAGGTATTTCGTATTGCCTCTGGATTCTGACTGCATGAACCTGGATCTCTACTAGTAACACTGCATCGTCCCCGTATACTAGTCGAAATGGAGTTGTTTCGGTTGCTTCTTTCGGAGACGTTCGACATGCCCACTAAGCTTGATCTAACGTCTTATGCCAATTTCTTGGCTTCTTTCCTACACGTTTCTTTATTAAACTAATGATCACTTTATTGTCCGCTTCGACTTGGCCATTTGCCTGTGCATAATAAGGGGTAGAAGTCAATAATTTGATTCCCATCTCTTTTGTAAAATCTTGCACTTTTCGACCAGTAAAGACTGACACTTGGTCGGTTGTAATTGTTTCTGGGATGCCAAATCTGCAGATGATGTGACTTTGGACAAAGTCTATCACAGCCTCTTGATCCACATTTGTCAATTCTACGGCTTCGACCCATTTTGTGAAATAGTCGATACCGACCAAAACATACCTTTGTTGTTTCGACGAAGCTGGTTTTATTTCTCCAATCACATCCAATTCCCACCCTCGAAAAGGCCAGGGCTTCACAATTGTATGCAACTCGCTTGCAGGCACATGTTGTATGCCCCCATGCAATTGGCATTCCTGACAACTTTTAGCAAATTCAATGCAATCTTTCAACACTGAAGGCCAATAAACTCCTGAGCGTATCAAAATCCATTTCATCTTCAGTCCCACTTGATGCGCCCCACTCGCTCCACTATGTACACTAGACACAACCACATATTCCTTACTTTCTCCCAGGCATTTTAGCAAAACGCCTTCAGCTGTCTTTTTGAACAATTCATCATTCACCAGGACATAACTGAGGGCCCTATATTTTACCTTTTGATCTGTCGACCCTATAGGATTACATAAATAATCGGCTAACCTTTTACGCCAATCATTTTCTCCCCCGTCGTCGACGGTCATAATTTCAAAATGATATCTATCTACAGCTCCTAACTTTATAATCGACAAATCTGATGGTGATAACTATGTCGCTCGTACCTTCTCTCTTACTTGGACCTCTTCTCCATCCTGGTATTTCGACGCTTTGTACCCTTAAGCTTCCTGCGCCAAATCGTTTGCTCTTTGGTTCTCTTTCTGTGGTATATGATGGAGACTTACTTGCTCAAACCTCTTGAGTAATCTGATGGTAATCACAAAATACATGATTAAATTTTCTTTGACACACCTGTATTCTCTTGATACCTGCTTAATCACTAACTCGGAGTCTCCCATAATTTCGACATTTCTTGCCCCCAATTCCAGCAGAAGTTCAAGTCCTGTGATTAACGATTCATATTCTGCTTCATTGTTTGTGCATACTCCTTCAATTCTGTATTTGAACTCTGCTGGAATTTAATCTAGAGAAATTATGACTCCCCCCATCCCAGATCCGTTCTTATGTCTTGAACCGTCGAAGTACAATCTCCATGGCACTATGTCTACATAATTTTGAGCCATTTCAACCATTGAATGGTCGACAAGTAAATCTGCCACCACTTGCCATTTCATCGCTTTTAAAGGCACGTACATCAGAGAATACACAGTTAACGCTAAAGCCCATTTACCAATCTGACTATGCAAAATTGGTTTAGATAACATGTGCTTAATAATATCAAAGTGAGAAGATACATACACATCGATAGGCTTAATATATTGCTTCAGTTTCATACAAGAAAAATACAGGCATTCACATAGTTTTTCTATATCACTATACCTAGTTTCAGGACTATTAAGCATTCGACTAAGGTAATACACAGGTCTTTCAACACATTTTCCATCCTCTTGGACTAACATACTTCCTATAGTCGATTCTGAAGCTGCAATATACAACCTCATTTGCTTATTCCTAACAGGAGGGGCCAATACTTGAGGCTTAGTCAAATATTCTTTAATTTTGTCGAAAGCCTCTTGGTGCTCTTCTTGCCACTTAAAATCCTCATTCTTCAGTCGAAGGAATGGTGAAAAGGCTTTGGTTTTACCACTTAAATTTGATATAAATCTTAAAAAAGTTTATTTTGCCCAACAAAGATTGCAGTTCCTTTTTGGTCGACGGAGGCTTAACGTCCATAATGGCTTTTGTTTTGCTTTGGTTTACTTCAATACCTTTTTTATGCACCACAAAGCCAAGGAAATCACCCGCCTGCACACAAAAAGCACACTTTAATGGATTCATTTTCAATCCACATTTCCTCATCCTTAAAAAGGCCTTTCGAAGATGTTCGACATGTGTCGCATTACGCAAAAAACCGGCGAGAAAACGAAACAACAGAGCCGCCACCGTGCGTTATTCATCCCAAAAGAGGGAAAGAAAACGCTCGAAGTAAACCTGGAAAAGACATGGTCTCGCGACACGAGAGAGATGGGATCGGGAGTCGGTTATGCGAAGGGAAGGTATTAGCACCCCTACGCATCCGTCGTACTCGACGGGATCCACGCACAAAAGAAAGGATAAGGTTGCTTGAAACTGCTCAAACATCACACAAGGCTGGACGGAACACAGAAAGACAACAGAAAATAACTCGGCAGGATATCGCATCCTGGGCCTACGTAGTCTGTCAGGCACAGACATCAGAGTCGACGTAGTTCGTAGCTCGGCTAACGCACGCCAAACAAAACACAAACAGGAAACCGACAGCCAACCGCTGGACTTACGTCAGACTCCACACAAACAAGCAAACATGGAAACCGAATGCCAATCACTGGACTTACATCAGACTCCGAACCAACAAACACACACACAGGAAACCGACTGCCAATCGCTGGACTTATGTCAGACTCCAACAAGCAAACAAGACACAGGAAACCAACTGCCAATCGCTGGACTTACGTCAGACTCCAACAAACACAAAGGAGTTGAAAAAGAAAAAGGGCGCCCGGAGAGATCAGCTCATCTCCTACCTACGTACCTCATCTGGTATGAGGATCAGGGCGACGTAGTTCCTCTACGCAGGGAAAGAACTTCTAACCTAACCAAAGACTGGGAAATGGCAAACTAGAAGGGAGACTAACTCGAGCCTAATAGTTATCATGTAAATTCACCATGGTCCTAGGTTGAGGTTTCTATCTAACTTGCACAGGGAGCAAGCTATCCTAGACAGCACAGGCAAATGCATACAAGCACAAAAAGCAAACACACACACTATATGCACACAATTGGGCTCATACAAAGCTAGGCTGTGAAACACAAGCCAATTGGAATCGGGTGTACTTAGCTCTTAACCCTAACATTGAGAGTTAGGGTGAAGCTGATGAAATGGGAAGTGAGGGTAAGACCTCACAGCTCTTATCCCAGGCCTGGGAGAGCTTCAGACAATTGAAAGTGTGGGAGTTCACAAAGTAGGAACTCTTCTCCATATATGACTGACACAACAAAGATCTTGAGTTAATATCCATAATGCATCAACACATGGTGTGTGAGCAAAGTGAATGACACACTGAATAGCAGGAGATGGATTACACATCTCTTTTATCTGCCAATTGCCTCATAAGAGGACTTTTCCTGCTTGGCACAAAGATAAACAAACACAAGCATTGCCTCTTAAGGAGGGCTTCAGACAGGTGCCTGCCCACATAACAGGACAGGTCTTCCAGACTACATGAAGTCAGAGAGTTATACCTCAGTGGTTAAGCAACCAAGCAAAGCAAAAGCAAGTTCAAAAGAACTCAAAGCAACTTAAGTACCTCAAAAAAATCTAAACCAATCAGTTAACAAGTTAAACAATCAAACAGACAACAGTCAATCACACAATCAGACAGATAAGGCATTAAGCGACGATGTGCAAGCCACAAGCCAATAGGCACAACACAAATGACTTGGCATCAACCTACAAACCACTAGATCAAAGCCTAGGGTCAACAGTAGGTCAAACATTCAAAACAGAACATGAAATTTAACATGAATCAACTTCAATCACATCTTGACACAATCCAAAAGGTCTCATATCAATATCATTAACCAAAAGCATTTCATGAACCAAACATGGCAAGGTATGCAAATTGTGACCACATTGTGACATCAGAAGCAATAAATGCACATTAAATAAAAAATTATTCAAATAATCTTGGCAAAATTCATGAGTAAACAGGACATACAACATGATCATCACACAAACAATTAGAGGCATTGGACATCATTAGGCATGGCAATCACATAGCATAAGTCAAGACAAGCACAAGACAAGCACATGTGTGACACCAATTGTCACACCAAGTTAGCATAGGCATAAAACAGCAATGGTAAATGGTAAAAACCT
This sequence comes from Lathyrus oleraceus, assembly GCF_024323335.1. Lineage (NCBI taxonomy): Eukaryota > Viridiplantae > Streptophyta > Magnoliopsida > Fabales > Fabaceae > Lathyrus > Lathyrus oleraceus. The sequence continues at coordinate 394,017,794 of NC_066580.1, read as the reverse complement.
CAAACCAAAGCCAAAACAACACTCAACATGTCTATAAATAGTGTGCAAAATTTCACATTCATTGGATGAGGAACAAGCATTTCACAATCAAATGAAGTTCAAGACAATTTGGGAAGCTCAAATGTGACCAACCAGAATGAAAAATCTCAATTAAATCAGAAATGATCCCAAAAATTTCAACAAAAATCATGAGCAATCATAACATCTATAGCATACATCATACAAAACATCAAGGCAAATGGAGATCAGTTGGCATGGCAAACTCATCAATCAAGTTGAACATCACAAGGTGTGACTCAAATTGTCACACCTAACTTAGCATGATCATAAAACAGCAATGGTAATTGATAAAAATACCAAATCAACACCAAAATGTCAAGCAATGAGTCTAGTTATAGCATGCAAAATTTCATGAGCATTGGATCAAAGACCAGCATTTCACAAATGATATGGCAAAGCAAGGTCAAGAATGCATACATGTTCAAGTATCCTAGCACAAAAAAATATTCAGCCATGCACAATTTATGGAAAAATGATCAAAATATAGTAGACAAAATCAGGATCACAATGCAAAAAATCTCATAATTTTTGGATGAGTTTTCAATTTGTTGTGAATTTTGTAAGGTGATGAAAAAATAAAAAAACATGAAGCATAGCATATGAAATGTATGGAAAATATAATGAAGCATTTAAAAGAAGTGGCATGGCTGGGAATCGAAGTATGTGACAATTCAAACCTACATGCGCGCCAAACACAAAACGTTGGCGTTTTGACCTACAAATCCTAAGCGCGCGCCCTGCCTGGATTCAAAAAATCCGCAGGTAACTCCTATGTGTTCCGCAGGAAATTGTATACGTTTCGCAGGAAATTTCACAGGAAAATCTCCAGCAAAACTGGAGAATGAAGAACACGATGAAGATCATGAAGATCTTCATCCAACTTTTTCCAGATTTTTGCCAAATGCTCCAGAAATGAAAATTAAACACATCATTCAACTTATCATGAATCATATAACAAGAATCCACGAATCATTCATCAAAAAACAACATCAAGCGCATGGATCGAAGGAAACAAAAAATTATCATCCAAACTTTAAATGCACGGATCTTCATGGATATAGCATCATTTTTCTTGATTCAAAGCTCAGATTACTCAGCATATAAAGATCTACATGATAGGCATAATGAATTGCAAAATTAAAGAGGTAAAAAAACCTACCTCTTGATGAGCAGCAACTAAAACCATGTGTTTCCAAGGTCCTTGATGTTCCAATTCTTCTCCAATGTGCTTCTTGAAGTAAGTGATGATGAAATGAAGGCTTGTATGCACACGAATCTAGCTCAAACTTCACTTGCCATGAATGCTTCAATCTTTGCTCATGAACAAAATAGCCACGATTTCTTCTGGATTTTGATCCAAATGTGTTCAAAAACACCTCATGATGATGAACTAAGCAAGAGAAAGTGCGTGTGTTTGCAGAATTTTGGAGAAAAAAGTGAGATAGAATTTTGAGAAAATTTGAAAATCTAGATCTAGAATTGGTAATTGTGATGAAACAGTTAGGATTAAGGCTTTATAGTCCATGCTAATCATGTTTAGGCAATGGTTTAAGCAAATGCCAATGAGATTAGGGACTTTGTGGTGTTTATGCAAAAAATGGATTTTCATGCTTCATGCACCCGATGCACGTGAACAGTGCATGTTCCAGGCTTAAAATAACTTAAAAACCTTCCATGCACATGTTGGAAATGATTTTGTATGCTCATGTTACACCAAAATGAGTTTATGCAATTTTCCACAAAAATCTTCATGAATGAACCAATGCCATGCAAATAAGATTTCATGCCAAATGATTGTATGCTTGGAAAATACATGTTACAAGGATCAATATGCAAAAAGAACCACTCAAATTGTCCTTTTGGTTTGAAAGTTATGCTCATTTGAAGTCTAAACCACACTTTGTCAAGTTTGAACCATATCTCATCAACCACACATGAGAAATTCATGATCTTGGACTTTATGGAAATGGGAGAGAGAGATATCCAACTTTCATGTTGGACAAAGTTTCATTTGAAGCTTTCTTAATGATGTAATATTGAGTTGAAGTTGATCCAAAACCTTTCCATTTTTGGAAACTTTCAAATTACAGGTCACCTGCTATTTTTGGAAAGTCTTGATCTGACTTCAAATTTTTCAATGTTGATGTTTGAAATGTAAAATGAGACTTTTTTCCACATGAATGAGGCATCTCTAACCATCTCCCACCTCCAAATCCATAGTTGAACTGACAGTTGACTTTTGTTGACTTTTTAGGGTTTTAGATGATTTGCACATGGACTGATGAGTCTTGAACCTCCAACACTTGGCCAAATCACTTCAAAATGATCCCTGGGTCACCTGAACTCATTGGAACCACCCTAGGGCTTTGATCTCATGGACTATGCACTTGTTGCCTTGCACAGTTGAATCTCCTGACCAGTCTTACCTGATGACTTGATGGACTATGCAATGAACAATGCAATGAACAATGCAATGTTAATGACCTAAAATGAAAATGTATATACAAATGGGAGGTACAAATTTGAGGTGCTACAGCTGCCCCTATTCAATCAACTGGGAACCCGAACGGATGAGAGCAACGACAGTCAGACCTTCAGGGTAAATAGGGATTGAATACCAAAGAACCGTAGAAATTTGCACTCTGTGGGATATGATACAGGATATTTGCAACAGCAACCAGACAAGACGTTTACCGACGACTCCTGGGGATTTTGATCTTTATCAAAGGAAAGATACCACCAGACGTCAACGGACGAATGGGAAAAACTCAACGTTTATCGACACCAACGGAGAGGTGACCAGACATTAACGAATGACTGGGAAAGACTCGACCAGACGTCAACGGATGAAAGGGAGAAACTCGACGTTTATCGACACCAACGGAGAGGTGACCAGACATCAACGGATGACTGGGAAAGACTCGACTAGACGTCAATGGACGAAAGGGAGAAGCTCGACGTTTATCGACACCAACGGAGAGGTGAATACTTCACTGGGGAAGGAAAACAAATATTTGCAACCGGAAACCAAATAGGACGTTTACCGACGACTCAACCAGACATTTACCGATGACTAGGGAAAATACTCGACATTTACCGACATCGAAAGATGATACTTACCGACATCAAAGAAAGGCGACCAGACATTTACCGATGACTGGGATGAGACTCGACGTTTACCGACATCGAAAGATGATGTTTACCGACATTCAAACAAAGACGACCAGACACTTACCGATGACTGGGGAATAGGGTATACAACCAGACGTCCACGGACGACTAGGCAAAAACTCAACTTTTATCGACACCAACGGAGAGGTGAACTCTGGGGCAAAATTAACACAACCAAACGTCAACGGACGATCCGGAAAAACTCAACATTTATCGATACCAACGGGGAGGTGACTCCTGGGGAAGGGTACAACTATACATCAACAGACGATTAGGAAAAACTCAACATTTATTGACACCAACGGAGAGGTGAACAGACATCAACATATGACCTGTGGGGAAGATACAAGTAGACGTCAACGGACGAATAGGAAAAACTCATCGTCTATCGACACCAACGGAGAGGTGAATTCTGCACTAGGAGAAAGATGTTACGAACATCGAAAGATGATGTTTACCGACATCAACAAAGAAGACCAGGCATTAACGAATGACTGGGGATGGACTCGATGTATACCGACACCGAAAGAATGGTGTTTACCGACACCAAAGAAAGAACACACGCGGGTGTTGACATGACACCTACCGGTATCACGTATGTCGAGGCAAGGCTAAACACTTGCTGGGGATCTCACTGAGGAGAATCAACCTTTCCTTTCACGGACGGGTGAGGAAATAAACCTCTCTGGGAAATATCAATCCTGAATGCTGTCAGGAGCAACTGTAGCCAATGTGCCATACAGATGTTGAACAACGATCCGCCTCTGCCGGGGATATGGTCTGATTAAGTTTCAACACATGAATGCATATGTTTGAATTTTTCTATGGCATAATGCTCCATATTGAATGGAAATGCTACGCGATTTGAGGATGCAATGATCACTACATGCATAATGCAAAATGATGAACTCCGGCTGGGGAGCTAACTGATTAGATACTCCAACTCTGTGGGGAGACTCTGTCTGAGGAATACTCTACAGGGAGTAATACCAACTTCTCAATCATGCTGAAGAATAGCACTGTTGCTGGGGAACGGATAGATTCCACCAGGGAACAAACTTCACTGGACCCCATCCACTCGGGGACTCTGCTAGGGACACAACCAATGCGACTTTACTAGGGACGACCCATCCACGGGTAGAATAAACTCTGCTGGAGATAATTTTCATCGAACCTAATCCACTCGGGGAACCTGCTGGGGAAAATCATCAACACAATCCCTCTGCTAGGGAGATCGGCTAGGGGAAAACCTTCACAACCCTGATGGGGATAAGCATACACAACCCCTGTTGGGGAAAGGCCTACACCACTCTGCTGAGGAAATAATATACCAGGCCACACTGGGGATAGGCATCCACAACCCTGCCGGGGACAAGCGTTCATGACCCCGCTGGGAATAGCAGTACTTCAAACCTGACTGCTGGGGGGGTAAAACCACTCCACTAACACCTTTGTTGGGGATACAACATCCTTCCAACTTGGTGGGGTACTACCAACTTTCCGACTAGCTGGGGATGAACCTACTTCCATGCCTGCTGGGGACTTAACAATCCTTAGCTCTGCTGGGAATAGAAGGCACTATCCACAGACGTGTCTGCAGGGGAGAAAAATAGTTCTGACAGCCTTCAGACCTGCTTGGGGAAACAGCCACTTCCAAGCCTGCTAGGGAATCATCCTCAATCCGGCTGGGGAATTCCTGATCTTGAATGTATGCTGGAGAGACAATTCTCGAACTTGCTCCATCTGCTAGGGAACATCCCCATCCTCTCACACTGCTGAGGAATCAACCATGGCTTAACTGCTTCAGCCAGGAATCAAAGGTAACAACCTGCAAAACAGCACGACATACATGCACCAGGGAATTGCATGGACAAGATACGCACAAGTGTCCTCAACATTCAAAATGATTTTCAAATGTTTTATCTTCCTGCACATTATTGTTTAAGCTTCATGTTTTTATATGTAATGTTTATCAAAAATTCGGACGTTTCTTGCAAACAAAACAGTAAAATAAAAACAAGAGAGCAATTTATCTGAATAACGACTTTTTATTGATTGAAAATGGGACTGAAAAGATGAATACATCGGGAAGCAATTCCTAGAAAGAGGTAATTGCGCACAAAAGGAAAAATTTATCCTAATGGCAATGCGAACACGGCATCCACTATTTCCCAATCCTGTTATAACTCACAGATCATCAGTTTCCTCCCAAATTCCTTGCTTTCTGAGAAGAATGACTGGACCAATCACATCCTTCGAGATGGTAGACCATGAAGTGCGATGAAATACAGATAACTCAGACTGTAGTCTTCGCTTTAATCCCTCTTTTGCCTGGATCGCCCTTTTGGGTTTTCAATCCACCGGGATACCCATTTTTGCCTAAGCCGCCCTTGCGGGTTTTCGACTTACCGGGTGTACAAATTCTTTTCATTTTTATCCCTAACTTTTGCCCGAACCTTTTCTTTTTTTTTTTTGGTTCGCCGGGATGCCCTTTTTTGCCTGGACTATTTTATTCTTTTTGTCTAGCGGGTCAATTTACGCGAAGTATTTTTTGACTACATCTGAGTTAACAGGGGACGGAAAATCTTCACCATCCATAGTTGTAAGCATCAAGGCTCCACCAGAGAAAACCTTCTTCACAACATATGGACCTTCATAATTAGGAGTCCATTTGCCCCTGTTATCTGTACCGGGAGGAAGGATCCTCTTCAAAACTAGATCACCAGTCTGGTAGCTTCGAGGACGCACTTTCTATTCAAAGGCTCTCTTCATCCTTCTCGGATATAACTGCCCATGGCATACAGCTGCTAACCGTCTTTCTTCGATAAGGCTCAACTCATTAAACCTTGTTCGAATCCACTCAGCTTCGTCAAGCTTGACATCCAACAAAACTCTCAGATAAGGAATCTCCACTTCAACAGGTAGGACAACTTCCATACCATATACAAAGGAATAGGGGGTTGCCCCGGTCGACGTACGCACTGAAGTACGGTACCCATGCAAAGCGAAAGGCAGCATCTCATGCCAATCCTTGTACGTCACGACCATCTTCTGTACAATATTCTTGATATTCTTGTTCGCCGCCTCTACAGCACCATTCATCTTCGGTCTGTAAGGAGAAGATTTGTGATGTTCAATCTTGAAACCTTTGCAAAGCTCCTTCATCATTTTGTTATTGAGATTCGAACCATTATCAGTAATGATCCTCTCAGGAACCCCATAACGACAGATGATTTCCTTCTTGATGAACCGGGCAACCACTTGTTTGGTAACGTTAGCATAGGAAGCTGCTTCCACCCACTTGGTGAAGTAATCAATCGCAACCAGGATGAAGCGATGTCCATTAGAAGCAGTGGGCTCAATCTTCCCATTCATATCAATCCCCCACATGGCGAACGGCCAAGGCGAGTTCATGACATTCAGAGGGCTTGGTGGTACATGCACCTTATCAGCATAGATTTGACACTTATGGCACTTCCGAGCGTATTTGAAACAATCGGATTCCATAGTCATCCAGTAATAACCGGCTCTCAACAATTTCTTGGACATTGCATGACCACCAGCATGAGTACCAAACGAACCCTCATGCACTTCTTGCATCAACATGTCTGCTTCGTGTCTATCCACGCATCTGAGCAGAACCATGTCAAAATTCCTCTTATACAGCACATCATCCTGATTCAAATAAAAGCTTCCAGCTAGCCTTCTCAGGGTTTTCTTGTCATTCTTTGACGCACCTTCAGGATACTCCTGGCTCTTGAGGAAGTTCTTGATATCATAGTACCACGGTTTCTCATCAACAACAGACTCGGCTGCAAACACATACGCAGGCCTCTCGAGTCGATTCACCGCAACATGTGGCACATGATTCCACCAATGAACTTTGATCATAGAAGACAAAGTAGCCAAGGCATCAGCCATCTGATTTTCATCCCGGGGGACATGATACAACTTCACCTTTTTGAAGAACGTCAGTATTCTCCTAGTGTAATCTCTATAAGGAATCAAATGCGGTTGATTGGTATTCCAATCTCCATTGACCTGGTTGATCACTAGAGCGGAATCTCCATAAATGTCAAGTGTTTTGATCCTCAGATCGATGGCTTCTTCTATCCCCATTATGCAAGCCTCATACTCAGCCTCATTGTTGGTGACGTCAAAAGTCAGCCTGGCAGAAAAAGGTATATGAGCACCTTTTGGATTGATAAGCACTGCCCCAACACCGTTACCGTTCACATTCACAGCCCCATCAAACATCAACGTCCACTTGTCATCAGGATCCGGTCCTTCCACGACAAAAGGCTTTTCACAATCTTTCATCTTAAGATACATGATGTCTTCATCAGGGAATTCAAACATCATCGGCTGATAGTCATCGATCGGTTGCTCGGCGAGGTAGTCTGACAGAATACTACCTTTGATGGCCTTCTGCGACGTGTGCTGGATATCATACTCTGTTAAGATCATCTGCCAACGGGCAACACGTCCAGTGAGAGCCGGCTTCTCAAAGATGTATTTTACTGGATCCATCTTAGAAATCAATAAGGTAGTATGGTTCAACATATACTGCCTCAGTCGGCGAGCAGCCCAGGACAAAGCACAACAAGTTTTCTCAAGCTGTGAATATTTGATTTCACAGTCGGTAAACTTTTTGCTAAGGTAGTATATGGCATGCTCTTTTTGACCAGACTCGTCACGCTGTCCCAATACACACCCCATCGAGTTCTCAGTCACTGATAGGTACATTATCAGAGGTCTCCCAGGAACTGGAGGTATGAGGATTGGAGTTTCTGTAAATACTCTTTTATCTTGTCAAAAGCTTTTTGACAATCATCGTTCCACCTGATTGCTTGATTCTTTCTTTGCAATTTGAATATTGGTTCACACGTGGCAGTTAGGTGAGATACGAACCGTGCAATGTAGTTCAACCTCCCTAAAAACCCACGAACCTGCTTTTCAGTTTTCGGTTCAGGCATTTCTTGTATAGCTTTGACTTTTGCTGGATCAACCTCAATCCCCTTCTCACTGACAATGAAACCTAACAGCTTACCGGATCGCACACCAAACGTACACTTGTTTGGATTCAACCTCAGTTTGAACTTTCTCAGCCGGTCAAACAACTTCTGCAAATTTACCAGGTGCTCCTCTTCTGTCTGCGACTTCACAATCATATCATCCACGTACACTTCAATCTCTTTGTGCATCATGTCATGAAAGAGAGTCGTCATAGCCCTCTGATAGGTAGCACCGGCATTCTTCAGCCCAAATGGCATCACCTTATAGAAAAACGTACCCCAAGGTGTAATGAATGTCGTCTTTTCCATGTCTTCTGGCGCCATCTTGATCTGATTATAGCCAGAGAATCCATCCATGAAAGAGAAAACCGAGGATTGAGCCGTATTATCAACCAATACATCAATGTGAGGTAATGGGAAATCATCTTTCGGACTCGCCCTATTCAAATCCTGGTAATCGACACACATTTTGACTTTGCCATCCTTCTTCGGTACGGGAACTATGTTGGCCACCCATGGGGGATAAGTAGTCACTGACAAGAAACCCGCGTCGAACTGCTTCTGAACTTCTTCCTTGATCTTAACAGCCATATCAGGACTCGTTCTCCGAAGCTTCTGCTTGACTGAAGAACAATCTTCTCTGAGAGGTAGTCTATGCACCACAATATCGGTATCCAACCCAGGCATATCTTGATACGACCAGGCAAATATCTCCACATACTCTCTCAGCATCTCAATCAACCTGCTCTTGACATCTTCCTTCAAAGCAACCCCTATCTTAATATCTTTTCTGGCGTCCTCAGTACCAAGATTAACAATCTCCAACTCCTGCTGATGAGGTTGGATGACCCTTTCCTCTTGCTTCAACAATCTGACCAATTCTTTAGGAAGTTCACAATCTTCCTCACTCTCCTCTTCAGCTTGGTAGATGGGATTATTGAAATCATACTGAGCCATAATAGAATTGTTCATAGTGGATTCCATGAGATCACTTCTACATGTTTAATGCTTTATTTTAGAAAAAGAGTTCAAGAAAGTCACAAAAAACAAAAACATTGCCCTTTTTATTTTTTTGAAAATGAAAACAAAAATAGAAAGACAGGGATCACAAAATTGTTTGCAAAACGTCCTTTATTAATGATATCATTCAAAAAACATGATGAGGCCCTACAATGAACCACTACGCCTTGGGCAGAACATAGGGTTTTGTGCAAAATGAAAAAACAAAAGAAAATTACTCTGTTTGAAGAGTAAGTTGGACCACATCTTCTGCCGTCCAGTTGTTGATCGACTCCCCTGGTGCACACGGGCGAACCCAGTTGTCCAGATCACAATCACTGTCACCGTCTTCACTACTGGCTGCAAAGACATCACCGTGATTCATCAGCGCAGCGCTGGTAAAGATACTCGGACCTGTCTGCACACCCTACTCCGCCTGGAGAGGTTGATAACCAATTCCGAACTTGTCTTCTTTGACAGGCAAGTCCACCATCTTGCCCCAGCCTTCAGCCTTACCAGAGTTGACAACATCCATGGCCTGCTTGTACGATGCAATTGAGGCACTTGGCTTCTTCTGCTCAGCAAAAGCCACCCTCTCAAGAGCCACAGTCTCGAACGCCTGGCATAAAGTTTCATGGATCTCCCCATCCACCTCTACATACTTGAAAGAGGATAGGTGACTCACCAGAATGTCTTCTTCACCACACATAGTCACAATCTGACCGTTCCAGACATACTTCAACTTCTGGTGGAGAGTTGACGAAACTGCCCCAGCTGCGTGAATCCAAGGACGCCCCAATAAACAACTATATGCTGGCTGGATGTCCATCACATAAAAGATGATATCAAATACCTCCGGGCCAATCTTCACCGGCAAGGTGACTTCACCAAAAACAGACCGTTTGGGTCCATCAAATGCACGCACAATCAGATCACTCGGAGTGAGGACAACCCCTTCAACATCAATCTTACCCAGAATCTTCTTAGGCAGCACATTCAGTGACGAGCCAGTGTCTACCAACACATGTGACAACACTGCACCCTTGCACTCCATAGTGATGTGTAGGGCCTTGTTATGGTTACGTCCTTCAGGCGTCAAGTCCAAATCTGTGAATCCCACACCATGCCTGGTACTCACATTAGCAATCACGCCCTCCAACTGGTTGACAGAAATCTCCTGAGGCACGTAAGCCAGATTCAGCATCTTCAACAGGGCATTACGGTGTGCCTCAGAGCACAGAAGCAATGAGAGTATGGAAATCTTGGACGGAGTCTGATTCAGCTGATCTACAATCTTGTAGTCACTCTTCTTGATTATTTTCATGAACTCCTCCACATCTTTCTCAAACGAGCCCTCAGGCGCCTCCTTCTGAGCAGGTTCTTCATCAACCAAAGCCTGTTTACCCTTAGCTTTGGCGAGAGCCTCAGCATTGTTATCTCTCAACGGTTGGGGAGCAAACAAGCGACCACTTCTAGTGAAACCTCCGGGTCCCCCAACATTGTCCACAACTGGACCAACGACCACAGGAACCCTACTCGGCAACCCAATAGTCACAGGAGCTTGATTAACCGGCCCAACCCGACTTTCAGCCCTTCGGTTACTGCGATAAGCGTTGTCATACTTCCACGGCACGGCCCTACTATCAACATCCCTTCTTCCCGAAGCAACAACAGTAGTTGGAGCACTGACGGTTACAGAAGCTGGAATGGTAACAGGAGTACCACCAATTGTAGGCGCACTTACAACCCTCTGGCCACGTCCCTCGGACGGTTTGAAGTAAATGGTGACGGTTGACACCACGCCACGATCTCTAACAGCCCGACTGAACTGTAAACAACCCTCATCAATCAGATTCTGAATACCAGCCCTCAACTGTATACAACCATTCTCTGACTCTACACATTCTGCACAATCATGCCCACAGCCTGGGAATACGCCCCCATTCAACAAACGGTCCTTCACAACAACCAACGGAGTCTGAATCTCCTCAACACTGACCACCAAATCGTTAGCTTTACCATCTTCCAAATTGTTCACTCTGTGTGCACCATGCTGAGGCATAGGGTTGTTCACAACATTCGGCACAGGAGCAAAATTGATAGTTTTAGCGTCAATTAGGTCCTGGACCTTATGATGAAAAGCCCGGAAGTTCTCAATATGGTGCCCCGGTGCACCAGAATGGAAATCACAACGCACGTTGGCATCATACCCAGGTGGTATTTTTGAAAACGGAGCCATGGTACACAATTCCACGAATCCCAATCTGAGCAACTCAGGCAGCAACTCAACATAGGTCATCGGTAACGGGTCAAAACGTCGATCAGGCATCCTCTGTCTAGGTTGATACGGACGTTGCTGTTGTTGTTGTTGTTGTTGTGGTTGTTGAACCCTTTGTTGTTGCTGTTGACGAGGCTGAGGTGCTGGGATTGTTACAGCAGCAACCTGGCGATACTGATTTCTGTTTGTACTCCTTCGATGTTGCACAACATTGGTTTCCCCCTCTCTCCTACGAGGTGCCCCAGCAAATGGTTTCTTGGAAGACGAGGAACCCATATCCTGAATCTTTCCAGCTTTGATCAGGCTTTCTGTCCTCTCCCCACATATTACAACGTCCGAGAAACTACCGAATGGGCAACTTCCCATCCGGTCCATGAATACTCCTTGTAAAGTTCCAATGAACATGTCAGTCAACTCCCTTTCCAGCATAGGGGGTTGTACTCTTGCGGCCAACTCACGCCACCTCTAGGCGTACTTCTTGAAGCTTTCATCAGATTTTTGACAAAGACTCTGCAACTGAGTCCGGCTCGGCGCCATGTCCATATTATGTTTGTACTGCCTCAAGAAGGCCTCCCCCAAATCTCTCCAATTTCGGATAGAATCTCTCTTTAGCTCCATGTACCAATCCAAGGAAGCCCCAGACAAGCTATCTTGGAAGAAGTACATCCACATTTTCTCATCATCTGTGTAAGCAGAGATCTTTCGGTAATACGCCTGCACATGGGTGCGAGGACAAGAAGTACCGTTGTATTTATCAAATGAGGGCGCTTTGAATTTGTAGGGAATCCTCAAACCTTCCACCAAACCCATATTTGTAACATCAAAACCCAGGGAGTTCTGACATTCCATAGCTCAGATTTTCTCAGCAAGGGCATCAACTTTCCGATCCCTCTCTTCAACCCTCACTGCATCATCGTCTTCACTGAGGAGTGTGAACATATCCTCCTGCCTGTCAACAAGCGGAGCAGGATGACGAATCGGAGCCCGGGTAGCTCTGGCATTAACAGTCTCTGCAGCAAGAGGTTGTCCGTTGATTCTGATACCCCTCAATTCATCCCCTACAGCGTAGTCATTGGCGGGAGCAGCAGCAGCAACATTCTCATGAACCGGGACACCCACTGGTGAAGCACGGTTGGATGGAGGAATCACGGCTTCCTGTCTCTTGGCTAAGGCACGCAACTCCTCTTGCCCCTGAACGACCCCTTGTATCATTGTCATGAATTGGGCCATGTTAGCCCTCATCTCGGCCAATTCTGCTTGAACTTGGTCCATGTTCCTCTGTTGATTTAATCTGGTTGAGTAACGGTGCGGTTGTTGATCAGCTATCCTGCCTGACACAAGAACCAGAGTGAGAAGTCTCGATCAAGAACACCTGTAATGCAAGAATGATATGTGTATGATGCGTGTGATGCGTATGCAGGTTAACTTTTCTTTTTCTATGCATTATTATTTTTATTTTATTTTTAAAATAAACATGCTATGATGCAAATGATGGAGCCATGACTGGTCGACTGAGTATCACGCGGCACGGGATCAAAGCTTCGGCCTGAATTCCGAACCGCAAAGTCATCTGAGACCCAAAATCATCTGAGCAAGTACCCTCAAATTCAGCCCAGGGATCCGAAATAAACAGAACCCTCTGATCAATACTAGGGTCAAACCTCCGGCGTCCAGAAATAAAGATCCATAAATCCGGCTTAAGGTCACCAACACAGCATCACTGGCAGAAACCTGTACTTGCAAGAATCAAACCCTCCCCTCACAGGTGAATTCTAACAAGGTCATCCTAAGGCGGACAATGGTCTCGACAATCGGGCAAAGATACTCAACGGGTTTGCCCTTTCGGGTGTGCCGTTGTAGCTCTCTTAAGATCGTCTAAACCAAAGATCCGGGAAAGATCGGTTACCGAAGTCAATAGCTCAGATGAGGTGAATCAACCAAAGTGGATACTCCACAAAGGAAGAGCACTCTCAAATAAACCTCGTCCGACTTATGGTATGTCACGTCGCCAAAAACATGTTGACCTAACATGAGAGGCAACATGAGACCACACTAATCCTAGGTGTATACTCGGGCCTGGGTTTTAGCCCCACTCAGAACACCCACCCCAAATCAGAGGAACCACCTGTACAGAAGACAACACAATGATAGTATGATGCATGCAAACATTTATGCAAATATATACAGAACATAATAATCATAAATGCAATAAATGAAAGAGCAAAAGCAACCTAAACCCTATCCTAGAGAGCACTAGGAGAGACTCGCTTAGGGAAGATGGACCAGCAAGAGGTCAACTTCTCTACGTCCCCAGCAGGGTCGCCAGCTGTCGCATTACGCAAAAAACCGGCTGGAAAACGAAACAACAGAGCCGCCACCGTGCGTTATTTATCCCAAAAGAGGGAAAGGAAACGCTCGAAGTAAACCTGGAAAAGACATGGTCTCGCGACCAGAGAGAGATTGGATCGGGAGTCGGTTATGTGAAGGGAAGGTATTAGCACCCCTACGCATCCGTCGTACTCGATGGGATCCACGCACAAAAGAAAGGATAAGGTTGCTAGAAACTGCTCAAACATCACACAAGGCTGGACGGAACACAGAAAGACAACAGAAAATAACTCAGCAGGATATCGCATCCTGGGCCTACGTAGTCTGTCAAGCACAGACATCAGAGTCAACGTAGTTCGGGACAGGGGAAAACGTGCTCGCTAGGATGTCGTATCCTATGCATACGTATCTTCTCGGACTAGAGAAGAATCAGAGCACTCGTAGCTCGGCTAACGCACGCCAAACAAAACACAAACAGGAAACCGACAGTCAATCGCTTGACTTACGTCAGACTCCACACAAATAGGCAAACATGGAAACCGAATGCCAATCGCTAGACTTACATCAGACTCCGAACCAACAAACACACACACAGGAAACCGACTGCCAATCGCTGGACTTATGTCAGACTCCAACAAGCAAACAAGACACAGGAAACCAACTGCCAATCGCTGGACTTACGTCAAACTCCAACAAACACAAAGGGGTTGAAAAAGAAAAAGGGCGCCCGGAGAGATCAGCTCATCTCCTGCCTACGTACCTCATCTGGTATGAGGATCAGGGCGACGTAGTTTCCCTACGCAGGGAAAGAACTTCTAACCTAACTAGAGACTGGCAAATGACAAACTAGAAGGGAGACTAACTCGAGCCTAATAGTTATCATGTAAGTTCACTATGGTCCTAGGTTGAGGTTTCTATCTAACTTGCACAGGGAGCAAGCTATCCTAGACAGCACAGGCAAATGCATACAAGCACAAAAAGCAATCACACACACTATATGCACATAATTGGGTTCATACAAAGCTAGGCTGTGAAACACAAGCCAACTGGAATCGGGTGTAGTTAGCTCTTAACCCTAACATTGAGAGTTAGGGTGAAGCTGATGAAATGGGAAGTGAGGGTAAGACCTCACAGCTCTTATCCCAGGCCTGGGAGAGCTTCAGACAAATGAAAGTGTGGGAGTTCAAAAAGTAGGAACTCTTCTCCACATATGACTGACACAACAAAGATCTTGAGTTAATATCCACAATGCATCAACACATGGTGTGTGAGCAAAGTGAATGACACACTGAATAGCAGGAGATGGATTACACATCTCTTTTCTCTGCCAATTGCCTCATAAGAGGACTTTTCCTGCTTGGCACAAAGATAAACAAACACAAGCATTGCCTCTTAAGGAGGGCTTCAGACAGGTGCCTGCCCACATAACAGGACAGGTCTTCCAGACTACATGAAGTCAGAGAGTTATACCTCAGTGGTTAAGCAATCAAGCAAAGCAAAAGCAAGTTTAAAAGAACTCAAAGAAACTTAAGTACCTCAAAAAAATCTAAACCAATCAGTTTACAAGTCAAACAATCAAACAGACAACAGTCAATCACACAATCAGACAGATAAGGCATTAAGCAACGATGTGCAAGCCACAAGCCAATAGGCACAACACAAATGACTTGGCATCAACCTACAAAACAACATAAGGTTAGCCAATCATCAACCAATTAATCAACTCAAATGAGTGAACCACTTCAATCATGGCAATGTGCTTCTTAACCTGAAATCCACAATCCAAACAGTGAGTCCAAACCACTAGGTCAAAGCCTTGGGTCAACAGTAGGTCAAACATTCAAAACAGAACATGAAATTTAACATGAATCAACTTCAATCACATCTTGACACAATCCAAAAGGTCTCATATCAATATCGTTAACCAAAAGCATTTCATGAACCAAACATGGCAAGGTATGCAAATTGTGACCACATTGTGACATCAGAAGCAATAAATGCACATTAAATCAAAAATGATTCAAATAATCTTGGAAAAATTCATGAGTAAACAGAACGTAAAACATGATCATCACACAAAAAATTAGAGGCATTTGACATCATTAGGCATGAAAATCACATAGCATAAGTCAAGACAAGCACAAGACAAGCACATGTGTGACACCAATTATCACACCAAGTTAGCATAGGCATAAAACAGCAATGATAAATGGTAAAAACCTCAAACCAAAGCCAAAACAACACTCAACATGTCTAGAAATAGTGTGCAAAATTTCACATTCATTGGATAAGGAACAAGCATTTCACAATCAAATGAAGTTCAAGACAATTTGGGAAGCTCAAATGTGACCAACCAGAATGAAAAATCTCGATTAAATCAGAAATGATCCCAAAAATTCCAACAAATATCATGAGCAATCATAACATCTATAGCATACATCATACAAAACATCAAGGCAAATGGAGATCATTAGGCATGGCAAACTCATCAATCAAGTTGAACATCACAAGGTGTGACAACAATTGTCACACCTAACTTAGCATGATCATAAAACAGCAATGGTAATTGATAAAAATACCAAACCAACACCAAAATGTCAAGCAACGAGTCTAGTTATAGCATGCACAATTTCATGAGCACTGGATCAAAGACCAGCATTTCACAAATGATATGGCAAAGCAAGGTCAAGAATGCATACATGTTCAAGTATCCTAGCACAAAAAATATTCAGCCATGCACAATTTATGAAAAAATGATCAAAATATAGTAGACAAAATCAGGATCACAATGCAAAAAATCTCATAATTTTTGGATGAGTTTTCAATTTGTTGTGAATTTTGTAAGGTGATGAAAAAATAAAAAAAACATGAAGCATAGCATATGAAATGTATGGAAAATATAATGAAGCATTTGAAAGAAGTGGCACGGCTGGGAATCGAAGTATGTGACAATTCAAACCTACATGCGCGCCAAACACAAAACGCTGGCGTTTTGACCTACAAACCCTAAGCGCGCGCCCTGCCTGGATTCAAAAATTCCGCAGGTAACTCCTATGCGTTCCGCAGGAAATTGTATACGTTTCGCAGGAAATTTCGCAGGAAAATCTCCAGCAAAACTGGAGAATGAAGAACACGATGAAGATCATGAAGATCTTCATCCAACTTTTTCCAGATTTTTGCCAAATGCTCCAGAAATGAAAATTAAACACATCATTCAACTTATCATGCATCATATAACCAGAATCCACGAATCATTCATCAAAAAACAACATCAAGCGCATGGATTGAAGGAAATAAAAAATTATCATCCAAACTTTAAATGCACGGATCTTCATGGATATAACATCATTTTTCTTGATTCAAAGCTCAGATTACTCAGCATACAAAGATCTACATGATAGGCATAACGAATTGCAAA
Source organism: Lathyrus oleraceus (assembly GCF_024323335.1). Taxonomy (NCBI): domain Eukaryota; kingdom Viridiplantae; phylum Streptophyta; class Magnoliopsida; order Fabales; family Fabaceae; genus Lathyrus; species Lathyrus oleraceus. The sequence goes on along the minus strand of NC_066580.1, from coordinate 394,000,525 downwards.
ATTAAAGAGGTCAAAAAACCTACCTCTTGATGAGCAGCAACTAAAACCACGTGTTTCCAAGGTCCTTGATGTTCCAATTCTTCTCCAATGTGCTTCTTGAAGTAAGTGATGATGAAATGAAGGCTTGTATGCACACGAATCTAGCTCAAACTTCACTTGCCATGAATGCTTCAATCTTTGCTCATGAACAAAACAGCCACGATTTCTTCTGGATTTTGATCCAAATGTGTTCAAAAACACCTCATGATGATGAATTAAGCAAGAGAAAGTGCTTGTGTTTGCAGAATTTTGGAGAAAAAAGTGAGAGAGAATTTTGAGAAAATTTGAAAATCTAGATCTAGAATTGGAAATTGTGATGAAACATTTAGGATTAAGGCTTTATAGTTCATGCTAATCATGTTTAGGCAATGGTTTAAGCAAATGCCAATGAGGTTAGGGACTTTGTGGTGTTTATGCAAAAAAATTGATTTTCATGCTTCATGCACCCCATGCACGTGAACAGTGCATGTTCAAGGCTTAAAATGACTTAAAAACCTTCCATGCACATGTTGGAAATGATTTGGTATGCTCATGTTCACCAAAATGAGTTTATGCAATTTTCCACAAAAATCTTCATGAATGAACCAATGCCATGCAAATAAGATTTCATGCCAAATGATTGTATGCTTGGAAAATACATGTTACAAGGATCAATGTGGAAAAAGAACCACTCAAATTGGCCTTTTGGTTTGAAAGTTATGCTCATTTGAAGTCTAAACCACACTTTGTCAAGTTTAAACCATATCTCATCAACCACACATGAGAAATTCATGATCTCTGACTTTTTGGAAATGGGAGAGAAATATATCCAACTTTCATGTTGGACAAAATTTCATTTGAAGCATTCTTGATGATGTAATATTGAGTTGAAGTTGATCCAAAACCTTTCCATTTTTGGAAACTTTCAAATTATAGGTCACCTGCTATTTTTGGAAAGTCTTGATCTGACTTCAAATTCTTCAATGTTGATGTTTGAAATGTCAAATGAGAATTTTTTCCACATGAATGAGGCATCTCTAACCATCTCCCACCTCCAAATCCATAGTTGAACTGACAGTTGACTTTTGTTGACTTTTTAGGGTTTCAGATGATTTGCACATGGACTGATGAGTCTTGAACCTCCAACACTTGGCCAAATCACTTCAAAATGATCCCTGGGTCACCTGAACTCATTGGAACCACCCTAGGGCTTTGATCTCATGGACTATGCACTTGTTGCCTTGCACAGTTGAATCTCCTGACTAGTCTTGCATGATGACTTGATGGACTATGCAATGAACAATGCAATGTTAATGACCTAAAATGAAAATGTATATACAAATGGGAGGTGCAAATTTGAGGTGCTACAACATGAGTAAGTCGACCATTTGATTTTATCACAATATCCTCAATGCATACTTGCATGAAATCTTCAAAAAAATCATGGAACATTGAGTTCATTACCCTCTGATATGTCGCTCCGGCATTTTTTAGGCCGAATGGCATGACAACCCACTCATATGTACCTAAGGATCCTGGGCATCGAAACGCCATCTTAAGCATATCTTGCTCTGCAATAAAAAATTGGTTATATCCAGAATAACCATCTAACATACTTAAATATTCAAAACCAGCGGCAGAATCGACCAACATTTCTGCTATGGGCATGGCGTACTCATCTTTGGGGGTAGCAACATTTAGATCTCTAAAGTCAATGCATACTCTTAAAGACCCATTTTTCTTAATTACTGGCACAATATTGGCCAACCATTCAACATACCTTGTAGTTTGTATAAACTTGCTTTTGAGGAGCCTTTCTATCTCAGCTTTTATCTTTGCCATGATCTCTGGTGCGAAACGCCTAGGCGTTTGCTTTACTATCTTTGTTCCAACTTTTATTGGCAGTTTTAGCTCTACCGAATCCCTACTTAAACCAGAAATTTCGTTATAATCCCAAGCAAAAGAATCCTTAAATTCTTTCAGTAGAGATATTACCTCGGATTTTAACTCTTTGTCGATGTTGGCACTGATGTATGTTGGCCTTGTGTCGCCATTTTTGCCAAGGTCGACATCTTCTAAGGGGTCTTTTGGTCGCATCTTTTCTGGCGCCTTTGGATCTTTCTCAAACCCTAAAGATTCATCGTCATAAATGCATTCCAAACACTGCATCTTAACATTCCCTTTAGCCAAAACTGGCTTATCTGGAGGCCCTGGCTCAATAGCCAAATTACCTTATTTCTTTAACACATAGGCTTCGACAACCATGTTCTCTTCATCCTCTAGGGCCGATTTTATTCTGTTCTAGGCAACGTATGCTGAAATCCTTTTTAGAGCTTCTAGATCAGTCATCATCAGTGACATCCCCCCAGCCTGTCGGTCGGATATCTGCACAGGGTGGATCATCTAAACGTTTCACATCCCAAATGAAGCCATGAGAGTCGTGCAAAGTTAGAGAAAAAAAAGCTTCACTCAGACTAGCATACACATCCTCAGCTGGCAAACAAGGATAAATGTTAGCCAGCTTTCTCTCGAATTCCTTCTTGCCGACATTGTTCACGTCAGCCATGAAGTAACCTTGATCAGCTTCGATATTTTCGACCACTCCATCTTCTCTCCAAATCACCAATCTTTGATGTGCTGAAGATGCTACAACTCCGACACCATGGAGCCATTCTCTACCGACTAGCAAATTGTAACTTGGCTTAGCATCTATTACCATAAACAGTGTCGGTCTAGTTATTGAACCAACAGTGATATTCACCATGATCACATCCATGGTGCTTTTTGTCTTGCCCCCGTAGTCAGACAAGACCACGTCGTTGGATTTAATACTGAGTATCATACTTGCCAATCTTCCTCAGTATATGGTGTGGCATGATGTTAACAGTGGCGCCACAATCCACCAACACTTTGTTGATAGTCACACCTTCCACTTTGGCCCTAATCAACAAAGGTTTCAAATGATTTTTCATAGTCATCGTAGGCCTTTCAAAAATTATTTCTTGGCTCTCAGCAGAACCATCATTCAATATAAAGTAACATCTTGGCTTATGTAACACCATTTCTTCATCGTCGGCATCATCTACCGACTCCTCCACCTCAGTCACACAATTATATTCTCGTGGTAGAATTGACACCACGTTGACTAAGATGTCCAAACTTGCTTCCGATTCTGAATTGAAGTCATCAGTAACCTCATCAAAACTTTTTTCAGTTGGTCGGCAAACATACTCTCTGATTCGTTCCTTAGCTGCCGTGTTGACCTTCACAATAACTTTCTTTCCAGCATTCGCCCCACTAGCCATGTCGTTACTATCTATTCCTCTAGCAGCCTCTCTTTCAGCGTGCTTGCGGCGCTGAAAACGTCTCCATTGAGTTCTCGACATGGGGTTCTTCCCCAAATAATTTTCAGAGACGTGAGTCCTTTTCTCAGACTTGTCCTCACGCCTGTAGTTAATTGCTAAACCTCCTCTGGCGGCAGCAACACCTTGTGGGGTTTCTTGTTTTCCCTGAGCCTTGATCCAGGTGCCTCTAGGAGCACTTGTCGATGGTACGAAGCTCCTAGGCCTCGCCTGAGCATTTTCCACAGCCTTCTTTGGGACTCTTTCATTCTGGCACTCTCTGTTGAGCCTACTTCTTTTGCTTTTACCCAATTGTAGCTTCTGGAAATTTTCAGCAGCTACTTTGTTGGTGACAACACCACATCTAGGGCATAAGTAGACTTGTGAACCCTTATTCTTGCAGCGACACATGAATTCTACCAAATCTTCATCAGCCCTTGGGTAGACTTCAGCTATGTCGACATTTGGGCTTTCACCAGTTTGCTCTAGCATGTCGGCCTCATCATATTCAGTGATCTTGACCATGTTGATCTCGACTGACTCAACGAATAGAGCTTCCTCCTGGTGGAGGGGGTCAACGTCGATATTCATTTTGCGGCCAACAAATTTCAACCTGCCTTCTTGAATTGATTTCTGAACTAGATCCCTGAAAATATAACAATTACAGGTATTATGACCAAGATGATTATGATACTTACAAAATCCTCTTTTCTGTCTTTGTTCTAATGGTGGTATTTTAGTACCATGTGGCACCACCATTTGACCATCTTTAACTAACAAATTGAAAATTTCCTCACACTTTGTCACGTCAAATGTATAAGTTTTTGAAGGGAATATTGAATTGTTTTCGATAGGATTTTTCCCTTGTGCAGGAAGTAATAATCGACACTCATAAGCAGACCCTGGCTTTAACTCAGCTACGTCAATTTCTAATTCGGTCGATGAGGCATAATTAGCCTCGTATATTGGATCTATCGTGTCATAGTCGACAAATGCTACTTTTTCTTTCTTATCCTTATTGTGTCTAACCTTTTCTAACCTTAGTCGTTCTAGATGTCAAACTCTATCAGCCAATTGTGGCTTACTCTTTACAAAGGTTGGTTCTATTTTCTTCCTAATGGAATAATCTAACCCCCCAGCAGCCATTTGAACAAGTTCATGTTCTGGTACTTGCGTAAAGCACCTGGCCTTTAATGATCTAAATCTGTTCAGATAATCATCAATACTCTCACCAAACCTTATCTTAATGCTAGACAATTCTGTCAAACTAATTTTGGAGTGTCCTTCGTAAAACTGTTCATGGAACTTCTTTTCTAACTTTGCCCACAAATCAATCGAACTTGGGGCCAAAGAAGTGAACCATGTGAAGGCAGCCTTAGTCAGAGACTCTATTAAATATCTGGCAATATGCTCTATTGTCGACTCACCAGATTCTCCCCCAAACTTAGTGTATTTAGGCACTTTCATTCCTCTAGGTGCCTCGGTTTGGAGAATAAATTTAGCCATCGGGGAAGCATATAGTGGCCTTTGCAATGAGGCACTCATACCATTCCTAGCCATAATCCTTTCGACAATAGTTGTCAAATTATTTTCTACTGCTAAGTCTTCTTGTCGGTGTTGATCGACAATTTGATCAGCATCCTGATGTCGGTTAACCAACACCATCTGGTTACGTCCTGCTACTCCTGATTCAACGCCCTGATTTTGTTGGGGTCTAAGGATTTGTCCCTCATGGACTGTCTCATCTTCTTTTGCCCCTATCTCCACTTGAACAGGAATTGTTTGTCTGACCACTTGTGCCATCTGTCGAGCCGGTGCCCCCAAAAAGTTACACAAGTGTGTCAATTGATTAGCCACCTGCCAATTTGTTTCAGTAGATTCCTATATCACAGGATTAAAGACTGTACCTATTTGATTAGTTAACATATTAACCAACTCATGGTTACTATCATCCATTTGTCACCTCAACACCGCTATTGAAGTGTTCGACAGCGACATGGTTCTATTCTGAGTATTATTCCTATTCTGAGCATTGCCCCCTTGCGCTGAGGTAAAGGAATTGATGCTCCAGCCGCACCCGTAGTCGACATCGTTGAGGTTGCACTTGTCATCGGAGACAAAGTTGCAACCTGTGAGACTACAGTTTCTATAGTGGATAAAGTCCCTTGTGGCACTTCATCTGTATTAGAGTTTGACATTTTCACAGTTTCTTGTGGCCTACTATATAGTTTGCCACTTCTAAGTTTCATGCAATTTCATAATTACACTAGCACTGGTCCCAATGGGCGTGCGATTTTGTTTACTGTGGAAATTGGTAAACAACCGTTGGTCCTTCCTAAGCTTTAAAACTAAGGGTTACTTGCAGGATCGACCAGTTGATCCAAAGACATGTGCTAGTGTGATAGGGTCACTTATTCATTTCTACAGACAATTAACTTTGTGAGAAACGACTTCTAACAAAGTATTGAACAAGCACAGGTTTTTTCCACACAAAATGATAATGATGCTATATCCTATGGGTGACTCGTGATCGACAGCACTACAACATTCAAAAGACGTACACGACGAACACGCTTTTGGTGAATTCTATTATCGTAATAGAATCAGTGTCGACAACATAGACGACAACGTAAAACGATAACTCAAATTTAAATGAAATTAAAATAAAGTGTTCAACAGGAACAATTGAAAAATAAGGAAGTTGCATTGAAATAAATGTGGTGATTCACGTACATAGCACTCTTAAAAAGTCTTGCTTCCTCGCACTGGGAATGAGAAGTTTTTTACAAGTGATTTTGGTACAAAGTGAACACCCCGAGTCCTCTGTGGGATCTCCTATTTATAATAAACTAAAGAAACTGCCTACATGCAAAACTTCTTAAACTAACAGACGTCGTGCCACACGATCTACAAACTGCTCCATAATCTGGCGCTTATTCTCCCTGTAACTACTAGTTATTTTGAAGTTCAAACTTCTCCCGCTCAGGTATTTAGGTCGACACCGTCTCCTATGTGTTTGACACAACCAAGAATTTCTTAAGTCCCAATCTTCAGTTCAGTCGACAGAATGGATTTCGACCAAACATGATTCTTCTGTCGGTTGCATCTTCTAGTAACTTTTGGTTTTCTCAGCTCTTGTTTATCTTGGGCTTTCAATCCTCCCCTTGGTGGGGTAAAATCCTTAAATCTATAAGGCACTTTCGTTGATTACGCCTTCAACATGTCCTATCAATTTCTTGTGGTAACACCTACATTGGTAGGACTTCAGCCAACCAAAAATCAAAGAGAATGGTGAAGAATTGAGAGAGAATCGAAGATATGAGGTTTTTGAATGTTATAAGGAGTTAGTTTTCTCATGGAATCATATTCATATGACAAAGATGGTAGGAGATAGGGTCTAGTGAACCCCAGTTTTGACTAGTTGACTTTCTCTAGTCAACCACCATGAACCAACTTGCAAAATTGAAATTATCTTGATCTTTTGGACTATTAGAGGATCATATATGAATAATATGATGTAATATGAAGTATCCCTTGAAATATTTGATCAAATGATGAAGAAACTTGCTGAGGAAGTCACACAAGATACCCAGATGAACTAGGGCTTCCAAGGCAAACAAGCTTCAAACTCTTGATGAATTCTTGTTCAAAATGATAAATGGAGATCATAGGGATCCATATATGATGTCTATACTCAATGTGAACCATCTCTTGACTTATCTCCTTGCCTTGAGGGTCTCAGACCCTAGGTATGAGATTGATGAGGCCTTGGTGAATGCACATACTACCTACAAAAGAAACAAAGTTATACATAAACATATTTTTGGTATTTTAGTTAGTAAATAATGAAAAACAAAGTATGATACAATAAAATGTGCTTGGTGACTCATCCCAATGCAAACCTAATGAATGAGGGGTAAGGAGGATGCCATGGTGTGATCCCAAAGCCAATGCAAATGATGAGATAGCATGAGGGATCTTAGGGTCAAAATTATGGTCTTACAGCTGCCCCTATTTAAGGACATTCTAACTGAGGATGGGAAGGTTAAAATCTATGTATTTAATCAGTAGAATGGACTTAAATAACAATATCTAGAAACAAATTTTGGTCCCTAAGAGACCCAATGATGCATATGATATGAATGTTAGAAGTAATCTTTGTGGGGAATATATTTCCACAAAGGAAAAGAAACCGGAGAGACTGAAAGTCCATAGGAGCGTGATGCATTCCATGAGGAAAACTTACTGGGGAGACAGAGACTTTGGGGGGATAAGAAGTTTCGTGTAAGCTAGGATACATCTTAAAAATTGCTGGAGAGACGAGGGGGAATTTCCATGAAAATAAATCCATGGAAGAGCCCGGTCGGGGATAAGGGAAAATATGAAAGGGAAACAGGTAAATCAGAACGAAACTGAAATACTCAAACCAAACAAGAAAAGGTGATTCCATTGAGGAAATACACACTCAAACTCAACTGGGGAAGAATGAACTTCTTTACAGGAGTACTAGAGATATGTTATCTACTACCGGTTACTGGGTAGAAAGATAATATACTCTAAGAGAGGGACATCCGTTACCGGTTAGGGTAAACATATCAAGGATGACTCGCTGAAGAAAATGAGGTGTATTCATTACCGGTTACTGGGTAAGAATAGCCTGCTGGGGAACAAGTTGAAATAGGATTTACAACTACGGGCTACTAGGTAGAAGACCAAAAGGAGAGAATATTTGTCACCGGTTAAAGTGAACAAATCAAGGATAACTCAAAGGAAAAATATCCGTCATCGGTTAGGATGAACATATCAAAGATAGACTGTTGGGGAGAAAATAGGAATTATATCTATCAGTTACTGGATAGAATACCAAAGAGAATATCCGTCATCGGTTAGGATGAACATATCAAGGATAGACTCGGAGGGGAAAGTAGGATTTACAACTACCGGTTACTGGGAAGAATACCAAAGAGAGAGTACTCGTCACTAATTCAAGTGAACATATCAAGGATAAACTCAAAGGAAAAAGAAGGATTTATATCTACCTGTTACTGGGCAGAACACCGCAAAGAGGAGAAAATCCGTTGCCAAGTAAGATGAACATATCAAGGATTAACTCTCTGGGTAATAAAAGTAGGGATTACCACTATCTTTTTACCAGGTAGAAAACCACAAAGAGAAGAATCCATCACCAGTTAGTATGAACATATCAAGGATAGACTGCCTGGGGGGAAACGTGAAAACGAATCCGCAGGGGAAAACAAAGGAATTAGATTACGGTTTACCCGGTATTGGGAAAAAGTAAAGTACTCAAAATTTTGAGAAGAATATTACCAATTATTGTGTAATAGATTCCCAAAGGACCAAAATATCTATCTAGGTAATAGCTAGAAAGAAACAGTCAAACAAAGACTCGACCCAATGAGGATATAATTCAATGGGAGTGGCTCCATCCAGATAATTAACTAGAGAGGAAACTGAAACAATAATTATTCACGAGGAAATAAATCAATGGGGCAATGAAAAAGGTTAAACTCTTTCTACTTAAGGGGATGAGACTCTATAATTGAAGGAGGACAGACACACCAAATCTTTACGGGTAAATAATATCACCGAAGCAGGGGATCAGAATAACAAAATCAAATGCAATAAAAATGCATAATGAAGTATATGATGTTGAGTTTTATGCATGAATATGTATGTATATGATTGTGATTATGCTGACAAAACAACACAAAGGATACAAATATCAAAGATTTGATTCACTGCTGCAACACTTAACTAATCTCAACAAGATGGAAACACCAACTGGAGAAAATGCTACGGATGAAAATAAATCATCTAGCTCTGAGTAAATAAACTATGGCTGGGAAATCATGGAGAACATGATTCCAACCAATCACGGCAAACTCCACGGGGAGAAAGATATTGCTAAAGGATAAACAAACATGCTAAGGATAGAGAAAGGATCTATTGAGGATCCAAATTGTCAACTCCGTAGGGAATTTTAGGTCAACACCATGTCAAATGAGAGATAACCATGCAGGGGATAAAGATAAATATTGCTCAGAATCCAAAACTAACGGGAACGAGGGATCTTCAATATCTGAAGATAAACTCCGCCGTGGAATACAAGAGGTAAAACTCTGCATGGGGATCTGAGAAAATTGTTGGGGATGCTATGACCAAGACCATCACATTCCTCAATAATCAACAAACTCTCCTTGGAAATTGCAAAATAAACCCATTGCAAGGAAAAGATAACTGGATCTGATAAACTGCCAAAGTTATGCAACACAATTATGCTAATGGAAATCGAATAAAGGTTTTGGATCTTGAGGGCCCAACCACAAACTGGAGGATAATAACAGGAGCAAGATAGCTGGGTGTAGCGGGATATTCGTTACCTTTAGATTTATTGACTAAATCAAAAGTAAATCATACAATTCGAGTCGCCACCACACTTCTATTTATCCAAAGGAAAGGATAGAAAGCGAACAAAAACCGAAAAGTTTTATCAAATCAAAAACTAATAAAAATGTCAGAGATCTGGGTAAGGGGGTTGGTTATGCAATGGGAAGGTTTTAAGCACCTAAAACATCCTTAGTAGTCTAAGGGAGCCCTTTTTGCAAATGTTGTATGGTAGGTTGGTATTTGTGAAAATATTTGTGCAAACATAATTGGGGAATAAAACTATCTTGGACACAAAACAATTCATTTGATCTTTGATCAAGATGAATTTGATTTGGATCAAAGAAGGTTAAGCCTCTCATATGTCAAGGCTAACCACAAATCATAAACTCATTGGTCAAAAGAAAAAGATGAAGAAAGGAGATGAAGATAGAATGTAAAAAATGAAAGTTCAAATGACATAACCAAAACACATTGATCAAACATGAATGGAATCAACATCAATCAATGGTAAACATAAGTGAAATGAAGCTTAGAAGTCAAGAAATATCAAACATATTTTTGGTATTTTTTTGAAATTAAAATAATACATAAAATAAAATGAACAAATAAAGGTCAAACTTCAAATCCAATTCAAATCAACTCGGATAAGTCCAATTGGGTCATCATAAATCTAACATGGTCAAACAAGGTTTGACAAATTTTCTCAACATTTTTCGAAAACAGAAACTAATTTTAAACAATTAAAAATGAAGAAAAATAACATAATTGGACTAAAATCTCAAATCAATTAAGAAATTGATGAGAATATTTTTCATAGATTCATCATCATCCAAAGATGTTAAGAGAATATTTTTGGAATTTTTGAATATTTAATGGTATTTTAAATGAATTAAAAACAATCAGAAATGAAATAATTCACAAAAAATATTAAATGGAATCACAAAAATAATTAAAAATCATTTTATGAAACTAGAATTTAAGAGATTTTTTTTGCAATTTGTCCCATATTTTTGTGATTCCAAATAAAGAAGTTATGAATTTTTGAAAGTAAATGGATTAAAAGAATTTAAAACAGAAATTAAGAAATTAGAAAAAACCATAAGCGTCTGATCAGACCTCATTAATTGACGTGGCTGATCAGAAGGCTAGGAAGTACGTGCTCATTGTGTTCCTTGGTCAACATCACCACACATTGAATTAAAAAAAGTCAAGCAAAGCAACAACCAAGATTAGATCATAGCTCTTGGATCTAATGGGCAAAACGCTTCCATGTAAGAGACGGTGGTGGAAACCACCGTCTTCTCTGGTGAGCTCACTAATCCGGCCACCAGTTGCAGGTTTTACAACCTCAACCAAAACTCACGATCCATATACCTAATGAAAGTTGGGGTGATGTACATCACCCCTGTGACCTTAGTTTTTGCTCAAGATTCTTATGGAAGAAGAAATCTGAGGTTGAAAAACTAGGTGTTCAATCTGAAGTTCAACAATTCACAAAATTAAAGCCACCACTAGCTTGCCTCTCACATGAGGACTTCAGAAATGCAAACCAACACAAGCAATGCACAATATTCAGTGAGATTCGAAGCAAAACAGTTATGGTATAAACCTTTGTAGAGCAGCTTTCAAGAGCACAATTCAACCAATCATTTGCTTGCATCTTGATCTGGATGCTTCGTATAAGAGTTAGGCTTAGGAATTAGTGATGATAATCAACTGATGTTGTTGAAAATCACACTTGAAAATGAAAAGTGAAAATGCAAATTCCTTTGTGAGAGGGTGGGAAATGATTTTTTGCAGAGATTCAGGCATCTTCAGGTTTCCAACTGAATGAAATGGTGCTTCTATTGATAGCCACAACTGATGCAAAGAGGTGAGTAAACTCGTGTGTGCATGAAGTTGGGTCCTCCATGCATGGGCCTGTACAGGCACCTGTGAGGCCCAAAACAATTGGTTTTGCATGCTGAACTCAAATGAATCAAGTTTGGACGTGCAGATGGCAAGGCATTGGATTGTGCATGAAGATTTAACATGAAATGCATAATTGATCATAATTGTTCTCCTCTTCGAAAATCCCATTTGGAAAATCCAAACATAAGCATGTGAGTAATGCTTGGAAAGGTATTGACATAAGGAACAAAAGCTATGTTGAACAAAAATTCATTTGGAGTTTGGAAAATATTGAAAACTAGCCATGAAGTTCAAGGTACAAAACATGTAATAGAGAAATTTACCAAAATGGACCAACTTCAAGCCCTTCTGTTTCAATGATGCAAGCCTCAAATGACAAACCCTTCAACATCACAGTTGTATATCTTTTCAAGAAAATCAATTCGGACTTAAATTTTTCATCATTTGGATTTTTGATAAGAAAGTTATGGGCACTTGAAGTGGGTCTTTTTCAAGATTCAATGGCTTTGGTCCAAAGTGACCTATAATGTTTTGTATTATCACATGTGTTTCTTTTAGGATTATGAAAATTTGTCCAACATAAAAATTTAAGTAGACATCTCAAACTTCCAATGCATTTGGTCTCATCTCAAAATCATAAAAAAAATGAACGAGTTAGGTCCTTGGGAAGTTCACCTAAAATTAGGGTTTCAGTCAAACTGACCTATAATGTTTTGAAATAAATCATGACCTTCCAAGTTTCAAATGGATTTTTGATGAACATAAAAGTTGTTCATATGGTTCTTAAAACCATTTTTTCTCTTGGGGTAATCTCCATTTGACAAACACATCAAAAGTTAGGTCTTAGTGGATTTCAAAATAGTCAAATGATTTGACTGATCAACTTCTCAAGTCTAAACTTCAAACCTTGATGAATGAATAATTGAGGATACTCACATAGGCTCATATATTCATTAAATTATGAATGAAAGCACTACCCTTGATTTTATTTGATCATAGGTCGAGGTTGCTTCATGAGCAAGGGACAATCAACGCACAGTTGAATTAGGGTTTCCTTGGGAAACAATCCTCAGGCCCTTTGGTTTATCTTGATCAAATTGACAAATTCAGATACTTGGGAGACATATATGATGATTCAGAGCTTTGGGAACCATTGTCATGCTTGCTTTCATCTTCATTTGGCCATATCAATGAGCATAGGGGCCTCCTAGAAGCCTTGGATCACATGACTGTTTGAGTTTCAAAACAAAACATGTTAGTGACATATTTTTGTGCTTTTGGTTATTTTAAGACCCTAATTTTGACCCTAATATCCCTCATGGCATCATATCATTGCACATTGCATTTGCCTCACGGATCATAGCATCTTGGCTCCTTAAACCTTGGGTTGGGACTTGTGTGAGTCGATTTGAGACCACCAAGCATGCTTGAATTGTATATTATTGATTTTATTATTTTGTTGACTAACCAAAAGCACAGAAATATGTCACTAACTTTGTTTGTTTTGAAGCTTGAGCAATCATGTGATCCAAGGCTCCTAGGAGGCTCCTATACTCAATGAAGTGGCCAGATGAAAGTGAAAGCAAGCATGACAATGGTTACAAAAGCTCTCAATAATCATATATGCCTCCCAAGTATCTCAATTTGTCAATTTGATCAAGATAAACCAAAGGGCTTGAGGATTGTTTCCCAAGGAAACCCTAATTCAACTGTGCATTGATTGTGCCTTGCTCATGAAGCAACCTCAACCTATGATCAAATACAATCAAGGGAAGTTCTTTAATTAATCATTTTATGAATATATGTGCCTATGTGAGTGTCCTTAATCATTTATTCATCAAGATTTGAAGTTTGGACTTGAGAAGTTGATCAGTCAATTCATCTGACTATTTTGAAATCCACTAAGACCTAATGTTTTATGTGATGGTCAAATAAAGATCATCCCAAGATAAAAAATGTTCTTAAGAACCATATGAACAACTTTCATGTTCATCAAAAAAAAATTTGAAGCTTGGAAGGTCACCATCATTCATTTCAAAACATTATAGGTCATTTTAACTGAAACCCTAATTTTGGGTCAACTTCCCAAGGACCTAACTCCTTAATTTTTTCTGATTTTGAGGTGGGATCAAATGAATTGTAAATTTTAAGATGTCTACTTCAATTGTTATGTTGGTCAAAATTTCATAATCCTAAAATAAACACATGTGATAATGCAAAACATTATAGGTCACTTTGGACCAAAGTCATTGAAATGTGAAAAAGTCCAACTTCAAGTGCCCATAACTTTCTCATAAAAAATCCAAATGATGCAAAGGTTTAGTCCAAATTTATTGTATTGAAAAGATCTACAACTTTGATGTTAAAGGTTTTGTCATTGGAGGCTTGTATCATTGAAATAAAAGGGCTTGAAGTTGGCCATTTTGGCAAAGTTTCCATATACATGTTTTGCACCTTGAACTTCATGACCAGTTTTCAATATTTTCCCAACTCCAAATGGATTTTTGTTCAACATAACATTTGTTCCTCATGTCAAGACCTTTCCAACTGTTACCCACATTCCTATATTTCAATTTGGTAAATGGTATTTTCGAAGAGGAGAAGTTTTGTTTCCAATTATGCATAACATGTTGAATCTTTGTGCACACTCCATTGCAATGAAATCTGCATGTCTAAATCTGATCCATGTGACTTCAGCTTGCATTTTCCATTGCATTTGGGGCTCCCATGCACCTGTACAGGCCCATGCATGGAGGACCCAACTTCACATGCACATGAGTATTTCATTATTTGCATCATGCTTGGCTATAAATAGAGTGTTGCATTCTCTTCAAAATCCAACCTCAAGGCGCCTGAACTGCTGTAGAAGTGAAATCCCAACCTCCATTAAAAGGAATTTTGAGTTTTCTATTTCAATTTTCAAGTTCAATTTTCAACTTCATTGGTTGATCTTTGATCTTCAATTCCTAAACCTTGCTTCCTTGCTACCTCAAGAACATACTGCATCAAAGAATTGGAGTGATCAAGTCTTCGAAAGCTTGACTTCAAAGGTTGTTGTTCAAACTGTTTTCATTCGAAACTACTTGGATATTTATCATTTCTTGCATTGTTTGGTACCTCTGAATTCCTCATGTGAGAGGCAATTGATTTGAGCTTTTAATTTCACGAATTGAGTAAGTTCAGTGTGAACACCATAAATTTCCATCTCAGATTTCTCTCTCTATAGAGATCTTGAGTGGAAACCAAGGGTACAAGGGTGATGTACATCACCCTAGCTTTCCAATGATGTATAGATCGTGCGTTTTAATGATGTTTTAAAAACCTGCAAATTTGGCCGGAACTGTGAGTCTCTCCGGAGAAGATGGTGGTTTCCACCACCGTCCCCACGTGGACGAGTTCCTAGCCCTTGGATCTGGACCCTGGAATCTAATCTTGACCGTGTTTTGTTTTGACTTATCAGACGCTTCATGATTTTTCCTATTTTCTTAATTTCATTTTATTTTCTTTAATTCCATTTTATTTTAAAAATTCATAACTTCTTCATTTTGAATCATAAAAATATGGGACCAATTGCAAAAAATTTCTTTTAAATTCTAGTTTCTAAAAATCATTCTTAATATTTTTTATGCTCTATTTAATATTTTTTGTGAATTTTCATTTTTCTGGTTATTTTTAATTCATTTAATATACTTTCCAATATTCAAAAATGCCAAAATTATTTTCTTAACATATTTGAATGATGATAAATCTATGAAAAATATTCTCATCAATTTCTTAATTGATTTGAGATTTATTTGAGATTTTAGTTCAATTATGTTATTTTTCTTCATTTTTAATTGTTTAAAATTAGTTTCTGTTTTTAAAATATGATGAAATTTTTTGTCAAACCTTGTTTGACCATGTTAAACTTATGATGAACCAATTGGACTTTTCCAAGTTGATTTGAATTGGAATTGAAGTTTGACCTTTATTTGTTTATTTTAATTCAAGTATTATTTTAATTCCAAAAAATAACTAAAATATTTTATTTGTTTCTTGACTTCTAAGCTTCACCTGATTTCTGTTTACCATTGATTGATGTTGATTCCATCCATGTTTGATCAATGTGTGTTGGTTATGTAATTTAAATTTCAATTATGTACATTCCATTCCTTCTTCTTCTTCTTCTTCTTCTTTTTTTTCTTTTTGACCAATGAGTTAAAGATTGATGGTTAGCCTTGACATATGAGAGGTTTAACCTTCCTTGCTTCAAATCAAATTCATCTTGATCCAAGATCAAGTGAATTGCTTTGCATTAAGGATAGGTTGCTTCTTGGTCAAGCAAAGAATCTAAATCAATACAAGGTCATTCTTTCTTTTCTTTTGGCATGGCAAGTTGTAGGAGCTTGGCTTATTAGTCATGGTCTCTAACTTGTGTTTGTTGCCTATATTTTTATTGACGGCCTCAGATAGGTGTGACTACCATATTAGTCCACTTACGATTGCTTAACATAGCGCTAAATTGCTTTATGGCACACTAACACTAACTACTAATGACTAACTTTTAATCCAAGCAGTTAATTCTTGCAATTTACTTTAATGCAATTTAATTTCTTGCTCATTAATTCATTGGTCTTTGCCCTTTTCATGTATATGCTTATGCAATTTGCCTTTTGCTCACTTGAGCACATTATTGTGTATATACTATTGCCTTGTGTTTGTTTTGTTTTGTTTGTGTGAACCCAATGCAAATGGAGAAAAGACCTAGATTTAGGACCTTACCTATGCTAATGGAGTTTGAAGAGCAACTAGGCCTCATGCCTTTAGAATGCTAAAATTTGTCAAAGAGCAACTAGGCCTCATGACTTTAGAATGCTTAAACTTGAAGATGACATTGAAAAGATCTTAATTCTAAACCCACTCTTGTCCATTCTTTTATTTGCATTGTGGATCTTTTTGATTTGTGTGTTCTTGTGTGCTAGGGATCCCAAACTTGAGCCAATTAGAAGAACCATTGTCATGGACATCCAAGATAAGAGATACAAAAGCCAATGGGAAGATTCCTAGGAGCTTGATTGATTATTTGCTTGCTTGCTTCGATTATTTGCTTATTGCTTGCTTAGTCCAAAGGAATGGAGCAACTTGGATCATCTTTATGATCTCAAGAAGGGAACTCCAAGTGGTTTTATTTCTCTTCCCTCATCTTTGCATGTTTTAGGATCTAGCCATTCTCTTCTTCTCTCCACACTAACCAAAGCCAAACTTTTTGTGCAAACATTAACATGGCTTTCAAAAATTAGAAACCTAGGCACTATGCCTTTGATTTTTCAAACTCTTTTCATAACAGTTATTTTGAATTGAATGTTAAGTCAACTTTAACCTTATTTTGTGAATACTTTTCATTTGTAAATACAACTCACTCAATTGTTTTGTGGTTTCAATGGTAACTTTTGCCAAAGCTTTTCATAAACATTAGCTATTAGGTTTGAGTTATCCTAGAGGTTGATATAATACTCACTTGTATCCTTAGTGATGGATTATAAGACTTCCATGCCTATTATAGGGTTAACCCCTCACTAGCATGTTGAAGCTCTCCACACATGGTGGATTTGTGGTTTTAGGTTGTGTTTTCTCCCTTTGATAACAAAAGACCTTAAGGCTTTTGACCAATCAATTCACCAACTTCTTTTAAGATTTTTACCCCGAACTACGAGGTTTTGATCCTACTCTTTTTTAAGATGGTACGTAGGCAATGGGTTTATCCATTCAAACATAAAATTGTAAATAAATTGTATATTCTTTTCTCATCCCCCCAATCATGTTTGCACAAATATTTTCATAAATACCAGCATACCTTACAACATTTGTAAAAACGGCTCCCTTAGATTACTAAGGATGTTCTGGGTGCTTAAAACCTTCCCATTGCATAACCAACCCCCTTACCCAGATCTCTGACATTTTTATTAGTTTTTGATTTGATAAAACTTCTCGGTTTTTGTTCTCTTTCTAACCATTCCTTTGGATAAATAGAAGTGCGGTGGCGACTCGAATTGTATGATTTACTTTTGATTTAGTCAATAAATCTAAAGGTAACGAATACCCCGCTACAGAAAAGTGGCGACTCTGCTGGGGAAGACTGCTTTGCCTAGTGGGTTTTGCCTACTTTTCGCTTTTGTTGTATTATTTGTTTATATTACTTGTGATATATTTTTGTGCAAATTTGGGATGACTGTATTGTTTGTAATGTATGAATTGCTTGATATATCAATTGCTTGTATGTTTGGTGGTCTCTTGTGAGATGAGTTCTATACCCGAACTCGAGTGCACTCATGATAGCAGAATGACATATTCTTGTTGACTTGTGTGGAGTTATTCCTTAGCAAGTTGACTTGCAAGCCCATTCACTAGGTGGAGGTTATGTTGGGATCAATAATGTCACACGAGTAGTCGTGGTTAGGCATTCCTCTTTCCAATATATGCCTTAGAAGCCAAGGACCTTAGATTACCTAGCCCATCTTGGACTTTTTTTAGGACGTAGTGCGAAGGTCGTTCAAGTGTAAGATTTGATACGATTGTTACGCGATACTACACTCATAAGAGTCTCTCTTGAGAATATTTTTGGAATACGAGTAGTCGTTTATCCGATAATATCCGAAAGATGGGATGATGACTACGGGAACCTCTTGTAGAACATGATTGTCAGGTTTAACCATAGTACACTCCCTTTGGGTGGTTCTTAACCGACACTCCATGCTCATGACTTGCAACAAACCCTTGATTTGCGGTTGATCCGTTCTCGTATATCCTTAATATCAATGGAACTTTGGTGTTGATAAGGTGTAAACCATAATCCATCAAAATGGATGATTGATATTAAAGATGACTTGATCTATCCCGTGACCTTTGTGTGGTGTGATTTGCTTGATCCTTGAGTGTGATTGTTCCATCCATGCATTCATGCATTCATACACACCCATATCATCAACAATGAGAAACTTTTCAAGGAACTTAAGAGGTCTATTTGCAAATTTTTAGACATGGATAAGCAAAGAAGGAATACGAAGAAGTATAGTTTCAGACAACCCGAATTGAAAGAGTTAAGGAGTTTGACATCCTATGTATTAGACCCCTTGGAGTTCAAAGCTCGTCATGGGAAGCTTTTGTCTATTCTTGCTACTCAGGTGGATGAAGGTCTGATGAGTGTGTTGGTGCAGTTCTATGATCCCTTGTACTGTTGCTTCACTTTTCCGGATTTCCAGCTTTTGCCTACGCTTGAGGAGTATGCCTATCTTGTGGGTATACCTATCCTAGATCAGTTGTCGTTCAGTGGCTTGGAGAGGGTTCTTTCTTCTCAAGAGATTGCTGATCTGTTGCATATAGATGAATCTGTTATTGGTGCTCATATGACTACCAAAGGTGGAATTCAAGGTCTCCCATATGATTTCCTCATTGCTCAAGCTACTTTGTTTTGGAAGGCCATGAATGAGGACGCCTTTGAGGCCCTATTTGTACTTCTCATCTATGGGCTAGTGTTATTCCCCAACATCGACAATTTTGTGGATGTGAACGCTATTAGGATTTTCTCTACTCTTAATCCCGTTCCTACTCTGTTGGGTGACACTTATTTCTCTTTGCATATGAGGAATGCAACGGGTGGTGGTACCATTGTATGTTGTTTGCCTCTGTTGTACAAGTCGTTTATTTCGCACTTGCCACAGACGCTCGTCTTCAAGGAGAACAAAGGTTGTCTATGGTGGTCCACGAGACTTATGTCTCTCACTAATGATGATATCACCATGTATGTGATGGTGTGCAGATTATTGACTCTTGTGGTGAATTCTCCAATGTGCCTCTTCTTGGTACATGTGGTGGGATTACCTACAACCCTGTTTTGGCACGTCGTCAGCTTGGGTTCCCCTTAAAGGATAAACCTAATAACATTTTGTTATAGGGTGTGTTCTTTCAAGAGGGTAAAGATCCCCAAAACTTGAAGGGCAGGATGGTCCGCGCTTGGCACAAGATTCATAGGAAGGGAAGGAAAGAGCTTGGTTCGAAGAATTGTATTGCTTTGGAACCCTACACCTCATGGGTAAGGAGGAGAGCTTCTGAGTACCATATGCCCTATGACTATCCGAGACCTACACCTATGGTTATGGTTGGGCCTTCAACCCTCCTTAAGCCAGGAGTAGAGGAGTTGAGAGATGAAGACCGTTCGCGTGCTTGGGTCCGTGAGCGAGAGGAGCTACTTCAGCAACTCATAGATAAGGATGCTTTGATAAATTTTCTAGAGCATCAGGTTATCAACGAGCCTATTGATGTGGTGACTTCTCTTCTTCCTCAGTCTTCTAGGTTTTCAAAGAGGAAGTACGATCGACTCGCCAAGGAAAAGGCAGATAGGGAGGCAACCTATGAGAGGGAGGTGAAGAGGCTTCGTGCAGCTTATCTTCCGGTCTCAAGACCTTTGGACGATTGTTTCTAGGGTTCCATAGGATGTTCATTTTCCTTCTCTCTTGTATTGTATTTGGTTACCAAGACTGTACTTCTTTGGTGTAAATTTTTTTCCAGATATTTTCCAAAGAGCTCTAAAGTTTCTCGGAATAAAAATTAAATCATAAGCATAAGCATTGCATGCATCATGTGCATAAGCAGGTTTTGTTCCAGGGCTTCTTGTTGAGTGGTCTAACTCTGTGTTCTTCACTTATTTTGAAGACAAGTTGACGCACCGGTACTACACCAGAGCCAACTGTTCAAAGCTAACGGATCACCTCGAGCAAGAGAACAGAGAACTCAAAGAGGAGGTGGCAAGATTGACTGCCCTGATGGAGTCATTCTTGGCTGCCCAAAGTCAGTCTTCTACAACGCCTTCAACTCCTCCCCAGAGGACGGTTATTTCAGAGGTTGCTTCCTCTACCGTGCCTGCCTCCAGTGCCCACTTTGCGCCGTCTACTATGCCAGCCGGGTTTCCCTGGGGGATGCCCGCTAACTTTGTTCCAGAGGGTCTCGCCCTTACATTTGCTTCTCTGTCGGCATCTAGCCCGGTCCTTGCTGTGCCACCTCCAGTCGTGCATACTTTGCCGAGAGTTGATGACACCATTTACCATTCTGAGCCATCTGAGGGCCCAGATGTCTACGAGAAATGGACGCTATGAATGATCAATTCCTTGAGTTGCGCAAGAAACTTAAAACTCTTAGAGGGAAGGACCTCTTCGGCAAATCTGCTGCTGAGCTATGCCTAGTACCTAATGTCAAGATTCCTGTCATGTTCAAAGTTCCTGACTTTGAAAAGTATAGAGGAAACACTTGCCCGCTCAGCCATCTTGTGATGTATGCAGGCAAAATGTCGACTCAGACCGACAACGATCAATTCCTGATCCACTACTTCCAGGACAACCTGTCCGGTGCAGATTTGAGATGGTGCATGGGTCTGAATAGTGCGAACATCCGCTCCTTCAACGACCTTGGCGAAGCCTTTGTCAAGCAGTACAAGTATAACGTTGATATGGCTCCCGATAGGGACCAACTAAGGGCCATGTCCCAGAAGGAGAAAGAAATATTTAAGGAGTACGCCCAGAGGTTGCGTGAATTGGCTGCACAGGTTGTGCCCCCGCTCGAAGAGAAAGAAATGACGAAGATCTTTCTCAAGACTTTAAGCTCTTTCTACTACGAGCGGATGATTGCTAGCACTCCTTCTGATTTCACCGAGATGGTGAACATGGGGATGCGACTAGAGGAAGGAGTCAGGGAAGGACGCCTGACCATAGAAGAAGGCTCTTCTACCAAATGATATGGGGCGTTGGCCAAGAAGAAAGATTGAGAGGCGCATGTTGTGTCCTCCCATGTTAAACCAAGAAGACCCTCTATGAAGAGGAAGACTGTGCGTCCCTCCGGTAACCAGCACCAGGTGGCTCATATAGCACCAGCATTCAGAGAGAATCAACATTATCAGGGTCAGAACCAATAACAGCAACATCAACAGTATCAGCAACAACAGCATCGTCCGCAACAGCAGGCCTACCAACCTCGAAACAACAATCAAACCAACACTAGCTATGATAGGAAAAGGGTCACTTTTGATCCTATTCCGATGACCTATGCTGAATTATATGCTTCATTGATTGAAAGGAAACTGATCACGCCACGTGACCCACCTACTATACCAACCAACCCTTAGTGGTGGTATAAGCCCGAGCTTCGCTGTGTTTATCATTCCGGTGCTCCCGGACATGATGTGGAGAACTGTTAGCCTCTAAAGACCAAGGTTCAAGACCATGTTAGAAGTGGTATTCTATTTTTTGAGGACGTAGATCCTAATGTGAAGAAGAACCCATTGCCCGAGCATGGGAAATCCGTTGTTAATATGGTTCAGAGTTGTCCTGGCAAGTACAAGGTCATATATGTCAGCCATATCCGACAATCTTTGGTCGAGATGCATAGACTGTTATGTGGATACAGTCATTATGAGCATGACCTTGACAGTTTCCGTGTATGCACTGTCAATAATAGGGGATGTCGTCAAGTCAAAAAAGACATCCAAGAAATGCTAGATCAGGGTGTGATCGAGATACTTCATAATCATAATGAGGATGAAGTTAATGTTATATCGCTTGTATTCAGATTACCTGAGCCTGTTGTTGTTAGATATAATAGCAGCAAGCAGAAGGCTTCTCCCTCTCTTATCATTAAGCCAACTGGCCCAGTACCATACTCTTCCGACAAGGCTGTTCCTATCGATATAATGCGACTGCATTAGAAGATGGGAAGGAGGTGCCTCTACCCTCCACTTCTGTTGTGAATATTGCTGATGTCAGTGGTTTGACTCGCAGTGGTCGTATTTTCTCGGCGCTGCCAAAACCCCAGGATGACACCAGAAGAGCTGATATTGCTGATAATGACGTCCGTCCTGTGGGGAATTCTTCTCTTTCTACGAATCTGACACTTGCTATTGATAGACCTGCCTCTGCTGTTAGAGCTCCTGTCCCTATTGGCACATTGAGAGAGGACTGTGATGAGATGTTAAGGCTCATCAAGAGGAGCGAGTATAATGTTATAGATCAGCTGCTACAAACGCCTTCAAAGATATCAGTGTTGTCTTTGTTGATGAACTCCGAGCCACACCATGAAGCTTTGCAGAAGGTGTTGGACGTTGCGTATGTGGATCACGACGTCACCATGAACAGTTTGATTGCATTGTTGCAAACATTACTGCTTGTAACATCCTGAGCTTTTGCGATGTTGATCTTCCCGAAGAGGGAAAAGACCACAATTTGGCACTTCACATCTCAATAAACTGCAAGGATGATGCCTTGTCTAATGTGCTGGTAGACACAGGATCATCACTGAATATGTTGCCAAAATCCACTCTTGCTAAAATTTCATACCAGGGGCCTTCGATGAGGCAGAGTGGAGTTGTAGTCAAAGCTTTTGATGGATTGCGTAAGACTGTGATTGGCGAGGTTGAACTCCCAATCAAGATAAGACCTAGTGATTTCCAGATCACTTTCTAGGTCATGGATATCCACCCATCGTATAGCTGTTTGTTAGGCAGACCATGGATTCACGAGGCAGGCGCCGTGACATCCACCCTACACCAAAAGTTGAAGTTCGTAAGGAATGAAATTCTAGTTATCAGACTTTGGATGTCACACTGGTTGTTATGACATCCAATTCTGCACAGACAGGGATTATGCAGAACTTAACTGTAAGTGCAATAAATAACACAAGTAATTGTTCACCCAGTTCAGTCCAACATGACCTACATCTGGGGGCTACCAAGCCAGGGAGGAAATCCACTATTAGTAGTATCAATTCAAAGCTAAACTCACCCGTTTACAACTTATCACTTAATCCCTACCCAATGCAATTTCAATCTTAACCTAAGATCAGAGTTCCTACTCACTCCCCCTCAATCACCTCAGTGATATTAAAAACACTTTGAAGTCACACTTCAAAAACAACTCTTGGTTATGCTTCACAGCTTAAACCAAGATACACAGCACTCACGCTTAAAAGCTTTGAGTGACACAACACTTACAACTCAATGAACACCCTATGCCAAAGCAATCATCTATTTGATAATGACTTGGCTTACAAGATACGTCTAATTCTAGACTCACAAAAATACAGCAGTGAAGTAAGATGGACACACTAAATCTTCACGCCTCAAAATCCCTGAAACTGAATGGAGGAATGCCTTCCTTTTTATATTGCAGCACCTGGGCTTTTGCACCTGTATTTTCCTGAATTTTAGGTCACATACGTTCCCTCAAATTCAATATTTAGGTTGCTAACAAATAGGCTATTTGTTAGGTTCATTGAATGTAGCTTGGTTGTTGATTTCCTGGATTTTCTCTAAGCTGTTGACTTCCTAAAGAATAGCCTGAGAAAGCTGTAACAGAAAACTGAACAACCTACAATTTAGCATATGCTGTCAGGCATGAATGTCACGACATTCAGCTTGACATCAAGGTCCATATGCTGAGTCTGTTTTCCCAGAAAACAGACTGTACAAATCTGCTGACCTGTACATGATCAATATGACCATACTACAGTACCAGCTTACATTAGTAAATGTCAAAGTGTCCAACTTAACATTTACACAATTGGCCTTAAGTTAGTTCTGCTATTCTCTTGAATAACAAACTAAGTAAAGTGCTGAAGTATAGCAGAACACCACTCTGCCCAATCTTCAGTAGCTGCTGTCAATGATGAATGTCACAACATCCAGTTTGACATTCAATCAGTAGGCCTTATGCCAGGTCTGGTTCTTCCTTGATAACCAGACTGCAAGTGAATACTAAGTTCTAACAGAGCTTCTGTTCCTTAGTATCTGTTGACAGGTATGAATGTCACAGCATTCAATAATCCTGTGTTAGCTAGTCCTGCAGTAACTACAATGTAGTTACATATACATGTCATGACATCAGTCAAGACATTAGTGTTTTACCATACAATGCAGCCAATTAAACACCTACAAACTCCCCCTTTGGCAAATTTTTGGCTAAAACACTTTGATCCCCATAACAGAGTTCATGGCAGCGGAATAAAACTAGCTAATACACTCAGAGTGGCAGCACACTCACACACATGGAAGTTAAATAAAAACTTCACATAGCAGCACACATATATTCGAAGTTGCACCTAAACTTCAACATCAGCTGCAAGGGGGGAATCTTCAGATCTGTCATGAGAGTCTGTTGTAGAGACCCACTCTGTTTGTCAGGGGTATTGGTGGTTATTACTCCCCCTTTTTGTCACAAATGTTGCCAAAGCCAACAACATAGTCAGAGCACAATGACAGAGTTCCAGACTTGGTTTTACTTCACAGTTTCAACCAAGTTCACATCCACTTGATCTTGCTTCACAGCTTCGATCAAGTGATCACCCACTTTTGCTTTACAGTAGGTACCACCATATCAGATGCCATGATGTTGTTTCTGACATCCAGAACCACTCCTGCATGAACAGCATCCTTGAACTCCTGCAGATACAGTGGCCTTCTCTCTGTAGGGTGCCTCCTTACCCTCTTGTATCCACCCTTGTTGCAAGCAGCATAGCTATGATCTGTTGACCAATCATAGCCTAGTACAAATTGTTTAATAGGCAGAGATATTAAACAGTTTATCCCAAACATCAGTGATTGCTATAATGTCTCAGAGAGACATATTCCCAGTTTGCTCCTTAAGTTTTCAAACTGAGTAGCATCCAGAGCCTTTGTAAATATGTCAGCCAGTTGAAGATCCGTGGCTACATGTTCCAAAGTGATCACCTTGTCTTCCACCAGATCTCTGATGAAGTGGTGCCTAATGTCAATATGTTTGGTCCTGCTGTGTTGGATGGGATTCTTGGAGATGTTGTTGGCACTGAGATTATCACAGAACAATGTCATGACATTTTGAGTGACATTGTACTCAGTGAGCATTTGTTTCATCCAAACCAGTTGGGAGCAACTGCTTCCAACCGCTATGTATTCAGCCTCTGCAGTGGACAGAGAGACACAATTCTGCTTCTTGCTGAACCACGATATGAGGTTTTCTCCTAAGAAGAAACATCCACCTGATGTGCTTTTTCTGTCATCAGCACTTCCAGCCCAATCAGCATCACAGTACCCAGATAGGACAGGCTCAGACCCATGTGAGTACAGCATCCCATAGTCACATGTCCCATTGATGTACTTGAGGATCCTTTTGACTTGATTCAAGTGACTCACCTTGGGCTCTGCTTGATATCTGGCTCACACTCCAACTGCATAGGAAATGTCAGGTCTACTTGCAGTTAGATACAGCAGACTACCTATCATGCTTCTGTACAGGCATTGATCAACACTGGGTCCTCCATCATCTTTGGTTAACTTCAGATGAGTAGGAGCTGGAGTCCTCTTGTGCCTGGCATGATCCATACCAAACTTCTTAACTATGTTCTTGGCATACTTGCTTTGGGAGAGAAACATGGAGTCCTCCATTTGGTTTACTTGCATTCCAAGGAAATAGGTCAGTTCTCCCACTAGACTCATTTCAAACTCAGATTGCATCTGGTGAACAAATTTTTTAACCATTTGTTCTGACATTCCACCAAAGACTATATCATCCACATAGATTTGAGCTATCATGATTTTGCCTTCCTCATCCTTCACAAACAAGGTTTTATCTATGCCACCCTTTCTGTATCCATTTGTGGTCAGAAATTCGGTTAACCTTTCATACCAAGCTCTGGGTGCTTGCTTCAACCCATACAAGGCTTTCTTCAGCTTGTATACATGCTCAGGTTGGTTAGGATCACAAAACCCTTTGGGTTGTTCCACATAGACTTCTTCATTCAGGTAGCCATTCAAGAATGCACTCTTCACATCCATTTGAAATAGCTTAAACTTCAGGATGCATGCTACCCCCAACAGCAATCTGATGGACTCAAGTCTAGCCACAGGAGCAAATGTCTCATCAAAGTCTACTCCTTCAACTTGAGTGTATCCTTGAGCTACTAGTCTTGCTTTATTTCTAGTAATTACTCCTTTCTCATCAGATTTGTTTTTGTAGATCCACTTGGTACCAATGATGTTGGACCCTTCAGGTCTTGGAACCAGCTCCCATACTTCATGCCTTGTGAACTGCTCGAGTTCCTCTTGCATGGCAATGATCCAGTATTCATCAGTCAGGGCTTCTTTCACATTCTTTGGTTCAACCTTGGAAACAAAGCAGGAATTTGAGTTTATTCCTCTTGACCTGGTAGTTACACCACTGGTGGGATCCCCTATGATAAGATCCTTAGGGTGGTCTTTCTGAATTCTGATAGATGGCACTTTGGTAGGTGCTTCTACTTCACATTCAGGAGGAGGTTCCTGTACTTCTTCAGGCTTGACTGGACTGTCAGTTGGACTATCAAGGAATGTTTCAACATCCTCCATGACATCGGTTCCTTCCTCTTTATCATCCACAATGACATTTATGGATTCCATCAGGACATTGGTCCTGTAGTTGAACACTCTATAGGCTCTGCTGTTCGTGGAGTATCCCAGAAATACGCCTTCATCACTTTTGGGATCTAGCTTCCTTCTCTGTTCACGATCTGTGAGAATGTAGCATTTACTTCCAAAAATATGAAAGTACTTCACAGTGGGTTTTCTACCCTTCCATATTTCATACAGAGTGGAGGAGGTTCCTTTTCTCAAGGTGACTCTGTTGTGAACATAGCACGCCGTATTCATTGCTTCAGCCCAAAAGTGCATAGGGAGCTTCTTTGCATGAATCATTGCTCTGGCAGATTCTTGAATAGTTCTATTTTTTCTTTCAACTATTCCATTCTGCTGAGGAGTTATAGGGGAGGAGAACTCATGGCTTATTCCTTCAGATGAGCAGAACTCATCAAACTTGGAATTCTTGAATTCAGTGCCATGATCACTTCTAATCTGGACCACACAACTGTCCTTTTCTCTTTGAAGTCTTATGCACAGATCCTTGAAGACATCAAATGTATCTGACTTCTCTCTGATGAAGTTTATCCACGTGTATCTGGAATGGTCATCAACCACCACGTAGGCATACTTCTTCCCACCAAGACTCTCAACCTGCATAGGTCCCATTAGGTCCATGTGCAGCAGTTCCAGAACTCTGGAGGTTGTGGAATGTCCCAGCTTTGGGTGTGACATCTTGGTTTGCTTGCCCACTTGGCATTCTCCACAGACTCTTCCTTCATCAATCAGAAGCTTTGGCATTCCTCTGACTGCTTCCTTGGATATGATCTTCTTCATTCCACGTAAGTGGAGATGACCAAGTCTTCTATGCCACAGCTTTACCTCCTGTTCTTCCTTGGCTGAGGAGCAAGTTGTGGAAAAGTTAGAGAGGTCAGGTTCCCACAGATAGCAGTTGTCTTTGGACCTGGTTCCTCTCATAACTTCCTGATTGTCACCATTTGTCACAATGCACTGCTCCTTAGTAAACTGAACCTGAAAACCTTGATCACACAGCTGACTTATACTGATGAGGTTTGCAGTTAGTCCTCTTACTAACAGCACATTGTTCAGTTTTGGCACTCCAGAACAGTCCAGTTTGCCCACACCTCTGATTTTTCCTTTGGCACCATCACCAAAAGTCACATAGCTGGTGGTGTGAGGTTGAATGTCTACCAGTAGATTTTCCATACCAGTCATATGTCTTGAGCATCCACTGTCAAAGTACCAGTCTTCTCTGGAAGAAGCCCTTAGGGCAGTGTGTGCTATCCTAGCATACCATTGTTGTTTCTTAATGGGAACACATCGCTTGCGTGTGTTATGCTTAGGTCTGACAGGTGAGGCTCTGTTAGGGAAGCCATGAATCCAGTAGCAGAAGGCTTTTATATGTCCAAGCCTGCCACAGTGGTGACACCTCCAATTCTGGAATATTCTCTTCTGATGATCATTCATCCTAGCTCCTCGATGTTGAGACATCGGTTTTGACATCTGCTTGAGCTTCTGAACTTTAGCCTTTGGGCGTTTGTGTTCAGCTCTTTTTCCAAATCCTAGCCCAGATTTGGTTCCAGACTGCTGTCCCACCTTTAGGATTTCTTCCAAGGTGTCAGTTCCCTTATTCATCATTCTGATGGATTTGGTCATCTGGTTCAGCTTGGAGGTCAGCAGGGCTATCTCATCATTCAGCCCTTCTATGGCAGACAGTTGTTTCTGTCTCTCATCTTCCAGTTCCTTGATGAGTTTCTTCTGCTTTTCACCTTGTGCACGCACTTCTGCACTGGTGGTACACAGCTTCTTATATGCTGCAGCAAGTTCATCAAAGGTCAGCTCATCTGCACTTGTGTCATCTTCAGAGACACACACACTAGTTAGTGCAGTGACATGTTTGGCAGATTCTCCTTCAGATTCACTTTCAGAATCTCCTTCAGACCATGTGATAGCTAGCCCCTTATTTTGCAATTTGAGGTAAGTAGGGCATTCAGCTCTGACGTGTCCATACCCTTCACAACCATGACACTGGATTCCCTTCCCATGGTTGAACTTTTCTTCAGAAGTTGATCTTTTCTTAATGTCAGACGGGATGTTCTTGACATTGGGTCTACCTCTTTGATCAATCTTCTTCATGAACTTGTTGAATTGCCTTCCAAGCATGGCTAAGGCTTCTGATATACTTTCATCACCTCCAGTATATCCTTCTTCTGCCTCCTCTTCAGCATTAGATACAAAGGCTATGCTTTTCTTCTTCTCAGCATACTCACCTAAGCCCATTTCAAAGGTTTGGAGAGAACCAATGAGCTCATCTACCTTCATATTGCTGATGTCCTGAGCCTCCTCTATGGCAGTGACCTTCATAGCAAACCTCTTAGGCAAGGACCTGAGAATCTTTCTTACAAGTTTCTCTTCAGTCATTTTCTCACCTAGTCCACCAGAGGTGTTTGCAATTTCAAGAATATTCATGTGAAAGTCATGAATAGTCTCATCCTCTTTCATCCTCAAATTTTCAAACTTGGTTGTCAACATCTGAAGTTTTGACATCTTCACCTTGGAGGTACCTTCATGAGTTACCTTGAGGGTATCCCAAACTTCCTTAGCTAGTTCACAATGGTGCACCAGCCTGAAGATGTTCTTAGTGATTCCATTGAACAGTGCATTCAAGGCTTTGGAATTTCCAAGAGCTAGTGCCTCTTGTTCCTTGTCCCAATCTTCTTCAGGAATCTGCACACTGACTCCATCTTCATCAGTCCTCGTTGGATGTTCCCATCCCTTGTTGACAGCTCTCCAGACTTTGCTGTCTAGAGACCTTAAGAAGGCTATCATGCGAGGCTTCCAGTCATCATAATTAGATCCATCCAACATGGGTGGTCTGTTTGAGTGTCCTAAATCCTTGTCCATGGTACTAGAAAGTAACTTCCCTAGATCTCACCCAGAACTTCACAGGCAGGGTGCCTGCTCTGATGCCAATTGAAATTCTAGTTATCAGACTTTGGATGTCACACTGGTTGTTATGACATCCAATTCTGCACAGACAGTGATTATGCAGAACTTAACTGTAAGTGCAATAAATAACACAAGTAATTGTTCACCCAGTTCAGTCCAACATGACCTACATCTGGGGGCTACCAAGCCAGGGAGGAAATCCACTATTAGTAGTATCAATTCAAAGCTAAACTCACCCGTTTACAACTTATCACTTAATCCCTACCCAATGCAATTTCAATCTTAACCTAAGATCAGAGTTCCTACTCACTCCCCCTCAATCACCTCAGTGATATTAAAAACACTTTGAAGTCACACTTCAAAAACAACTCTTGGTTATGCTTCACAGCTTAAACCAAGATACACAACACTCACGCTTAAAAGCTTTGAGTGACACAACACTTACAACTCAATGAACACCCTATGCCAAAGCAATCATCTATTTGATAATGACTTGGCTTACAAGATACGTCTAATTCTAGACTCACAAAAATACAGCAGTGAAGTAAGATGGACACACTAAATCTTCACGCCTCAAAATCCCTGAAACTGAATGGAGGAATGCCTTCCTTTTTATATTGCAGCACCTGGGCTTTTGCACCTGTATTTTCCTGAATTTTAGGTCACATACGTTCCCTCAAATTCAATATTTAGGTTGCTAACAAATAGGCTATTTGTTAGGTTCATTGAATGTAGCTTGGTTGTTGATTTCCTGGATTTTCTCTAAGCTGTTGACTTCCTAAAGAATAGCCTGAGAAAGCTGTAACAGAAAACTGAACAACCTACAATTTAGCATATGCTGTCAGGCATGAATGTCACGACATTCAGCTTGACATCAAGGTCCATATGCTGAGTCTGTTTTCCCAGAAAACAGACTGTACAAATCTGCTGACCTGTACATGATCAATATGACCATACTACAGTACCAGCTTACATTAGTAAATGTCAAAGTGTCCAACTTAACATTTACACAATTGGCCTTAAGTTAGTTCTGCTATTCTCTTGAATAACAAACTAAGTAAAGTGCTGAAGTATAGCAGAACACCACTCTGCCCAATCTTCAGTAGCTGCTGTCAATGATGAATGTCACAACATCCAGTTTGACATTCAATCAGTAGGCCTTATGCCAGGTCTGGTTCTTCCTTGATAACCAGACTGCAAGTGAATACTAAGTTCTAACAGAGCTTCTGTTCCTTAGTATCTGTTGACAGGTATGAATGTCACAGCATTCAATAATCCTGTGTTAGCTAGTCCTGCAGTAACTACAATGTAGTTACATATACATGTCATGACATCAGTCAAGACATTAGTGTTTTACCATACAATGCAGCCAATTAAACACCTACAAGGAACAAGAAGTTGGTGGTGGTAGGGGGAAAGAAGGCTCTCTTGGTAATCCATATGTCTTCCTTTTCTTACATTGATGCTGAGGATGAGGTTAGGACGCCATTCCAAGCCTTATCTACTGCTGAGCCTTCTAAGAAAGGAACTTCTTCATTTGCATCCTACAATGATGCGAAGTTGGCCATTAAGCATGGCGCAACTACTGGTTTAGGAAAAATGATTAATTGGAAGACAATAAATCCCGGGTTGGCATAGGGTACTCTTTGGGCACTTTCAACAAGCACGATTTGTTTCAGAGTGGTGGTTTCATCCACACGGTAGAAGACCAGGAAGTAGCTGCTTTAGTGGAAGAGGATACAGAGGAAGATTCTGGCAACTTTGTCATCCCTAGAGGAGTCTGCAATAATTGGGTCGCTGTTGATGTTCCAACAGTTTTCCACAAGTTCACGTAATGTTCATTTTTGTTTAAAAACCCTTCTCCCATGCCAAAAGAAGAAGTGATGATATTGTTGGCGCATAAATACAATGATATTCATTCAATAATTACGTGTTAAAGGTTTGCTTTTCCAAATTATTTTCACTTTTTGCTATTTGCATGAAATTGGTGATCACAAAAAACCCTAAAAAGAGAATAAAATCAATCTTTTCATATGCATAATGATTTGCTTTACTTGAATTCTAAAATCTCTTTTATATCCAAAATCATTATGCAGGTTGATCAAACCCATTGAACATAATGATCCAACACCATCTCCCAACTTTGAGTTCCCTGTATTTAAGGCCGAAGAAGATGATGTTGAAGCGATTCCTGATAAGATTACCCGTCTGCTTGAGCACGAAGAGTAGATCATTCAGCCATATCTTTAGAATCTGGAAACAATCAACATGGGGTCTGAGGATTGTGTTCGTGAAGTGAAGATTGAGGCACTCCTGGAAGAATATGTTAAGAATATGTTGATGTCTTTGCCTGGTCGTATGAAGACATGCCTGGTCTAGATACTGATATCGTGCAACATTTCCTGCCTTTAAAGCCTGGGTGCGTTCCTGTGAAGCAGAAGCTCAGAAGAACTCATCCTGATATGGCAGTGAAGATTGAAGAAGAAGTTCAGAAGCAAATTGATATGGGGTTTCTAGTGACTTCTACGTATCCTCAATGGATGGCCAATATTGTGCCCGTGCCTAAGAAAGATGGAAAAGTCTGAATGTGTGTGGACTATAGAGACTTGAATAAAGCTTTTCCGAAAGATGATTTTCCGGATATAATCAGATCAAAATGGGACCCGAGGATATGGAGAAGACAACATTCATCACACCTTGGGGAACATTCTGTTATCGAGTGATGCCCTTCGGTTTGAAGAACTCCGGAGCCACGTATCAACGAGCTATGACTACCTTGTTTCATGATATGATGCACAAGGAGATCGAGGTATATGTTGATGATATGATTGCGAAGTCGAGAACGGAAGCTGAACATGTAGAGCACTTGTTGAAGTTTTTTTAGCGCTTGAGGAAGTACAAACTCCGCCTGAATCCGAACAAGTGTACATTTGGATTCCGTTCCGGCAAGTTATTGGGATTTATCGTCAATGAGAGAGGTATTGAAGTTGATCCTGCCAAGGTCAAAGCAATACAAGAGATGCCTGCGCCCAAAACTGAGAAGAAAGTCTGAGGTTTTCTTGGCCGCTTGAATTTTATTTCCAGATTATATCCCACATGACTGCTACATGTGCACCAATATTCAAGCTCCTCCGGAAAGATTAGCGTCATGATTGTATCGAGGATTGCCAGAAGGCCTTTGACAGTATCAAAGAGTATCTGTCTGAGTCTCCGATTCTGTCTCCGCCTATGAAAGGGAGACCCTTGATTATGTATCTAACCGTTCTTGAAGACTCTATGGGTTGTGTATTGGGTCAGCAAGATGAATTAGGGAAGAAAGAGTATGCTATATACTATCTGAGTAAGAAGTTCATTGATTGTGAGTCTCGATACTCAATGCTTGAGAAAACATGTTGTGCTTTGGCTTGGGCAGCTAAGCGCTTACGCTATTATATGTTGAATCATACAACTTGGTTTATATCCAAAATGGATCCAATCAAATATATCTTTGAGAAGCCTACTTTAACTGGGAGGATTGCCCATTGGCAGATGCTGTTGTGTGAGTATGATATCGAGTATCGAACTCAGAAGGCTATTAAAGGTAGTATCTTGTCTGACCACTTGGCACATCAACCAATTGAGGATCATCAGTCTGTTCAGTATGACTTCCCAGATGAGGAGATTTTGTATTTGAAGATTAAAGATTGCGATGAGCCTACGCTCGATGAAGGGCCAGAGCCTGGTTCCCGATGGAGCATGGTGATTGATGGCGATGTAAATCAATATGGAAATGGTATTGGGGAAGTGATTATTACTCCCCAGGGCACACATTTTCCTTTTACAGAAAGGCTAACTTTCAAATGCACGAATAATATCGCAGAGTATGAGGCCTGTATTATGAGTTTGGAGGAATGTATTGATCTTAGGATCAAACATCTTGATGTTTATGGTGATTCAGCCCTTGTTGTTAATTAGATTAAGGGTGAATGGGAGACGAATCAGCCTGGCCTTATCCCATGCAGAGATTATGCGAGAAGGATTTCAACGTTCTTTACTGAGGTTGACTTCCATCATATTCCTCGAGATAAGAATTGGATGGCAGATGCTCTTGCTACACTTGCTTTGATGATTGTGGTGAAATTCTGGAATGAAGTCCCCAATATCACTGTGATGCGCTTGGATATACCAACTCATGTATTTGCAGTTGAAGAAGGGAAAGATGATAAGCCATGGTATTATGATATCAAATGTTTTCTTCGGAGTCAGGTTTACCCGCCTAGGGCATATGTGAAAGATAAGAAGACTTTGAGGAGATTATCAGGCAGTTTCTACCTCAATGGCGATGTACTTTATAAGAGAAATTTTGACATGGTCCTTCTCAGATGCGTGGATAGACACGAAGAAGACCTGTTGATGACAGAAGTCCATGAGGGTTCATTTGGTACTCATTATAATGGACATGCCATGGCAAATCAGATGTTGAGAGCAGGCTACTATTGGCTGACAATGGAGTCTGACTGCTGCAAATATGTGAAGAAATGCCATAAGTTTCAGATTTATGCGGATAAGATTCATAATCCCCCGACACCTCTGAATGTGATTTCATCACCATGGCCTTTCTCTATGTGGGTAATTGACATGATTGGCATGATAGAGCCAAAGGCATCTAACGGTCACCGATTTATTCTCGTAGGTGATTACTTCACCAAGTGGGTTGAAGCAACGTCATATGCGAATGTGTCAGGAAGGTGGTTGTGAAGTTTATCAAGAATCAACTCATATGTCGTTATGGTGTGCCAGATAAGATCATTATTGACAACGAATCTAACTTGTACAACAAGATGATGAAAGAGTTGTGTAGCGAGTTCAAGATTGCACATCATAATTCTTCCCCCTATAGACCCAAGATGAATGGGGTTGTTGAAGCTGCTAATCAGAACATCAAGAAAATTATCCAGAAGATGGTTGTTACGTACAAAGATTGGCACGAGATGTTTCCATTAGCCTTGCATGGCTATCGTACATCTGTCCGCACTTCAACGGGGGCAACCCCTTTCTCTCTTGTATATGGAATGGAGGTTGTGCTCCCCGTGGGGGTTGAGATCCCCGTGGGGGTTGAGATCCCATCAGCAAAGGATGAAGAAGCCTTTGATAAGAAGGTCAAGCCTCGTGTGTTCCGAGAAGGTGACCTCGTGCTCAAGAAAGTCTTGTCTTTCGCGCCCGATTCCAGGGGCGAGCTGACTCCAAACTATGAAGGTCCATATGTTGTTAAAAGAGCCTTTTCAGGCGGTACTTTGATACTTACAACTATGGATGGGGAGGATTTCACTCGTCCTTTGAATTCAGATGCAGTCAAGAAATACTTCGCCTAAAATAAAAATAGAATAGCTCGCTAAGTTGAAAACCCGAAAGGGCGACTTAGGCAAAAATGAGCATCTCAATGGATTGAAAACCCGAAAGGGCGATCCAGGAAAAAGTTAGAGACATGAAAAATGAATATATATCCCGCTAGATTGAGTACCTCACCCAATCTAGGCAAAAATTAGGGATTTGGCAAGTAACTGCATCCTGACAAGACTTTGTTCTACAACCGTCTTCCGTCAAAGATTCTCGCTCAATCATCGTTAACTGAAGCTTCAAATACATTGGATTCAAAGTTGGTGGAGAAATGGTCATTATGTTCAATGTAGCCCTTTTCCAATATATGTCACCAATTTCAATTTTGTAAAGATCCATGGAGTCTTGCTATTTGCAGATTACCATTCCATCAAATAAATTTGAGCCTTTATCCAATTCTTTGCACTCTTATTTGTTTCTGTTTAACAAAAGTTTGCATGTTTTTATTGATAAATATCATTGTTTTAAACAAATAAAGTTTTTATAAACTGTTTTTAAACAAAGTGAACATTCACAAAGACTAAAAAGGATAATTGGGACATCTCCAGTGCTCTCCCAAGGATAGTATATTTCCAAAAGGGTAAGACATTTATTCATATTCCTAGCATATTCTTGTATCCTCTTCATCATCTTTCAGGTTTGTCTCCTCAGTGAGCACAAGAGGTAATGCACCACCAGATCCCCTGAGAATCTGGAGTTTGGTCTCAATCTTCTAGCTCCCCAATGAGTCTGGATCTAGCATTTGTGTTATCAATTATATCGTTGTCATCCCTTGTGTGGATTGACCTAAAATCCCTTATAGATTGATAAATTGATATGCTATCTCTTTTCGAGGAAGTTGGTTTTCCCTTATTCAGATTGGAAATCCCAGCATGAGTGGAATTTTTAACAAGTTTGTTTTGTAGCTTATCCCGTGCGGGTTCGCCTACATTAATCTCAAGCAGGTTTTCCTCCCGTTCATCCTCAGCGGGTTGTTCATTTTAGACTTCCCCAGTTTGGTATCCGGCAGGTTATTTCCAGCTGATTGCCTTTAGGTTGTCCCTGGTTTGATCACCAGCAGTTTTCCCCCAGGAGAGTTACCGGATCAGAGCCTGATATATGTTGTTACTTCCTCCTTCTTGGACAGTCTTCTCCTAGCAGAGTGGGTGATGAAAATGTTTATTTTCTATCTCAAGCGAAGCGATGTTTCTCTTTTCCTCAGCAGAGTTTATTTCTCCCGCAGCATAAGGAAATGTGATGGTTATTGGAACTTTTGTTTGGTGGTTATTCCCCACAGAGTTTCGTATCTTGTCCCGATAAGTCCCCAATAGAGTTTCTTCTACAATGGAATCTTATCCGTGTAGCTTCCCCATCTGAGACTTTGGCCTGATCCTAGTTTGGCGTTGGAACTTCTAAGGAGGATGTGTTGTCTTCTTCCCTAGTGGAGTGACTGGTTCCCCTTCTCCACAACAGAGATATTCCTTCCGTGGTTAGAAGTGATTGTTGTTTGATGTCCTTCTGTTTGGTGGTTGTTCCCCCCTACAGAATTCCACATCACCCCTAATAAGTCTCTAGTAGATTTCTTCCCTGGCTAATCTTATCCTTGTCTCTGCGTACTCTTGGAAGATCCCTAACTTTGGTATTGGTGATCCTTTGCTTATTCCCAACAGCAGTCTCTGATCCTCGGTGATCCTTCTTGTTCCCCTAACAGTGGTCTTTGTCTTGGCAGCGACATCGCTCGATCCTCAACATTGGTCTTTCTCCCCGACAGAGATTGGTTTCCTGGTATGCCCCCACCAGATCGAATTTCTCCTGTGGGCTTGGCTTTCTCTTTTGAGATGTAGTAACGGATGTCTGTCCATGGATTCTGGGACCTGTTTGTGTTAGATATGTCTGTTTTTCAGCATTAATCATACATAAACCACGCATATACATGCATTGTTATAACATTCAAATATTCATGTTGCATTCTTTGCTATATATCTTTGTTTGTCATTGTCGCAACCTGAAAAATACAGTGCGCAAAAAAAACAATCGGCGAAAGAAAAAGACAGAAGAGTCGCCACCGTGCGTTATTCATCCCAAAGGAGGGAAAGGAAACGCTCGAAGTAAACCTGAAAAAGGAAAGGACAAGACGGGGTCTCGCAACCAAATCTTGGATTCGGGAGTCGGTTATGCGAAGGGAAGGTATTAGCACCCCTACGCATCCGTAGTACTCTACGGGATCCACTTTTGTAGTTTTCGTCTAAAGGGTGTGAGTTTATCTTGTGTTGTTTACCAAAAAAAAAGGGTTAAATGAAAATGACTCGCGCGGATGTCGCATCCACTGCATACGTATCTCATCTGAATATGAGAATCAGAGTCTTCGTAGCTCAGCTGACCTATGGGTTGGGGGATGTGTGCTCGCTAAGACATCGCATCTTATGCCTACGTATCTCATCTGGAATGAGAATCAGAGCAAGCCGTAGTTCGGCTAACTACGGGGTTGTGGATTGGGTTTTGGACGAACGACGTCACTACGCAATCTACCGGATGCTCGACCTTTGGAGACTTACTCGCCTGTAGTAGAAGGAGTTGACGTGTTGCTTTGGGTTTTAGGGTTTGGGATGCTCAAGGGCAAAAAGGCAGTCCTTGGCGAAGGAACCGCGCTACCTTATTTGGCATGCAAAATGGGAGACTATACGAAGCCTCGCATCCTATGGGGAAACGATCACTACACAAAACATGTATCTTAAAGTAAAATGCCACCAAGGGGCTCAAACATTGCCTCCTATCGAGGTCTTCCAGCTAAGAAAGCGATAAAGTACGAGAAAGGGAAAAAATTACCACACGGATAAAGATCCGAAGTTACAGCAGTTAAAGGATTAGCAACCCTTAGATCTCTCCAGCTAGATCATCAAAGAAAATCAGTCAATACGAGCAATCAGAATAAACCTCCGCATGGTATCCCTGCAAGAGTATGTGAGTCCTCACAAAAACTCGACAAAAGGTTAGATAAACAAGATGAAATCTAAGGAAAACAATGCCATGGAAACACAAGACAGGTTAGAACAAAACAGAACAAAAAGCAAATACTGTCACGTTCGCGACTGCTTCGCCTAGCGAAGGCTTAGCGAAGCTTCGCTACAGGCTCGCCTAGCGAAGCGGCTAGCGAAGGCCTGCGGGTTTTGGATTCCTCCTTGATAACAGTTCGATCTCTATGATCCGAAACCCTGTGGTATCCATCTCATAAACGAAAACGATTAAAACA
Source organism: Lathyrus oleraceus (assembly GCF_024323335.1). NCBI lineage: Eukaryota > Viridiplantae > Streptophyta > Magnoliopsida > Fabales > Fabaceae > Lathyrus > Lathyrus oleraceus. The sequence continues at coordinate 393,961,890 of NC_066580.1, read as the reverse complement.
TTCAAGGTATTGTTACACATTCATGCCTATTCGAACCCGTGGGCAAAACCTGGTATTACCTCATACATTCATAATATTCAAATTCAAGGCGTAGAGTAATAGGAACAAAGGCATACCTGATGAGAGAGGCTGATTAAGATTGAATGGTACGGCTGGATCTGCAAAGTAATATTAGGGTTTGTGTGAGGCGGAGTGAACTTCTCAGAGCTGCTTGAAGGTTGCTGCAGAGTAATTCCTAGGTCTCTTTCTCCAGTCTCTGGTCTTTTCTGTTTGTAGCGGTGTATTCGTCGCTATATGATCTATCGATTAAATCATAAGCTAGGAGATACATGAAATTTTCGAGTCGCCACCGCACTTTTATTTATCCAAAGGACTGGCTAAAAAGCGAACAAAAGCCTAAGAAGTTTTACACGTAGAAAACTAATAAAAAGATCAGAGAGTCTGGGTAAGGGGTAAATTACGCAACGGGAAGGTGTTAGGCACCCACTACGTCCTAGGTACTCCTAGGGAGCCCTTTTCACACTTGTTATGCTAAATTATTATTTGTTATGACATATGTATTGTGCAAACATGATTGGGATGATGAGAAAAGAATATACATTTTTATTATTATTGGGTTCGAACGGATGAACCCGTTGCCTACGTACCTTCCATCAAAGGTAAGGATCAGAACGCCGTAGTTCGGCTAAAAGATTTCCAAAAGTGGGTTAGGTTCAATTTTAAACACAAACCCTAGGTCTTACGTTATCCACGGGAGAAAACTCAACCTTATACAAACAACAACGTCCACCATGTGAGAACAGCTTCAACTTGCCAGAGAGGGGTTAACCCTATAATAGGCAAGGAAGGCTTACAATTCAATCACTAAAGACAGAGGGTGAGATTAACATCAACCACTAAGATAAATCAAACCTATAGCTCATGTATGAAAAGATTAATGGACAAAGCCAAAACAAGTGAATGAGTGAAGTTACTGATTATGATTATGAAAATGGAGTCAAAGTATGATTAAGGTCAATTCAAATAAGTATTATGAAATGAAGTTTGGAAAAAAAGGTCAAGGACTTGAGTCCAGGTTTTAGGTTAGAAAACATGAAGATGTTTGCACAACACTTATGTCAAGTTTAAAAGGTATAGTGTGAAAAGGTTCTAAGACATAATGAATGATGAATGGATGAAGGTGGATAGTAGAACTTCTTAGAAGGTTCACTTCTTGAAATCATATGGGAGATGATTCAAGTGTGTCCTTTGGAATAGCAATTAACAAACAAAGCAAAAGAAAAGCGGATATCGGATGCCAATCCATGGTCTTATACCAATCTCCTAAAACAAAACGGGATATCAGAAGCCACTCAATGGACTTACACTAATCTCCACAGGCAAAGAAATAAAAAGCGGATACCGGATACCAATCAATGGATTTACACCAGTCTCCTAAAACAGAACAGGATATCAGAGGCCACTCAATGGACTTACACCAATCTCCTCAAAAGAAAAGCAAGAATGAAACATGGAAGTTAACTGCCAATCTATCTGGACTTAGATTAACTTCACAGTATGGTCCTAGGAAATCCAATGCCACGTCACAGGGACTTACAATGGATCCTCACATACAAGAACAAAAGCGACAATATGATCACAGGAATGCAAATGCCAACTTACAGGGACTTATAATTGCAACCTCTCATACCAACAGATAACAGATCAAATTATGATCACAGGATAACAGATGCCAACTTACAGGGACTTATAACTGTATCCTCACATACACACAGATAAACAGAAGATATGAGTGACCAATGAGGTCTTACACTCTATCCTTCCATATCACAGGAGCAAATGCCAAAGCAATGGACTTACAATTGTCCTCCATGGGCAAACAACAATAATAAAAGCCACACAAACAAATGATATGATCATGCACTAATGGCAATTGATGATGATGATAAATGCATAGCATACAAGCAAGCAAGTGCACATGAAGCAATCAATCAATCAATGAATAGCAAACAGCACACTCTATAGCCAAACAATGGGGGGCTCACACAAGAGGGTTTGACTTTAAAAGTCCACTGTAATGGGTAAAGGTCGCTCTTAACCTGGCCATTGAGGGGCTCAGGTGAAGCAGATGAATAGGAAATGAGGGGTGTGCCTCATTGCTTCTATCTCAAATCAGAGAGAGCATCAAAGAAAGTGTGGGAGTTCAGAAAGTAGGAACTCTCTCCACATTATTGACTCGATTAGATCTTGGGTATTTATCTCAATGCTCAACCATGTAATGGGAGCAAAGAGAGGACACACTGAATAGTGGGGGATAGATTGCTTACCCCTACCTTCCACCAATTGCCTTACTTGAAGGACTTTTCCTGCTTGGGACAAATATAAACAAACACAGGCATTGCCTCTTAAGGAGGACTTCAGACAGTTTGCCCAGTCAAATAACAGACCGGGTCTCCAGACTACATGAAGAAGAAAGGTTTATACCTCAAAGCAAATGCTAAATAGCAAAGCAAGCAAGTAAGTTCAAAGAACTTAGGCAACTAAAGTACCTGCAAAAGTCAAACTCATTAGCAAACAAGTCAACAGTCAAAACCAAAAAGAAATGAACCAAAAGTCAACCACAGAGGGACCAATTGTGCAAGGCACAAAGACTCAAGCATATGAGTCACCTACAAAACAAAGGTTAGCACATCATATAATTCAACTCAAACAAATATTTGAATGATCCTCAAGGTATTGGTGCTTAACCTGAAACAGATGAACTCAACATAAGCTCAGAAGACCACTAGGACTAGCCTAGGGTCAAAGATGGAAGAAAAAGTCAAGGCAGCAAGAAAAAAGTCAACCCAAACCAAGTTTAAACATTCAAGAAGCATTCTTAATCAGATTCAAACTTATATCATGCATCATGGTCATTTCATATGCAAAAGGATGCAAAGCATGGCAAGAGAAGCATACAAAAGTCAACAGCAAAGACTTCATTCAAAAGTCAACTCAAACAAACTCAAAAATTATGAAATAAATCACACTCAATCCTAACATCTAACATGGTATACATGTAAAATTTCATGGCATTTGGATGAGAGGAAGGCAGTCAAGTAAAATCATGAAGTCAAATCAAATTCAAGCAAGCATGGTGAAAGTCAACAAGCATGGGTCAACTTCAAAAAATCATATCAATTTGAAAACAGAAGAGAAATGAATGAGATTAACACCAAAGCAAAGCTTGAGATGTCTAGTTATCACATATGAAACTTCATGATCATACAATAAGATTTGAGAATTTCACAAAAGATTTGGCAATGTATAGCACAAAAAGTCAACAAATGACCACATATGGAAGAAAATTCTCAATCAAAAGGAAAACAGTAAGATTAATTCCAAGAAAATTCATACATGAACTAGACATGCAAGGGATCATTCATGCAAAATTTGGAGTCATTTGGATGTAGGGAAGTGTGTGAACAAAAATTGTGAAAATGCATGATCATGGTATGACACCAAATACAACACACAACTTCAAAAAATCATACCTATCAATCCACAAATGATAAATGCACAAACTTTATATGGAAATGAAGGTCAAGGTGTCTAGTTTTACCACAAAAAATTTCAAAGGCAATGGATGCAATATGACAATTTCACAAAGAGAATGGCACAAGGTATTATTTTGGCATACATGTCAAGAAAATAATTATCAATTAAAATCCAGCCAATGAAAAATTAATTAAAATTCACCATAAAATGAAGGACACATTCATGAATATGAGGAAAAAATTTCAAGATTTTTGGAATAAAAATGAATGAGAAATTAATTTGTGAAGATTGATGAATAATTGAAGCAACATGAACAAAAGACATGAACTAATGGGTCAAACTAAAGTCAGCGCATGGCATAAGTGTAAATACACGCATCACTTAACAAAACGGCAGAGTTTTGAAGGGCCAAGCGAAATGTTCTAATTGGCTAGCTTCCAATGTAACAGTACACAGGCAAGGCAAACAACAACAACAACCAATCGAAATTCAGCCTTCTGGTTTTAGAAACCCTTAGGGTTTGGCAGCAGGGCAACAGGTTCCATTTCATAATTCATCATATCATCATGAAATTCAAGCAAACATGGCAATTAGCATGTCATTGGAGGTGGTTCGTGCAACATCTAAACGACCAATAAACAAAACACATTCATGCGAATTCTGGGCTAATCGAGGGCTTATGAAACAGGGTGTTCATCATCATTAACATTCATACATGAAAAAACAAATTGCCCAGAAATCGAAAGTGACCATATCCATTGAGCAAACAAACTTCAAACAACACAAATCCAACAGCCAAATGTACTGAAACACTTTACACAGCATGCATCGAACAAAATCATCATGAGCAGAAAATTTCAAACCCATATATCTCATGCATTTCTCGATGGTTTTAAGTGATTCAAGTTGTAATAGACTCAACAAAGCAAAATCTACCTAAAATATGTCATGGATTAGAGAATGGGGATGGTCGAAAACTCACTTGGCTGTGGAGAAAATCGTGAAACAGTGATGGTTTGGATGTTTCCAGCTCAAATAAAGATCCACAATGCTTGATAATGATGGATAGTTGGAGGAGCTCAGCTCAAAACCATCAAATCCAGCTCGGTTCAAATTTCACCATGGACATGGCTTCATGTAGCAGTAGCATCAAATGGTATTACAGCAAGGGGATAGGACTTCAAACAAGCTCCAAAGGTTGGACAAATGATGAAGGAAACAAGGGCGCTCGTGGTTCTCTTGTGCTTCAAGCAGAAAAATGCCAATCGAGCCAAATGGAAAATGAGAGAAAACAGAATTTTCTGTGTGTTTGTGATTGTGGCTAGGGTTAGAATATGGCAGAAATATCATTTATATATCACTGTTTAGCCTTGCTAATGGAAATGCTAAGTTGGATTAGCCAAATGAAATCAATTTGCCATTTTGCTAGCTTTTGCACAAGTGAAGAAGGAGGTGTATGCTGGCCACCAATGGGCCTTTAGACAGGCTGCAAATAACATTTATTTATGCTGTTTGTGGTCTCTAAATGGAACGGCAAGCTTGCTTTTACTTAATGAACCAAAATGCATCACTTGTAAACTTGACAACCAAAGCAAAAATGGAAGTGGTATGATGGAATGCTAATTGAATTTAGGCTTGGTACATATTGCAAATGACATATATAACAAGTCCCAATTGGCCAAAGTGAGAAATAATCAAAAAATCAAAAAGTCAAAGGTTGGTCAAACTTGAATTTAAATGAAAAAGGTCAAAAAATGCCATTTTGAATGGTAGGGTTTTGATGAATGAAATTTATATTTTTGGAAAGAGGATGAAAAATGTGATGTGTAGGAAAAAACCCCACCAAATTTGGCCTTATGGTTTGAGAGTTATGGCTTGTTGAAGTTCAAAAATTGGTGAAAATGATTTGATCATAACTTGACAACCACACATGGGATTTTGATGTTCTTGGACTTTTTGAAAATGGGAAGACAAGATCTTCAACTTTCATGTTGGGCAAAAATTCATTTGAAGCTTGTATCATGATGTAAGTTTAAGATCAAGAAGTTTCCATTTTTGGCAGTTGAAATTACAGGTCCACTTTCTATTTCTGGAAAATTTCTGATTTGACTTGATTTTCTTCCATGATGAGGTTTGACATGATAGATGAGGCTTATACAAGCATGAATGAACTCCTTCAAATCAATTCCATCCATCAAATCATTGATTAAATCCACAGTTGACCAAGTTTGACTTTTCTAGGGTTTTGAGTGACTGGACCACTTCTGATGAAATCCAAACCCTAATTCCTTGAGAACTTGACTTCAAATGATGTCTCAAGTTGCATGAACCTTTGATTATTGATCATGGTGCCCAAATTCTGCAAGAATGGCCACCATCCATTGCTTTGACTGATCAATGACTGACTTTGACCTAATTGCTGATGATTGCTTCCACTGCAAGCAACAAGGTTAAACAGACAATATTTTTGTACTTTTTGAATGATAAACATATGAAAGCAAAGATATACAAATGCAAAGTATGCTTGGTGATCAAGAAACAAACCTACAAGGCAATCTACCCACTAGGAGGGGACAAAGGCATGCATTGATCCTTGAGGTTATGATATGAATGATACGGGCCATGAGGGATCTTAGGGCCCAAAATTGGGGTCTTACAGATGCCCCTATTTAAGGTCATTCTAGCCGGGGAAGTGAAGTTTAGAAATCTTCATCTCGACGCGGTAGAATGGGCTTAAATAACAGTAATGAGACAAATTTTGGTCCCTAAGAGACCTCATGATGTAAATGTATGCGTGCAAAAGACACAAATTCTGTGGGGAATATGATTCACACAGAAGAAAAGACGATCCATCGGAGTAATACACTCACCAGGAACAGAGACTCTAACAAGACTCTATGGGGATAATAACAGAAAGAGAGATGTGTGAACAATACACGACTCTAAACTGGGGAAAAAAAACTGACATAACGTGAACAAAACACGACTCTGATTAAGAAAACAGAAAACAGACTGGAGAAATCACTGGGGAGTGAAGAACTCACACTGGGAAGAGAATTCCAAATGGAAAATAAATCCATTGGAGAGACACAAGCTGACTCCTGAGGAGAAGCAAAAGAAAACTCCACTGGGGAAGTAACAAAGAAATGAGATGTTACCAGGCATACGGGTAACAAACTCAGGAAAATCTGACTCCACAGGGGGACCGAAGTCATAAAAAGGAGCAGAAAGGAGGGAACACCAAGGATACCGGTTACTGGGTATATAATAGGTGACCGACCAAAGCGTGAATTGGATTTCACTTCCAAAACACTCATCATCCTGAAGAGAGCTAGAAAAGCAAACTTGTTTATAGGATGGACATTCAATTCCACAAGGAAAATGAATCTTACTCTGAGGGGAAACAATCAAAAGATCGACTCAAGAATGAACGAGATATAATATCCATTACCGTCAGAACGTGGATAGAATACTCAGATGAGATATATTATTCATTACCGGCAGACCGTGAATAATATACTCGAAAGGAAAATTATCCTGAACCGGTTACTGGGTTGTTTATAGGATAAAATCCGAAGACGTGAATTGGTTTTCACTTCCAAAACACTCATCATCCGAAAGGAGGGCTTGAAAAAGCAAACTGACTTACAGGATGGACATCCGAATCCACAACGGGAAACGAATCTTACTCAAATGGGGACACAAACCCAAAGAGTGCATGAGATATAATATCCATTACCGGCAGACCGTGGATAAGATACTCGCATGAGATATATTATCTATTACCGTCAGAACGTAGATAATAAACTCGCATGGTAAGAAACACCAGGATACCGGTTACTGGGTATATAATAGGTGATTACCGAAAACGTGAATTGGTTTTCACTTCCAAAACACTCATCATCCGAAACACAAACTGGTTAAAGGATGGATATTCGATTCTACAAAGAATACGAATCTTGCTCAGTTGGGGAAAATCAACAAAGGATTCCAACTAAAGAGCGCATGAGATATATTATTCATTACCGGCAGACCGTGAATAATACACTCGCAAGGAAAAGACACCAGAGATACCGGTTACTGGGTATATAATAGGTGACTAACCAAAAAGAGAGACAATCGATACCAAGCATACGGGTAAACGAAAGACAACTCAAAGGATAAATTGCAAGCATCCGGCAATTATCCGTCAACAAAGAAATATTCGACTCCGCAAAGGGAAATAACGAATCTTACTCGACTGGGGAAACACAAAAGGCTTCGACTGAAGAGTGCATGAGATATATTATTCATTACCGGCAGACCGTGAATAATATACTCGCATGGAAGATTATCCACAACCGGTTACTGGGTTGACAAGGGATAAATCGACCGAACAGAAAGGCATCGGGATACCAAATCAGGTATATAATGATAACCAATCAAAAGGAGCAACAGACATTACCAACAAAGAGGCAAATGAAAGGCGAACTGCTGAGGATAAATTGCAAGCATACGGCAATTATCGACAGGGACTAGCTGGGGATGCACTGGTAAACAACCAATGATCCGGGGAACAAATCACTAGCATACGGTGAAAAGACCCACTGGGGATAAAATTGCTAGCATACGGCAATTATCCACAAAAGACTTGTTGAGGATATAAGTGCTAATCTGAGCGACTTATACAAGCAAAGGAAAATCAACATCAAATATTGAATGAAGATAACCACAACAATTAGGGTTTACATCTACCGAATACGGGGTAGAAAACCAAAGACTCCGCGTGGGGATAGAACAAATCACAAATCCGCACGGGAAACCACAATAGGGTTTATAACAAACCACCAACTGCTGAAAAGCAGGAAAATAGGATTTACAACTACCGGTTATGAGGGTAGAGGCCCAAAAAAACATTCCACTGGGGAACAACCCACTGGGAAGCACAAGACATTTGACAAATAGCCGATTCGGGAATGATCCGAAAAGACAGACTGAATAAAAACACGTCCTAATGAGGATATAGCTCAAATAGGAACATCCATCCCAATATATGTGTTGGGAGGAAACGGAAGAAACCGTCATCCACGAGGATATATCTCGGTGGGGAACTACAGAAGGAAAGACAAACTTTTTCTGCTTACGGGGTTGACTCTATATGGAGAGATTTATAACACCCGACATCTGCTTGGGGAGATCTGTACTGAGATCTATATCACCATAGCAGGAGACACGACAAACAAAAGATATATGGCAAGAAATGCAACATGAATATCTGAATGTTTCACGAATATGCATGAATATGCGTGATTTATGTTTGATGAATGCTGACAAAACAGACAATTCTAACACAAACAGGTTCGGGAACAAACGTCCGGTATTATACTTCCAGGGGAAAAACCAGCTGGAGAGCCAATCTGCGGAGATCTACATGCCGTAAAGCAAAGATCTGCAGGTACTGCTGAAGAAGCAGATAATCAGAGATATCAGGAGACAACCCAATCAGGGTACAGAAAGTCACAACGGGCAAAACAGCCACCAAGACAAATCTGTAGGGGAACAAGAGAAATCCCAAAGTATATCTGCAGGGGATCCCAGTGTCAACTGAGAAACAAAAAGTGCATTGCACAAGCACAAACTGCTGTAAAAGCAAATCCACATAACTCCGCTGGGAAACAACCCACTGAGGGAGGATGATATCATCCAAATAGAGTGTAACTGCACAAGCAACTCTACTGGGGAGAACTGTCGGCTACTCTCTTGGGAACAAACCACTGAGGGAGGACAGATCAAACAAATATATCCTGCAATAAACCACTCCACTCGGGGAGAAAATACAGCAAATTGATCACAACAAGTAGATTCTGCAATATAAGCCACTCTACTGGGGATCACAAACAGTCAGGAAATCAAATCCGTTCACCGGAGGCTAGAGCCATCATCCGACCATATTGGGGATTGAAGGAGTATTCACCAGGCAAAAACCGCCACAACAAACAATCTGCAGACTAAGCTGAGGAAAAGATGATTGAAATACTGGGATACCAACCCAATCAACCACGGAGTAGGAAAATAAATCTTGCTCTGCTGAAGAGCATAACTCTGATGGAGAGATAGCAATAATTCCACAGACGACTTCGCCGGGGAAAGGGTAAAGTACCGGGTATCAAACCACTGATTTACCAAGTCTTCAAAAAGAAAAGCGATCACATTGAGGAAACAGACAGTTCCTGCTGGCAACACTGCATGGGGAAGAGTGGTAACAAATCCACTTGCAACCCTGGTGGGGATACTAATATCAGCTTTACTCGCGACTCCGAGGGGAGTATCAATCAATCAGCTACACTCATGACTGTGCTGAGGAAACAAATAAAGTCTGGGGGATACGACCCACTGGAGAAAGTGACGGGGCACCAGGATGACAAACCATTAACCACCGAAACTTCTATAAGGAAAACACCCATGCTAGGGGAAAAACTGCTGCTGGAGAGAACGAAGTCTTCAACAACACTTACTTGCGACTGTACTGGGGAACAACCCCAACAACAACTCTGCTTGAGGAACAACCCCAACAAAGATCTGAAGAAAGAAAATACCATCAACCAGGAATATGAACCAATGTCTTACCTGTTGGAAATCATGCCACCCTCGGGAGAGCACTGAGATATTCTTGAGTATTCTTTCAATCTTGTGAATGTTCACTTTGTTTAAAACAAAAATTTTGAAAAATTGATTTGTTTAAACAATGATATTTTATCAATTTAAAACATGCAAAACATTTGTTGAATTGAAACAAATAAGAGTGCAAATAAATTGGATAAAAAGCTCAAATTGATTTGATAGAATGGTAGTCTGCAAATGGCAAGACTCCATAGATCTGTACAAATTTGAAATCAGTGATATATATTGGAAGAGGGCTACATTGAACATAATGATCCTTTCTCTACCAATTTGAATCTCGATGTATCCGAAGCTTCAGTTGACGACGAATCGAGAATCTTCTGACGAAATGACGACTGATGAACCAGAAAGTCTTGTCAGGATGCAGTTACTTGCCAAATCCCTAATTTTTGCCTAGATTGCCCCAGAGTGAGGTACTCAATCTAGCGGGATGCAGATATTCTTCTTTTTTTTCAAGTCTCTAATTTTTGCCTGGATTACCCTTGCGGGTTCTCCACCGAGACGCTCATTTTTGCCTAAGCCGCCCTTTCGGGTTTTCAACTTAGCGAGCAATTCTGTTTTTTTCCATTTGTTTTTTTTTTTTCATTTGCATATACTTTTTTTTTTTTTTAGGCAAAGTATCTCTTAACTGCATCTGAATTCACAGGACGAGTGAAATCCTCCCCATCCATTGTTGTAAGCATCAAAGCACCGCCTGAAAAGGCTCTCTTAACAACATATGGACCCTCGTAGTTTGGAGTCCACTTGCCCCTGGAATCGGGCGCGAAAGACAAAACTTTCTTGAGCACAAGATCACCTTCTCGGAACACACGAGGCTTGACCTTCTTTTCGAATGCTTTCTTCATTCTCTGCTGATACAACTGACCATGGCACATGGCAGTTAATCTCTTCTCTTCAATCAAATTCAGTTGGTCATAACGACTCTGAATCCATTCAGCATCAGTCAACTTGGCTTCCATCAAGACTCGCATTGATGGGATCTCCACCTCTACTGGGAGAACGGCTTCCATGCCATAAACAAGAGAGAAAGGGGTTGCCCCTGTTGAAGTGCGTACGGACGTACGGTATCCATGCAAAGCGAATGGCAGCATCTCATGCCAATCTTTGTACGTGACAGTCATCTTCTGGATAATCCTCTTGATATTCTTATTAGCAGCTTCAACAGCCCCATTCATCTTAGGTCTGTAAGGAGAGGAATTATGGTGTGCAATCTTAAATTCAGCGCACAACTCATCCATCATCTTGTTATTCAGATTGGATCCATTATCAGTAATGATCCTCTCTGGCACACCATAACGGCAAATCAGCTGGTTCTTGATAAACTTCACAACCACCTGTCTGGTTACATTCGCGTACGAAGCGGCTTCAACCCATTTGGTGAAGTAATCAATTGCTACGAGAATAAACCGATGTCCGTTGGACGCTTTCGGCTCAATCATACCGATCATGTCGATTCCCCACATAGAGAAAGGCCATGGTGATGAAATCACATTCAGGAGTGTCGGAGGAATATGAATCTTATCCGCATAAATTTGACACTTGTGACATTTCTTCACATACTTGCAACAGTCAGACTCCATTGTCAGCCAATAGTAGCCTGCTCTCAACATTTTCTTAGCCATGGCATGTCCATTGGAATGAGTACCAAATGAACCCTCATGGACCTCAGTCATCAATAGGTTTGCTTCGTGTCTATCCACGCATCTGAGCAAAACCATATCAAAATTTCTCTTGTACAGCACTTCACCACTGAGGTAGAAACTGCCTGACAACCTTCTCAAAGTTTTCCTATCTTTCACAGATGCCCCAGGCGGGTAGACCTGGTTCTGGAGGAAATTCTTGATATCAAAATACCAAGGCTTGTCATCTTTCACGTCTTCAATTGCAAATATGTGAGCGGGTCTGTCCAAGCGCATCACAGTAATGTTGGGAACATCATTCCACCATCTGACAACAATCATGGAAGCAAGCGTTGCAAGGGCATCTGCCATCCGATTATCCTCTCGAGGAATATGATAAAATTCAACTCTGTGAAGAAAGTTGAAATTCTCCTTGCATAATCTCTGTATGGGATGAGACCTGGTTGATTTGTCTCCCATTCACCTTTGATCTGATTGACAACCAAAGCTGAATCACCATAGACATCAAGATACTTGATTCTTAAATCAATGCATTCTTCAAGTCCCATAATACAGGCTTCATACTCCGCCATATTATTCGTGCATTTGAAGGTTAGCCTTGCTGTAAATGGAATGTGCGAACCCTGGGGATTAACAATTACTGCCCCAATTCCATTTCCATATTGATTAACAGCGCCATCAAACACCATCGTCCATCTGGAACCAGGTTCTGGACCTTCATCAAGTGTAGGCTCATCACAATCTTTCATCTTCAAATACAGAATTTCCTCGTCAGGGAAGTCATACTGAACAGACTGATGATCTTCAATTGGCTGGTGCGCTAAGTGGTCAGCCAAGATACTACCTTTGATAGCTTTCTGAGCTCGATACTCAATATCATACTCAGACAACAGCATCTGCCAACGGGCAATCCTCCCAGTTAAAGCAGGCTTCTCGAAGATATACTTAATTGGATCCATTCTGGATATCAACCAAGTTGTATGATTTATCATGTACTGGCGCAAACGCTTAGCTGCCCAAGCTAAAGCACAGCACGTCTTCTCAAGCATAGAGTACCGAGACTCACAATCAGTAAACTTCTTACTGAGGTAGTAAATAGCAAACTCCTTCTTCCCTGATTCATCTTGTTGACCGAGTACACAACCCATCGAGTCTTCAAGAACTGTTAAGTACATAATCAGAGGTCTTCCTTCTACTGGCGGAGACAAAATCGGAGGTTCGGACAGATAATCTTTGATACTGTCGAAAGCTTTCTGGCAATCCTCGGTCCAATCATGAGACTGATCTTTCCGGAGGAGCTTGAATATCGGCGCACATGTGGCAGTCATGTGGGATATAAATCTGGAAATGTAGTTCAAGCGGCCAAGAAAACCTCGACTTGCTTCTCAGTTTTGGGTGCGGGCATCTCTTGTATTGCTTTGACCTTTGCAGGATCAACCTCAATACCTCTTTCACTTACCACAAAACCCAACAACTTTCCGGAACGGACTCCAAAAGTACATTTGTTCGGATTCAGACGAAGCTGGAACTTCCTCAAACGCTGGAAAAGCTTCAACAAATGCTCAATATGCTCAACTTCCGTTCGGGACTTAGCAATCATATCATCAACATAGACTTCTATCTCCTTGTGCATCATATCATGAAACAAGGTAGTCATAGCTCGTTGATACGTGGCTCCGGCGTTCTTCAAACCGAAGGGCATCACTCGATAACAGAATGTTCCCCAAGGTGTGATGAATGTTGTCTTCTCCATATCCTCTGGTGCCATCTTGATTTGATTATATCCGGAAAATCCGTCCATAAAGGAAAAGACTTTGAATTTAGCTGTATTGTCTACCAACATGTCAATGTGTGGTAGAGGAAAATCGTCTTTTGGGCTAGCTTTATTCAAATCTCTGTAATCAACGCACATACGGACTTTTCCGTCCTTCTTAGGAACAGGCACAATATTGGCCACCCATAGAGGATATGTCGAAGTCACCAGAAACCCCGCATCAATTTGCTTCTGAACTTCCTCTTTGATCTTCACTGCCATATCTGGATGAGTTCTTCTGAGCTTCTGCTTCACAGGCACGCACTCAGGCTTCAAAGGCAGGAAATGTTGCACAATATCTGTATCTAAACCCGGCATGTCTTCATAGGACCAAGCAAAGATATCTGAATATTCTCGTAGCAAGCTGATCAAATCTTCCTTAACAGACCCTTCAAGAAGTGCCCCAATCTTCACCAGGCGCTCACAATCTTCAGACCCCAAGTTGACTGTTTCCAAGTCTTCGAGATGCGGCTGAATGATCTTCTCTTCGTGCTCAAGGAGACGGGTGATCTCATCAGGAATCTCTTCAACGTCATCTTCTTCTGCCTCAAATACAGGGAATTCAAAATTGGGAGATGGCGTTGGATCATTATGTTCAATGGGTTTTAGGATCAACCTGCATAATGATTTTGGTTAAGAAAAACTTCATAATTTTAAACAAGCAAATCATTATGCAGATGAAAAATGTTGCTTTTACAGCTTTTATTTTTTTTGTTTTTATGGTTTTTTGTGATCACTGATTTCATAAAGAAAAGCAAAAAGTGAAAACAAAGGAAAAACAAATGTTTAACAATGCAAAAATTGAATGAAAATATCATTGTATATATGCTTTGCCAACAATGTCATCACTTCTCCTTTTGGCATGGGAGAAGGGTTTTAAACAAAATGAACAATTACTCTGATCTATGGATAACTGTAGGAACATCCACAGCGACCCAATTGTGGCAGACACCACCAGGAATAACGAAATTGTTCAAGTCTTCTGCATCTTCTTCTTCAATGATAGCAGCAGCTTCCTCTTCGACAGGTTGATCAGCATGGATGAATCCTCCACTGGTGAACAGACCTTGCTCATTGCATGCCCCAGAACCATAGCCAATGCCAGCCCGGGATCGATTATCTTCAAGTTCAAGCACTTTCCCTAATCCAGCGACTGCACCACATTCAATGGCCAGCTTAGCATCACGGTAGGAAGTGAATGAAGGAGACTTCTTCTCGATTGGTTTATCAATAGATAAAGCTTGGAACTGAGTTCCAACTTCATCCTCTGCATCAATGTACGAGAAAGAAGACAGATTACTGACCAGGAGAGCCTTTTCTCCCCCTACTACAACCAATTTCTTGTTTTTCACAAACTTCAGCTTTTGGTGTAGGGTGGATGTCACGGCGCCAGCCTCGTGAATCCATGGTCTGCCCAAGAGACAGCTGTATGATGGGTGAATATCCATTACTTGAAAAGTGATCTGGAAATCACTTGGTCCAATCTTGATTGGGAGATCAACTTCCCCAATCACGGTCTTACGCGACCCATCAAAAGCTTTAACAACAACCCCACTCTGCCTCATAGGAGGACCTTGATATGACAAACGTGAGAGGGTGGATTTTGGCAATACATTAAGGGACGATCCAGTGTCTACCAGTACATTGGACATTGCATCAGATTTGCAATTCATAGAGATATGTAAAGCCATGTTGTGGTCTCTTCCCTCCTCAGGGAGATCAGCGTCACAAAAGCTCAAAGTGTTGCAAGCGGTAATGTTTGCAACAATGCTATCAAATTGTTCCAAGGTGACGTCGTGATCAACGTACGCTAGGTCCAAGACTTTTTGGAGAGACTCCCTATGAGGCTCTGAATTCAGCAACAAAGAAAGAATGGAAATCTTGGAGGGCGTGTGTAGAAGCTGGTCTACAATATTATACTCGCTCTTTCTGATGAGTCTCAGCATCTCATCAGATTCTTCATCAACAATGCCACTCGGGCCATCTGAAGAAACAGGAGTCTTTTGTACAGACGAGGAGGGCTGGGCAACAGCAAGTGCCGGATTCTGAACATTCACAGCATTCCCTACGGGGTGCACAACAGTGTCAGAAGGAACAGCCTTAGCAGGCGCAGAAAACACACGACCACTGCGGGTCAACCCACTAACATCAGCAATAGTGGTCACGGAAGTGGAAGGCAAAGGTACTTCAACCCCATCCTGGACAGCAACAGGATTATATCTGAAAGGTACAGCTCGATCAGATGAATAGGGCACAGGGCCGGCTGGCTTGATAATCAAAGAAGGCGAAGCTTTAGGCTTGTTGCTATTGTACCGAATAACAACAGGCTCTGGCAATTTGAACACCGGGGAGATGACACTCACTTCGGGTTCAACTACATCCACATTGCGATTCTGGAGAATCTCAATGGTACCTTCATTCAACAATTTCTGAAGTTCACAGCGCACTTGATCACAACCCAAGCGGTTAACAGAACAGACGCGGCACTGGTCATGGTTATGCTTCAAATAGCTGTGCTGACACAGCATCTTATGTAATCCAACCAATGACTGCCGGATATGACTGACATACTTCACCTTGTACTTCCCAAGGTCCTCCTGGATCATATTCACAGATTTCCCATGCGAAGGCAATGGGTTCCTGGTGACATTTGGGTTGGAGTCTTCAAAACTCAGAATTCCACTTCTCATAAGGTCTTGAACCTTATTCTTCAGCGGGAAACAGTTTTCAACGTTGTGGCCCGGAGCACCGGAATGGTAGACACAATGCTGGTCTGGCTTGTACCACCATTGCGGGTTGGCAGGAATAGCAGGAGGATCCTTGGGGGAAACCAACTTCCTCTCCAACAAGGAGGGATAAAGCTCTGCATATGTCATCGGAATAGGGTCGAAACTGACCTTCTTCCTATCATAGTTCACATTTGCTTGATTGGTTGTACTTCCACGAGGCTGGTAAGCCTGTTGCTGTGGACGCTGCTGTTGCTGTTGATATTGCGGTTGTGGATATTGCTGCTGATGCTGATACTGCTGAGCATTATCCTTGAATACAGGCGCTACATGAGCCACCTGATGCTGATGTCCGGCACGATGTGCAGGCTTCCTCTGAACAGAGGGTCTTCGATGCTTGGGCTGAGACTGCACAGCATGCGCTTCACCTTCTTTCCTCTTAAACGCTCCATACCGTTTAGAGGAAGAACCATCATCTTTAGCTAATCGTCCTTCACGGACACCTTCTTCAAGACGCATCCCCATGTTCACCATCTCGGTGAAATCAGAGGGAGCGCTAGCCACCATTCTCTCATAGTAAAATGACCCAAGAGTCTTCAGAAAGATCTTGGTCATCTCTTTCTCTTCTAATGGTGGAGTGATTTGAGCTGCCAGCTCACGCCATCTCTGGGCGTACTCCTTGAACGATTCCTTGTCCTTTTGTGACATAGACCTGAGTTGATCTCTGTCAGGCGCCATGTCAACGTTGTATTTATATTGTTTGACGAAAGCTTCGCCAAGATCGTTGAAAGAGCGGATGTTGGCACTGTCCAGACTCATGTACCAACGGAGAGCAGCACCAGACAAGCTGTCTTGAAAGTAGTGGATCAAGAGTTGATCGTTGTCGATCTGCGTGGACATCTTTCTAGCATACATGACTAAGTGTGCCAAAGGACAAGTGTTCCCTTTATATTTCTCAAAGTCTGGGACCTTGAATTTAACTGGTATTTTAACACCGGGAACTAGACAAAGTTCGGCTGCTGACTTGCCGAAGAGATCTTTGCCTCTAAGAGTTCTTAATTCCTTTCTCAGCTCAAGGAATTGATCGTTCATCGCATCCATTTTCTCATGTACATCTGAGCCCTCAGACGCTTCAGAGTGATAAATGGTGTCGTCTACCCTCGGCATGGTATGCACGACAGGAGGAACAGGAATAGGGACCGGGCTAGATGCCGGCATTTGAGCGAATGTAGGAGCTGGCAGATCGGGCATAAAGCCGGGAGGCATCCCCCAAGGAAAACCGGGAGGCATGGCATTAGGCTGATGGGCACTGACAGGCACCGATGAAGTGGCTATCTCAGATATAACCGTCCGCTGAACGGGAGTTGCTGGCTGAGGAGCAGGCTGATTCTGGGCAGCAAGAAGTTGCTCCATCAGAGCGCCAAGTCTGGCGACTTCATCCCTCAAACTCTGGTTCTCTTGTTCCAATTGCTCCATAATCCTTGCAGAGTTGACCCTCGTATAATACCGGTGAGTCAGCTTGTCTTCAAAATAAATGAAGAGCAGATGTTAGAACCGGAAGACCAGAAAAATGGGTACCTGTTTATGCAGGAATGATGCATGAAATGCTTGTGCAAATGTTTTGATTTTCAAGGAACCCTTAGGGTATTCATTTGCAATATTTCGAATATTTAAACATTTTGATTGCTCATGGAAAATATTTCATTTAAAATATTAAGACAAAGAAGTACAGCATTCTTTTAAATATTACAAAGAGAAAAGGTAAATGACATCCTATGGATCCCTATTAGCTCGGGATGCTGGAAGACGAGAAGTGTACAACTTCTTGATCTCTCTCTCATAGGCAGCCTCCATATCAGCTTTCTCCTTTGCAAGTTGATCATACTTCCTTTTCCAGAATTTGGATGATTGAGGAAGCAGAGAAGTCCAAGTGTCGTTCGGATCATCGATCACTCGGTGCTCGAGAAATTCAATCATATCATCTTTCTCCTTGAGCTGCTGCAGCAATTCCTCTCTCTCGCGGATCCAGGCACGCGAAAGGTCTTCTTCTCTCAACTCCTCTACACGTTGGGTAGGGAGGGTTGAAGGCCCAGCCACATCCAACAGTGTAGGTCTCGGATGATCATACGGCATCAGGTAGGTAGCAGCCCTCTGTCTGACCCAAGAGGTGTATGGCTCCAAAGCAATGCAGTTCTTTGGACCCAATTCATTCCTACTCTTTATGCGAATATTGCGCCAAGCGCGGACAAATCTGGCTTTCAGGCCTTGGGGATCTTTACCCTCCTGAAAGAATACACCTTCTAACAGAATGTTATGGGGTTTATCCTTTAGGGGGAACCCAAGCTGACGACGTGCAAGCGTAGGGTTGTAGGTAATCCCACCACATGTACCAAGAAGAGGCACATTGGGGAATTCACCACAAGAATTAATGATCTGAACGGTATCATACACGCGATCATACCAGGTGATATCATCATTGGTGAGAGACATGAGTCTCTGAGACCACCGTAGACATCCCTTGTTCTCCTTGAAAGCAACTGTCTGCGGCAAGTGCGAAATAAACCACTTGTACAGCAGGGGTAAACAGCAGACAATAACTCCTCCATTCTTCATATTCCTCAGATGCAAGGAGACATATGCATCACCCAACAAGGTCGGAACCGGATTAAGAACTGAAAAGATCCTAATGGCATTCATGTCGACGAACTTGTCGAAGTTGGGAAACAGCACCAATCCATAGATAAGCAGAACAAATAGAGCCTCAAAGGCATCCTCACTCATGGCCTTCCCATAAAAGGTAGCTTGGGCAATGAGGAACTCGGAAGGAAAACCCTGAATTCCGCCTTTGGTAGTCAGATTAGCTCTAATCAAATCTTCATCTATGTGCAACAGACTGGAAATCTCTCGAGCAGATGGAATACTCTCTAAGCCACTGAACGGCACTCGACCCAGAATCGGAATCCCAATAAGGTGAGAGTATTCTTCCAAAGTTGGCAGCAACTGGAAGTCCGGAAATAAGAAGCAATGATAGAGCGGATCATAGAACTGAGCAAGAGTGCTCATCAATCCCTCATCCACCTGAGTAGTCAGCAACGGCAGAAGCTTCCCATATCGAGCCTTGAAACCCAAGGGATCTAATACATACGATGTCAGATTCCTTAACTCTTTTACATCGGGCTGCTTAAAGCTGTACTTCTTTGTATGCCTCTTTGGTCTTTCCATGTCTGAAAATTTTGCAAATAACCCTTTAAGTTCCTTGAAAATTCTCTTTTTTTTTTTTTGATGACATGAATGCGGATGAATGCGTGAATGCATGAATGCAACAAACACACTCAAGGATCAATCAAAGCACACCAAACAAAGGTCGTGGGAAAGCTCATTGTATCCCTAATATCAATCATCCATTTTGGTGGATTTAGGTTTTCACCTTATCGACACCCAAGTTCCATTGATATTAACGGTACATGAACCGGTTCAGACATTCTTAATATCAACCAGCCGCTTTGATGGATTTTAGGTTTTACACCTGATCCGGGATCCATTGATATTAACAATGTTTGAACGACTCAACCACGAATCACGGGTTTGTTGAGAGTCACGAGCATGGAGTCTCGGTTAAGAACCACCCAAAGGGAGTGTACTAGGGTTTAAACCTGCCAGACATGTTCTATCAGAGGTTCCCATAATCATCGTTCCATCTTTCGAATATTATCGGAGGAACGAATACTCGTATTCCAAGAATATTCTCAAGAGAAACTCTTATGAGTGTAGTATCGCGTAACAATCGTATCAGAACTGACATCTGAACGACCTCCGCACTACGGTCCTAAAAATAGGCCAAGATGGGTTTGGTAAACTAAGGTCCTTGGCTTCTGCGGAACATGATTGAAAGAATAATGCCTAACCACAAATAACTTGTGTGACATTATTAGTTCAACATGACCTCCACCAAGTGAATGGTCTCGCAAGTCAACTGGCTAAGGAATACTCCACACCAGTCAACGAGACTATGCCATTCTCCTATCCTAGAGTGCACTCGAGTTCGGGTATAGAACTCATCTCACAGATCACCAAAGCAAACAGCATATGTATATCAAGCAATTCACACATTACAATCAATACAGTGATCCCAAATTGTACAAAAATATGTCAGATAAACAATAACAATATAGCACAACAAGGGTGAAAAGTAGGCAATACAACCAGGAATTTTTTCCCCAGCAGAGTCGCCACTTTTCTGTAGCGGTGTATTCGTCGCTATATGATCTATCGATTAAATCATAAGCTAGGAGATACATGAAATTTTCGAGTCGCCACCGCACTTTTATTTATCCAAAGGACTGGCTAAAAAGCGAACAAAAGCCTAAGAAGTTTTACACGTAGAAAACTAATAAAAAGATCAGAGAGTCTGGGTAAGGGGTAAATTACGCAACGGGAAGGTGTTAGGCACCCACTACGTCCTAGGTACTCCTAGGGAGCCCTTTTCACACTTGTTATGCTAAATTATTATTTGTTATGACATATGTATTGTGCAAACATGATTGGGATGATGAGAAAAGAATATACATTTTTATTATTATTGGGTTCGAACGGATGAACCCGTTGCCTACGTACCTTCCATCAAAGGTAAGGATCAGAACGCCGTAGTTCGGCTAAAAGATTTCCAAAAGTGGGTTAGGTTCAATTTTAAACACAAACCCTAGGTCTTACGTTATCCACGGGAGAAAACTCAACCTTATACAAACAACAACGTCCACCATGTGAGAACAGCTTCAACTTGCCAGAGAGGGGTTAACCCTATAATAGGCAAGGAAGGCTTACAATTCAATCACTAAAGACAGAGGGTGAGATTAACATCAACCACTAAGATAAATCAAACCTATAGCTCATGTATGAAAAGATTAATGGACAAAGCCAAAACAAGTGAATGAGTGAAGTTACTGATTATGATTATGAAAATGGAGTCAAAGTATGATTAAGGTCAATTCAAATAAGTATTATGAAATGAAGTTTGGAAAAAAAGGTCAAGGACTTGAGTCCAGGTTTTAGGTTAGAAAACATGAAGATGTTTGCACAACACTTATGTCAAGTTTAAAAGGTATAGTGTGAAAAGGTTCTAAGACATAATGAATGATGAATGGATGAAGGTGGATAGTAAAACTTCTTAGAAGGTTCACTTCTTGAAATCATATGGGAGATGATTCAAGTGTGTCCTTTGGAATAGCAATTAACAAACAAAGCAAAAGAAAGCGGATATCGGATGCCAATCCATGGTCTTATACCAATCTCCTAAAACAAAACGGGATATCAGAAGCCACTCAATGGACTTACACTAATCTCCACAGGCAAAGAAATAAAAAGCGGATACCGGATACCAATCAATGGATTTACACCAGTCTCCTAAAACAGAACAGGATATCAGAGGCCACTCAATGGACTTACACCAATCTCCTCAAAAGAAAAGCAAGAATGAAACATGGAAGTTAACTGCCAATCTATCTGGACTTAGATTAACTTCACAGTATGGTCCTAGGAAATCCAATGCCACGTCACAGGGACTTACAATGGATCCTCACATACAAGAACAAAAGCGACAATATGATCACAGGAATGCAAATGCCAACTTACAGGGACTTATAATTGCAACCTCTCATACCAACAGATAACAGATCAAATTATGATCACAGGATAACAGATGCCAACTTACAGGGACTTATAACTGTATCCTCACATACACACAGATAAACAGAAGATATGAGTGACCAATGAGGTCTTACACTCTATCCTTCCATATCACAGGAGCAAATGCCAAAGCAATGGACTTACAATTGTCCTCCATGGGCAAACAACAATAATAAAAGCCACACAAACAAATGATATGATCATGCACTAATGGCAATTGATGATGATGATAAATGCATAGCATACAAGCAAGCAAGTGCACATGAAGCAATCAATCAATCAATGAATAGCAAACAGCACACTCTATAGCCAAACAATGGGGGCTCACACAAGAGGGTTTGACTTTAAAAGTCCACTGTAATGGGTAAAGGTCGCTCTTAACCTGGCCATTGAGGGGCTCAGGTGAAGCAGATGAATAGGAAATGAGGGGTGTGCCTCATTGCTTCTATCTCAAATCAGAGAGAGCATCAAAGAAAGTGTGGGAGTTCAGAAAGTAGGAACTCTCTCCACATTATTGACTCGATTAGATCTTGGGTATTTATCTCAATGCTCAACCATGTAATGGGAGCAAAGAGAGGACACACTGAATAGTGGGGGATAGATTGCTTACCCCTACCTTCCACCAATTGCCTTACTTGAAGGACTTTTCCTGCTTGGGACAAATATAAACAAACACAGGCATTGCCTCTTAAGGAGGACTTCAGACAGTTTGCCCAGTCAAATAACAGACCGGGTCTCCAGACTACATGAAGAAGAAAGGTTTATACCTCAAAGCAAATGCTAAATAGCAAAGCAAGCAAGTAAGTTCAAAGAACTTAGGCAACTAAAGTACCTGCAAAAGTCAAACTCATTAGCAAACAAGTCAACAGTCAAAACCAAAAAGAAATGAACCAAAAGTCAACCACAGAGGGACCAATTGTGCAAGGCACAAAGACTCAAGCATATGAGTCACCTACAAAACAAAGGTTAGCACATCATATAATTCAACTCAAACAAATATTTGAATGATCCTCAAGGTATTGGTGCTTAACCTGAAACAGATGAACTCAACATAAGCTCAGAAGACCACTAGGACTAGCCTAGGGTCAAAGATGGAAGAAAAAGTCAAGGCAGCAAGAAAAAAGTCAACCCAAACCAAGTTTAAACATTCAAGAAGCATTCTTAATCAGATTCAAACTTATATCATGCATCATGGTCATTTCATATGCAAAAGGATGCAAAGCATGGCAAGAGAAGCATACAAAAGTCAACAGCAAAGACTTCATTCAAAAGTCAACTCAAACAAACTCAAAAATTATGAAATAAATCACACTCAATCCTAACATCTAACATGGTATACATGTAAAATTTCATGGCATTTGGATGAGTGGAAGGCAGTCAAGTAAAATCATGAAGTCAAATCAAATTCAAGCAAGCATGGTGAAAGTCAACAAGCATGGGTCAACTTCAAAAAATCATATCAATTTGAAAACAGAAGAGAAATGAATGAGATTAACACCAAAGCAAAGCTTGAGATGTCTAGTTATCACATATGAAACTTCATGATCATACAATAAGATTTGAGAATTTCACAAAAGATTTGGCAATGTATAGCACAAAAAGTCAACAAATGACCACATATGGAAGAAAATTCTCAATCAAAAGGAAAACAGTAAGATTAATTCCAAGAAAATTCATACATGAACTAGACATGCAAGGGATCATTCATGCAAAATTTGGAGTCATTTGGATGTAGGGAAGTGTGTGAACAAAAATTGTGAAAATGCATGATCATGGTATGACACCAAATACAACACACAACTTCAAAAAATCATAACTATCAATCCACAAATGATAAATGCACAAACTTTATATGGAAATGAAGGTCAAGGTGTCTAGTTTTACCACAAAAAATTTCAAAGGCAATGGATGCAATATGACAATTTCACAAAGAGAATGGCACAAGGTATTATTTTGGCATACATGTCAAGAAAATAATTATCAATTAAAATCCAGCCAATGAAAAATTAATTAAAATTCACCATAAAATGAAGGACACATTCTTGAATATGAGGAAAAAATTTCAAGATTTTTGGAATAAAAATGAATGAGAAATTAATTTGTGAAGATTGATGAATAATTGAAGCAACATGAACAAAAGACATGAACTAATGGGTCAAACTAAAGTCAGCGCATGGCATAAGTGTAAATACACGCATCACTTAACAAAACGGCAGAGTTTTGAAGGGCCAAGCGAAATGTTCTAATTGGCTAGCTTCCAATGTAACAGTACACAGGCAAGGCAAACAACAACAACAACCAATCGAAATTCAGCCTTCTGGTTTTAGAAACCCTTAGGGTTTGGCAGCAGGGCAACAGGTTCCATTTCATAATTCATCATATCATCATGAAATTCAAGCAAACATGGCAATTAGCATGTCATTGGAGGTGGTTCGTGCAACATCTAAACGGCCAATAAACAAAACACATTCATGCGAATTCTGGGCTAATCGAGGGCTTATGAAACAGGGTGTTCATCATCATTAACATTCATACATGAAAAAACAAATTGCCCAGAAATCGAAAGTGACCATATCCATTGAGCAAACAAACTTCAAACAACACAAATCCAACAGCCAAATGTACTGAAACACTTTACACAGCATGCATCGAACAAAAATCATCATGAGCAGAAAATTTCAAACCCATATATCTCATGCATTTCTCGATGGTTTTAAGTGATTCAAGTTGTAATAGACTCAACAAAGCAAAATCTACCTAAAATATGTCATGGATTAGAGAATGGGGATGGTCGAAAACTCACTTGGCTGTGGAGAAAATCGTGAAACAGTGATGGTTTGGATGTTTCCAGCTCAAATAAAGATCCACAATGCTTGATAATGATGGATAGTTGGAGGAGCTCAGCTCAAAACCATCAAATCCAGCTCGGTTCAAATTTCACCATGGACATGGCTTCATGTAGCAGTAGCATCAAATGGTATTACAGCAAGGGGATAGGACTTCAAACAAGCTCCAAAGGTTGGACAAATGATGAAGGAAACAAGGGCGCTCGTGGTTCTCTTGTGCTTCAAGCAGAAAAATGCCAATCGAGCCAAATGGAAAAATGAGAGAAAACAGAATTTTCTGTGTGTTTGTGATTGTGGCTAGGGTTAGAATATGGCAGAAATATCATTTATATATCACTGTTTAGCCTTGCTAATGGAAATGCTAAGTTGGATTAGCCAAATGAAATCAATTTGCCATTTTGCTAGCTTTTGCACAAGTGAAGAAGGAGGTGTATGCTGGCCACCAATGGGCCTTTAGACAGGCTGCAAATAACATTTATTTATGCTGTTTGTGGTCTCTAAATGGAACGGCAAGCTTGCTTTTACTTAATGAACCAAAATGCATCACTTGTAAACTTGACAACCAAAGCAAAAATGGAAGTGGTATGATGGAATGCTAATTGAATTTAGGCTTGGTACATATTGCAAATGACATATATAACAAGTCCCAATTGGCCAAAGTGAGAAATAATCAAAAAATCAAAAAGTCAAAGGTTGGTCAAACTTGAATTTAAATGAAAAAGGTCAAAAAATGCCATTTTGAATGGTAGGGTTTTGATGAATGAAATTTATATTTTTGGAAAGAGGATGAAAAATGTGATGTGTAGGAAAAAACCCCACCAAATTTGGCCTTATGGTTTGAGAGTTATGGCTTGTTGAAGTTCAAAAATTGGTGAAAATGATTTGATCATAACTTGACAACCACACATGGGATTTTGATGTTCTTGGACTTTTTGAAAATGGGAAGACAAGATCTTCAACTTTCATGTTGGGCAAAAATTCATTTGAAGCTTGTATCATGATGTAAGTTTAAGATCAAGAAGTTTCCATTTTTGGCAGTTGAAATTACAGGTCCACTTTCTATTTCTGGAAAATTTCTGATTTGACTTGATTTTCTTCCATGATGAGGTTTGACATGATAGATGAGGCTTATACAAGCATGAATGAACTCCTTCAAATCAATTCCATCCATCAAATCATTGATTAAATCCACAGTTGACCAAGTTTGACTTTTCTAGGGTTTTGAGTGACTGGACCACTTCTGATGAAATCCAAACCCTAATTCCTTGAGAACTTGACTTCAAATGATGTCTCAAGTTGCATGAACCTTTGATTATTGATCATGGTGCCCAAATTCTGCAAGAATGGCCACCATCCATTGCTTTGACTGATCAATGACTGACTTTGACCTAATTGCTGATGATTGCTTCCACTGCAAGCAACAAGGTTAAACAGACAATATTTTTGTACTTTTTGAATGATAAACATATGAAAGCAAAGATATACAAATGCAAAGTATGCTTGGTGATCAAGAAACAAACCTACAAGGCAATCTACCCACTAGGAGGGGACAAAGGCATGCATTGATCCTTGAGGTTATGATATGAATGATACGGGCCATGAGGGATCTTAGGGCCCAAAATTGGGGTCTTACACTGTTCAGCCAGTGTTCAGGTCTCCTCCCTTATTTCATTGGCCACTCTGGTATTTATAGATCAAATTTCGCAGCTTATGGGCTTTGAATGAGGACAGCTCAAGCCCAAAACTTTTCTGTTATGTTCTGCAATACGCGCCCTTCGCCTAGCGAAGGATCTGCTCGCCTAGCGAGCATGACAGTGCTCTTCGCTAGGCGAAGCATCTGCTCGCCTAGCGAGCATGACAGCTCAGCAGCAGATTCTTGCTTCTTCCATCTTGGCGATTTGTACGGTGAATAGGCCCCATATGGCCCTGTTGGTAGCACCTCAAGTCTTTTCCTTATGTTGACCGATCGTCTGAATAGAGCCCACAAAGTGTCTTGGATGATGCTCAAGCTTCTTGGAGCTAATTCTGATTGACATGATGCAATGTAATATGAAATGTTAAATGAATGCATGAATGAGGAGGGCAAATTTTGGGGTGTTACAGCTGCCCCTATTCAATCATCAGCTAACCCGAGTAGGATGAAAGCGAACAGTTTATCGGAGAAACGGGGTGAGCTGTGATTGAATACCAAAGATAGACCGAAAATTTGTGCTCCGAGAACACCACAAAAATGCGGAAATACACCGCGCTGTTTATTTTTCTTCTGATCCTCTGGCTGAATCTGAATCAGTCTTCTGACTTAATCTGGAGTTTCGATCCTCTGGCTGAACCTATACTCAATTTAGTCCTCTGGTTGGATATTAATTTTGATCCTCGGGCTGGATACGATTTTGATCTTCTGGCTAGCTCTTCTTCGATCTTCTGGATAGATCTCCTCCGTTTTGATTCTCTGGATGAATCTATTTCCTTTGATTCTCTGGCTGAATCTACTTCGATCTTCTGGCTAGATCTGAATTGTTGCGATTTTCGATCTTCTGGCTAGATCTTCTTTGTTTCGATTCTCTGGCTGAATCTACTTCGATCTTCTGGCTAGATCTGGATTGTTTTGATGATAAATTCCCGTCATTAGGATCCCGCATCTGAGGCATGCGCTGGTTGACCCTCTTTTGAAATCTACACCCAACCTTCATATTAGATATGCAGCTTCGAGAATATTCCACTTTTGGGCTTCGTACATATTCTTCGGGCTAGAACATGTTGTAACGACTCCTCAATTAGACTTGGGCTTGCTGGGGAAATAAAGCTTGTAGGCGACTTCACTGGGGAATCTTCAAATTGAGCCTTAGGCTGGCTTACTGGAACACGATTCTCAGGCTGAATCTTCGAAATGACCCTCAGGCTGGATCACTGGAACACGATTCTCAGGCTGAATCTTTGAAATGGACCCTCAGGCTGGATCACTGGAACACGATTCTCAGGCTGAATCTTCAAAATGACCCTCAGGCTGGATCACTGGAAAACGATTCTCAGGCTGAATCTTCAAAATGACCCTCAGGCTGGATCACTGGAAAACGATTCTCAGGCTGAATCTTCAAAATGACCCTCAGGCTGGATCACTGGAAAACGATTCTCAGGATGAATCTTCAAAATGACCCTCAGGCTGGATCACTGGAAAACGATTCTCAGGCTGAATCTTCAAAACGACCCTCAGGCTGGATCACTCACGCTTGATCCTCTGGCTGGATCTCATGACCTTGGTTGTAAAGTAATTCTTCGGTCTGCTTGGAAGAACCTGTTTATCAGCTTATGTGTATGCTTGATATGATATGCATGCAAATGCAAATGTTATGCATGGTGTAAAAAGAAATTTGCTTGGGGAAGCAAACTCCGGTAGGGAACAGATCGCTGTATCAATCCTTGAATGCTCTGTGGGGAATGATCCGTCTGCCGGGACCAATGAGCCACCAAAAATAAATTGGCTGCTTGAAAAGTTGACCTTGCGGGGGGAGTATCAACTATGGAAACTTTGTTCGGCGAGGCTCTGTGAGGAGACTCTGTGGGGAAAACACTTCTTGGGGAAATGTCGTAGGAAACGGCCTTTGCTGGGGATATGAACTTGCTAATGGCCCTCAAGCTGGGGATTAACAAATCTGTTAAAAATAATCTGCTGGGGAATGAGATGAACACTGGGAACGCCACCCTCTCATTTGTTGGTTATGCAACCACTCCGCTGTTGCTAGGAAGATACAGTCGGACACTGTCAACTCCACTGGGGATATATAGTCTGGATACTGTCAACTCTACTGGGGATAGACAGTCTGGATACTGTCAACTCTGTTGGGGAACATGCTCTGCTGAGGAGAGACTTTGCCAACCGCTTGGGGATGAGGATTCATGACTTGGCATCCGGTTCCTATGACCTGCAACCAAAAATACACGTATGCCTCGGGTGAATTACTCGGTTTGAATTCACCGTCCGAGATTAAGCACATTCAAAGCAATTTTAAATGTTTTCCTGTACAAATCATCTGCAAAAGCCACCATTATGTTCATATGCAATATGTTTTATCAAAAATTCGGACATTTTTGCAAACAAACTGATAAATGAAAAATAAAGAGGCTCTTTAACTGAATTATTCGACTCTTACTGGGGAGAAAATTTGTGCCAGGAATAGGCGAGGGTATCAGGAAGCTGATCCCTGAAAAGAGGTGATCGCTATAAAAAGAGAACTATCCTAATGGCAATGGGGATACGGGGTCCCACCGAGTTTCGACTCTGCTATGGCTCGTATGTCCTCAAGACGCTCTGCTCATCTTGCTTTCTGAAGTGGATGATTAGTCGATCTTTAACCTTCGAAGATTGTCGGATTGAATGAAACGGTGATATAACACTGATGAACTCAGATCACAGTCATTCGCTTATTCCCTAACTTTTGCCTGGAACGCCCCCTTTTCGGGTTTTCAATCCACCGGGATACCCATTTTTGCCTGAGCCGCCCTTTTGGGTTTTCGACTCACCGGGTGTACTCTTTTTTATATCCCTAATTTTTTCCCGAACCTCTTTATTCTTTTTTTTTGGTTCGTCGGGATGCCCTTTTTTTGCCTGGACTATTCTTTTTATCGTCCAGCGGGTCTATTTTATGCGAAGTATTTTTTTTTAACTGCGTCTGAGTTAATAGGGGACGGGAATCCTTCGCCATTCATGGTTGTTAGCATCAAAACTCCGCCATAGAAAATCCTTTTAACCACGTACGGACCCTCATAGTTCGGTGTCCATTTGCCCATGTGATCTGTGTTGGGAGGAAGAAATATTTTGAGTACCAATTCACCGACTTGATACCCCCGAGGGCGCACTTTCTGACCAAATGCTTTCTTCATTCGTCTCTGACCGAGATACGTCAATTCTGGGTACGTAGTTCCAGCATAGCACCTTAATCATCGAAGACAAGGTAAACAAAGCATCAGCAAATTGGTTTTCTTCAAAAGAAAATTAACAATCTTCTCGTGTAGTCTCTGTAAGGAACCAGATGAGGCTGAGGTGTATACCATTTCCCGTTGGTTTGATTGATGACCAAAGCTGAATCCCCGTATACATCCAGGGTTTTAATCTGTATATTGACGGCTTCCTCAAGTCTTAGGATACAAGCTTCGTATTCGGCTTCATTGTTGGTGCAGGGAAAAGTTATTCTGGCACCAAATGGCATATGAACACTAAACCAACTCCGTGACCATTGACGTGGACCGCCCCATCAAACATCATAACCCATTTGGATTCAGGGTCAGGCCCCTCCTCCGGGAGTGGTTCCTCTCAATCTTTCGATTTGAGAAACATGATGTCCTCATCAGGAAAGTCAAACCTCATAGGTTGGTAATCATCAATCGGTTGCTCTGCAAGATAGTCTGACAAGACACTTCCCTTGATGGCTTTTTGTGAAGTGTATTGGATGTCATACTCTGTCAGTATCATTTGTCACCTAGTAACCTTTCCGGTAAGTGCTGGCTTTTCAAAAATATACTTGACTGGATCCATTTTTGATATCAATAGAGTCGTGTGAGTCAACATATACTGTCTTAGTCGGCGAGCACCCCATGCCAAAGCGCGGCAAGTTTTCTCGAGCAATGAGTATCTTTGTTCACAGTCGGTAAAATTTTGCTAAGGTAGTATATTGCATGCTCTTTTCGACCTGACTCGTCATGCTGACCGAGCACACAACCCATTGACCTTTCTAACACAATCAAGTACATGATCAACGGTCTTTCCTCTCGGCCTGTAGACTGACCCCGATCTTGATCTCTTTCTTGTCGTCTTCGGTACCAACGTTTATGGTCTCAACCACCTCCTGATAAGGTGTAATAGCTCGGTCCTCCTGTTTCAACAATCTGGCTAACCCTTCAGGCAATTCACAATCTTCCTCAGCCCATTCTTCGGCTTGATAGATAGGATTGTCGAAGTCATACTTGGCCATAGCAGTGTCGTTAGCAGTGAGATCCGAGTGGTCGGCTCTGCATGATGGAGGATCATGCTTTACCTTAGAATGAGAGATTTTTTTTTTTGAAAGAAAGGAAAAACGAAAAAAGAAACATTGCCATTTTTTTTGTAAAAAGTAAATAAAAACTGAAAGAAAGAGAACACAAAATTGTTTGCAAAAGCCGTCCTTTATTGATGATAAAATTAATTGCGAAACGTAACTAAATGGATGGCCATACAAATGAGCCGTTACACCTTGGGCAAAGTGTAAGACTTTATTATGCATGTAATAAAGGAAAACAATAAAAATCACTCTTTCAGCAGAGTAACCCGGACGGTTTTTTCAGATGACCAATTGTCGAGCTTTTCTCCCGGAACACACGGGCGAATCCAGCTATCTAAGTCACAGTCGCTGTCAGCCTTGTCTTCATCTGCAGCATTGACGATGTGGGGGAAACCAAACCCCCGCTGGAGAGAGTACCAGTTTCATTCTTCTGAGATCCCGGAGCATTCCCCAATCCAAACTTGTCTTCTTTGATGACTGACTCCACATATTTGCCCCAGCCTTGGGCATTACCAGCTTTAACCACTTCGACAGCTTGCTTGTATGAAGAGATAGAAGTCCCGACCTTCTCAAACTCAGGTGAAAAGACAGCTTCGGGCGCGACCTCATTGATGTTTGTAGTTTCGAAGCCCTGACACAGCATCTCATGCATCTCTCCGTCCATCTCTACATACTTAAATGTAGACAGGTGGCTAAAAAAAATATCCTCTTCACCACAGACAGTGACAACCTGACCTTCTAGTTCATATTTGAGCTTCTGGTGGAGGGTAGAAGTAACAGCACCGGCAGCATGAATCCAAGGCCGACCTAGCAGACAGCTGTAGGCAAGCTGGATATCCATCACATAAAAGGTGCTCTTGAACACCTGCGGTCCAATCTTAACTGGCAACTCAACTTCGCCAAAAACAGCTCTCTTAGAGCCATCAAAAGCCCTCACAACTAAGTTACTTGGCCTCAGGATGATGCCATCTCAATCCAACTTCATTAAGCCTTTCTTTGGAAGAACATTCAGAGAAGAGCCTGTATCAACCAAAACATGGGAAAGCACCACCCCTTTGCACTCCATTGTGATATGCAAGGCTTTGTTGTGATTCCTGCCCTCAGGTGTCAGGTCATTATCGGTGAAACCTAGCCCCCGGCTAGCGTTTACATTGGAAACTACCGACTCCAGCTGGTTAACAGTTATCTCCGGTGGAACATAGGCCATATTCAGTACTTTCAACAAGACTGCTCTGTGTGCCTCATGAGCACAACAATAGTGAGAGAATGGAGGTCTTTGAGGGTGTCTGATTTAGATGGTCGACTACCTTGTAGTCACTTTTCTTGATAATCCTCATAAACTCATCCACTTCCTTCTCGAATGCGGTCTTAGGAGGATCTTCCTCAGTAGTAACCTCTTCGGTGGATACCTGTTTCCCTTTAGCTTTGGCAGCTGCCTCGGCTTCAGTATTCGCGCGTAATGTTGATGGTGCAAATAGGCGTCCACTGCGAGTGAAGCCACCAACCCCTCCAACATTGTCTACAGCGGAGCTACCAATGTCAATGTCTTCTTCGTTAACTTTCTGCCCCTGGCAGTAGATATCTGCCCCATAGTGCCACGGGATAGCACTGTCTTTCTCATACGGAACAGGTCCTGGTACCGTGATGGTGATTGGACCAACCAAAGTCGGTTGAGGGCTGTCAGAGTAAATTGCGACTGGTGCTGAAATTTCGATGTTCACCGCTGCTGGTTCTGTACTTTCTGGGAAATATATTGTTGTCGGAGCGAGTCTCTCGGGAACATATATTTCTTCAGGAGTGAAATAAAACGTCACCGTCGATACATCATTCTTCACCGGACGGGCCTGATCGAACTGAAGACAACCTTCATCTATCAGCTGCTGAATACCCCTTCTCAAACTGTCACATCCGTTTTCGGCAGCTTGACAATTTCTGCATTCTTCCCCACAGCCCGGGAAAATCTTTCCTTTCAGAAGTCGGTCTTTAACCACCGATAGCGAAGTCTTCACCTTAGTCACATCAGAAACCAAATTCAAAGTTTCCCCACTATCAACAGCATTAATCCTCTGCCCGCCGTGAGCCGGCATCGAGTTCTGGATAACATTAGGCACCGGAGCAAAATTGATAGCCTGGGCATCTCTCAAATCTTGTACCTTTAACTGGAGAGCCTTGCAATTATCTGTAGTATGGCCAGGTGCGTTGGAGTGAAAAGCATATCTGGCGTTGACATCATAACCTCTGGGCAAATTATTGGGATCGATTGGTGGGGCCAGAGTTCTCAATGTAACCAGATTCATGTCAATCAGCTTGGGAAGTAATACTGAATAAGGCATTGGGATTGGCTCGATGACCCGGTCCGTGTGCCTTGGACGTTGTTGATAGTGTCTCTGCTGACCCGGATTACCTCCTTGTTGTTGATTGTTGTACCTGGGTTGTTGTTGCGGATGATATTGCGGTTGAGGAACAGGTGTTGGAATAGTGACTGCGGCCACTTGATCTTGATAATAATTAGGGCGTCCTTTACTCCTGCCTCTGCCGGCATACATAACGCTTGCCTCGCCTTCTTTTCTTCGCTGACCGTTACCAGCAAACGGTCTCTTGGGACCTGATGGGTTGGAAACACTATTGTCTTGAATTCGGCCCATCTTCAACAGACTCTCGATTCTTTCTCCAGCAATTACTATCTCTGCAAAGCTGATTGACGGGCAAGCAGCCAATCTCTCAATATAATTGCCTTGAAGAGTGTTCATGAACATGTCCGCCATCTCCCTTTCAGACATAGGGGGTTGGACGGACGCAGCAATCTGTCTCCAACGCTGAGCATATTCTCTAAAGGTCTCCTTGGCAGTCTGGGACATACCTTGCAACAAGGTCCGATTTGGAGCCATGTCCAAGTTGTATTGATATTGCTTGACAAAAGCCTCTGCCAAGCCTTCCAGCTCTTGATGGTAGTACGAGACAAATGAGAATACCATTCACGAGAAGCTCCAGTTAGACTGTCTTCAAAATAGTACATCCACAGCTTTTCATCTTTCGTGTGAGCTCCCAACCTTCCCAAATAAGATTGGAGATGAGTGCGTGGGCAAGAAACCCCGTTGTATTTCTCAAAAGTAGGGGGTTTGAACTTGTGAGGAATCCTTACTCCCTGAACCAGACCAAGATTTGTGACATCAAAGCCTAAGGAATTTTGAGACTCCAAAGATTTGAGCTTCTCAGCAAGCTCATCCATACGGTGAGTGGTCTCGAGGGCCTCGTCGTGTAAAGAAAATTGATCATACTGATAATCTTCAGTAACGGGGTGCCCGTTAATCCGAATTCCTTGATTCACATCGTACCTTCCGCCAATACCATTCCCAACATTCCCTATGTTGCCAACATTACCCGGGTTTCCATCAGCATTTGCGTTACCCGCGTTACCAGTGTTCACAGGGTTATCAGCATTCCCAGGGTTACCAGGGTTTCCCTCAGCATTTGGTATCTCCACCTCAGGCCTCGGTTGCCCAACCAATTCCCTCAGCTTTTCTTAACCTGCTGCCATACCAGTCATCAATGTCATGAACTGATCCATCCTCTCACGCATATCAGCCAGCTCTTTCTGTACTTGGTCCATCGCTAGTCGTGGACGGTTTTCCTTTGTCGGGTATCTATGAACTCGCTTGGGACCAATAACTGCCTGATTCAGAGAACAAACATTAGACACTACGGTGACACCTGCAAAACAGACAAGGGTTAATATGCATGGTATGCGATGCACTGCTTGTTCAGTTTTAAGGCACCCCCGTTTTGAAAGGGAATACCCTGCAAATGAATAAGCATGAGATGTTGGATGCAAATATGCAGATGATGTTATGCAATGCAAAGGCATGTCAATCAGAATTGATGGATCCGCTTGAACATCTGTCAGGTTGCACTTCCTAGAGAGAAATTCACTAAGGAATATAATACAAGACCAAAACTCTGCTCCAGAAAACCGGGTTGGTTGGAGGTTAAGGTTTCCTGAATTTAGCCCACCCCTCACTGGTAGGTTCTAAGAACAGAAGTTCGTCAGCTTCAGCCCTTCAGTCGCGAATAATACGTTTACCACTGAAGGTTTGGCATTATTACGGGATAAAAGACCTCCACTGACTCCCCTCAACAGGACATCCTAAAGCAAGTTCCCAGTCTCGGGGTCCTCGAATTGATCAGCGAGAATGCGCCCACCAGAGCTAACATAATCACGTCTCGGAGGAGAGGCCTCGACTGAGTTCTCGGGAAATGGTCACCAGAGTCGACGATTTCTAAAGGAACACCATGTCGTTACGGAACATCCGTAGGACATAATATATCCAAAAGAAACCTCGTCTGGGGGTGGTTCTTCACGAACGACTTAAGGTAGCAACATGCCATGCAAGCTTCATGATCATCCACTCTAAAACCTGTGTGTACACTCAAGCCTGGGTAATGGGCTTATCTCTCATAGAACATCCCATCCCAACAAACAAACAAACAGATCCAATAGATACAACAGATGCATGCAAGCAGGTAAGTAAATAAATGTACAAAAGCATGAACACCCAATAAACAAGAAATCACACGAGCTAGGAGGGACTCACTTAGGGAAGATGGACCAGCAAGAGGTCAACTTCTTAGTCCCCAGCAGAGTCGCCAACTGTCGCAACCTGAAAAATACAGTGCGCAAAAAAAACAACCGGCGAAAGAAAAAGACAGAAGAGTCGCCACCGTGCGTTATTCATCCCAAAGGAGGGAAAGGAAACGCTCGAAGTAAACCTGAAAAAGGAAAGGACAAGACGGGGTCTCGCAACCAAATCTTGGATTCGGGAGTCGGTTATGCGAAGGGAAGGTATTAGCACCCCTACGCATCCGTAGTACTCTACGGGATCCACTTTTGTAGTTTTCGTCTAAAGGGTGTGAGTTTATCTTGTGTTGTTTACCAAAAAAAAAGGGTTAAATGAAAATGACTCGCGCGGATGTCGCATCCACTGCATACGTATCTCATCTGAATATGAGAATCAGAGTCTTCGTAGCTCGGCTGACCTATGGGTTGGGGGATGTGTGCTCGCTAAGACATCGCATCTTATGCCTATGTATCTCATCTGGAATGAGAATCAGAGCAAGCCGTAGTTCGGCTAACTACGGGGTTGTGGATTGGGTTTTGGACGAACGACGTCACTACGCAATCCTATGGGGAAACGATCACTACACAAAGCAGTAGAAGGAGTTTGGGATGCTCAAGGGCAAAAAGGCAGTCCTAGGCGAAGGAACCGTGCTACCTTATTTGGCATGCAAAATGGGAGACTATACGAAGCCTCGCATCCTATGGGGAAACGATCACTACACAAAGCATGTATCTTAAAGTAAAATGCCACCAAGGGGCTCAAACATTGCCTCCTATCGAGGTCTTCCAGCTAAGAAAGCGATAAAGTACGAGAAAGGGAAAAAATTACCACACGGATAAAGATCCGAAGTTACAGCAGTTAAAGGATTAGCAACCCTTAGATCTCTCCAGCTGGATCATCAAAGAAAATCAGTCAATACGAGCAATCAGAATAAACCTCCGCATGGTATCCCTGCAAGAGTATGTGAGTCCTCACAAAAACTCGACAAAAGGTTAGACAAACAAGATGAAATCTAAGGAAAACAATGCCATGGAAACACAAGACAGGTTAGAACAAAATAGAACAAAAAGCAAATACTGTCACGTTCGCGACTGCTTCGCCTAGCGAAGGCTTAGCGAAGCTTCGCTACAGGCTCGCCTAGCGAAGCGGCTAGGGAAGGCCTGCGGGTTTTGGATTCCTCCTTGATAACAGTTCGATCTCTATGATCCGAAACCCTATGGTATCCATCTCATAAACGAAAATGATTAAAACATTCAAGGTATTGTTACACATTCATGCCTATTCGAACCCGTGGGCAAAACCTGGTATTACCTCATACATTCATAATATTCAAATTCAAGGCGTAGAGTAATAGGAACAAAGGCATACCTGATGAGAGAGGCTGATTAAGATTGAATGGTACGGCTGGATCTGGAAAGTAATATTAGGGTTTGTGTGAGGCGGAGTGAACTTCTCAGAGCTGCCTGAAGGTTGCTGCAGAGTAATTCCTAGGTCTCTTTCTCCAGTCTCTGGTCTTTTCTGTTCAGCCAATGTTCAGGTCTCCTCCCTTATTTCATTGGCAACTCTTGTATTTAAAAATCAAATTTCGTAGCTTGTGGGCTTTGAATGAGGACAGCTCAAGCCCAAAACTTTTCTGTTATGTTCTACAATACGCGGCCCTCGCCTAGCGAAGGATCTGCTCGCCTAGCGAGCATGACAGTGCTCTTCGCTAGGCGAAGCATCTGCTCGCCTAGCGAGCATGACAGCTCAGCAGCAGATTCTTGCTTCTTTCATCTTGGCGATTTGTACGGTGAATAGGCCACATCTGGCCCTGTTGGTAGCACCTCAAGTCTTTTCCTTGTGTCGACCGATCGTCTGAATAGAGCCCACAAAGTGTCTTGGATGATGCTCAAGCTTCTTGGAGCTAATTCTGATTGACATGATGCAATGTAATATGAAATGTTAAATGAATGAATGAATGAGGAGGGCAAATTTTGGGGTGTTACAGTCATCTCCTTCTATTTGGTGATACATATTTCTCCAAGCAGATGTTTGTGTCTGATCTCTCCATATAGAGTCAGCCTCATAGGCAGAAAGTGTCTATCCTTTCCTCCATATTCCCCACTGAGTTATGTCCTCGTGGATGATTATTACTTTAGTTTCCTCCCAAAACATATACTGGGATGAAATTTCTCCCTTGAGTTTGTATTCTCATTGGGTTGAGTCTTGTTTCATTGCGTCTCTCTAGCTTGTTCCTAGATTGACTCCTATCTTGTCTTT
The DNA here is from genome assembly GCF_024323335.1 of Lathyrus oleraceus. Classification (NCBI taxonomy): domain Eukaryota; kingdom Viridiplantae; phylum Streptophyta; class Magnoliopsida; order Fabales; family Fabaceae; genus Lathyrus; species Lathyrus oleraceus. The sequence goes on along the minus strand of NC_066580.1, from coordinate 393,924,079 downwards.
TCCCCTGCGCTTCCCTGTGGTTCAGATGACTAATTGCTCAGTAAACAATAATTGTTCATTCTCTCCCCAGCAGATGTTGTGGCCTTCTACCCAGTAACCGGTAGTTGTAAGTCCTATTTCTGTGGTCTTCTACCCAGTAACCGGTAGTTGTAAGTCCTATTTCTGTGGTCTTCTACCCAGTAACCGGTAGTTGTAAACCCCATTTTGTCCTCTTGCATAGTCAACCTTTGTTTTTTTTTGTTCATCCTAACCGATGACGATTACTTTCTTCTTTGGTTTTCTATCCAGTAACCGGTAGATGTAATCCCCTCTTGTTGGTTATCTTTATCCAATATTCGGTATTGATATTCCTTCACCTTTTGAGTATATCACCCAGTAACCGGTGATATATCTCCCGGATCATTGCTTTTGTCAATGTATCCCCCGCGAGTCATCTTTCATTTACCCTCGTTTGGTAATGATTGTCTCTCTCTCTGATTGGTCGTCATTTTATACCCAGTAACAGGTATCCCGATGTCCTTTCTTTTCGGTCGATTTATCCTTTATTAACCCAGTAACCGGTTGTGGATAATCTTCCATGCGAGTATATTATCTATGTTCTGACGGTAATAGATAATATATCTCATGCACTCTTCAGTAGAAGTCTTTTTCTTCCCCAGTCGAGTAAGATTCGTATTTTCTTATGGAGTCGAATGTCCATCCTATAATTGAGTTTCCTTTTTCAGCCCTCCTTTCGGATGATGAGTGTCTTGGAAATATTCCCCAATTCACGCCTGGTTGGTTACCTATTATATGCCCAGTAACCGGTATCCCTGGTGTTCCTTCCTTTCTGCTCCCTATTATGACTTTTCGTCCCATGTGGAGTCAGATTTTTCCTGAGTTGAAATATTACCTTTTTAGGTTTTCCTCAGATGTTTTGGATACATACATTTGCATCATGAGGTCTCTTAGGGACCAAAATTCGTCTCTTTGTTATTATTTAAGCCCATTCTACCTCGTCGAGACGAAGATTTTAACCTTCATATCTCCGGCTAGAATGACCTTAAATAGGGGCATTTGTAAGACCCTAATTTTTACCGTAAGATCCCTCATGGCATCATATCATTGCACATTGCATTTGCCTCAAGGATCATAGCATCTTGGCTCCTTAACCCTTGGGTTAGGACTTGTGTGAGTTGGTTTGAGACCACCAAGCATGCTTGAATTGTATATTATTGCTTTTCTTATTTTGCTAACTAACCAAAAGCACAAAAATATGTCACTAACTTTGTTTGTTTTGAAGCTTGAGCAATCATGTGATCCAAGGCTCCTATACTCAATGAAGTGGCCAGATGAAAGTGAAAGCAAGCATGAAAATGGTTCCCAAAGATATGAATCATCATATATGCCTCCCAAGTATCTCAATTTGTCAATTGGATCAAGATAAACCAAAAGGCTTGAGGATTGTTTCCCAAGGAAACCCTAATTCAACGGTGCATTGACTATGCCTTGCTCAAGAAGCAACCTCAACCTATGATCAAATAAAATCAAGGGAAGTTCTTCCATTAATCATTTTATGCATATATGTGCCTATGCGAGTTTTCTTAATCAATCATTCATCAAGATTTGAAGTTTGGACTTGAGAAGTTGATCAGTCAATTCATCTGACTATTTTGAAATCCACTGAGAACTAACTTTTGATGTGTTTGTCAAATGAAGATGACCCCAAGATAAATAATGTTCTTAAGAAACATATGAGCATTTTTCATGTTCATCCAAAATTTATTTGAAGCTTGGAAGGTCATCATTCATTTCAAAACATTATAGGTCATTTTAACTAAAACCCTAATTTTGGGTCAACTTCCCAAGGACCTAACTCATTCATTTTTTATGATTTTGAGGTGGGATCAAATGAATTGGAAAGTTTAAGATGTCTAATTAAATTTTTATGTTGGACAAAATTTCATAATCCTAAAAGAAACACATGTGATAATGCAAAACATTATAGGTCACTTTGGACCAAAGTCATTGAAATGTGAAAATGTCCAAATTCAAGTGCCCATAACTTTCTCATCAAAAATCCAAATGATGCAAAGGTTAAGAACAAATTGATTGTATTAAAAAGATCTACAACTTTGATGTTGAAGGTTTTGTCATTGGAGGCTTGTATCATTGAAATAAAAGGGCTTGAAGTTGGCCCATTTTGGCAAAATTTCCATATACATGTTTTGCACCTTGAACTTCATGACCAGTTTTCAATATTTTCCCAACTCCAAATGGATTTTTGTTCAACATAACATTTGTTCCTCATGTCAAGACCTTTCCAACCATTACCCACATTCCTATGTTTCAATTTGGTAAATGGTATTTTCGAAGAGGAGAAGTTTTGTTTCCAATTATGCATAACATGTTGAATCTTTGTGCACACTCCATTGCAATGAAATCTGTAGGTCCAAATCTGATCCATGTGACTTCAGCTTGCATTTTCCATTGCATTTGGGCCTCCCATGCGCCTGTACAGGCCCATGCATGGAGGACCCAACTTCACATGTGTAACACCTCAAAATTTGCCCTCCTCTCTTGGGACTAGATTAGAATATTGCATCTCATTTTTATGACTTTAGGCATTACATCTTTGCATATCATGTGAAATAAGCAAGTCATCCTCCTGAGTCTTGCTCAGAAGATAGAGAGGTTAAGAGATTCAAGCTTGAGGGTCTCATGAATTGATCACTAATCATCTGAGGTTTGTGCTTCAATTAGGGTTTTAGGTTCCTCAAGGAGGTTGGGTATTATCTTGGTTGAAATGGTACATCATCATCATCATGGTTCATTATTCCTGATCAGGTTCCTTGGGATTAGGGTTTTGACCTCTGGTCAACCCTAATTAGTTGCATTCTTCTAGTCAGGGTTTTGCAAGGAGATGAGGTCTTTTTTGAGATGGAGATCATCATATGATTTTATGGAGCTTGTATAAGCTAGGGTTTCATGGTGGAGCCATTTCATCAAGTGGTTAAGGCTCAGAACTCCTCAATACATGACCAATTCATCTGAGGCCCACAAAAGTCAACAAAAGTCAACTACCAAGTCAACTGTGGATTTGGGGGTGGGAAGTGGCTAGAAATACTTCATTCATGTTCAAACAAGTCTCATTTGACATTTCAAACATCAATATTGAAGAATTTAAAGTCAGGTCAAACTTGCAATGGAAAATGGCTATAATTCAAACTTGCCAAAAATGGAAAGGTTTTAGCCTAACTTCAACTTCAAATTACATCACCAAAAAAGCTTCAAATGAAATTTTGTTGAACATGAAAGTTATAGATCTTTCTCTACCATTTCTAAAAAGTCTAAGATCATTAATTTTTCATGTGTGGTTAAGGAGATATGATCAAAACATGGCAAAGTGTACTTGAAGATTCAAATGGACATAACTTCTCAACCAAAGCTCCAATTCAAGTGGTTCTTTTTGCTAAATTCTCCTTTTGACCTCTAAATTCCAAATCATGCATTGCATTTCTCAAATTATCATCACATGAACATTTGGTAATTCATTTGATTTTTGGAGGGAAAATATGAAATTCAAATTTTGTGCACCATTTGAACATTTCACCATTACCATTGGCTCCAAAATGGAATTTTAAGTGGAAATAAGCCAATCTCGTGTACTGTTCATACATGCATGTCCATGCATAACGTGGAAAGCAAAATTGCACTTACACCTCATTTTTGCTAATCTCATTAACATTGGCTTAAGCATGATTAGAAGAGTGATTAGCATTGCATATATAAGCCAAAACCCTAACTGTTTTTCAGTTTAGCTCTCATAATTTCAGATCTAGATCTCAAATTCACAAATTTTTCTCTCAAAATTTTCTTCCAATTTCTTCAAACAAATTTCATTTATCGTGATCAATTCATCATCTGAAAGCATCTTTGAGCAAGTTTGAAGGAAGAACCAAGAGAATCCGCGCTTGTTTGTTCATGCTTGAAGCTTGGAAGCAACAATGGTGAATCCAAATTCTGGTTGATTCGTGCACAATTGAACTTCAAGTTTTCATCCAATCAATTGTACAAGCATCATAGAGAAGCATTGGAGCATCACAAGGCCTTGAATCACTCGAATTCCAAATCTGCTCTTCAAGAGGTTATTGAATCGAATCTCTCATTTCTCAAAATTATTATTATAATATTGTAGATCTTGATGTGCTGATCATTCTGAGCTTTGAACCATGAATTTCCATGCAATATTGACTGAGTTAGGTTAATTTGAATTTTCATGTGTGAAACTTGATTTGCTCGATTTGACCTTAATGTGATGAATCATGCTTAATCCATGCTTGATTCATGATCTATGATGAATATGCTGTGTGTTGATGTGCTTATTTTTAAAATCTGGAGAATTTGTTCTTAAGTGTATGAACAATACACTGTTCCTCTGTTGCACGAGGAAGAATATGATGATTGAGTTTTGGCAACGTTTTTGGATCCTTTCTGCAACATTAATCCGTGGCTGTAGGTGTTTTAGGGTTTAATTCTCATTGGTTCATGCTGAATCCCATGCGCGCTTCCCATTGGCTGTCTCGCTTTGACTTGCATTGACCTTGCCAGCGCATTAGTGAAACGACTGTGTTTCACATGCTGCGCGCCTCTTTTCAATATTCAAATTAATATTTCACTTAATTCCATTTTAATTGTCACATTTTATTTCATTTCATTTTCAATCTTTAAAAAATCATATCAAATTGAATATTGATCCAAAAAATACCAGGTTTTTTGCATTATGATCCTTATTTTCTCTAGTTTTTTATCATCATAAGTTTGCAAGTTGTGCTTGGCTGGATAATATTTGGTGTTAGAATGTTTGAACATGTGTCCTATTGATACCTTGCCATGCTTATACATTTGTGAAATGCTGGTCTTTGATCCAATGATTCTAAAAATTTGCATGATGAAACTAGACTTATTGCTTGAAATTTTGGTGTTGATTTGGTATTTTTATCATGTGTCATTTCTGTTTTATGATCATGTTAAGGTGGTGTGACAATTTGTGTCACACCTTTGCTTGTTCAAATTATGTGATGTGTTTGACATGCCAAGTGATCTCCAATTGCCCTGATTTTTTGTGTGATGCTTGATATGAATGTTGTGATTGCTCATGAATTTTCTTGGAATTTTTTGGATCATTTCTGATTTAATTGAGATTTTTCATTTAGGTTGAACTTCAATTGATCATGAAATGCATTTGGTATATGATATTGATGTGAAACCTTTTGGATTGTTTCAAGATGTGTTTGAAGTTGATTCATGTTAATTTTCAGCTTCTGTTTTGGATTTTTTCTCTATCTTTGACCCTAGGCTTTGACCTAGTGGTTTGCCTCTCACATTTGAGCTTTGATTTCAGATTGAACATCCAAGTTCCATAGTTGTTGATGCTCGATCATTTGAGCATTGATATTTGCCTTTGATTACTAATCTTTGTGTGTTTTGTAGGTTGATGTAAACTCATTTGAGTTTTGCTTTTGGCTTACACATTGTGTACATTGGGATTGTTTGTTGCTTATTAACTGTTATCTGTTTGTCTGAACATTGTACTGATTTGTCTGATGTTTCCACAGGTACTTAAGTTGCTTTAAGTTCATTGTGAACTTTGCTTTGCTTTGTTGCTTAACCATTAAGGTATAATTCCTTTGAATTCATGTAGTCTGGAAGACCTGTCCTGTTATGTGGACAGGCACCTGTCTGAAGCCCTCCTTAAGAGGCAATGCTTGTGAATGTTAACTTTTGTGCCAAGCAGGTAAAGACCTCTTAAGAGGCAATTGGCAGATAAAAGAGATGTGTAATCCATCTCCTTCTACTCAGTGTGTCATTCACTTTGCTGACACACCTTGTGTTGATGCATTATGGATAATAACCCAAGATCTATGTTGTGTCAGTCATGTATGGAGAAAAGTTCCTACATTCTGAACTCCCACATCTTCTATTCTGAGTCAAGCTTTCCCAGGCCAGGGATAAGAGCTGTGAGGTCTTATCCTCACTTCCTATTTCATCTGCTTCACCCTAACTCTCAATGTTAGGGTTAAGAGCTAACTATACCCGATTCCAGTTGGCTTGTGTTTCACAGCCTAACCTTGTATGAGCCCAATTGATTGCATATAGTGTGTGTGATTGTTTATTGTGCTTGTGTTGTTTGATTGTGCTGTTTAGGATAGCTTTCTCCCTGTGCAAGTTAGATAGAAACCTCAACGTAGGACCATTGTGGATTGCATGATAACTATTAGGCTCGAGTCAGGCTCCCTTCTAGTTTGTCATTTCCCAGTCTCTGGTTAGGTTAGAAGTTTTTTTCCCTGTTAAGGGGAACTACATGGCCCTGATCCTCATACCAGATGAGGTACGTAGGCAGGAGATCGTACGAGATCTCTCCGGGCACCCTTTTCCTTTTTTGTGTGTGTTTGCTTGACAGCTAGCAGGCCCGAGTACTAGACTCCCTGTTAGCTTGTTTGTTCAACTTTTTTGTTGCTTTTTGACGACTCAGCGTCCGACTAACCCCTTTTGTGTGTGTTTGGAGTCCGACATAAGTCCAGCGATTGGCAGTTGGTTTCCTATGTGTGTTTGTTGGTTCGGAGTCTGATGTAAGTCCAGTGATTGGCATTCGATTTCCATGTTTGCTTGTTTGGGTGGAGTCTGACGTAAGTCCAGCGATTGGCAGTCGGTTTCTTGCGTGGGTTTTGTTTCGGCGTGCGTGAGCCGAACTACGGTAGCTCTGATTCTCATTCCAGATGAGATACGTAGGCATAGGATGCGATATCCTAGCGAGCCCGTTTCCCCCTCTTCTTCCATCCGTGTTTCCTTCCAGTGTGTGTGCAGCTTGTGAGCAGTGTTTAGCAACCTTTCTTCTATTTTTTTGAGCGTGGATCCCGTCGAGTACGACGGATGCGTAGGGGTGCTAATACCTTCCCTTCGCATAACCGACTCCCGATCCCATCTCTCTCTGGTCGCGAGACCATGTCTTTTCCAGGTTTACTTCGAGCGTTTCCTTTCCCTCTTTTGGGATAAATAACGCATGGTGATGGCTCTGTTTGTTTTGTTTTTTCCCGCCGGTTGTTTTTCGCGGATGCGACAGCTGGCGACTCTAATGGGGACTAAGAAGTTGACCTCTCGCTGGTCCATCTTCCCTAAGCGAGTCTCTCCTAGCGCTCTCTAGGATAGTTTAGGTTGCTTGTGCTGTTCCATTTATTGCATTTATGATTATTGTACTGTGATTATTTGCATAAATGTTTGCATGCATCATACTATCATTGTGTTGTCTTCTGTACAGGTGGTTTCTCTAATTTGGGGTGGGTGTTCTAAGTGGGGCTAAAACCCATGCCCGAGTATACACCTAGGATTAGTGTGGTCTCACGTTTCCTCACATGTTGGATCAGCATGTTGTTGCGACGTGACATACGACAAGCCGAACGAGGTTCTTCTGAGTGAGCTCTTCCTTAGTGGGGTATTCCACATTGGTTGGGTTATCTCTTTTGGGCTGTTGACTTCGGTGACCGTGCTTTCCCGGATCTTTGGTTTAGACGATCTTAAGAGAGCTGCAACGGCACACCCGAAAGGGCAAACCCGTTGAGTATCTTTGCCCGATTGTCGAGACCATTATCCGCCTTAGGATGACTTGATTAGAATTCACCTGTGAGGGGATGGTTGATTCTTACAGATGCATGTTCTGATGGTGACTAATGGTTCAGTTATTGATCAGAGTTTTATTTATAAGTCGGATTTATGGATTTATTTCTGAGACGCCGGAGTTCTATCCGTGGTATTTATCAGTGGGGATCCGTTTATTTCAGGATTCCCTGGGCTGGTTCAGAGGATCTGGGGGTTATCTGTTCAGAGGACTTTCTGGTGATGATGGTGATGTATTCTCCGGTTCCATTTATTTCGGAATTCCTGAGTTGGATTTATGGTTGCTCAGTACCTCAGATGGTTGAGATCAATTCAGAAACCAGAATCCAGTATAAGGGTTGTTCAGATGACTTGGAGGATGGCATAGTGCATTGCATTCATGCATCAGCATCATTCACATTTTGCATTTATCTGCATCTAACTCATGTTTATCCATATGTAGGGGACATTCTTGATCGAGATCCCGGTTGAGAGACTTCTTTGTTCCAGACATGAGGCCCGGCTTGAAAGATGACGTCGTCTACAGTTTCTTCAATCCAGAGATTGATGTGTTGAGGGATATGATAGCATTGATTACACCTGACCATGTGGGGTTGTTCCGTGAGTATTATGGTGGTATTCTGAAGGTGGTTTTCAGGCTTATTGATACGGATAAGAGTGCCATCCACACTTTTCTCCAGTTTTATGACCCGGGTTTGAGGTGTTTCGTTTTCCCGGATTACTTGTTGGGGCCTTTGATGGAGGACTACGCCAGCATCCTGGGTCTCCCGATCAGGGACCAGATTCCGTTCTACGTCACTAAGGGGGAGCCTAATGTTGCTGAGATCTCTCGTGCTCTTTATTTGAGCCTAGAGGTGACCAAGGGGGGTTTGAAGGAGAAGGGGAATTTGCCCGGTTTTCATCTGAATTTCTTAGAGACTAAAGCCAAGGATCATGTTGTTGTGGGAAATTGGATGGCCGTTTGTGCTTTGATTGCTGTAAGCATTTATAGGATCGTCATGTTCCCTAATCAGAAGAACTTTGTGGACATTAATGCCATCCGGGTGTTTATGTAGAGGAATCCTATTCCTACCTTGGTTGGGGATATTTATTACTCGGTCCATAATCGGAACGAGAAGAGGCGAGGGGGATTGATCAAATTTTGTGCTCAACTGTTGCACAAATGGTTTATGGGGTATCTGCCTTCCAGAGGTGCTTTTGTTTCTCTTGATCCTACGGTTAATTGGGCGACCAGGTTGATGGGTTTGCGGGCCAAGGACATAGCTTGGACTCACAATGGTATGGCTGGACGAAACTTCATTTATAGTTGTGGGAGCTTTCCCAATGTGCCTCTTATAGGAGTTCAGGGTTGCATTAATTACAACCCGACGCTTCTTAGGAGACAAATGGGGTTTGCTATGGAGGTTCCTCCTCTCGAGTGTGAGATTCAGGAGTCTTTCTACTTCCCAGCTGAGGGTAATTTGTTACAGTTGAGGCAAGTGTCCGGGGCATGGTGTAACATTCAGAGGAAGGGCAAGGTTCCTTTTGGCAAGGTTAACATCAGGTCTTTTCCTCCGTTTGATGATTGGCTTAGGAAGAGGATTGAGCTCACCCATCTACCATTTCCTAGAGGTGATCCTTGGTGTCCATTGATTGAGGGGCCACATTCTTCTGTCAGCATGGAAGAGTTCCTTGAGATGAAGAAAGCCAGAGATCAATTGCAAGTAGAGAAGAATGAGTTGGGGATGAGTGTTGCTAGGATTCAGATGGCTAATCAGGAAATCAAAGGGAGAATAGAAGACCAGGATAAGAGACATGCCATGGAGGTGAAGCGCTTTGAGATAGATACTGCCTATTACCGCAAGATCAACCAAGCGTTGGAGTCGTCTACAAAGGAGCATGACCTTACCAAGGAGAAACTAGCTAGGGCCTTGAGGGTTATTGAGGATGAGAAGAGGAGACAAATCCTTGTGAAGAATCAGTGAGATGTCAGAGCTAAAGTCCTTGCCACAGAATGGGAAACTGAGAAAGCGAAGATTATTGCTGAGAGAGATCACTACCTTGCTGAGAGGGATCATTATTTCCGACAGATGAAGATTCACCAGAAGGAGATAGGGAGATTGCAGCAGGAGAACACTGAGCTTAGGTTTGCTGTGAAATTTACCAAGATGGTAGATGATGCAGAGCCTTCTGTGGGGCCTTCTTTAGCGTAGCCTTTTGTTATCATTTGTGTTGGATTACTATCAGGCCTGTTGACGGAATTCACTTGTTTGTATTTTTTTTTCTGTTTCTGGAGGATTGTATTTGACTTGTATCAGACTTGATGTATGACTCTTGCACGTATGGTGCACTTTTGATATGCAATGGTTGTTTTCATTCAGTGATTGGTCTTCAAGCTTTATTTGCTTTCCTATATTCACTCACACAGCACACACATGGTTGGGTGGTATCTTTGCTAAATCATAATTCTCTGCATTGTATGTCAAAATCAATCGATGAATATCAGAATATTGCTGTCGGATTATTATCTGTCTCGATGAAGCCAGGATCGCAAGACAGAGTGTTCCTCATATGGATAGACATTGCATTCATGCATAATCATAATAACTTGTCTTCTATGTTGTAGGTGTCAGTTTCTAACGTGCTTGATTGTTACAGGAATCATTGCTCGTGCGCGTAGAGTCATTCCCTTGCACACAACCCGTCCACACAGATACTTTACCAGACGCAACACACCCATGCTAATGGATCTACCCAACGCAGATTTTCTTGAGCTGAAGGAGAAAATGAATGAACAGATCAATGTCATGCAAGGGTTTGCCGTGGGGCAAAAAGCGCTTGCTGATAAAGTGGAGAAGCTCGAGCGGGTTTCAGCTGCTAATAGTGGTGTCAACTTGGAGGGTGTCTCCGACCATGGCCTTGGTGGTTCCAGGGATGGAGGAGATCTCGGAAAAAAGACAACTGCTGGCGTGGTGATCAACAATGGGGGTGGTTTTGGTGCTGCCACAAGCGGTAGACCAGGTCCGATGGGTAATAATCTGAAGGACAGTTTGTTTCCTCCTTTCTTTGGGGCTGAGGAGGATAGAGAGGAGGACAGGGAAGCTGATCAGTTCTCCATGCTTAACGAACAGTTTGGTCAATATGGTGTTCAACCGCCAAATAAAGAGATTTAGGTGCTGGCGGAGAAGATAAGAGCCTTGGAAAGTCATGCTACTCCGGGATTTGTTAATATGTCAAATATGGGTCTGGTTGAGGGGATTTAGATCCCACAAAAGTTTAAAGTGCCTGCGTTTGACAAATACAATGGGAGTTCTTGCCCGGAAACTCACCTCCAGGCTTTTGTCCGTAAGATTTCTGCTTATACAATGGACCAGAAGTTGTGGATGTACTTCTTCCAAGACAGTCTGTCTGGAGGGTCTTTGGAGTGGTACACCAAATTGACATCTTCGGATATCAAAAGCTGGCAAGATCTTGGTGATGCATTCTTTAAATAGTACCAATTTAACGCTGATATGGCTCCTAGCCGTACCCAACTGCAGGGTATGTCTCAGAAGTCTAATGAGGGGTTTAAAGAATATGCACAGAGGTGGAGGGAGCTGGCTGCCCGAGTCCAACCTCCGTTGGTAGACCGAGAAATGTCAGATCTGTTTATGGGTACCCTGCAGGGGACCTTTACTGAAAGAATGGTTGGATGCCCGGTTACCAACTTTGCTGATATAGTGGTGGCTGGAGAAAGAATTGAAAGTTGGTTGAAGCTGGGGAAGATACAGGGTAATGCTTCGTCGTCTGGATCGAAGAAGCCCTTTGGAAATGGTCAGAGGAAGAAGGAGGGTGATACAAGCGCTGTGTATGCCCAGAAAGGACAGAGTAGGGATCGTTACTACCAGCACACTGCTGCGGTAACCATTCCTGCTGATAATCAACAACAGCATCAACAACCGCAACAACAACGACAGCCATTTCAACAGAGACCGCAGAGGACTGGGTATCAGGTGAGAGGACGAATGAATGATCGTCAATTTGATAGACCATCTGTGACCTATTCATTCCTGTTGAAGAAGTTGAAGGACTTGGGGTTGGTTCAGCTAAGAACGTTGGCTCCGTTGAGACCTGACCAAAGGCCGGCCAGTTTCGATGAGAACGCCAAATGTGAAATCCACTTTGGTGCCCCTGGACATAACATGGAAAATTGTAAAGCTTTTAAGCATGTGGTCCAGGACTTAGTGGATTCCAAGGCAATTAATTTTGCACTGTCTCCAAATGTGAATGCTAATCCCATGCCCGCGCATGGTCAAATGGGGGTGAATGCAATTTCTCAGGATGAGGGCCGAATCGGGGTGACGGATGTGAGCCAGTTGAAGACTCCTTTGGCTGAGGTCAAGAGACAATTGTTGAAGAATGGGGTCTTTCCGGGCTGTGATGACTGTTGTGCTGCGTGCACTGTTGTTCCTGATGGGTGTGTACTGTTGAGAGAGGCTGTCTAGAGGCTGATGAATGAAGGAAGCCTCAGATTTGAAAAGATTGATTCGGGGAAGGAAGATATCTCCACCATAACCATCTATTTCGATCCGGTTGATTTGTCAACGCTGGCATACGCGGCTCCAGTTACCATCACGGTACCTGGGCCAATTCCTTATGACAAAGATGACGCCGTGCCATGGCATTATGGTGGAGAAGTATATTGTAATGGGGAGAAGTTAGAGGATCAGGCTGCAAGTGAAACCACCGTTTCAAAGGTGGATAATGTCGGACCTAGTGGTTTCACTCGTAGTGGAAGGTTGTTTGCCCCTGATGCTTTGAGAAGTGGGGAAGGAGAAAAAGAAAAGAAAGAAAAGGCCGAGGCTTTAGCCAGGGCAAGAGGGAAACAAGTGGTAAATGAAGGTACTCCTGTGGTGACACCGGCGCCTGGTGGGTCAGAGAAAGAACTTGATGATGAAGCTGAAGAATTTCTGAGAATCATCAAGAAGTCAGAGTATAAGCTTGTTGACCATCTGCAACAGACCCCATCCAAGATCTCAATCTTGTCCTTGTTGCTAAGCTCCGAGGGGCATAGAGAGGCTTTGCTAAAGATACTGAAGAGAGCCTATGTTCCTTAGGAGATCACAATCAATCAGTTAGAGATGGTGGTGTCAAATGTCAATGCCAGCCATGGGCTGGGTTTCACCGATCTTGATTTAACCGTGGATGGGCGTAATCATAATCGGGCTTTACACATTGCTATGTAGTGTAAAGGAGCCGTGCTTTCGCACGTGTTGGTTGATACCGACTCCTCTTTAAATGTGTTGCAGAAGAAAGCCCTGGAGAAGCTGAACTGTGAATGGTTGATTTTGACGCCCACTGACCTGATAGTGAGAGCTTTCAACGGTTCGAAGAGGGCAGTGTTCGGGGAAGTGGAGCTCTCGGTGAAGATCGGGCCCGAAGTGTTCAAGTCGGTATTTTATGTCATGGATATTCAGCTGGCATACAGTTGCCTGTTGGGTCGCCCATTGATCCATGCTGCTGGGGCAGTGACTTCGACTTTGCATCAAAAGCTGAAGTACATCTGGGACGGGCAGGTCGTCACAGTTTGTGGGGAGGAGGATATCTTCGTCAGCCACTTGTCATCGTTCAAGTATGTTGAAATGGACGGTGAGATATGGGAAATGCCGAGTCAAGCATTCGAAACCGTCAAGGTGGAGAATGCTCTTTTTGCCAAAGAAGAGGAGAAGCCGTCCATTTCTTCGTACAAACAGGCTGCTGAGGTGGTGAAGAGTGGGGAAGCTCCTGGTTGGGGGAAGATGATGGACATCGCCGCCAAGAAAGACCGATTTGGAGTGGGTTATCAGTCGGGTCGAGGCTCGTTTGGACAAGGTAGAGGACGTCGTCCGTCATTCACGTTCACCAATGCTGGAATGCTGGATCCAGATCACATCTGTATGGTGGGTGAAGAAGTTGACAGTGATTGTGAGATTGATCAATGGATAAAACCGTGCATACCAGGGATGGAAGTCCAGAACTGGAAGGCCGAAAAGATCATCACTGTCACTCTACTTGAAGAGTAATATTTTCTATTTTCAATTTTATTTGCATGGAAGCCTTACGTTTTGCCTGAAACGTAATGGTTCATTGTAAGGGCCACCTCATGTTTCATTTTGCAAAATTTGCATCATAAATAAAAGCATGTTTTTCAATTAAAAGCGGTGTTCCCTATTTTTCCTTGATTTTTGCAGTTTAAAAACAAAAATAAAAATGGCAATGTTTTCATTTTCCTTTTCAATTTGTCTCGCTCCGGTTCTAAAGCAATGCATGAATCAACATTCATGCAGATGCGATCATTCTCCGGATCTCATTGATGACAATCCTGTTACACCCTCATATGACTTCAACAATCCGATCTATCATGCCGAAGAAGAAGGCGAAGAAGATTGTGAACTGCCAGAGGAATTAGCCAGGTTGTTAAAACAAGAGGAGAAGGTGATTCAGCCGCACGAGGAACAGGTAGAGGTTGTGAATCTGGGTACCGACGAGGTCAGAAAGGAAGTGAAAATTGGGGCCGCTTTGGAGGCGAGTGTCAAGAGCAGAATGGTGGCATTGTTGAAAGAGTATGTTGATATCTTCGCCTGGTCTTATCAAGATATGCCAGGGTTGGATACCAATATCGTTGTGCACAAGTTACCGTTGAGAGCAGATTGTCCTCCAGTGAAGCAGAAGTTGCGCAGAACTCGACTTGAGATGGCCATGAAAATTAAAGAGGAAGTGCAGAAACATTGGGATGTTGGTTTCCTAGTTGTCACTAATTATCCGCCTTGGGTTGCAAACATTGTGCCGGTCCCGAAGAAGGATGGGAAGGTGAGAATGTGTGTGGACTACCGGGATTTGAACAGAGCTAGCCCGAAGGATGATTTCCCATTACCTCACATTGATGTGTTGGTAGATAATACAGCTCAATTCTCGGTGTTTTCCTTCATGGATGGCTTTTCTGGCTATAATCAAATCAAAATGTCGCCAGATGATATGGAGAAAACAACGTTCATCACACCGTGGGGCACTTTTTGTTATAAAGTGATGCCATTTGGTCTCAAGAACGCCGGTGCTACTTATTAGAGGGCCATGGTGACTTTGTTTCATGATATGATTCATCATGAAATCGAATGCTATGTTGATGACATGATAGCAAAGTCCCAGACAGAAGAAGGGCATTTGGTAGATCTGGCCAAGTTGTTTGACTGGCTGAGACAGTTCAGACTGAGGTTGAATCCGAACAAGTGCACTTTCGGAGTGCGGTCCGGTAAATTACTGGGGTTTATTGTAAGTGAAAGAGGAATCGAGGTTGATCCTGTTAAAGTAAAAGCAATACGAGAAATGCCTGAACCGAGAACAGAGAAAGAGGTTCGTGGTTTCTTAGGTAGATTGAACTACATTTCACAGTTCATATCTCATCTAACAGCCACGTGTGAACCAATATTCAAGTTATTGAGAAAAGATCAAACGGTCAGGTGGAATAATGATTGCCAAGCGGCATTTGAAAAGATAAAAGAGTATTTGCAGGAGCCTCTGATTCTGATGCCTCCTGTGGAGGGACGACCATTAATTCTGTATTTGACGGTCCTCGAGGGGTCTATAGGGTGTGTATTGGGGCAGCATGACGAGTCTGGTCGAAAAGAGCATGCCATATACTACCTTAGCAAAAAGTTTACCGACTGTGAAACAAGATATTCACTGCTCGAGAAAACTTGTTATGCTTTGGTCTGGGCTGCTCGCCGACTGAGGCAGTATATGCTGGTTCATACCACTTTATTGATTTCCAAGATGGATCCAATCAAGTACATTTTTGAGAAGCCAGCATTGACCGGACGGGTTGTAAGGTGGCAAATGATTTTGACTGAATATGATATACAATATACCTCGCAGAAAGCAATCAAGGGGAGTGTATTGTCTGATTACCTCGCCCAGCAACCTATTGAGGATTATCAACCGATGAAGTTTGAATTCCCTGATGAGGACATCATGTTTCTCAAATCGAAAGATTGTGAGGAACCAATCCCGGAGGAGGGGCCTGACCCTGAATCCGAATGGACTCCGATGTTTGATGGGGCCGTTAATGTGAATGGTAGTGGTGTTGGTGTTGTTTTGGTTACGCCGAAAGGATCCCACATTCCTTTTGCTGCCCGGCTAACATTTGAGTGCACCAACAACGTGGCTGAATACGAAGCTTGTATCCTAGGGATTGAAGAGGCGATTGATTTGAGGATCAAGAACCTTGTTATATATGGAGAATCAGCTTTGGTTATGAATCAGGTTAACGGAAAATGGTATACGCATCAATCTCATTTAATTCCATATCAGGATTATACGAGGAGATTGTTGACGTTTTTCACCAAGGTGGTATTGCATCATGTGCCGAGAGAAGAGAACCCCTTAGCAGATGCTTTGGCTACTCTGGCCGCCTTGATTAAGGTACAATGGTGGAATCAGTTCCCCAGTGTTGAGGTGGGACGTTTGGATAGACCGGCTTATGTGTTTGTTGTTGACACATCGCCTGACGATGAGAAGCCGTGGTATTACGATATCAAGCGCTATCTGGAGACCCAAGAATATCTTGAGGGAGCATCCAAGAAGGACCGAAAGACTCTGTGGAGGTTGTCCATGGTGTTCTACTTGAATAAGGATGGGGTGTTGTACAAGAGAATTTTCGATTGGGTTTTGCTCAGATGTGTTGATGATAAAGAAGCAAGCCAATTGATGAAAGAGGTTCACGAGGGGTCGTTCGGTACCCATGCCAGTGGGAATGCAATGGTGAAGAAGCTGCTGAGGGCAGGTTATTACTGGATGACAATGGAGGCCCAACGTTTCAATTTTGTGCGGAAGTGTCATAAATGCCAGATTTATGCTGACAAGGTGCACGTGCCTCCAAATCCGTTGAGTTTGATGTTGTCTCCGTGGCCGTTTGCTATGTGGGGCATCGATATGATTGGGAAGATTGAGCCTACGGCTTCGAACGGGCACCGGTTAATATTAGTGGCTATTGATTACTTCACCAAGTGGGTGGAAGCAGCCTCTTATACAAACGTGACGAAGCAGGTTGTCGCCAGGTTCCTGAAGAGAGACATCATTTGCAGATATGGGTTTCCCGAGAGAATCATTACTGATAATGGTTCTAATTTGAACAACAAGATGATGACAGAACTGTGTAGGGAATTCAAGATCGAGCATCACAATTCTTCTCCTTATCGTCCGAAGATGAATGGGGCGGTTGAGGCAGCCAATAAGAATATTAAGAAGATTGTGCAGAAGATGGTCGTGACCTATAAAGATTGGCATGAGATGTTGCCATTTGCATTGCATGGGTATCGAACTTCAGTGCGTACTTCTACTGGGGCAACGCCTTTCTCACTTGTGTATGGGATGGAAGCCGTGTTACCGGTTAAGGTTCAGATTCCCTCTTTGAGAGTCTTGATGGACGTGAAGTTGCAAGAGGCTGAATGGGTAAGGACTCGGTATGAAGAGTTGAGCCTGATTGAGGAAAAGAGGTTGGCGGCCATTTGTCATGGGCAGTTGTACCAGCGGCGGATGAAGCGTGCTTTTGACCGGAAGGTGCGACCTCGTGTGTATCACGTAGGAGATCTGGTGCTGAAGAGGATCCTTCCTTCTCAGAACGATCGTAGGGGCAAGTGGACACCCAATTATGAAGGTCCATTCGTGGTCAAGAAGGTTTTCTCTGGCGGGGCCTTGTTGTTAACGACCATGGATGGTGAGGATTTTCCATCCCCTATGAATGCGGACGCAGTTAAAAAATACTTCGTATAAAGAGACCCGCTGGACGAAAAGAATAAAATAGTCCAGGCAAAAATGGGCATCCCGGCGAACCAAGAAAAAAAAATGAATGAAAAAGGTTCGGGCAAAAATTAGGGATAAAAAGGAAAAAAAACTGTACACCCGGCAAGTCGAAAACCTGAAAACGCGGCTTGGGCAAAAAAAGGGTATCCCGGTGGACCGAAAACCCGAAAGGGCGGTCCAGGCAAAACAGGGATTGAAACGAACAACTGCGTTTGGCATGATCGTTTGCGCTTTGGTTATGACACCAGGATAATCCCTGGAAGGGATCAGTCGGAAACGTCTTGATCAGAAGGCGGAAAGCACGGAGAGTCTGAGGACATATGGGGTGTAACCGAGTGGGAACTCGATGAGATCACGGGTTCACATTGCCATTAGGATAGATTTTCCTTTTGTGCGCGATTACCTCTTTTCAGGAATTGCTTCCTTTGTATTGCACAATTTTGAGCCACACTTTTTTCAATCAATAAAATGCATATTCAGTCAAATAATGTTGTTTTTTTATTTTCATTACCGCTTTGATTACAAAAACATCAGTTTATTTTGATAAAGAATATTTGCATTTCGAAAACATGGAGATCCCTTCCAATGCATGTTTATAAGATTGAAAACTTGAAATCTTATTCGGAAGGTTGAGTGACCCAGGTGTTGAAATCTTGGCACGCCTGGGGCACGTTTTTATCTAACGATCTCTTTTGCAGGTGCTGTTAGATATTTTCACTCACTTGCAGGTTGTGATGTGAAGCTTTTGACAAAAGATCCCCATGGAGTCCAATCAGGGACAATGAATTGAAGAATGATGAAAAGACGGCGAGGGATGACGACGATCCTGAATATTAATCAAGAAGACTCTTCAAAGTCTGAGGACTGGAAAGTTTGTATAAATCCAAGGAGTTCGATCGCCGTCGAGTACGGAGGAGTCGGGAATACAAGGTGATGAATCAGAAAAGTCCAACCGAGTTTGGGAGTTCTCAAAAGTGGAAAGCTGACACTGGAGTTGGATGGTGAATACCAGGGATCGACGAGTCGACGAGTGTTCTGTGCCAGACTTTCCTTGTTTCCCCAAACAGGGTTGGGATTGTTACTTCCTCAGCAGATTCAAGGTCTGTGTCTTCCCTAGCAGGGCCGGGATGGTTATATCCCCAACAGGTTTGAGATCGGTTTTTCCTCAGCAGCCAGGCCTAAAGATTGCTATTTTCCCAGCGGGGGTGTCTGTTGGTAGTTGATTCCCTAGCATGGTGGACCGTGTTAGTTCCCCAGCATGTCAAAGACTGTTGTTATCCCTGCAGATTGCGTTGGTGGTTTATCCCCAGCGAAGTCCCCAAGTGGATCGGGTTCAGTGGAGGTCATCCTTGGTAAGGGTGGTCCTTTTCCCAGCAGCAGTGCTATTCCCCAGCAGGGTGGAGGTTGGAGTGTTAGTGGGTTCCTCAGCAGAGTGCCTCGAGCTCCCTAGAATTGTCCCTTGAGGGGGATGCTTTTTATGCATTCATCATTTAGATAAGCATGGCATATTGCATACCTAATTGCGTAGCATTTCCATAGTTATGGAGCATTGCGCTAAAAAAATCATGCATCATCATTGCAAGCATAAGCTGGTCTCAAGCCGTGGTTACCGTTTGATATTTGGTTTCGCCAGTTGGTGAAGATGCTACCCAAGCCGTGGTTACCGTTTGAGGAGGGGTTTCGCTAGTTGGAAGATCAACATCATCATTGCAAGCATCGGTTACTCAAGCCGTGGTTACCGCCTGAGAAATGGTTTCGTCGGATGGTGAAGATGTTACTCCGAGGAGTTTAGCATCGTGGTGTTGGGTCAACCGTATTCCCCAGTAGTGCGATACTGGAGGAGATTTCTATCGTGCGAGATAGAAGTTGGAAGATGTTACTCTGAGGAGTTCGGCATCATAACGTTGGAGCAACAATGTTCCCTAGTAGTGCGATATTGGTGGAAACATTTCCGTCGGGCGGAGATGGAAATGAAGGTCAAAGAACGTTACGCGATCAGCGCGAAAATCGAAGAATGGAGAAAAGGAAGTGTTGCGGCATTTTCTGGAGAACGGGGTTCAAACGGAGATTGGAGTTGAAGATTATATCCGGGATGAGGTCCTCAGGATTATCTTCTGATCATGTGTCACCTTAGACTTTGGCTGAGGCCAACAGAAGTCGTTATGGGTGTCTTCTGAGGAAGAGATGCACATGTTACCTTCCTTTCGTGAAGGTGTACCCTCTGATATGTCGCCATCAGAGTGGTGTTTTGGTGTTATTTCCGGCGTTGACAGAGGAATTACCACAAGAAAAGGGAGAACGGGGTTCAAATGGAGAAAAGGAAGTGTTGCGGCATTTTCTGGAGAACGGGGTTTAAATGGAGAGAAGGAGATGCTGGGCATTTTCTGGAGAACGGGGTTCAAATGGAGAAAGGGAGACACAGGTCGTTTTCTGGAGAGCGGGGTTCACAACGGCGATCGCAAGTTATCGTCAGGCGACTGGGGTTCAATTGGAGAGCGGGGTTCATTGTTTGGAAAACAAGACTACTATGAAGATGTCGGGGTTCAACTGCGGTGATCCGGGATCATCTGCACAAAAGAAAATATTTGTTCGGGGTTCAAGAAAAGCAAAAGAAAATCATCAATCAGAAAGTTTCGGGGTTCAAGAAAAAGTAAAGTAATAAATAATAATAATCCCCAGCGGATTCGGCGTTCAGGACATGGTTATCCCTGTGTTACCGTTTATTTTGGTATCCAGGTCAACATTCTGTTTCGGTGTTCAGGCCGACTGTCTCCGTACCAGACGAATTTTTCTTCTTTTGAGGTCACTTCTTTGCCGATTCTGACAGGCATTGTTAATTATTTCCCAGCGGAGTGCAAATTTTTCGTCTGTTCTTGGTATTCAATCACTCTTCACCCTGATCATCTAAAAGCCGAGGCTGTCCATATTGACAGGTTCACAGTGGATTGAATAGGGGCAGCTGTAACACCTCAAAATTTGCCCTCCTCTCTTGGGACTAGCTTAGCATATTGCATCTCATTTTTAGGACTTTAGGCATTACATCTTTGCATATCATGTGAAATAAGCAAGTCATCCTCCTGAGTCTTGCTCAGAAGATAGAGAGGTTAAGAGATTCAAGCTTGAGGGTCTCATGAATTGATCACTAATCATCTGAGGTTTGTGCTTCAATTAGGGTTTTTAGTTCCTCAAGGAGGTTGGGTATTATCTTGGTTGAAATGGTACATCATCATCATCATGGTTCATTATTCCTGATCGGGTTCCTTGGGATTAGGGTTTTGACCTCTGGTCAACCCTAATCAGTTGCATTCTTCTAGTCAGGGTTTTGCAAGGAGATGAGGTCTTTCTTGAGATGGAGATCATCATATGATTTTATGGAGCTTGTATAAGCTAGGGTTTCATGGTGGAGCCATTTCATCAAGTGGTTAAGGCTCAGAACTCCTCAATACATGACCAATTCATCTGAGGCCCACAAAAGTCAACAAAAGTCAACTGCCAAGTCAACTGTGGATTTGGGGGTGGGAAGTGGCTACAAATACTTCATTCATGTTCAAAAAAGTCTCATTTGACATTTCAAACATCAATATTAAAGAATTTAAAGTCAGGTCAAAACTTTCCAAAAATTGAAAGTAACCTATAATTCAAACTTGCCAAAAATGGAAAGGTTTTAGCCTAACTTCAACTTCAAATTACATCACCAAAAATGCTTCAAATGAAATTTTGTTGAACATTAAAGTTATAGATCTTTCTCTCCCATTTCCAAAAAGTCCAAGATCATCAATTTCTCATGTGTGGTTAAGGAGATATGATCAAAACATGGCAAAGTGTACTTGAAGATTCAAATGGACATAACTTCTCAACCAAAGCTCCAATTCAAGTGGTTCTTTTTGCTAAATTCTCCTTTTGACCTCTAAATTCCAAATCATGCATTGCATTGCTCAAATTATCATCACATGAACATTTGGTAATTCATTTGATTTTTGGAGGGAAAATATGAAATTCAAATTTTGTGCACCATTTGAACATTTCACCATTACCATTGGCTCCAAAATCGAATTTTAAGTGGAAATGAGCTAATCTCGTGTACTGTTCATACATGCATTTCCATGCATAAGGTGAAAAGAAAAATTGCACTTACACCTCATTTTTGCTAATCTCATTAACATTTGCTTAAGCATGATTAGAAGAGTGATTAGCATTGCATATATAAGCCAAAACCCTAACTATTTTTCAGTTTAGCTCTCATAATTTCAGATCTAGATCTCAAATTCACAAATTTTTCTCTCAAAATTTTCTTCCAATTTCTTCAAACAAATTGCATTTATCGTGATCAATTCATTATCTGGAAGCATCTTTGAGCAAGTTTGAAGGAAGAACCAAGAGAATCCGCGCTTGTTTGTTCATGCTTGAAGCTTGGAAGCAACAATGGTGAATCCAAGTTCTGGTTGATTCGTGCACAATTGAACTTCAAGTTTTCATCCAATCAACTGTACAAGCATCATAGAGAAGCATTGGAGCATCACAAGGCCTTGAATCACTCGAATTCCAAATCTGCTCTTCAAGAGGTCATTGAATCGAATCTCTCATTTCTCAAAATTATTATGATAATATTGTAGATCTTGATGTGCTGATCATTCTGAGCTTTGAACCATGAATTTCCATGCAATATTGACAGAGTTAGGTTAATTTGAATTTTCATGTGTGAAACTTGATTTGCTCGATTTGACCTTAATGTGATGATCCATGCTTAATCCATGCTTGATTCATGATCTATGATGACTATGTTGTGTGTTGATGTGCTTATTTTTAAAATCTGGAGAATTTATTCTTGAGTGTATGAACAATACACTGTTCCTCTGTTGCACGAGGAAGAAGATGATGATTGAGTTTTGGCTCCTTTCTGCAACATTAATCCGTGGGTGTAGGTGTTTTAGGGTTTAATTCTCATTGGTTCATGCTGAATCCCATGCGCGCTTCCCATTGGTTGTCTCGCTTTGACTTGCATTGACCTTGCCAGCGCATTAGTGAAACGACTGTGTTTCACATGCTGCGCGCCTCTTTTCAATATTCAAATTAATATTTCACTTAATTCCATTTTAATTGTCACATTTTATTTCATTTCATTTTCAATCTTTAAAAAATCATATCAAATTGAATATTGATCCAAAAAATACCAGGTTTTTTGCGTTATGATCCTTATTTTCTCTAGTTTTTTTATCATCATAAGTTTGCAAGTTGTGCTTGGCTGGATAATTTTTGGTGTTAGAACGTTTGAACATGTGTCCTATTGATACCTTGCCATGCTTATACATTTGTGAAATGCTGGTCTTTGATCCAATGATTCTGAAAATTTGCATGATGAAACTAGACTCATTGCTTCAAATTTTGGTGTTGATTTGGTATTTTTATCATGTGTCATTTCTATTTTATGATTATGTTAAGGTGGTGTGACAATTTGTGTCACACCTTTGCTTGTTCAACTTGTATGATGTGTTTGACATGCCAAGTGATCTCCAATTGCCCTGATTTTTTCTGTGATGCTTGATATGAATGTTGTGATTGCTCATGAATTTTGTTGGAATTTTTTGGATCATTTCTGATTTAATTGAGATTTTTCATTCTGGTTGATCACATTTGAGCTTTAAAATTGCCTTGAACTTCAATTGATCATGAAATGCTTTTGGTATATGATATTGATGTGAAACCTTTTGGATTGTTTCAAGATGTGTTTGAAGTTGATTCATGTTATATTTCAGCTTCTGTTTTGGATTTTTTCTCTATCTTTGACCCTAGGCTTTGACCTAGTGGTTTGCCTCTCACATTTGAGCTTTGATTTCAGGTTGAACATCCAAGTTCCATAGTTGTTGATGCTCCATGATTTGAGCATTGATATTTGCCTTTGATTACTAATCTTTGTGTGTTTTGTAGGTTGATGTAAACTCATTTGAGTTTTGCTTTTGGCTTACACATTGTGTACATTGGGATTGTTTGTTGCTTATTAACTGTTATCTGTTTGTCTGAACATTGTACTGATTTGTCTGATGTTTCCACAGGTACTTAAGTTGCTTTAAGTTCATTGTGAACTTTGCTTTGCTTGGTTGCTTAACCATTGAGGTATAATTCCTTTGACTTCATGTAGTCTAGAAGATCTCTCCTGTTATGTGGGCAGGCACCTGTCTGAAGCCCTCCTTAAGAGGCAATGCTTGTGAATGTTTACTTTTGTGCCAAGCAGGTAAAGACCTCTTAAGAGGCAATTGGCAGATAAAAGAGATGTGTAATCCATCTCCTATTACTCAGTGTGTCATTCACTTTGCTCACACTCCTTGTGTTGATGCATTGTGGATAATAACCCAAGATCTATGTTGTGTCAGTCATCTGTGGAGAAGAGTTCCTACATTCTGAACTCCCACATCTTCTATTCTGAGTCAAGCTCTCCCAGGCCAGGGATAAGAGCCGTGAGGTCTTATCCTCACTTCCTATTTCATCTGCTTCACCCTAACTCTCAATGTTAGGGTTAAAAGCTAACTACACCCGATTCCAGTTGGCATGTGTTTCACAGCCTAACCTTGTATGAGCCCAATTGATTACATATAGTGTGTGTGATTGTTTATTGTGCTTGTGTTGTTTGACTGTGATGTTTAGGATAGCTTGCTCCCTGTGCAAGTTAGATAGAAACCTCAACCTAGGACCATTGTGGATTGCATGATAACTATTAGGCTCGAGTCAGGCTCCCTTCTAGTTTGTCATTTCCCAGTCTCTGATTAGGTTAGAAGTTTTTTTCCTGTTAAGGGGAACTACGTCGCCCTGATCCTCATACCAGATGAGGTACGTAGGCAGGAGATCGTACGAGATCTCTCCGGGCACCCTTTTCCTTTTTTGTGTGTGTTTGCTTGACAGCTAGCAAGCTCGAGTACCAGACTCCCTGTTAGCTTGTTTGTTCAACTTTTTTGTTGCTTTTTGACGACTCAGCGTCCGGCTAACCCCTTTTGTGTGTGTTTGGAGTCCGACATAAGTCCAGCGATTGGCAGTTGGTTTCCTGTGTGTGTTTGTTGGTTCGGAGTCTGATGTAAGTCCAGTGATTGGCATTCGGTTTCCATGTTTGCTTGTTTGGGTGGAGTCTGACGTAAGTCCAGCGATTGGCAGTCGGTTTCCTGCGTGGGTTTTGTTTCGGTGTGTGTGAGCCGAACTACGGTAGCTCTGATTCTCATTCCAAATGAGATACGTAGGCATAGGATGCGATATCCTAGCGAGCCCGTTTCCCCCTCTTCTTCCATCTGTGTTTCCTTCCAGTGTGTGTGCAGCTTGTGAGCAGTGTTTAACAACCTTTCTTCTATTCTTTTGAGCGTGGATCCCGTCGAGTACGACGAATGCGTAGGGGTGCTAATCCCTTCCCTTCGCATAACCAACTCCCGATCCCATCTCTCTCTGGTCGCGAGACCATGTCTTTTCCAGGTTTACTTCGAGCGTTTCCTTTCCCTCTTTTGGAATAAATAACACACGGTGGCAGCTCTGTTTGTTTTGTTTTTTCCCGCCGGTTATTTTTCGCGGATGCGACAACATGCACATGAGTATTTCATTGCTTGCATCATGCTTGGCTATAAATAGATTGCTGCATTCTCTTCAAAATCCAACCTCAAGGCGCCTGAACTGCTGCAGAAGTGAAATCCCAACCTCCATTAAAAGGAATTCTGAGTTTTCTATTTCAATTTTCAAGTTCAATTTTCAACTTCATTGGTTGATCTTTGATCTTCAATTCCTAAACCTTTCTTCCTTGCTACCTCAAGAACACACTGCATCAAAGAATTGGAGTGGATCAAATCTTGTAAAGCTTCACTTCAAAGGTTGTTGTTCAAACTGTTTTCATTCGAAACTACTTAGATATTGATCATTTCTTGCATTGCTTGGTACCTTTGAAGTCCTCATGTGAGAGGCAATTGATTTGAGCTTTTAATTTCATGAATTGAGTAAGTTCAGTTTGAACACCAAAAATTTCCATCTCAGATTTCTCTCTCTCTCTATAGAGATCTTGAGTGGAAACCAAGGGTACATGGGTGATGTACATCACCCCAGCTTTCCAATGATGTATGGATCGTGCATTTTAATGATGTTTTAAAAACCTGCAAATTTGGCCAGAACTGTGAGTCTCGCCGGAGAAGACGGTGGTTTTCACCACCATCCCCACGTGGACGAGTTCCTAGCCCTTGGATCTGGACCTTGGGATCTAATCTTTGTCGTGTTTTGTTTTGACTTATATTAATGCTTTGTGTGATGCTGCTGACTTTAGTCTACCATGAGCGCACACTTATCAACCATTTGATGCGCAACGTCAATTAATGAGACAAGATCAGACGCTCCATGATTTTTCCTATATTCTGAATTTCATTTTATTTTCTTTAATTCCGTTTTATTTTAAAAATTCATAACTTCTTCATTTTTAATCATAAAAATATGGGAACAATTGCAAAATTTTCCTTTTAAATTCTAGTTTCTAAAAATGATTTTTAATATTTTTTGTGACTTTTCTCTTTTCTGGTTATTTTTAATTCATTTAAAATACTTTCCAATATTCAAAAATGCCAAAAATATTTTCTTAACATCTTTGAATGATGATAAATCTATGAAAAATATTCTCATCAATTTCTTAATTGATTTGAGATTTATTTGAGATTTTAGTTCAATTATGTTATTTTTCTTCATTTTTAATTGTTTAAAATTAGTTTCTGTTTTCAAAAAATGATGAAATTTTTTGTGAAACCTTGTTTGACCATGTTAAACTTATGATGATCCAATTGGACTTTTCCAAGTTGATTTGAATTGGAATTGAAGTTTGACCTTTATTTGTTTATTTTAATTCAAATATTATTTTAATTCCAAAAAATTACCAAAAATATTTTATTTGTTTCATGACTTCTAAGGTTCACCTCATTTCTGTTTACCATTGATTGATGTTGATTCCATCCAGGTTTGATCAATGTGTGTTGGTTATTTCATTTAAATTTCAATTATGTACATTCCATTCCTCCTCCTCCTCCTTCTTCTTCTTTTTCTTTTTCGTTTTGACCAATGAGTTAAAGATTGGTGGTTAGCCTTGACAAATGAGAGGTTTAACCTTCCTTGATTCAAATCAAATTCATCTTGATAAAAGATCAAGTGAATTGCTTTGCATTAAGGATAGGTTGCTTCTTAGTCAAGCAAAAAACCTAAATCAATACAAGGTCATTCTTTCTTTTCTTTTGGCATGGAAAGTTGTAGGACCTTGGCTTACTAGTCATGGTCTCTAACTTGTGTTTGTTGCCTATATTTTTATTGACCCACCTCAAATAGGTGTGACTACTACATTAGTCCACTTACGATTGCTTAACATAGCGCTAAATTGCCTTATGACACACTAACACTAACTACTAATGACTAACTTTTAATCCAAGCATTTAATTCTTGCAATTTAATTTCTTGCTCATTAATTCATTGGTCTTTGCCCTTTGCTCACTTGAGCTCATGTTTATGCTTATGTAATTTTCCTTTTGCTCACTTGAGCACATTATTGTGTCTATACTATTGCCTTGTGTTTGTTTTGTTTTATTTGTGTGAACCCAATGCAGATGGAGAAAGGACATAGATTTAGGACCTTACCTATGCTAATGGAGTTTGAAGAGCAACTAGGCATCATGCCTTTAGAATGCTAAAATTTGTCAAAGAGCAACTAGGCGTCATGCCTTTAGAATGCTTAAACTTGAAGATGACATTGAAAAGATCTTAATTCTAAACCCACTATTGTCCATTCTTTTATTTGCATTGTGGAAATTTTTGATTTGTATGTTCTTGTGTGCTAGGGATCCCAAACTTGAGCCAATTAGAAGAACCATTGTCATGGACATCCAAGATAAGAGATACAAAAGCCAATGGGAAGATTCCTAGGAGCTTGATTGATTATTTGCTTGCTTGCTTCGGTTATTTGCTTATTGCTTGCTTAGTCCAAAGGAATGGAGAAACTTGGATCATCTTTATGATCTCAAGAAGG
Organism: Lathyrus oleraceus; assembly: GCF_024323335.1. Classification (NCBI taxonomy): domain Eukaryota; kingdom Viridiplantae; phylum Streptophyta; class Magnoliopsida; order Fabales; family Fabaceae; genus Lathyrus; species Lathyrus oleraceus. The sequence goes on along the minus strand of NC_066580.1, from coordinate 393,896,616 downwards.
GAACTCCAAGTGGTTTCATTTCTCTTCCCTCATCTTTTCATGTTTTAGGATCTAGCCATTCTCTTCTTCTCTCCACTCTAACCCAAGCCAAACTTTTTGTGCAAACATTAACATGGATTTCAAAAATTAGAAACCTAGGCACTATGCCTTTGATTTTTCAAACTCTTTTCATAACACTTATTTTGAATTGAATCTTAAGTCAACTTTGACCTTATTTTGTGAATACTTTTGATTTGTAAATACAACTCACTCAATTGTTTTGTGGTTTCAATGACCACTTTTGCCAAAGCTTTTCATAAACATTAGCTATTAGGTTTGAGTTATCCTAGAGGTTGATATAATACTCACCTGTATCCTTAGTGATGGATTATAAGACTTCCATGCCTATTATAGGGTTAACCCCTCACTAGCATGTTGAAGCTCTCCACACATGGTGGATTTGTGGTTTTAGGTTGAGTTTTCTCCCTTTGATAACAAAAGACTTTAAGGCTTTTGACCAATCAATTCACCAACTTCTTTTGAGATTTTTACCCCGAACTACGAGGTTTTGATCCTACTCTTTTTTAAGATGGTACGTAGGTAATGGGTTTATCCATTCAAACACAAAATTGTAAATAAATTGTATATTCTTTTCTCATCCCCCCAATCATGTATGCACAAATATTTTCACAAATACCAGCATACCTTACAACATTTGTAAAAAGGGCTCCCTTAGATTACTAAGGATGTTTTGGGTGCTTAAAACCTTCCCATTGCATAACCAACCCCCTTACCCAGATCTCTGACATTTTTATTAGTTTTTCATTTGATAAAACTTCTCATTTTTTGTTCTCTTTCTAACCATTCCTTTGGATAAATAGAAGTGCGGTGGCGACTCGAATTGTAGGATTTACTTTTGATTTAGTCAATAAATCTAAAGGTAACGAATACCCCGCTCAAGTTAGTAAACAAAATAAGAAAAGCAATAATATACAATTCAAGCATGTTTGGTGGTCTCAAACCAACTCACATAAGTCCCAACCCTAGAGTTAAGGAGCCAAGATGCTATGATCCTTGAGGCAAATGCAATGAGCAATGATATGATGCCATGAGGGATCTTAGGGTCAAAATTAGGGTCTTACAGATGCCCCTATTTAAGGTTATTCTACCCGGAGATATGAAGGTTAAAATCTTCATCTCGACGAGGTAGAATGGGCTTAAATAATAACAGAGATAAATTTTGGTCCCTAAGAGACCTCATGATGCAAATGTATGTATGCAAGAGTTAATACTCTATGGGGATATGTGTCCACAAAGAAAAAGAAATCAGGAGAAACTGAAAATCCAAAGGAGTAATACACTCACTAGGGAGTCAGAGACTCTAGGGGGAATAAAGGGAATGAAATGCGTGAGCAGGTCACGACTTGAAATTTGCTGGGAGACACGAAGGGTTTCCATGAAAATAAATCAATAGAAAGACTCGAGTTGACGCAAAGATGCACGTATTGGGGAATATGTCAATACAACAAAACTATCTACAAAGGACACTTCGGATAAAAATCCGGACTCAGCTGAGTAAACAACAAAAATGAGGTATTACCGGTTATTGGGTAATAAACTCAAAGAGACATGCGATCGAAACACCGGTATAAGGGTGAGGGAATAACACGCTCGGGTATAATGAATATCTAAGACCGGTATAACGGTGAGAGATATCAATCATCCAAAACATCTGAGGAAAACCTAAAAGATATATTTCAACTCGGGATAAATAAAACTCGAATCTTTGTATGCTTTGCTTTTGATTTAGTCAATAAATCATAAAGTGACGAATACACCGCTATAGAAGGAAAGACGAACACTTTCTGCTTATGGGGCTGACTCTATATGGGGAGATCAGGCACCGACATCTGCTTGGGGAAATGTATTACCAACTAGCAGGGGATAACAAAGATATATGGCAAAGAATGCAATATGAATATATAAATGTTTGAAAATTACATGCACTCATGCGTGGTTTATGTATGATGAATGCTGACAAACAGACATTTCTAACACAAACATGGTCCAAAGAATAAGCGCACAAACATCTGGTACTACATCTCAAGAGAGAGAGCCAGGACCATAGGGATCTCTGCATGGGAATGAGCATCCATCATTCCAATTGGGACAAGGATCATCATATAAATGAAATCCGCCATGGAAGCACTCTACTGGGGAAAATATCAGAGGAGATCATGGAACTCTATGGGGGACAACCACCAACCAGAAGTCTCCAGGGGTAATCAAATACTGTCCCAAATGATGAGATCACATTTGCTGAGGAGGAAGAATCACTATTCTGCTTAGGAAAGAGGGATGAATAGACTTTGCCAACACTCCGCTTGGGAGAAAAACCACAAAAGGCCCCAGAGGAAGATGACACAAGCAATGCCATGAATATGAACAAATGTCTTACCCTGCCAAGAATCTTACCATCTTTAGGAGAGCACTGAAGACATCCTCAGTATCCCCTCACCATTGTGAATGTTCACTTTGTTTAAAAACAAATTACGAAATATTTAGTTAAAATAATGATATTTTTTTCAATTAAAACATGCAAAACATTTGTTGAAATGGAAACAAATAAGAGTGAAAATAATTGGATAAAGGCTCGAATTTATTTGACGGAATGGTAGTCTGAAAATGGCAAGACTCCATAGATTTTTTCAAAATTTGAAATTGGTGATATATATTGGAAAAGGACTACATTGAACATAATGACCATTTCTCCACCAATTCTGAATCCAGTGTATTTGAAGTTTCAATTGATGATGACTGGGCGAGAATCTCTGACGGATAACTTGTAGAACAAAGTCTTGTCAGGATGAAGTTACTTGCCCAATCCTTATTTTTGCCTAGATTGCTCCAGGGTGAGGTACTCAATCTAGCGGGGTACATATATTCATTTTTTTTATGTCTCTAACTTTTGCCTGGATCGCCCTTTCGGGTTTTCAATCCACCGAGACGCTCATTTTTGCCTAAGCCGCCCTTTCGGGTTTTCAACTTAGCGAGCTATTCTGTTTTTATTTTAAGCGAAGTATTTCTTGACTGCATCTGAATTCATAAGACGAGTGAAATCTTTCGCATCCATAGTTGTAACTATCAAAGCACCGCCTGAAAAGGCTCTCTTAACAACGTATGGACCTTCATAGTTTGGAGTCCACTTGCCCCAGGAATCGAGGGCGAAAGACAAGACTTTCTTGAGCACGAGGTCATCTTCTCAGAACACACGAGGCTTGACCTTCTTATCAAAGGCTTTCTTCATCCTTTGCTGATATGACTGACCATGGAACATGGCAGTCAATCTTTTCTCTTCTATTAAATTCAACTGGTCATAACGACTCTGAAACCATTCAGCATCAGTCAACTTGGCTTCCATCAAGACTCTCATTGATGGGATCTCCACCTCTAATGGGAGCACAACCTCCATGCCATAAACAAGAGATAAAGGGGTTGCCCCTGTTGAAGTGCAGACAGATGTACGATATCCGTGCAAAGCAAATGGAAGCATCCCATGCCAATCTTTGTATGTGACAACCATCTTCTGGATAATCTTCTTGATATTCTTATTAGCAGCTTCAACAGCCCCATTCATCTTGGGTCTGTAAGGAGAAGAATTATGATGCGCAATCTTGAACTCACTACATAGCTCTTTCATAATCATGTTGTTCATGTTAGATCCATTATCAGTAATGATCTTAAATGGCACACCATAATGGCATATGAGTTGATTCTTGATGAACTTCACAACCACCTGCCTGGTCACATTAGCATATGATGCTGCTTCAACCCACTTGGTGAAGTAATCAATTGCTACGAGAATAAATCTGTGTCCATTAGACGCCTTTGGCTCTATCATGCCAATCATGTCAATTCCCCACATAGAGAAAGGCCATGGTGATGAAATCATGTTCAAAAGTGTCGGAGGAATATGGATCTTATCCGCATAAATCTGACACTTATGACATTTCTTCATATATTTGCAGCGGTCAGAATCCATTGTCAGCCAATAGTAGCCTGCTCTCAACATTTTTCTAGCCATGGCATGTCCATTGGAATGAGTACCAAATGAACCCTCATGGACCTCAGTCATTAACAGGCCTGCTTCGTGTCTATCCACGCATCTGAGTTGCACCATGTCAAAATTTCTCTTGTAAAGCACATCACCATTGAGGTAAAAACTTCCTGATAATCTCCTCAGAGTCTTCCTATCTTCAACAAATGCCCCAGGCGGGTAAATCTGGCTCTGAAGGAAACGCTTGATATCATAATACCATGGCTTATCATCTTTTACTTCCTCTACTGCAAATACATGAGTCTGTCTGTCCAAGCGTATCACAGTGATGTTGGGAACTTCATTCCAAAGTCTTCCCACAATCATCGAAGCAAGTGTAGCAAGAGCATCCGCCATCCGATTCTCAGTAAAGAATGTTGAAATCCTCCTCGCATAATCCTTATACGGAACGAGGCCAGGCTGATTCGTTTCCTATTCACCCTTAATCTGATTAACAATGAGGGTCGAATCCCCATACACATCAAGATGCTTGATCCTAAGGTCAATGCACTCTTCCAATCCCATAATACAGGCCTCATACTCAGCCTTTATGCATTTGAAAGTTAGCCTTGCTGTGAAAGGGAAATGTGTGCCCTGAGGAGTAATAATCACTGCCCCAATACCATTTCCATATTGATTTACAGCGCCATCAAACACCATACTCCATCTGGAACCAGGCACTGGCCCTTCATCGAGCGTAGGCTCATCACAATCTTTCATTTTCAAATACAGAATCTCCTCATCTGGGAAGTCGTACTGAACAGACTGATAATCCTCAATTGGTTGGTGTGCCAAGTGGTCAGCCAAGATACTACTTTTAATAGCCTTTTGAGCTCGATACTCAATATCATACTTGGATAACAACATCTGCCAACGGGCAATCCTCCCAGTTAAAGCAGGCTTCCCGAAGATATACTTGATTGGATCCATTCTGGATATCAACCAAGTCGTATGATTCAACATGTACTAGCGTAAGCACTTAGCAGCCCAAGCCAAAGCACAACATGTCTTCTCAAGCATTGAGTATCGAGACTCACAATTAGTGAACTTCTTGCTCAAGTAGTAAATAACATATTCTTTCTTTCCTGATTCGTCTTGCTGACCAAGTACACAACCCATTGAGTTTTCAAGAACAGTCAGATACATAATCAATGGTCTCCCTTCCACGGGCGGACACAAAATCGTAGGTTCAGACAAATACTCCTTAATACTATCAAAAGCTTTCTGGCAATCCTCGATCCAATCATGAGACTGATGTTTCCGGAGGAGCTTGAATATCGGTGCACATGTGTCAGTCATGTGGGATATGAATCTGGAAATGTAATTCAAGAAGCCAAGAAAACCTCGGACTTGCTTCTCAGTTTTGGGCACAAGCATCACTTGTATTGCTTTGACCTTGGCAGGATCAACTTCAATACCTCTTTCACTGATAATAAAGCCCAATAACTTGCCAGAACGGACTCCAAATGTACACTTGTTGGGATTCAGACGAAGCTTGTACTTCCTCAAACGTTGAAAAAGCTTCAACAGGTGCTCTACATGTTCAACCTCCGTTCTTGATTTAGCGATCATATCATCGACATATACCTCAATCTCCTTGTGCATCATATCATGGAACAAGGTAGTCATAGCTCGTTGATACGTGGCTCCGGCGTTCTTCAAACCGAAGGGCATCACTCGATAACAGAATGTTCCCCAAGGTGTGATGAATGTTGTCTTCTCCATATCCTCGGGTTCCATTTTAATTTGATTATATCCGGAAAATCCGTCCATAAATGAGAATACTTTGAACTTAGCTATGTTATCTACCAACATATCAATATGAGGTAGAGGAAAATCATCTTTCGAACTAGCTTTATTCAAGTCTCTATAGTCCGCGCACATCCGGACTTTTCCATCTTTCTTAGGCACGGGCACAATATTGGCCACCCATTGAGGATACATAGAAGTCACCAGAAACCCCGCATCAATTTGCTTATGAACTTCCTCTTTGATCTTTACTGCCATATCAGGATGAGTTCTTCTGAGCTTCTGGTTCACAGGCACGCACTTAGGCTTCAAAGGTAGGAAATGTTGCACAATATCAGTATCTAGACCAGGCATGTTTTCATATGACCAGGCAAAGACATCGACATATTCTCGTAGCAACTCAATCAACCCCTTCTTAACAGACTCTTCCAAGAGTGCCCCAATCTTCACTTCCCGCACGCAATCCTCAGACCCCAAGTTGACTGTTTCCAGATTCTCAAGCTGCGGCTGAATGATCTTCTCTTCATGCTCAAGTAGACGGGTAATCTCGTCAGGAATCTCTTCAACATCATCTTCTTCTGCCTCAAATACAGGGAATTCAAAGTTGGGAGATGGTGTTGGATCATTATGTTCAATGGGTTTGATCAACCTGCATAATGATTTTGGATATAAAGAGCTTTTAGAATTCAAACAAGGCAAACCATTATGCAGATGAAGAGATTGATTTTATTCTTTTTTTTAGGGTTTTATGTGATCACCAATTTCATGCAAAAGCGAAAAGGGAAAACAATTGCAAAAACAAACATTTGACATGAATCTATTGAATGAAAATATCATTGTATTCATGCGCCAACAATGTCATCACTTCTCCTTTTCGACTTATGGATAACTGTTGGAATATCCACAGCGACCCAATTATTGCCGATTCCTCCAGGGATGACAAAGTTTCCAGAATCCTCTTCGTCCTCTTCCAAGATAGAAGCAACCTCCTCGTTTTGATTGGTGTGGATGAAACCTCCACTCTTGAACAACCCTTGCGTATTGGAAAGCACCAGAAGAAAGGCCTATGCCAACCCGAGACTTATTGTCTTTTAACTTGATCATTTTCCCCAATCCAGTAGTTGCACCATGCTCAATGGCTAACTTCCCATCTTTGTAGGAAGCAAATGAGGGAGATCTTTTCTTAATAGGTTCAACAATAGATAAAGCTTGGAACGGAGTTCCAACTTCATCCTAAGCATCTATATAAGAGAAGGAAGACAAATGGCTAACCAGGAGAGCCTTTTCTCCCCCTACCACCACCAGCTTCTTATTCTTCACAAATTTCAGTTTCTGGTGTAGGGTGGATGTCACGGCGCCTGCCTCGTGAATCCATGGTCTACCTAGGAGACAGTTATACGATGGGTGAATATCCATAACCTGGAAGGTAATATGGAAATCACTTGGTCCAATTTTGATTGGGAGATCAACCTCACCAATCACAGTTTTATGAGACCCATCGAAAGCCTTCACAACTACTCCACTCTGCCTCATGGGAGGCCCTTGATATGACAGCTTCGCAAGAGTGGATTTCGGCAATACATTTAATGACGACCCAGTGTCCACCAGAACATTGGACATGGCGTCATCTTTGCAACTCATAGATATGTGTAATGCCAAGTTGTGGTCTCTTCCCTCCTCGGGGAGATCAGCGTCACTAAAACTCAAATTGTTACAAGCAGTGATGTTTGCAACAATGCTATCAAATTGTTCTATCTTGACATCGTGATCCACATACCCCACGTCCAACACCTTCTGCAGAGCTTCTCGGTGTGGTTCTGAATACAAAAACAGGGATAACACATATATTTTGGGTGGCGTTTGCAGAAGCTGGTCTACAACATTGTATTCGCTCCTTTTGATGAGCCTCAACATCTCATCACAGTCTTCTTTCGTATTGCCACTCGGGCCAACAGGAGTAGGAGTTTTCAATACAGAGGAGGGCTTAACAACAAATGCCGGATTCGGAGAGCTCACAACATTCCCAATCGGGCGTTCATCAAAATCAGCATCAACATTTCCTTGACCAACAACTTGAGGCTTCAACGGTGCTGAAAACACACGACCACTACGGGTCAAGCCACTAACATCGACAATGTTAACAACAGATGAAGAGGGCAAGGACACCTCTTTCCCATCTTCCACTGCCACAGTGTTGTAGCGATGGGGAACCGCTTTCTCAGAAGAGTACGGTACAGGACCGACAAGCTTGATGACAAGAGTAGGGGAAACCTTCTGCTTGCTACCATCGTACTTGATAACAACAGGCTCAGGTATCCGGAATACCGGGGAAATTACATTGACCTCAAGAGCATCTTCATCAGCATTTCTATTCTGAAGGATCTCAATAACTCCCTCATCCAACATCTCTTGCACATCTTTGCGCACCTGGCGACATCCTCTCTGATTGACGGAACAGACTCTACATTTGTCGTGATCATGTTAATAATGACTATAATCACACAGCAGGCGATGCATCTCAACTAGTGACTATCGGATATGACTGACATATTTCACCTTGTACTTGCCAGGGTAGCCCTGGACCATATTGACAGATTTCCCATGCTCGGGCAATGGGTTCTTCTTCACATTCGGACCTACGTCCTCGAAAAATAAAATCCCACTTCTCACAAGGTCTTGCACCTTGGTCTTCAGGGGATAACAGTTCTCTACGTCGTGTCCGGGAGCACCAGAATGATACACACAATGAAGCTCAGGCTTGTACCACCACTGGGGGTTCACAGGCACAGCGGGAGGGTCTCGTGGAGTGATTAATTTTCTATCGATCAAAGATGGATAGAGTTCAGCATAAGTCATCGGAATTGGATCAAAGGTGACCCTCTTCCTCTCGTAGCTGGTGTTGGTATTGTTATTGTTGTTTCGAGGTTGGTAGGCCTGCTGTTGTGGACGCTGTTATTGTTGCTGATATTGCTGAGATTGTGGTTGCTGATAATGTTGAGCTTCCCTGAAAACAGGTGCTATATGAGCCACCTGATGTTGGTTATTGACTAGACGAGCAATCTTCCTCTTCACAGAGGGTCTTCTTTTGACATGGGAAGATACGGCATGTGCCTCTCCCTCCTTCTTCTTTGCAAAGCTTCCATACCTCTTTGCTGAAGAGCCTTCGTCTCGAGTTAAGCGTCCTTCACGGACCCCCTCTTCTAGTCTCATACCCATATTCACCATCTCGGTGAAGTCTTAGGGAGCACTGGCTATCATTCTCTCGTAATAAAACGAGCACAAGGTCTTCAAGAAGATCTTGGTCATCTCTTTCTCCTCTAGGGGAGGCACTATCTGAGCTGCCAATTCGCGCCACCTCTGGGCGTATTCTTTAAAGGTCTCCTTATCCTTCTGCGACATTGCTCTCAGCTGGTCCCTGTCTGGAGCCATATCTACATTTTATTTATATTGCTTGATGAAGGCCTCGCCAAGATCGTTGAAAGACCGGATGTTGGAACTCTCCAAACCCATGTACCAACGGAGAGCGACACCGGACAGACTGTCCTGGAAATAATGGATGAGCAGTTGGTCATTATCTGTCTGTGTTGACATCTTGTGAGCTTACATCACAAGTTGGCTGAGAGGGCATGTGTTTCCCTTATACTTCTCAAAGTCAGGTACTTTGAATTTAATAGGGATCTTCACGTTGGGCACGAGGCATAACTCAGCAACACTTTTACCAAAGAGGTCTTTCCCCCTCAAAGTTTTCAGTTCCTTACGAAGCTCAAGGAATTGGTCCTTCATATCATCCATCTTTTCATAAACATCTGGGTCCTCAGATGGCTCAGAATGGTAGATGGCATCTTCGACCCTTGGTAAAGTGTGCACGACAGGATGTGGCACTGAAAGGACCGGGCTAGATGCCGGAAAAGAAGCAAGAGTTGGAGCATAACCCTCTGGCACAAAGTTGGAGGGCATTCCCCAAGGAAACCCGGCTGGCATAGATGGTGCGAAGTGAGCGGTTGCGGCAGGCACGATAGAAGTTATGATCTCAGAAATGACCGTCCTCTAGGGAGGAGTTGATGGCGTTGGAGAAGATTGGCTATGAGCAGCCAAGAATGACTCCATTAAGGCAGTCAACCTGGCTACCTCTTCTTTCAGCTCGTGGTTCTCTTGTTCTAGATGATCCATCAGTCTTGAAGTATTAGCTCTGGTGTAGTACCAGTGAGTCAGCTTGTCTTCAAAATAAATGAAGAACACAGAGTTAGACCATAGAACAAGAAGCCTGGAGCAAAACCTGCTTATGCACATGATGCATGCGATGATTGTGCATATGATTTGTTTTTTTTAATTTATCAGAGGAACTTTAGAGCTCTATTTGCAAATATTGGAACATTTATCACATATGGAAATATTATATCAATAACATTTGGAAATCTTTTTTACACAAAAGAAGTACAACATTGGTAACCATATACAAGAGAAAAGGAAGATAATCATCCTATGGATCCCTAGAAACAATCATCTAAAGCTCGGGACACAGGAAGATAAGATGCACGAAGCCTCTTCACCTCTTCCTCATAAGCTGCCTCCATATCTTCCTTCTCCTTGGCGAGTCGATCGTACTTCCTCTTCCAGAACTTGGAGAACTGAGGAAGTAGAGAAGTCCATGCATCATTAGGATCATCAATGACCTGATGCTCGAGGAACTCAATCAAAGCATCCTTCTCCTTAATTTGCTGAAGCAACTCTTCACGTTCACGGATCCAGGCACGTGAACCGTCTTCGTCTCTCAACTTCTCTACTCCTTGGTCAGGGAGGATTGAAGGCCCAACCCTAACCAAAGGTGTAGGTCTCGGATACTCGTACGGCATGAGATACTCAGACGCTCTCTTCCTAACCCAAGCAGTGTAAGGCTCCAAAGCGACACAGTTCTTAGGACCTAACTCATTCCTTCCCTTCCTATGAATCTTGCGCCAAGCGTGGACCATCCTAGCTTTCAAGCCTTGGGGATCTTTACCCTCCTGAAAGAATATACCCTTTAACAGAATGTTATTGGGTTTATCCTTTAAGGGGAACCCAAGCTGACGTCATGCCAAGATAGGGTTGTAGTTAATCCCACCACATGTACCGAGAAGAGGTACATTGGAGAATTCACCAGAAGATCGTATACACGGTTGTACCAAAAGATATCGTGGACCACCATAGACATCCTTTGTTCTCCTTGAAGGCGACCGTCTGCGGTAAGTGAGAAATAAACCACTTATACAATAGAGGCAAACAACACACAATGGCACCACCACCCTTTGCATTCCTCATATGCAAAGAAAAATAAGTGTCACCCAACAGAGTTGGAACGGGATTAAGAGTAGAGAAAATCCTAATAGCGTTTACATCCACAAACTTGTCGATGTTGGGGAACCATACTAACCCATAGATGAGAAGTACAAATATGGCCTCAAAAGCATCCTCACTCATGGCCTTCCCATTCATAATAGCTTGAGCAATGAGGAACTCAGAAGGGAGACCTCGAATTCCACCGTTGGTAGTCATATGAGCACCAACCAAGGATCCATCTATATGCAACATGTCAGCTATCTCTCGAGAAGTAGGAATACTCTCCAAGCCACTGAACGACAACTGGTATAGAATTGGTATACCCACAAGATAGGCATACCCCTCAAGCGTGGGAAAAAGCTGAAAATCCGGAAATGTGAAGCAACGGTATAAAGGATCATAAAACTGCATCAATACACTCATCAACCCTTCGTCCACCTGAGTAGTTAGAAGAGGAAAAAGCTTCCCAAAACGAGCCTTGAAACCCAAAGGATCTAATACATAGGATGTCAGATTCCTTAACTCTTTCAAATCTGGTTGTCTGAAACTGTACTTCTTTGTATTCCTTCTTTGTCTTTCCATGTCTGAAAATTTGCAAATAGACCTCTTAAATTCCTTGAAAATTTTCTTCATTATTGATGATATGGATGCAAATGGGTGCATGAATGCATGAATGCAACAATCACACTCAAGGATCAAGCAAAGCACACCAAACAAAGGTCATGGGATGGATCATGTCACCCTTAATATCAATCATCAATTTTGGTGGATTATGGTTTACACCTTATCGACACCCAAGTTCCATTGATATTAAGGACACATGAACGGATCAACCACGAATCAAGGGTTTGTTGCGAGTCACGAGCAAGGAGTCTTGGTTAAGAACCACCCAAAGGGAGTGTACTAGGGTTTAACCTGCCAAACATGTTCTACAAGAGGTTCCCATAGTCATCATCCCATCTTTCGGATATTATCGGAGAAACGACTACTCGTATTCCAAAAATATTCTCAAGAGAGACTCTTATGAGTGTAGTATCGCGTAACAATCGTATCAAATCTTACACTTGAATGACTTTCGCACTACATCCTAAAAATAGGCCAAGATGGGCTTGGTAAACTAAGGTCCTTGGCTTCTAAGGTCTATATTGGAAAGAATAATGTCTAATCACAACTACTTGTGTGACATTATTGATCCCAACATGACCTCCACCAAGTGAATGGACTTGCAAGTCAACTTGCTAAGGAATAACTCCACACAAGTCAACAGGACTATCCCATTCTCCTATCCTAAGTGCATTCGAGTTCGGGTATAGAACTCATCTCACAAAGATCACCAAGCATACAAAGAATTAATATTCAAGCAATTCAATCGTTAAATACAATACAGTAATCCCAAATTGCACAAATAATATGTCACAAATAATAATACAACAAATATGAAAAGTAGGCAAAACCCACTAGGCAAATGCATTCCCCAGCAGAGTCGCCACTTTTCTGTAGCGGGGTATTCGTTACCATTGGAGATATTGACTAAATCCAAGGTAAACCATACAAGTCGAGTCACTACCGCACTTCTATTTATCCAAAGGAATGGTTAGAAAGCGAACAAAAACCTAAAAGTTTTATCGAATCAAAAACTAGTAAAAGAGAGTCAGAGATCTGGGTAAGGGGGTTGGTTATGCAATGGGAAGGTGTTAGGCACCCAAAGCATCCTAGGTACTCCTAGGTAACCCTTTTCACATTACTTGTAAAGGTTGTTGTCTTGTGAAAAATTTGTTTGTGCAAACATGATTGAAGAGATGAGAAGAGAATATACAAGTTATTTACATTTTTTTTGTTTGGATGGATGAACCCATTGCCTAAGTACCATCTTAAAAAAGATTAGGATCAAAACCTCGTAGTTCGGGGTAAAAATCTCAAAATGAGTGGATTGAATGGTCCAAAAGCCTTAAGATCTTTTGTTATCCAAGGGAGAAAACTCAACCTAAAACCACAAATCCACCATGTGAGGATAACTTCAACATGCTAGGGAGGGGTTAACCCTATAATAAGCATGGAAGACTCATTGTCCATCACTAAGGATAAAGGTGAGTATTATATCTACCTCAAGGATAACTCAAACCTAATAGCTAAAGGTTATGAAAAAATTTGATTAAAAAAATGGTCATTGAAACCACAAAAGGATGTTTGAATGGGTTATATTTACCAATGAAAAGTATGTACAAAATATGGTCAATGTTGACTTAGAAGTTCAATTCAAAATAAGTGTTATGAAAAGAAAGTTTGAAAATGAAAAGGATAAGGCTTAAGTTTCTAGTGTTGAAAACAAATGTTAAATGTTTGCACAAAAGTTTTGGCTTGGGTTAGAGTGGAGAGAAGAAGAAGAATGGCTAAGGTCCTAGTCATACAAGAGATAAGGAGAAAGAGTCAAAACCATAAAAGGAGTTCCTCTCTTGAGATCATATTGATGATCCAAGTAGCTCCCATCCTTTGGAATAAGCAATCACAAGCATAAACTCAAGCAATCAACAATCAATGAATTCTTGGAAAGGCTCCTCAATGTATCTTGGATCCCCCTCTCTTAGAAGCTCATGGTAATGGTTACTCCCTTAGGCTCAAGTTGGAATCCCTAACACAAAGAAACACACACATCAAAATATTCTATTAACAATCAAAGAATGGACAAGAGGGAGTTTAGAATATGGTCCTTTCAAGGTTCATCTTCAAGCTTTAAGCATTCTAAAGGCATGAGGCCTAGTTGCTCTTTGACATTTATAGCACTCTGAAGACATGAGGCCTAGTTGCTCTTTGACTCCATTTTGCATAGGGAAAGTCCTAAAGTCTAACTCCATTTTGTCCAACTCTTTGCATTTGGTTCACAATCAAACAAACAAAACACAAGCACAAAAGATATATACACAATTATATGCTCAAGTGAGCAAAAGGTAAATGGCATTAACATAAACATGTGCTCAAATGAGCAAAGAGAAAAGCAAATGAATAATATGTGCAAGAATAATAAATTGCATAAAAGTAAAGAGCAAAAAGTAAAGGTTAATTGTTAATGATTAGTGTTAGTAGTTAGTGTGCGATAAGGCGAATTTAGCGCTATATTAAGCAATCGTAATTGGACTTATGTAGAAGTCACAACTATCTGAGGTCGGTCAATAATAATGTAGGCAACAAACACAAGTTAGAAGTCTTGATTAGTGAACCAAGTTCCAACAACTTGCCATGCCAAAAGAAAAAAAGAATTGATCTTGTATTGGTTTAAGCCTTTTGCATGATTTAGGAAACAACCTATCCTTAATGCAAAGCCATTCACTTGATCAATTAATCAAGATGAATTAGATTTGAATCAAAGAAGATTAAGTCTCCCTAATCAATGCTAACTTATCAACCTTCAACTCATTGATCAAAAAGAAGAAAGAAGAAGAAGAAGGAGAAGATGAATAATAGTAAAGGAAATGGAAAGAATAAAGTGCATAAGGTGAAATCAAATGTACCAATCCATGTGTGTTGACCAAATGACATTGAAAGTCAAAGTCAAATAATGAGAAACCAGAAATGGGATGAAGATTGGAGGTCAAACAATAAGCAAAATATTTTTGGCATTTTTAATATTAAAATAAACTTGAATAAAAAATAAAAGAAAGGTCAAACTTCAAAATCACTTCAAATCAACCTTGAAAGGTCCAAGTGATTTATCCCAAGTTCGACAAGGTCAAACAAGGTTTGACAAAAAATTTCAGCATTTTTAAAAGTCAGAAACTATTTTTGATCAATTAAAAATGAATAAAAGTAACCTAATTGAACTAAAATCTCAAATAAATCTCAAATTAATTAAGAAATTGATGAGAATATTTTTCATATATCCATCATCATTCAAATAGGTTAGGAAAATATTTTTGTATTTTTTGAATATCAAAAACTATTTAAAATGAATTAAAAATAACCAGAAAAGAGAAAATTCACAAAAAATATCAAATGACAAAATAAAAAAATATTAAAAATCAATTTTAGAAACTAGAATTTATTTGGAGAAGAATGCAATTGGTCCCATATTTTTTGGATTTAAAATGAAGAAGATATGAATTTTTGAAAATAATGGAAATAAAAGAAATTAAATCAAAAAATAGAAAATTCAAAAAAACAAGGAGCGTCTGATCAAGCCTCATTAATTGACGTGGCTGATCAGACGCTCCACATGCGCGCTTCCATGGTGTACCAAAGTCATCAGCGTAACACATGGCATTATTAAAAGTCATAACATTGGACAATGGAGATTGCATCTGGGAAAATGGATGAACGATCAAGATTGAATCTGGAGACCAGACGGTGGCCAGCGCCACCGTCTTCTCCGGCCAAACTCCGGCCACGTTCAAAAATTGCAGAGCAAAAAGAGGTAACCAAATGACACGATCCATACATCAAAATGAAGCTGGGGTGATGTACATCACCCCTGTAACCTTGAATTGTACTCAAGCTTTCTATAGAATAAGAAATCTGAGCTGGAAGATTCAGGTACAAAAATTACAGTTCATCAAAACATAAAATCGAAGCCACCACTGGCTTGCCTCTCAAGTGAGGACTTCAGCAAACACAATATACAAGCAAATAGATCAAAGAATAGTGAGTTTCGAAGAGAAAACCGGTTGAAGAATAACCTTGGATTGTGAAGATTTGAGCTGATTCCCTTGCTTCCTTTGGCCAAACAGAAGATCAATGGAGTATGAAAGAGAGGTCTAGGAACTTTAGATCTAGAAATTCAACTAGATGTAGTTGAATTTCAGATCTGAAAAATTTGAGTGAAAATGAAATAGTTCCTTTGGTGAGAGGTTTGGAATTCAATTCAGCAGCATTTCAGGTTGATTCATAAATGGAAATTGAATGGAATGGTGCTTCTATTTATAGATGGAGAGGCAAGGCAAGTGTGATTCAATGCGTGTGCATGGCAAATGGATACTATTTGCATGGGCTTGCATGATCATCCAAAAGGCCCAAATTCAATGCCAAATGCAATATGAGACATAATTGAACTGAAATGGACGTGCAATTTGCAATGCACAAGCTTGTATAATGAGTTCCAACATGTTATGCACAATTATGCCTAAAACTTCTCCTCTTCGAAAATGCCATTTGCCAAATCCAACATGAGCATGTGAGTAATGGTTGGAAAGGTCTTGACATAAGGAACAAATGTTATGTTGGGCAAAAATCCATTTGAAGTGTGGAAATTAGTGAATTTTGAGTTTAAAGTGTAACGTGCAAAACATGTAAAGGCAAGGTTTCCAAATTTGGCCAATGTTCAAGCCCCTCTGTTTTGATGATGCATGCTTCAAATGAAAAAACATTCAACATAAAAGTTGTATATCTTCTCAATACAATTAAAATGGACTTGAATTTTGCATCATTTTAATTTTTGATGAAAGAGTTATGGGCACTTGAAGTTGGACTTTTTTGACTTTCAATGCATTTGGTCCAAAGTGACCTATAATGTTTTGCAGTATCACATGTATTTCCTTTGAGATTTTGAAATTTTGTTCAACATAACATTTGAAGTAGACATCTTAAGATTTCCAATGCATTTGACCCCACCTCAAAATCATAACAAATGAATGAGATATGTTCTTGGGAAGTTGACCCAAAATTAGGGTTTCAGTCAAAATGACCTATAATGTCTTGGAGTGGGATATGATCTTCCAAGCTTCAAATAAATTTTTTATGAACATGAAATTTGTTCATATTGTCCTTAAGAACATTTTTGCTTTTGGGATCATCTCCATTTGACCAACACATAAAATGTTAGGTCTCAGTGTATTTCAGAATAGTTAGATGAATTGACTGATCAACTTCTCAAGTCCATGACTCAAATCTTGATGAATTGATGATTGAGGTCAGTCAAATAAATTCAAATATGTATGAAATGATGAATTAAAGAACTTCCCTTGATTTTATTTGATCATGGGCTGAGGTTGCTTCCAGACCAAGGCATTGTGGTACACAGATGAATTTAGGGTTTCCTTGGGGAACCAACCTCAAATCCTTTGACTTGCTTTGATCAAAATGATGGATTGAGATGCTAGGGAGACATATTTGATGGATGAGGGCTTTGGGAACCATTACCATGCTTGCTTTCATCTTCTCTTGGCCATACCTTTGTACTTATGATCTCCTAGAGGCTTTTGACCTTGTGATTGCTCAAGCTACAAACAAAAGATGTTAATGACATCTTTTTGTGTTTTTGGTAATAAACAAAAATGAGAAAAGCAATGATATACAATTCAAGCATGCTTGGTGATCTCAAACCACTCTCAAGAGGTCCCACCCAAAGGTAAGGAGCCAAGATGCTTATGATCCTTGAGGCAATGCAAATGCAATGTTATGATGCCATGAGGGATCTTAGGGTCAAAATTGGGGTCTTACAGCATGTCCATTGGAATGAGTACCAAATGAACCCTCATGGACTTCAATCATCAACAGGTATGCTTCGTGTCTATCCACGCATCTGAGTAGGACCATGTCAAAGTTCCTCTTATAAAGCACATCACCATTGAGGTAGAAACTGCCAGATAATCTCCTCAAAGTCTTCTTATCTTTAACAGATGTCCCAGGCGGGTAAATCTGACTCTGGAGAAAGCACTTGATATCATAATACCACGGCTTATCATCTTTCGCTTCTTCAACTGCAAATACTTGAGTTGGTCTATCCAAGCGTATCACAGTAATATTGGGGACTTCATTCCAGAATTTCACCATAATCATCGAAGCAAGCGTAGCAAGAGCATCTGCCATCCGATTCTCATCTCGAGGAATATGATGGAAGTCAACCTTAGTAGAGAAAGTTGAAATCCTCCTCGCATAATCTCTGTATGGGATAAGGCCAGGCTGATTCGTCTCCTATTCACCCTTAATCTGATTAACAACACAGGTCGAATCACCATAAACATCAAGATGCTTGATCCTAAGATCAATACATTCTTCCAAACCCATAATACAGGCCTCATACTCCGCCATATTATTCGTGCATTTGAAAGTTAGTCTTGTTGTAAAAGGAAAATGTGTGCCCTGAGGAGTAATAATCACTACCCCAATACCATTTCCATATTGATTTACAGCGCCATCGAATACCATGCTCCATCGGGAACCAGGCTCTGGCCCTTCATCGAGCATAGGCTCATCACAGTCTTTCATCTTCAAATACAGAATCTCCTCATCAGGGAAGTCGCATTAAACTGACTGATAATCCTGAATTGGTTGATGTGCCAAGTGGTCAGCCATGATACTACCTTTAATAGCTTTCTGAACTCTATACTCAATATCATATTCAGACAACAACATCTACCAACGGGCAATCCTCCCAGTTAAAGCAGGCTTTTCAAAGATATACTTGATTGGATCCATTTTGGATATCAACCAAGTCGTATGATTTAACATATACCGGCGTAAGGGCTTAGCAACCCAAGCCAGAGCACAACATGTTTTCTCAAGCATTGAGTATCGAGACTCACAATCAGTGAATTTCTTACTCAGATAGTATATAACACACACTTTCTTCCCTGATTCATCTGGTTGACCCAATACATAACCCATAAAGTCTTCAAGAACTGTCAAGTACATAATCAAGGGTCTCCCTTCCATAGGCGGATACAGAATCGGAGGCTCGGACAGACTCTCTTTGATACTGTCAAAGGCCTTATGTGAATCCTCGGTCCAATCATGACGCTGATTTTTCCGAAGAAGCTTGAATATTGGCGCACATGTGGCAGTCATGTGGGATATAAATCTGGAAATATAACTCAAGCGGCCAAGAAAACCACGGACTTGCTTCTCAGTTTTCGGCGCAGGCATCTCTTGTATTGCTTTGACCTTGGCAGGATCAACTTCAATACCTCTTTCACTAACAAAAAAGCCCAATAACTTGCCGGAACGGACTCCAAATGTACACTTGTTAGGATTCAGATGGAGTTTGTACTTCCTCAAACGCTGAAAAAGTTTCAACAAGTGCTCTACATGTTCAACTTCTGTTCTCGACTTAGCAATCATATCATCAACATATACCTCGATTTCCTTGTGCATCATATAATGAAACAAGGTAGTCATAGCTCGTTGATACGTGGCTCCGGCGTTCTTCAGACCGAAGAGAATCACTCGATAAGAGAATGTTCCCAAAGGTGTGATGAATGTTGTCTTCTCCATATCCTCGGGTGCCATTTTGATCTGGTTATAACCGGAAAATCCGTCCAAAAATGAGAAGACATTGAATTTAGTTGTATTATCTACCAACATATGAATGTGTGGTAGAGGAAAATCATCTTTCGGACTAGCTTTATTCAAGTCTCTATTGTCCATACACATTCGTATTTTTCCATCTTTCTTAGGCACAGGCACAACATTGGCTACCCATTAAGGATATGTAGAAGTCACTAGAAACCCCGCATCAATTTGCTTCTGAACTTCTTCTTTAATCTTCACAGCCATATCAGGATGAGTTCTTTTGAGTTTCTGCTTCACAGGCACACACTCAGGCCTCAAAGGTAGGAAATGTTACACGATATCAGTATCCAGACCAGGCATGTCTTCATATGACCAAGAAAAGACGTCGACATAATCTCGTAGCAACTCGAACAACCCCTTCTTCACAAACTCCTCTAGGAGTGCCCCAATATTCACCTCACGAACACAATCTTCAGACCCCAAGTTGACTCTTTCCGGATTCTTAAGATGCGGCTGAATAATCTTCTCTTCCTGCTCAAGCAGATGGGTAATCTCATCACGAATCTCTTCAACATCATCTTCTTCTGCCTCAAATACCGGGAATTCAAAGTTGGGAGATGGTTTTGGATTATTATTTTCAATGGGTTTGATTAACCTGCATAATGATTTTGGATATAAAAGAGATTTCAGAATTCAAACAAGGCAAATCATTATGCAGATGAAAAGGTTGATTTTATTCTCTTTTTAGGGTTTTTTACTGATCACCAATTTCATGCAAAAAGTAAAAAGTGAAAATAATTTTGAAAAACAAACATTTAACATGTATTTGTTGAATGAATATCATTGTATTAATGTGCCAACAATGTCATCACTTCTCCTTTTGGCATGGGAGAAGGGTTTTCAAACAAAAGTGAACACATTACGTGGACTTATGGACAACTGTTGGAACATCAACAGCGAACCAATTATTGCAGACTCCTCCAGGGATGACAAAATTGCCAGAATCTTCCTCTGCATCATCTTCCACTATAGCAGCTGCCTCCTGGTCTTCGACCGTGTGGATGAAACCACCACTCCGAAATAAGCCATGCTCATTGAAAGTGCCTGAAGAGTACCATATGTGATGACACTAAAATTCATCGTATTTTCGACTCCGATTTCGCATCAGTTTAGTTGTTTTATCATTATTTTGTTATCTTATTACTATGTTTTTCTTTGTTTTCAGGTTTTCAGTCTAATTGGAGCCCCGATCCAGAAAAGGAGTGAAAACGAGCTAAAAAACCTAAAAGTCAGCATTTTGCACTTGTGGCTCCCACTGTGGCTGGCGCCATGGGTCCAACCATGACGTGTCATAGCTCAACTTCCCTCAACTGGCACGTCTCCCACTATCTCCACTTGGGCGCCACAATTTACCCTTGTTGCGGGCGCCATGGTGTTGTGGCGGGCGCCACAAGAAGGAAGTTTTTCCCTCCTAATTTCAAACTGAAGGGCATCCTTGTCATTTCCATTATTTTCCTTGCCTATAAATAGAGACTCGATTTCATTTGTTTCATCATCCAAACTTAGAGCAAACTTAGTTTCAATTAGGCATATATTCGGTATTTTAAAAGTGGTAATCGCTTCACATTGGGGTGTTGCCACAATTGTGTGATCGAGTCTGTAATCGAGTTTGTAATCGAGTTTGGAGCACTTTGGAAGGAAGTTAATCCTACCGCCATTTTCACTTCAGTTTCGCATTTTATTTAACCCTCCGATTGGAGCAGGTTTTTGTTGCTTAACCTGTATCTATTTTACTTTCCCGCACTGTCTTTACTTTATTTATTTCTCGCACTCGCACTACTTTCATTTATTTCTCGCACTCGCACTACTTTATTTATTTCTTGCACTCACACTACTTTCATTTATTTCTCGCACTCGCACTACTTTATTTACTTCTCGCACTCGCACTACTTTCATTTATTTCTCTCACTCGCACTACTTCATTTATTTCTCGCACTCCCACTACTTTATTTATTTCTCGCACTTGCACTACTTTCATTTATTTCTCGCACTTGCACTACTTTTGTTTACTTTCCGCACTTGCACTACTTTTATTTAAATTAAAATTCACCTTTACTTTACCATGTCTAGCTAAACCTATAAGGGTTAAAATGTAAGGATCGTAATTGAACCGATAATCTGTACAATTGTTCGTAGAAACACTTAAGGGCTATTTTGATTTTCAACTTAAGTTTTCCCGCACTTAATTTCTGTTGGGAAAGATCGAAAGTCGTCCAACGTTCTTTTAAACTTAATTGTTTTTAACTATTTCAAAAATAGAGAAAGCGCTTTGTTTAGTTCATTAGGAGTTTTTAACTTAAGAAGAAAAGTGATTTTAAAACTATTTTCGGACGCGTTTATAAGTTTAGAGTCTGGTTCGTGAGAACCTCTTTTGGTTAAGAAATCCAGGTCAAAATACTTTTCAACTTAGTCAAGTTACTATATTTCTTAAAAATAGGTTTACTACTCTAACACAATGCGCGCCTTTTTATAAGTGACATTAAGAGGGTTTGATTAGGGAGTACAACTCGGTTCTGAATACGCAAAAGCGACAGTTCCCGTTAAATTGGTTCTTTTCAAAGTAGGAAACACTGCCCATAATTAGTTCTATTAGCTAGTACATGGATTATCTATTGATTATGTGAATTACATTCGAACTTGTCTTTATTAATTGAACTTTATTTAATACTTTACTTTTCATTGTACACTTTAAAAACCCCTATTTTGATTACCTTAGATAAACACCGTAACAATAGATAACGATAGATTGACACTTGGTCTCTGTGGATTTGACAATCTTTTATATTACTCTGACGCGTTCGTATACTTGCGAAAAGCACGCATC
Organism: Lathyrus oleraceus; assembly: GCF_024323335.1. Taxonomy (NCBI): domain Eukaryota; kingdom Viridiplantae; phylum Streptophyta; class Magnoliopsida; order Fabales; family Fabaceae; genus Lathyrus; species Lathyrus oleraceus. The sequence goes on along the minus strand of NC_066580.1, from coordinate 393,874,375 downwards.
AAGTTTTTGGCGCCGTTGCCGGGGACCAATTTCGTCAAACTTCGTACCCTATTGTTATATCGTTTAGACTTAGGTTATTATCCGCCGGTCAATGCAAAGAACTCGCAGCACCAAAAGTTTAGTATACCCTCTGGCGGAACCTGAACGTTACGCTCGCGCACGTTTATTCTTCCCTAGAATTAGGAGAGCTATGGCCGAAGATCAAAACCAAGGACCTCTTAAAGATTTCGCTCAACTATCCTAGCTAATAATTTCGAACTTAAACCGTCTCTGTTGCAACTAGTGCAATAGAGACAATTCGCAGGTCTCGCTATTGAGAACCCAAGCCAACATTTAAAAATCTTTCTCCAATTAGCCAACACTTTTAAAACCAATGGAGCTTCTCCTGAGGCAATCCGTTTAAGATTATTCCCTTTTTCCCTCAGAGGTAAAGCCCTATCATGGTTAGATTCCCTTCCACCCAATTCCATTACGACTTGGGATAACCTTAGAAGAGTATTCCTTGCTAGATACTTTCCCCCAAGTAAGACCGTCGTTCTTCGAAACCATATAACTATATTTACCCCGAACCAAGGAGAATCGCTGTTTGAAGCTTGGGAGAGATATAAAGAGCTGTTGAGAGCATGCCCATATCATGGTTTAGAAAATTGGTTAATCATTCAGACCTTATATAATGGACTTCACTATAACACTAAGATGACCATCGACGCTGCCGCAGGCGGTGCGCTGATGAACAAACCTTGTCCTGAAGCTAGTGCCCTCATTGAAGATATGGCTCAAAAACCATCAATCATGGAAAGTTGACCGAGCGACAATTGAGAAGAAAGAAGTCCAAGGAGGAGTACATGAATTAAGCTCTATAGACATGATGGAAGCTAAAATGGACGCATTAGCCGTTAAGGTCGAGCATACGTGCATAAACCCGAATACTGCAGCCGCAGTTTCGTCGGATTGTGAGATATGTGGAACCAAAGGACACCAATCTGCAGAATGCAGTCTATTAAACGAAACCTACTTTGAGCAAGTGAACTACACCCAAGGGAACCCATATTCAAATACCTATAACCCTAGATGGAGGAATCACCCGAACTTCTCCTATAAGAACAATAACCCTATCCAAAATAATGCACCTCCGAGACAATCAGGTTACCAAGCCCCAAGACCAAATCAACCTATGCAACCCGTACCACCAAAGCCGAGCCTTGAGATAATTATGGAAAATTTTATCACTGCTCAAACCCAATAAAATAAAGAGTTCATGAACCAGAACATTCACGTTAATGAACTGATTACCCAGTTAGGAACTAAGGTTTACCAAATAGTTACTCATACTAAGATGCTTGAAACTCAGATCTCTCAGGTAGCTTTAAACCAAGCCCCCTAGACTACACCTAGAGGACAGTTCCCTGGACAACCTCAACAAAATCCGAGAGGGCAAGCCAATGCCATTACCCTACAAAGTGGGAACGCTTATGATGAGCCACCAAACCCAAGATTGAGTTAACCCAAAACTTCTAAGGAATATACCGAACCCACGGACGAAGTAAAGGAACCAGAGGAATCTGAAAACCAGGAAGGTCAAGAAAAAGGAGAAGAACCTAAAGATAAAACTTATGTACCGCCCCCGCCATATAAACTGCCGATACCATATCCGCAAACACTCAAACACACACAGACCAATAACCAGTATCAAAAATTTATTAAGGTTATAGAAAAACTTCACATAGAAATCCCTTTCACAGAAGCCATCCCCCAAATACCTTCTTATGCAAAGTTTCTCAAAGACATCCTTACCAACAAACGTAGACTCGACGATCCGAAGCCCTTGGAATGAAATTCTATTTCCGAGAATAAATTATCCAAAAAGGATAAAGATCCTGGAAATTTCTCCATTCCTTGTCTTTTGGGAAGTCATGTCATCGAAAAAGATTTTCTAGACTTAGGAGCTAGTGTGAGCTTAATGCCTCTAGCAGTTTGTGAGAGGTTAAACTTAGGAGAATTACAGCCTACTAAGACGTCACTTCAGTTAGGCGATAGATCTGTTAAGTATCCGATAGGAATTTTAGAAGATGTCCCTGTTAGGATAGGTCAGTTATTTATCCCTACTGATTTTGTTGTCATGGACATTAAAGAGGACAATGAGATACCAATCCTTCTAGGTAGACCGTTCTTATCAACTGCAGGAGCCATAATAGATGTCAAGAGAGGAAAGTTGACCTTTGAGGTAGGTGACGAGAAAATAGAATTTATACTTTCGAAATTTCTTATGGCACCTGTGATGGGAGACGCATGTTATGCCTTAGATATCATTGATGAGTGCGTTAGAGAAATAGAACAAGAAGAAATCATAAAAACAATTAAGTTGCCATCAACTCTCATACTGGAAGATGATGACTTTAGGACACCCTACATCGATGATAACCTTTATGAATGTTTATCCCTTACCCCAGATCCTATGCCATGCCCTAAGAAACCAACCTTAGAACTTAAGGAACTGCCTAAGAACCTGAGATATGAGTTCCTCGATGAAGAGATGAATCGTCCAGTTATAGTCAGTGCTACCTTGAGCCAAGAGGAAACAAACCAACTTTTAGATGTTTTACAAAGATATCCCTCAGCCTTAGGATATAATATCTCTGACCTGAAAGGTATAAGCCCATCCGTATGCATGCATCGGATTTCGCTCGAAGAAGATTCAAAGCACTCCAGAGAACATCAGATCTCGAACAGTAAGTGGGTGAGCCATGTGCATGTAGTACCTAAAAAGGGAGGCATCACAGTTGGCAGAACGATAAAGGCGAACATGTAGCAAAACGGATGGAAGGAGGATGGCGGATGTGCATAGACTACAGAAAGTTAAATAAAGTAACCAGGAAGGATCATTTCCCTTTACCATTTATAGACCAGATGTTGGAACGTCTAGCCGGACACTCTTACTTCTGCTATCTAGATGGATACTCAGGATTCTTCCAAATACCTATCCACCCTGAAGGTCAAGAAAAAACTACCTTTACATGCCCTTATGGAACTTTTGCCTACAGACGAATGCCATTCGGCCTCTGTAACGCCCCAGCTACTTTCCAGCGCTGCATGATGTCAATCTTTGCAGATTACCTAGATGGTATCATGGAAATATTTATGGATGATTTCTCGGTTTGCGGATTTGATTTCCACAATTGTCTTGCTAACCTTGAGAAAATCCTGGAGAGATGCGTGGAGGTGAACCTTGTACTAAATTGGGAAAAGTGTCATATCGTGGTGACCGAAGGGATCGTTTTAGGACATATAGTTTCCGAAAAAGGTATAGAGGTAGATGGAGCTAAAATAGAAGTAATAGAGAATCTAAAACTGTTGTTTCTAAGTGTTGGCAGCAATTTTGGTAAAACAAAGAGTGTTCACAAGATGTTATGTGTGATGTCTTAACATGAGATATCCTATGTACCTGTTGGAATTCAAGAACATGATATCAGGCAGGATTTTATCAGAATGTCATAATGACATGGCATCTGATGATGTGTACCTGCTGGAGTTCAAATGGAAGACATGATCATGCAGGATTGTTTCAGAATGTCATACACAATGTCATGGCATTTGATATGGTTGTACCTGCTGGAATTTATAAAAGGAATTATGAAGTTATGCAGGAATTGTTCCAGGATGTGAGACCCGATGTCATGACATCCTGTACACAGAACATTCAGTATTAATGTCTGGTGTTTTGTGATTGCACAGTTAATGGCAATCTATGTATGATTGAAGATCTGATTTGCAGGCGCATTCAATCATGGATTATAACCTGATTTACTTATTTTCCAAAGAGATCTAACCAGCTGTCATGAGAAGATTTGATTGGAAAATAGATTTAGGGTTTTCAAGATGTCCAAGACCAGCTGAAAGCTTCTATAAAAAGGGACTTAGAAAACCTGTTTGTACACACAACCAATACTGAGCGAAATATAGAGAGAGAGAGAGAGAGCTAGGGTTTGTGTCTGTTTAGTCGTGAGACTTGTAAGCCATTCAAGTCATCTTTTGATGATTGAATTCGACTGATTTGTGGTTGTAATTTGTCACTCTAAAGCTGTTAAGCAAGAGTGTGTGTCTACTTGATCAAAGCTGCTAAGCAATATCAAGTGTGTGTCTTCTTAATCAAAGTTGTTAAGCAAGATCAAGAGTGTGTCTTCTTGATTGAAACTGTGAAGTAAAATCAAGAGTGTGTTATTGAAAAGTGTTTTCTTTTCTCAAGGGATTGTTGTTTAAGATCACAGGTGTGATTGTAGGGAAGTGAGTGGGTTCTCATATGTAAGAGTGCTTAGGTAGAAATTGCACGGGTAGAGATTAGGTGAGAAAGATTGTAACTTGTTGAAGTGTACGGAGAGTCTTTGAACTGATTCTATTTTAGTGAATTTCCTTCTTGGCTTGGTAGCCCCCAGATGTAGGTGAGTTGGACCGAACTGGGATAACAATTGCTTGTGTCTTTTGCTTTACCATTCTGTATCTTTGTCTTGGTTGTGTTAACAAATATTAGTGTCGTGACATCACCTTCGACATCTTATATCTGATACCAGAATTTCAATTGGTATCAGAGCAAGCATCCTACTCTGGTTCTGGGTGAGATTTAGGGGAATAACTTTCTGGTACAATGGAGAGAGATAGAGGTCTATTCACAGGCCACCAATTTTGGATGGTTCTAACTACGACTATTGGAAACCTCGAATGGTAGCCTTTCCAAAATCTGTTGATAACAAGGCTTGGAAGGCTGTTTTAACAGGCTGAACGCACCCTGTTGTTACTAAAGAAGGTGAAGCCACTGCTGAGAAAAAGTCTAAAGAACAATGGTCCAAGGAGGAGGATGACCTAGCCCTTTGAAATTATAAAGCATTGAATGCCATCTCCAATGGAGTAGACAAGAACATCTTCAGATTAGTGAACAACTGTGAGGTAGCTAAAGATGCTTGGGACATTCTCAAAACCACTCATGAAGGCACCTCTAGAGTGAAAATGTCTAGAATACAACTGCTCACCACCAAGTTTGAAAACTTAAGGATGAAAGAAGATGAAAATATTCATGAATTTCACATGAGTATACTTGAAATTGCCAATGCCTCTGGTGCCTTGGGAGAGAAGATGTCAGATGAAAAATTAGTAAGAAAAATACTCAGATCACTCCCCAAGAGATTTGCTATGAAACTAACAGCCATAGAAGAATCTCAAGACATCTCAAATATGAGAGTTGATGAGCTAATTGGATCCCTCCAAACATTTGAGATGGGAATATGTGATGGAGCTGAAAAGAAAGCAAAGAGCATAACATTCATGTCAAACACTAAAGAGGAAGATGAGGAAGGTGATCAAGATAGTGATGAAGATCTCGCAAATGAGATAGCAATGCTGGGAAGACTGTTCAACAGACTGATGAAAAAGGTAGATGTGAGAGCAAAGGGCAATGTCAAGAACATCGCATCTGACATTAGTAAGTCCAACAGCTTTGGTAAGAGAACGAACTCTGAAGAAAAGCCCAAAGTTCAGTGCTATGAATGTGATGATGACTGGTTACTGTGATGCTGACTTGGTTGGAAGTGCTGATGATAGGAAAAGCACATCTGGAGGATGCTTCTTTTTGGGGAACAATCTGATTTCATGGTTCAGCAAGAAACAAAACTGTGTATCTCTATCCACTGCTGAAGCTCAATACATAGCAGCTGGGAGTAGCTGTTCTCAACTGGTCTGGATGAAGCAAATGTTGTCTGAATACAATGTCACACAAGAAGTCATGACATTATACTGTGATAACCTGAGTGCTATAAATATTTCCAAAAATCGTATTCAACATAGTAGGACAAAGCACATTGACATTCATCATCACTTCATTAGAGAACTTGTAGAGGAAAAGATCATAACTCTGGAGCATGTTACTACTTAAAAGCAATTAGTAGACATTTTCACTAAAGCTTTGGATGCCAATCAATTTGAATGTTTAAGGGGGAAGTTGGGGATTTGTGTTCATGAGAACCTATAGCAAGGAGTTTGTGGTTGTTTATCCCAGAGGATATTTCTGACTGGGTGAAGTGTGTTGTGGCGAAGACTGGTCTAGTGTAGCTCAAGATGTGCTGCTGATGTTTGGATGCTAAAGTTTTTACTGTTTTTTTGAAAAATGTGTAATTTGTGGCAGTCCTTATTGATGCTTGATTGTAATATGTTGGGCTCTTAATGAGTTCCATGGATTTGTTCATTATCTCAGCTATCACAGCTGTGTATGATGATGGTTTGTACTGCCTAACTATTATGTTTTAACATTTTTAATGTTATAACATCTGTGTTGACATTCTCTGCTAGGCTAATTGACGTTTATTTTGTCTAATTGGTCACCTTTGGTAAATTTTGACTAAAATGGGGGAGAAGTATGTGGAGCTGGAGCTGTGAGGAGATGTATGTGGCTGGACAGATCGACAACTATTGTTAAACAAAATGATGTTCTGTTTACAGATGTTGTCGCACCTCGAAAAATGAGAGCACGACTTAGCGAAGCGCAATCGCACGCTCGCATGATGGGCTGAACAGAGTCGCCACCGAACTTTCTTTATTCCTAAAAAGGAAAGGGGAAATATCGATAAAACCCAGGAAATAACGACAATGATTATGGTCGTCGCAACCAATATCAAGGTTCGGGAGTCGATTACGCAAGGGGAAGGTATTAGCACCCCTCACGTCCGTTGTACTCAACGGGAACCATTAGGTTAATTGTGTGCATTATTGTTAGCTTAGAAATGTTAGGCTTCTCGAGTTATTAGGTGGGACAGAAAGAAAGGGTGAGAGGAGAATATTTTTGGACTTTTAACGAAGGACTAAACCTAAGTTTTTTATTAGTGGGCCTGACAAGATTTACAAATCCTGCTCCTACGTATTAGGGTTTCTCTTCTCTCTTCAGTAGCCGTCGAATTAGGGCCTAACAATGATTGATAGGAAAAACTTGTATTTTTAGGGTTTCTCTTCTCTCTTCAGTAGCCGTTGAAGTCTCTAGGGTTTTTCGTGGTCGCGATCTGGTGGAGGAGGCGGCTCTTTTTTTTATTGGTCCAGATTCACAGTTATGGTGGTTCTTTTATACTCACCCTGTTAGGGTTTTTGAGTTGGCTACGGAGATTAAAAGGGGTATCCCCTTGGAAGTCCTTTAAGGTGCTCCAGTTTGTCTACCTTATTTGGCGTTTGATCTGGAAAAGGTAACATGAATCCTATACTTTCTTCTCTTAAATTTGTCTCAATTCCTTTTTAGGTCGCTTGTGAACTTTTACCGCTGGTAAAAGGCTATTTACCGCTGTGAATTTACCGGAATATTCATGTGTGGTTTGATGCTTTGAAGGATCTTGTTGTTTGCAGCACTTCGTTCAGTGAAATAATCCCTTTCTATGGTAGATTCATTGTTTCCTTCAAAATGGATTCTCAGGTGTATGTTCATTGCTTCTCGTCTTGGTAAGCTCGCTGATACGGCGTTGAGCAAGGCTGGATGCGGAACGAGCTATTGCTATAACATCTTGCAAGTCCAAATTAGCTTCAGATGCAGTTGATAATGAGATGTCCTTGGCTTCATACTTTGCAGTTGATAAAGAGATGTCCTTGGCTTCATACTTTGCATTCCAATATCTCCTGTTATCCGCTTGCTTGATTTCCTCGGCATTATTACTTTTTGTTTTATCATCAATGTTGCTATCAGCGTCCATTGGATCAGCTTTTTGGTTCTGCCATCATAATCCATTTTTGTTCATTAATCGCAGGTTCTTCGACTTCTTTAAGCTTGAAAGGCAATTCACTTGTTGTTTGCACCTCTTCTACTGTATCCTTCAATTGAGCCTGGAGCCCTCTATTTCCATCCCCCAACATTCGCCTCTCCTGTATCCGCTAGCATATGTGTCAAAGAGAAATCCGCTCTGTTGAAGGTAATCCCGGCGGCATATTTCGAGAAAGAAGCAAAGTCCATATTAAATCCAACATCAACATTCATAGGAGCATCCTGACGTTCTAAACGTAGCTGGAATCTCTAATTACGGGGCTGTAACAATTGAGGAAGTCGGGCAAATTTCTCAGGATAAAAGTTTTGCATACTAATAAAGCGAATCAAATTTATCAGCGACAGGGTAACGTTGGAACTCTATGTATAGCCATTAAGATTGACAAGTAACTAAACCCCATTCTTGCTGATCCATTATGTTACCGTATCTACTGTCATGACAGGTACCTCCAAGAAATGCCCTGCTTCAACTTGAACATGTCTTCTCCACTCGGTGTCGTCGTTTGGACTTAAAGCAAAGCAGAATACCACCATATTCTTACTATTGTGCATATCAAAAACAAAGCATTAACTATGACACAGTGTGATTTCCAAAGTTACTGACTCACATATCCCATCCTTAGCTTTCATAGCTTCCTTCCCACGGTTAATTTTCCGGAGATGATCGGACTGGCTTGTGGCAGCAGCAAGGATTTTATCTTCAAGCCTTTGAGCAATCTTCCGAAGTTCAGGTAATCCCTCATCCCCAGAAACAGGAAGATGTTTGTTTTAATATGTCCATTATTGTGTTGACAATTCTTCACTACATAGCTCATGTAATCCATTAATCACTTCGGATTGTAGGATTTCTTTTGTTGTTGGACGTGATGATGGTTCAGGATGCAGCAACCAAAAAAGTGCTACTTCAGTTCTTTGAGGTCTTGATATCAGCTTAAATAATACACGTGCTATCATCATCATCACAATGTTTGAATGTTGTTACAATGATGCATCTACTTATAAGTTATAATGTCGATTGCAGATTCTTTACTTCTGATACTTATCCTCCTCATTTTTGTAATACAATTCGAGTGCTAATTTCTTTGCAAATACGGTATGCTTGGGACAAACTTATGATTTTCTTTCCACTGTTTTTGGCAGCAGCGTACATCCGTATTCATCAAGGTCTTCCTCTCATCCTCAGTAGAGAACTCGTGTATATAGGTTTTCAACCAACTTGTCCATGCTTCTTTACACTCTTTACCAATTTCAGGTGGTGTTGTAGCAGAAACATTCCAACCTGAATTTTGGGTTGCGGCGGCTGGAAGAAGTTATAGACACGTTGGTGCCAAGACCAAGGCCGACCGTGCTGTTTTACTGTGGTCAAATTGCTGCAGAATTGTTTATCTTTTTGAACCTCACACATTAGGCCATGTAATGATTGATTGTAGTAACAAAAAAGGCTGTTGACTTTTAGCAGCATAATTATTTAAGAAAACCTTTGTTCATAAACTGTGTATTTGAATAATTAGAATGTTGATCAAAGTTCTCACTAGGGGAAGTTCGTCCCCAATGGTCTTACTTGGTTAACAAAAAGATGATGCCTATTGGTTTCCTTAGGATCCAGGCATAATGTAGCACGAGAATTTAGAGGGAATTAACCAAATAATGCTCAAAATGATATACTGAGAATCCAAAATTGTATAACTAAAGAAATTCATGAAATCCTTCACCAATTGGGATTCTACCAGACCAGGGCATAAAAGATGTCGCAGAATGAATCACTTGAGCAGTATAATCGGATGATTTTCAATGATGTGTCCCGTCTGATTCAAATTCCATAACAGCGGTTTTTTCTCTTACAGTGATTCTTCTTACTTGCTTTCTGCCAATTATTTCTGAAGCTACTAGCGTTAGATCCTTCCTCGCACAAATCCCGAATATTAGAACAGGCCATAGAACTTGCCAAGACTTAGCCACCCTTAACTTCCATTTTCTTCAATTCAACTCCACGGAAAATGAAGATGCGGATTTAGAATAAGAAAAATGGAGGTTTGTGTGGTGAAGGTGGATGTAGTAAATGGAAAATGGATAGGGATAGTTAGGAGAATTTTTATTTTTTCATGAATGAATGGAAGATGAATATGGATGATGACCTAATGTAATGTTTTGTACTTTACATAGGAATTTATTAAAAGAGTGGGTGAGAACTAAAAATATGACAATGAAAAATGAATGGTCATATGGATGAGTAATTGTAATAAAAGATGAATAATGTTTTATGAGGGAGACGAAATATGGATTGGAATTGGACATAAGAACGAGAATCATGAGGTTCACTTGATTTTATCAAATGAAAAGAGGTTCCCAATCCTACTTAACTATGGAAATTAACTATCTCGTACCAAAACAAAAGGCAAAGCCCAAAAAACACATGGAATGGTTGTGGTAGCAAGTCTAACAAATAATATAGGTGAGTAGTATCATGACCAGATGAAATGGTCATGAGGAGGAAAGAAAATGAATGATTGATGGAAACATTTTCAGGACCAAAATTAGGGTATGACAGTTGCCCCTATTTAAACATCCTCCACCAGAGGAAAATGAAATAACACTTTTCATCGGATCGCAGTGGGGGATGGTTAAAACTATGGAGACCCGGATTTTGATTCTGAAAAATGCAAATGTTATGATATGATATGCATGGATGCAGGATTTTTTTTAATTTACCCGTTAGGGACACGGTGAATCCTTAACAGGAGATGTTACCGGACAGACCAATCTGTGGGGAACTCTGATGGCCCACAGAGAAACAGACACAATAGGGTAAAACAAACCGCTGGGGATAACAATCCTACTAGAGAGTCAGACACACAACAGGGGAGTACTCAAGGCTAAAATTGACAAATGACACTTGGAGTACAAGAGATTTCGGCAGTAAGTTCACAGATGACTTACTAAAACCCGAATAAGAAAAAATTCTACAACAGGTTCATACATGACCTGACAATGCTGGGGAATACCAAGAACAGTTCTGACAGCAAGTTCAAACACGACTTAACAAAAAATAGAAAAATCAAAGAGAGTGTATCAACAAGTTCATACATGACCCGACAACACTGAAATAATCATAGAGAAAGATTCTTCAAAACTGATTCAGACATGACCTGGTAATACCGGAATAAAAGCTCAACAGCAGATTCATACATGACCTGACAACACCTGACTATTCAAAGAGTGCTCAATTAACAGGTTCATCCATGACCTGACGTTACTTTGGAAAAATCAAAGTGAGTTTTATCAATAGGTTCATACATGACCTGAGAATATTGGAAAACATACAAGGCAAGTTTTATCAATAGGTTCATACATGACCTGACACTTTAGAATACATCTGATAGTTCTAGAGATTTCTCACAAGAAATTCATCCAATCACAGATTTTGGAGATTCCTAACAGGGAATTTATGCAAAACAAATATAAACGGGAGTCTTCTTATAAGTAGATCATCCACGCAAAAGGCTATGATAATTCTTTACAAAAAAATCAAACAAAACCAACATCATTGGAGTTTTCTAACACGAAAACCTCCAAGCTTCTGGGAATTCCTCAAGATGATGAGTCATACATGACTTTCACGGAACCATCAGGAAAGACAGGGTGATCAAACTCTCTGTACATGCCAACAACAATTGGACTTTTAACCGTAAGTAATGGATTAGAACCAACTTTTTAACGGATTTTGCCAACAACAATTGGACTTTTGATTGTAATCAATGGATTACAACCAACTCTTAACAGATTTTGCCAACAACAATTGGATTTGAAATAAATACCAAGGACTATGGGATTTTTCAAAAAGAGATACTAGTAACCACTGGATTTTTTATGATAATGCCAGTAATGACTGAATTTTGGAGATGCCAATGGCGATTGGAACTTCTGAAAAGAAACTAGTGACAATTGGTCTTTGGGTCAAGAGATAACTATCAATAACGGGACCGAGGGGGCCACACACATGAGTACAAAGTGCATTTTGAACCATGCATGATTTAAGTTTTGTTTTATGCATGATATATGCATAATCATGATATGCAATGCTGACAATAGGCAGACTGGGAGTTTGTAAGGACTATTTATAGAGATTATAATTCCTCAACATCAATAACTCAAATCCTTACAAGTAACAGGCGTATCCAGAGGAGAATCTATCAAGATTGACAGTTATAAATAACCAAAGGTCCATCCTTCCAGAAGATTAATAGGTTGTGTTCCATGGGGATTTTTGTTGGTGATCCAGGAATATTTATGCAATCTTGAGACTTTCGGAAAAACAAATGATTTTCTCTTGTTTTTCTCATATATCAAAGTAATTTTGTTCCTTTCACTAAATTTCAGATTCTTTTCAAGTTTCAAAATTTCATTATTAACAAATAAATGACTCTTTGCATAACAAAGAAAAACATAGAAGAAAACAATTAACAATGATTGATAGGAAAAACTTGTATTTTATTCAAGAATGGTAATAAGGAAAATGGCAATAAGGAAAGGTTTACGTTGAATACAGTGACCACTAACATCCCCAGTAGATATGATTTCCCAAAACCTTGCTTCTAAGGGGAGTAACTGGATCGATCTTCTGCCTCAGATTCCTCGGTGTTAATTAGTAACAAATTGATGTAGTTTATGCCTTTTGCCCCTAACTTTTGCCTGGATCGCCCTTTCGGGTTTTCAATCCACCGGAACGATCCTTTTTGCCTAAGTCGCCTTTTCAGGTTTTCGACTTAGCGAGCTACCTTTTTTTTTATCCCTAACTTTTGCCTGGACCGCCCTTTCGGGTTTTCAGTCCACCGGGATGCCCCTTTTTTGCCTAAATCGCCCTTTCAGGTTTTCGACTTAGCGGGTTTTTATTAGGCATAGTATTTTTTAACTACATTAGAGTTCACGGGGTGTGAGAGCTCTTCATCATCCATAGTTGTGAGAATCAAGGCACCTCCGGAGAAGGCTTTCTTTACAACATATGGGCCTTCATAATTGGGAGTCCACTTCCCACGTGAGTCCTTGTGTATTGGCAAGATCTTCTTGAGCACGAGGTCTCCTTCTCTGAATTCCCGAACACGTACTTTCTTGTCAAAATCCCTCTTGATCCGTTTCTGGTATAGCTGTCTATGGCACAAAGAGGTCATTCGCTTCTCTTCCATGCTTATTATAGGGTTAAACCCTCACTAGCATGTTGAAGTTATCCTCACATGGTGGATTTTATGGTTTTAGGTTGAGTTTTCTCCCTTGGAAAACAAAAGACCTTAAGGCTTTTGGACCAATCAATTCACCAACTCATTTTGAGATTTTTACCATGAACTACGAGGTTTTGATCCTAATATTTTTTTTAAGATGGTACGTAGGCAATGGGTTTATCCATCCAAACACAAATTGTAATAAACTTGTATATTCTCTTCTCATCTCTTCAATCATGTTTGCACAAATAAATTTTCACAAAATACCAACCTTACAACAAATGTGAAAAGGGCTCCCTAGGAGTACCTAGGATGTTTTGGGTGCTTAAAACCTTCCCATTGCATAACTAACCCCCTTACCCAGATCTCTGACATTTTTACTAGTTTTTGATTCGATAAAACTTTTAGGTTTTTGTTCGCTTTCTAACTATTCCTTTGGATAAATAGAAATGCGGTGGCGACTCGACTTGTATGGTTTACCTTAGATTTAGTCAATATCTCTAATGGTAACGAATACCCCGCTACAATATTCAAAGAGGCGAACGACAAACTGGTTTTCTTGATAGGATCTTTTATCTCTGCAAGTGTGGCATTGGATATTTCAAGTGCTTGGAAAGATGTTTCTAAGGCATCCTCATCAACCTCGATATAACGGAAAGAGGAGAGTTTACTGATGATAAAATCTTCTTCACCCGAGACAATGACGAGCTTGTCATCGACAACAAACTTCATTTTTTGATACAAAGTAGAAGTTACTGCCCCAGCAGCATGTATCCATGGACGTCCAAAAAGGAAGCTATAAGAGGGATTTATGTCCATGACTTGGAAATTGACGGGGAATACATGCGGTCTGATTTGGATTGGTAGCTCTACCTCCCCAACTACTATCCTTCGGGAACCATCAAATGCTTTTACCACAAGTGCACTAGGTTTCATTTTCGAACCTTGGTAAGATAATTTAGCAAGTGCCCTCTTTGGAAGAACATTGAGGGACGATCCAGTGTCAACTAAGACCCTAGCCAGAGCATCTTCTTGGCACTTTATGGATACATGTAAGGCGCGGTTGTGATTCTTCCCTTCCTTGGGTAGCTCTTCATTGCTGGAACTTAGAGTGTTGCAGACTGTGATATTGGCGACCACCCCATCGAATTGGCCAACCGTTATATCTTGGGTAACATGAGCTTGAGCAAGCACTTTCAGTAGAGCCTCCCTATGAGCTTCGGAATTTAGAAGCAAGGACAAGATAGATATTTTTGACGGTGTCTGATGTAACTGATCAACTATCTTGTAGTCGCTTTTCTTTATTATTCTTAGAAATTCACTCGCTTCATCTGCTTGCACTGCCGGCTGTGCCCCTCCATACTCTAGGGCAGGATTTGCAGTTGAAGCATCCCATGTTGGTTCTTGAAGGATTATATTAACATCGGGAGCATAAATCCGACCGCTGCGGGTCATTCTGTTCGTCCCTACGATGTTGGTGATATTGGTGTCAACATTATCCAAGTTTTTCTTACCTTCAACATCTTTGGGCTCTTCATCTACCACTCCATCTACCACAATTATGTCATATTTCCAAGGTACCGCTTTGGTGCTTTCTAAGGGAAAGGGGGTAGGCATACAAACTACCACGGGTGATGGATGAACAACATCTTTTCTTTGATATGTTATCTCAACAGGTTCTGGTAGATTGAAAAAGGGTTCAATGACTGAAATTTCCTCGTTTGTTGTAGGACCACAAACTTGCAAAACACCTTGATCCATCAAGTTTTGAATATCAGTTCGTACCACTTTACATCCCCTTGGATGAACATCACATTCTTCACAGTTGTCTTGGCGTGTATCAATCAAACTAGCTCCCACCAATCTTGCATGAAGTGCTAGCAACGGAGTTTTAACATTTTCAACATTTTTTATTATACAAATATCAGAAGCGTCCTTAATGGCATTAACATCACCATGCGCCAGCAGAGGGTTACTTTTTACGTTGGGTCCGACATCTCGAAATGAAAGAATCTTCTTCTCAACCAGCTCTCGCACAATATGCTTCAAAGCATAACATCCCTCTAAATCATGCCCAGGGGCACCCTCATGGAAAGGACAATGGGCATCTTGATTGTACCATGGAGGTAAAGGATTTGGTGGAGGACCCAAAGGTCTGGGAGTCACCAACCCTTTCTGCAGTAACGATGGGTATAACTCAGTGTACGTCATAGGGATTGAAGCGAAAGGAAGTCTACCTCTTTGTACCCTATTTTGATTTGGAAGATTTTGTGGATGTGGAGCCTGTGCCCTCGGCTGTTGATAAGCGGTTGGCACGGGTGCTTGCTGGTATACTGGTGCTTGTTGAATAGGTTGATAGACAAGAGCTTGTGACTGGTTGAAATTTGGTGTGACTGCTGCCACATACGGTTGTTGAACATACTGCACTAGATAAGTTGGTTGTTGTTGAGCAAATTGATGTTGCTTCTTCCATGAATGACTCCTTCTTTGACTGGTTGATACTGCGTTTGTTTCACCCTCTTTCTTCCTTTGAAAACTTCCGGGAAATTTTTTGACGTTATTACCAAATGCTTCAGAGGTGGTTCTTATTTTTCCATTCTTCAATCCAAGCTCGACCTTTATGCCCACGGCAACCAAGTCAGAGAAGCTTGTCGACACACTACTCACCATCCTTTCATAAAATATAGTTTTTACCGTATCCATGAACCAATCTGCTAACTCCTTCTCAACAAGGGGTGGTTCGACTTGCGAGGCCACTTCCCTCTATCGTTGTGCATATTCTATAAAAGACTCGTTATCTTTCTGGGACATGCTGAGCAATTGCCTCCTATCTGGGGCCATATCCATGTTATACTTATTATGTTGGATGAAAGCATCAGATAAGTCTTGGAAACAACGAATTCTACTTTGATCAAGGCTTAAGTACCACTTAGAGGGAGCACCCCTCAAGCTGTCTTGGAAGCAATGTATCATAAGTTTATCGTCATCTACGTGCGCAGCCATTTTTTGATAGTACATAATAAGGTGACTTTTTGGACATGAGTGGCCCTCATACCTATCAAAATCTGGGGTCTTGAATTTCGCAAGAATCACAAGACCTGACATTAAGCACATCTCCTTAGCAGCAGCACCAAAGACTTGGTCACCTTCCATAGCCCTTAACCTTTTCTCAAGAATCTGGAATTTCTCTTTCATCCCTCTTATGTCTTTATGCCTTTCATCATCTTCGTTCGAAAAATCCGGAGCATGTTGTTGATCCTCAAAATAAGGTTGCACGTGTGCACGGACAAGGGGTGGTGCGAACGTGTGGACCACTGGATGAGTTTCATTGATAGTTGGTAGAGGAATCGTCTGCTGAGTGGATTTTACAAAACCAGGGGAGCCATCAACTAGGGGTGTGAAACTGGGAGGTAAACCATAGACTGGCCAAGTGGTTGGTACTGTCCTTGCAGGTTGGGGTACAATCGTAGGACCGGTGACTTCTGAAACGACCGTCGTTTGGGTGTCCAACTTGGCCCTAATGACTTGTAGTATCTCCATGACTTGACCCATGTTTCCTCGTAAGTCTTCGAGTTCTGAGCTTACTCTCTCCAATTCTTGTTCTTGATCTGCCATTCTTTGACGAGCATTGGCTCTGGTGTTGTAGTGGTGTTGAGGACTCAGTGTGGAACTGAAGAAGACACGAAATGAGTTTTTTGTTTGAAGATGACATGAGTGTATGTTATGGGTGCATTTTGTGCAAAGCTCTTAGTTATCTTTATTATTTATTCCAGCAATGTCAGAATATATTAAATAAGAATAACACGTAATAATTGAGACCCAAAATGACAACTTCCATTAATTAAAATCAAATTCGAATACAAAGGGATTTAATCTTCAAGTACAAATGATTCGAATACAAAAGATTTAAAACCAACAATTCAAATTCAAGTACAAGTAAACTTAAGCTTTGTCTCAGCTCTTATGATCGTAACCAGATTTGTGGTAAGCTCCTTCATCATTTTCTTGCAAAACTTGACGAAATTGAAAACTTGAGAAGGCGTGTTTTCTGGATACATACACCAATCCGCTTCCTGGAGTTTTTCTGGGAGTTCCAACATGTTGAGGTTAACAAATCTAGCTAAGTTGCGGAACTTGCCATTCCATTCAACATAGAGCTCTTGGAGTTTCTTGATGACTTGTTGATCTTCATCTCAGGTTGCTCTAGCCTCTATATACAACCTTTTCCAATACACACAGCCATTCTTTAGGAGCAAGTAGGCTGCATCACCTTCTTGGCTCTCCAAAACTGCAAACCTCCTATTAGCTTCTTCCAACTGGTACTTGAGATGGTGACAGTTTCTTTCAGCTTCTTCCTTTAGGAGTATCTCGCGAGACAACTTTTCCTTGCATTTCTTTAGAGTGTCCCTTAGTTCACGGATTTGTGCCTTAAAGTTGAGCTTAATTTCTTTCTTATCCATAACAGATTTATCCAACATTCTCCCTAACTCACATATTCTATATTCAACTTTCTTGAGCTCTTCTTTCCTGGTTCGGATCACTGATGTGGAACCTATAAGGATATGATCAAGATCGTCCTTCTGGTCTTCCAATAGCCTGGCTCTTTTGTTACTATCCTCAAGTTCTTGGGCTTTCCCCTTACGTTCCTCCTTCAAATTCTGATTTTCCAAGATAACTCGGTTCATCTGAATCCGTAATTCAGTATTCTCCAATTTGAGCTCCTTAACCTTAGTAGTGAGTTTTTCCATGTCCTCAGGTAGTATAGGCTCAGGCTCAAGAGTTTTGGGAAAGGCTGAAGCCTTTAAGATAAATGGCAAATGGATTTCCCCAACACTTTCTTTCACCCATCGAGTGTATGGTTCTTTAGCGAGAAGGTTTCTTTTTACAAACTCTTTACCCTTCCTAACAACCTTTAACCAAGCCTTTCGTACTACTCTTACATCAGGATTGCTTGCTTGGATGTCAAAGAGCACAAATGGATGTAAGTCCTTTGCATCAGGGGGACCATCCATGGAGTAACCGTGTTGCATTCGAGATAACATAGGGTTATAATTGATGCAACCCTTAGTACCCAACAATGGTACATTAGGAAATTCCCCACAGCGGATTATAATGTCTGGCGTTTCCCACTCTCGGATATACCATCTGATGGAACTTGCAGTGAGAGAAGCTAGTTTTTTAGGAGACTTAAGTTCTTTTGCCACAAAAGGGCCTTCTTCGGGCATGTGTTGCATGAACCAAGTATAAAGCAAAAGAGCACAACACAACAAAGTTCCACCCCTCTTTTCATGTCGAGCGTGAAAGGCATGGTAAATGTCAACCAAGAGAAATGGTACTGGGTTGCCAGAGAGAAAGACTTCTAGGGCTACCTGATCCACAAATTTTTCAACATTTGGGAAGAGCACAATCCCATGGATCAATAAAGCCAATACAGCATAGAATGCATTCCAATTTCCCTTTTTCTTGAACTTCAGAGCTAAATATTCCAAAAACAGCGCGGCAAAACCTTCGCAACCCCCTTTTTCAATCCAATTGTCTAGAACAGCCGGGACATTGATACTTAGGGCTGAAGCTATCTTCTTTTGACCCGCTTCTTCTTCGAGCTTTGGAAATGGATTGAAATCTTTCAATTTGAGACCCAGGATTCTCTCAACTTCTTCCAAAGTAGGAGCTAGTTAGAAATCAACAAATGTGAAACAGCGCAGAGGTGGATCATAAT
The DNA here is from genome assembly GCF_024323335.1 of Lathyrus oleraceus. Taxonomy (NCBI): domain Eukaryota; kingdom Viridiplantae; phylum Streptophyta; class Magnoliopsida; order Fabales; family Fabaceae; genus Lathyrus; species Lathyrus oleraceus. The sequence continues at coordinate 393,855,663 of NC_066580.1, read as the reverse complement.
ATTATGCCAAAGAGCCGATAATTCCATAGTCAACTTTCTTAGTCAGAAGACTCAAAATTTTCCCATAGTTTTTTCCGAACTCATCACCTTTGCAAAGAGTCAAATCAAAGATCAAACCCTTCAGACTGTCCAGCTTAGGTTCCTTGTACTTAAGCATGAAAGTGTTTCTCCTTGGAATTGTCATTTTCAAGTTCTCAATTCCTGAAACAAATAAGAGAGAACTAAGAGCTTGCTTTTTGTGATGTTGATGCAATGTATGTGGATGAATGTGATGCATTTTTTGTATAAGTTCAATAGGCTTAAGGCATAGATGAGTCTGATTGCTTCATATAGAACATGGTTCTCACCAGGTATGAACTAAGGTTTCAAAAAAGGTTCCTAAAGTCATGGATCCATTCGACTGTTTGCTACCTATGGCAACTTACTTGTTGGGCATCAACTTCATCCAAAGAATCTACTCTAAGTGAGGTTCTCGCATCGACCCAACGAGAAATTCAACTCGCAGACCCATGCTACGCAACCATCCTTCCTAGTTAGACAAAGAATTAAGGTTCTACAAATGGTTCTTAGAGTCATGGGTCCTAAAGAAAACATCGAAGCTTACGGCAACTTACTTGCTGAGCGACAACATCCTCTCAAGAATCTACTCTAAGTAAGCTTCTCGCACCGACCCAACGAGAAATTCATCTCGCGGACCCGCACTACTCAACCTTGTCCTATCTTATGTTTTTACTCGAGACTCGGGTAAAAAGTCTTTCCCACAAGGTTTGCAATCAGAGTATCCAAGTACCAAAGCATAATGGAACCAACACAACAGATTTAAATCAATATGACAATAAAGATAGCAAAAGCAAGAAAGAATATCCACACAAGTAAACAAACAAAGGCATACAAACGACCTAACTAGGCTTGACTCACTTAGGGAGTTCATATGTCTCCACCATTCCCCAGCAGAGTTGCCATTTGTCGCACCTCGAAAAATGAGAGCACGACTCAATGAAGCACAATCGCACGCTCGCATGATGGGCTGAATAGAGTCGCCACCGAACTTTATTTATTCCTAAAAAGGAAAGGGGAAATATCGATAAAACCCAGGAAATAACGACAATGATTATGGTCGTCACAACCAATATCAAGGTTCGGGAGTCAATTACGCAAGGGGAAGGTATTAACACCCCTCACGTCCGTTGTACTCAACGGGAACCATTAGGTTAATTGTATGCGTTATTGTTAGCTTAGAAATGTTAGGCTTCTTGAGTTATTAGGTGGGAAAGAAAGAAAGGGTGAGAGGAGAATATTTTTGGACTTTTAACGAAGGAATAAACCTAAGTTTTTTATTAGTGGGCCTGACAAGATTTACAAATCCTGCTCCTACGTATCTCAACAGAGAAATCAAGGCTTACGTAATGCTGGATAGAAAATGTTTATTTGTTGGTCGATTTTAGCGAAAGCTATATTATATTAATCGACGAAAACATTATTTTACCCAAAACAGATGCGGAGCGGACGTATACCACACATCGAATGGATTTACATATCAACATTCATAAAATCGTCACTTATCTCAACTCAACAATTGTGGCTGAAGCATTGAGTTACATCACCTTAAAACAAGATGTCTTTCATTTATGAAAATGGTTTTCTGATTAATCGCACCACGGCGAGGAAAAAAAGAGTTTGATTGGTTGGATGTATTTTGAGTGATGGCGAGAACTTGAATGAGCGAGATATCCATCTCGAATCCTAGACGCAGGAGTGCGTGGTATCCACCACGTTCCATTCCCATCTTACTGGAAAAAAGTATTTAATAAAGATTAAGTATTTTGGGGTTTGATTGAGAAAGGGTTTGAAGAAACCGCATTGACAATTTTAAATGATGGTGAGAGCTAAGATAGGCGAGGCATCCACCTCGAATCTTAATCCCAAGAGTGTGTGGTATCCACCACGTTCCATTTCCATCTTTATTGAAAGAGGTTAAGATCAGAATTAAGTATTTTGGAGTTTGAAAGATGAGTACTTGTGACTTGTAAGCTCTTACAGCTTGGGTCTAATACTCGGGACTACGTCTGGACATTCCACCCAGGGAGTCTGTTTCTTCCCAATATTGCTTAAAGAAATGGTTCAAATATTTACGAATGTTTTGGAGGGAAGACGAACACTTATGGCTTGCAAGCTCTTACAACTTATGCCTAATGTTCGGGACTACGTCTGGATATTCCACCCAGGTAGTCTGTTTCTTCCAAGCTACTGAGAAAAGAAGTTTCAATATTTATAAGTATTTTGAAGAGAAGACGAATACATAGGGCTTACAAGCTCTTACAACTTGAGCCTAATATTCGGGATTACGACTGGATATTCCATCCAGGTAATCTTTTTCTTCCAAATTTGTTAAGAAAATGATTTGAATAATGGAGTGTGGGGAAGAGAAGACGAATATTTGTGGCTTGCAAACTCTTATAACTTGAGCCTAATATTCGGGATTACGACTTGATATTCCATCCAGGATAATCTTTTTCTTCATATTTCGATAAAAAGATACGTGCGAATAGAAGGATTAATGTGAAGGTTTGAGGTGTTGGTCAATTAAGTTGATATCGCGTATGAGTTCGTGGAGAATATGCCCAAGAGTAAGACGAACGAAATAAATAAATAAACAAGTTATTTACAACACATTAGAAATTAAACCGGAAAGAATAAAATCAACAAGCGTAAAAAAAGTGGACTAGATAAAAAGGTACAAAATGGTAAAATAAATAGTAAGAAGTTATAAAAAATTTAAATAAAATAGCAAGCATAAAAATAAAAATAAATGAAGATATGATATTCCCAAGTATCGAACCCATCCCATTAAAGAAGATGAAATTGCTTTCTCCTTTCGGCCACTTATGGTAATTTGTTACCTTAACAACAACTTAAATATATAAACAAGAATCGATAAAGATAAATTAAAATAAAAAAAACTAACTAAAACGAGATGGGTTGTTGGGTCATTTTTTTAGAGTAAAACCCAACCTAAGCAGAAGGTCCTAAACCGTATGGGCCTGGGTCTGTGAAGATTTGTTTCACCATGAATGGTCCAAACACAGAAAAAGCAAAGGAGACTAACAGACCAAAACCCTAGCCGTCTGGCTGTTGGGTATGAACTACGAAGATTCCCAACACTAATAATTGCTGTCAGTAATTAATAAAAAGTTAATGCAAAAGAAAACCAACGGGTAGACTTAAAGAGGGCACAGTAAAACAAAGAGATGACATTAGATGGAATAAATATATTCCCAAAACATTAATCCTATCACAGAGAAGTAAAATAAACCCTTAAGACAAAGAATCAGAAGCTATAACCATGTGGACGAAAGAGAAAAGCGAGAGAAGCAGAAGAAGGATCGTCCCTTTCCTTCGAACAAAAAGGTTTTTTCTCTCATAACCAAAACCGATTTCCTTCTCCACTTACGGTTACAAAGAAACTTTCACAACAAGATTTATACATCGGCTAAGAGTAAGATTCGAGAATGGCACTAACCAGCTGCAACGAAGCCGGCCAACGAATGAGCAGGTAAGAGTCTTGCTGAATCTTCTTCACAACGTTCCTTTCCTACGGGTTCGTTCATTATAAACCACCGCTCACTTTTTGTATTGAAATTTTTAGGGTTTCTCTTCTCTCTTCAGTAGCTGTCGAAGTCTCTAGGGTTTTTCGTGGTCGCGATCTGGTGGAGGAGGCGGCTCTTTTTTTTGGGTCCAGATTCACAATTATGGTGGTTCTTTTATACTCACCCTAATAGGGTTTTTGAGTTGGCTACGGAGATCAAAAGGTGTATCCCCTTGGAAGTCCTTTAAGGTGCTCCAGTTTGTCTACCTTATTTGGCGTTTGATCTGGAAAAGGTAACATGAATCCTATACTTTCTTCTCTTAAATTTGTCTCAATTCCTTTTTGGGTCGCTTGTGAACTTTTACCGCTGTGAATTTACCGGAATATTCATGTGTGGTTTGATGCTTTGCAGGATCCTGTTGTTTGCAGCACTTCGTTCAGTGAAATAATCCCTTTCTGTGGTAGATTAATTGTTGCCTTCAAAATGGATTATTAGGTGTATGTTCATTGCTTCTCATCTTGGTAAGCTCGCTGATACGGTGTTGAGCAAGGCTGGATGCGGAACGAGCTACTGCTATAACATCTTGCAAGTCCAAATTAGCTTCAGATGCAGTTGATAATGAGATGTCCTTGGCTTCATACTTTGCAGTTGATAAAGAGATGTCCTTGGCTTCATACTTTGCATTCCAATATCTCATGTTATTCGCTTGGTTGATTTTCCTCGGCATTATTACGTTCCTTAGTTCATATGACTATGATCCTTACTCTGGACCAGATGGGTATGCTGCTTTCAGGCTATTTGGGATTAAGTACTCTTTCAGCCAGAAGGAGTTCGGTGACCTATTAGGCTTCCAGACCACCCCCGACGCTATCCCTGAGACGCCAATGGGATACTTTCTGGGTAAGGAAGTGGAAAAATTCTGGAGTGATATCTCAGGTGGAGGGAGTCAGGATCCTTCTACTCAGTTATCCTAGACAATACACAACCCTGCTTTGAGGTACTTCCAAATGATATTGGCACACTCCTTCCTTGGAAGACCAGATGCTGAGACGTTGCTGAGTGAGGAGGAGATATTCTTATTGTTCTGTGCATCCTAGTCTCGCCCTGTGGCATGTGGGAACTTTCTACTGTGTGGCCTCAGCAGTGTTGCCAGATCGTCCGAATGAGTCATTCATGTAGGAGGGATCATCACACAGATTGCCATCGCGTTAGGACTATCCTGTAAGCTGATACATCTCAGGACCTTCTGTGGGTACACTACTATGGATATCGACTTTTGCTTGACCAGAGGATTGATGAGGAGATCCTCGTTCAATCCAAGTCAGTTCAGATTGCTGGTTGATTGCGAGGGGATACACTACTTCACACTGCCGGATCCGATGATGACCAGTGTTCATGACCCAGCTAACTGGAGTTATGCTTTGGAGGGTCAGGGAGAGACTATCGAGGAGCCTAGATCCCCACCTGTTGCTGAGTATACCCCTACACCGCCTTCACCCAGGATTATTGTGCTATCTAACAATTTATCTTTGCAGACCTTAGACATCTGCACCCAGATTGCAGAGTGTCGCAGGGAGATTACCGGGCTTAGGCAGGAGGTAGCCGACCTTACCTTACAGATGGCGGTATCCGACCTTACACATGCTACCGAGGCTGACTGTTTATACCAGGAGATCGCAGAGCTTCTTCAGGAGATAGCCATGCTTCGTGGATCTAGTTAGGCAGACGAACCCATACTATTTTATTTTACCATCTCATTTTATTTTGTCTCATTTATGCTTATATCGTTGCATTTGGGATATTTTCTTAACTTTGTTAGCACATTAATATTTCTACATCTATATATTTATATTTTATGTGTGTTTATTATATTTATATTTTTATTATAGTCTAATTATATTAATTAAATATTTATTTATTAGTCTAATGTTTAAATTTTATTTTTATAAAACTATGCAAGCCTTATGTCACTAGGAAAATACAATGCACACGCTATCCGGACCCCCCAACCGAAAAGAGAATGAGAAGCCCATGCCAAATGACAAAAATCCGGCCCAGTCAAATTTAGCCTTGTGGCGTCCCCCATGGATGTTGTGGCGCCCTCCACAACGTCTGTATAAGCTCGGGGCAGACTCACATTTTTCACCATTTTCGTACCTTCAATCCTCAAAACCCATTTTTCGCACCACTTTTATTTAAATTAAAATGCACCCTTACTTTACCATGTCTAGCTAAACCTATAAGGGTTAGAATGTAAGGATCGTAATTGAACCGATAATCTGTACAACAGTTCGTAGAAACACTTAAGGGCTATTTTTATTTTAAACTTAAGTTTTCCCGCACTTAATTTCCATTGGGTAAGATCGAAAATCGTCCAACGTCCTTTTAAACTTAATTGTTTTTAACTATTTCAAAAACAGCGAAAGTGCTTTATTTAGTTCATTAGGAGTTTTTAACTTAAGAAGAAAAGTGATTTTAAAACTATTTTCGGACGCGTTTATATGTTTAGAGTCTGGTTCGTGAGAACCTCTTTTGGTTAAGAAATCCAGGTCAAAATACTTTTCAACTTAGTCAAGATACTATACTTCTTAAAATTAGATTTACTACTCTAACGCAATGGGCGCCCTTTTATAAGTGACAATAGGAGGGTTTGATTAGGGAGTACAACTCGGTTCTGAATACGCGAAAGCGACAGTTCTCGTTAAATTGGTTCTTTTCAAAGTAGGAAACACTGCCCATAAGTAGTTCTATTAACTAGTACTTGGATTATCTATTGATTATGTGAATTACATTCGAACCTGTCTTTATTAATTGAACTTTATTTAATATTTTACTTTTCATTGTACACTCTAAAAACCCCTATTTCGATTACCTTAGATAAACACCATAACAATAGATAACGATAGATTGACACTTGGTCTCTGCGGATTCGACAATCTTTTATATTACTCTGACGCGTTCGTATACTTGTGAAAAGCACGCATCAATATGCCAGCCCGGGACTTATGGTCTTCCAGCTTAATCATTTATCCTAAACCAGTAGTTGCGCCATGCTCAATGGCCAACTTAGCATCATTGTAGGACGCAAATGAAGAAGTTCCCTTTCTTAAAGGCTCAGCAATAGATAAGGCTTGGATCTGAGTCCCAACCTCATCCTCTGCATCTATGTAAGAAAAGGAAGACAAATGGCTTACCAAGAGAGCCTTCTCTCCCTCTACCACCACCAACTTCTTATTCTTGACGAACTTTATCTTTTGGTGTAGGATGGATGTCACGGCCCTGTCTATTGTTGTTGTTCCAAGCCCTGTCTATTGCTGAGCCTTCTAAGAAAGGAACATCTTCATTTGTGTCCTACAATGATGCGAAGTTGGCCATTGAGCATGGCGCAACTACTGGTTTAGGACAAATGATTAAGCTGGAAGACAATAAATCTCGGGCTAGCATAGGGTATTCTTCAGGCACTTTCAACAAGCATGGTTTGTTTCAGAGTGGTAGTTTCATCCACACGGTTGAGGACGAGGAAGATGCTGCTGTTGTGGAAGAGGATGTAGAGGAAGATTTTGGCAACTTTGTCATCCCTGGAGGAGCCTGCAATAATTGTGTCACTGTTGATGTTCCAACAGTTGTCCACAAGTCAACGTAATGTTCATTTTTGTTCAAAAACCCTTCTCCCATCCCAAAAGGGGAAGTGATGACATTGTTGGCCCATAAATACAATGATATTCATTCAATCAATTCATGTTAAATGTTTGTTTTTCCAATTTATTTTCACTTTTTGCTTTTTGCATGAAATTCATGATCACATAAAACCTTAAAAATATAATAAAATCAATCTTTTCACCTGCATAATGATTTGCCTTGTTTGAATTCTAAAATCTATTTTATATCCAAAATTATTATGCAGGTTGATCAAACCCATTGAACATAATGATCCAACACCATCCCCCAACTTTGAGTTCCCTGTATTTGAGGCCGAAGAAGATGATGTTGAAGAGATTCCTGACGAGATTACCCGTCTACTTGAGCACGAAGAGAAGATCATTCAGCCACATCTTAAGAATCTGGAAACAGTCAACTTGGGGTCTGAAGATTATGTTCATGAGGTGAAGATTGGGGCACTCCTTGAAGAATCTGTTAAGAAGGGGTTGATTGAGTTGCTACGAGAATATGTCGACGTCTTTGCCTGGTCATATGAAGACATGCCTGGTCTGGATACCGATATCGTGCAACATTTCCTGCCTTTGAAGCCTGAGTGTGTGCCTGTGAAGCAGAAGCTCAGAAGAACTCATCCCGATATGGCATTGAAGATTAAAGAAGAAGTTCAGAAGCAAATTGATACGGGGTTTCTGGTGACTTCTACATATCCTCAATGGGTGGCCAACATTGTGCCTGTGCCTAAGAAAGATGGAAAAGTCCGAATGTGTATGGACTATAGAGACTTGAATAAGGCTAGTCCGAAAGATGATTTTCCTCTCCACATATTAATATGTTGGTAGATAATACAGCTAAATTCAATGTCTTCTCGTTTATGGACGAATTTTACGGTTATAATCAGATCAAAATGGCATCCGAGGAGAAGACAACATTCATCACAGCTTAGGGAACATTTTGTTATCGAGTGATGCCCTTCGGTTTGAAGAACGCTGGAGCCACGTATCAATATGCTATGACTAACTTGTTTCATGATATGATGGACAAGGAGATCGAGGTATATGTTGATGATATGATTGTGAAGTCGAGAACGGAGGTTGAACATGTAAAGCACTTGTTAAAACTTTTTCAGCGTTTGAGGAAGTACAAGCTTCGTCTGAAACCTAACAAGTGTACATTTGGAGTCTGTTCCGGCAAGTTATTGGGCCTCATTGTCAACGAGAAAGGTATTAAGGTTGATCCTGCCAAGGTCAAAGCAATACAAGAGATGCCTGCGCCCAAAACTGAGAAGCAAGTCCGAGGGTTTCTTGGCCGCTTGAATTATATTTCCAGATTTATATCCCACATGACTGCCACATATGCGCCAATATTCAAGCTCCTCCGGAAAGATCAGCGTCATGATTGGACCTAGGATTGCCAAAAGGCCTTTGACAGTATTAAAGAGTATCTGTTCGAGCCTCCGATTCTGTCTCCGCCTGTAGAAGGGAGACCCTTAATTATGTACTTGACTGTTCTTGAAGACTCTATGGGTTGTGTCCTTGGTCAGCAAGATGAATTTGGGAAGAAAGAATATGACATCTACTATCTGAGTAAGAAGTTCACTGATTGTGAGTCTCGATACTCGATGCTTGAGAAAACATGTTATGCTTTGGCTTGGGCTGCTAAGCGTTTACGCCAGTATATGTTAAATCATATGACTTGGTTGATATCTAAAATGGATCCAATTAAGTATATCTTTGAGAAGCCTACTTTAACTGGGAGGATTTCTCGTTGGCAGATGTTGTTGTCTGAGTATGATATTGAGTATCGAGCTCAGAAAGCTATTAAAGGTAGAATCTAGGTTGACCACTTGGCACATCAACCAATTGAGGATTATCAGTCAGTTTAGTACGACTTCCCAGATGAGGAGATTATGTATTTGAAGATGAAAGATTGCGATGAGCCTACGCTCAATGAAGGGCCAGAGCCTGGTTCCCGATGGAGCATGGTGTTTGATGGCGTTGTAAATCAATATGGAAATGGTATTGGGGCAGTGATTACTCCTCAGGGCACACATTTTCCTTTTATAGCAAGGCTCACTTTCAAATTCACGAATAATATGGCGGAGTATGAGGCTTGTATTATGGGTTTGGAATAGTGTATTGATCTTAGGATCAAGCATCTCGAGGTTTATGGTGATTCGGCCCTTATTGTTAATCAGATTAAGGGAGAATGGGAGACGAATCAGCCTGGCCTCATCCCATATAGAGATTATGCGAGGAGGATTTCAATGTTCTTTACTAAAGTTGACTTCTATCATATTCCTCGAGATGATAATCGGATGGAAGATGCGCTTGCTACACTCACTTCGATGATTGTGGTGAGACTTTGGAATGAAGTTCCCAATATCACTCTGATGCGCTTGGATAGACCAACTCATGTATTTGCAGTTGAAGAAGTGAAAGATGATAAGCCATGGTATTTTGATATCAAGTGCTTTCTCCAGAGTCAGATTTACCCGCCTGGGGCATCTGTTAAAGATAAGAAGACTTTGAGGAGATTATCCGGCAGTTTCTACCTCAAGGGCGATGTACTTTATAAGAGGAATTTTGACATGGTTCTGCTCAGATGCGTGGATAGAAGCGAAGCAGACCTGTTGATGACTAAAGTCCATAAGGGTTCATTTGGTACTCATTCCAATGGACATGTCATGGCAAAGAAGATGTTGAGATCAGGCTACTATTGGTTGACAATGGAGTCTGATTGTTGCAAGTATGTGAAGAAATGCCACAAGTGTCAGATTTATGCGGATAAGATTCATATTCCCCCGACACTTCTGAATGTAATTTCATCACCATGACCTTTTTCTATATGGGGAATTGACATCATTGGCATGGTAGAGCCAAAAGAGTCCAACGGTCATAGATTTATTCTCGTAGCAATTGATTACTTCACCAAGTGGGTTGAAGCAGCATCATATGCAAATGTGACCAGGAAGGTGGTTATGAAGTTTATCAAGAATCAACTCATATGCCGTTATGGTGTGCCAGATAAGATCATTACTGATAATGGATCTAACATGAACAACAAGATGATGAAAGAGCTGTGTAGCGAGTTCAAGATTGTGCACCATAATTATTCTCCTTATAGACCCAAGATGAATGGGGTGTTGAAGCTGCTAATAAGAACATCAAGAAGATTATCCAGAAGATGGTTGTTACATATAAAGATTGGCATGAGATGCTGCCATTTACTTTGCATGGTTATCGTACATCTGTCCGCACTTAAACAGGGGCAACCCCTTCCTCCCTTGTATATGGCATGGAGTTTGTGCTCCCCGTGGAGGTTAAGATCCCATCAATGAGAGTTTTGATAGAAGCCAAGTTGATTGAGGTTGAATGGGTTCAGAGTCGTTATGACCAACTGAACTTGATTGAAGAGAAAAGATTGACTGCCATATGCAATGGCCAGTTATATCAGCAAAGGATGAAGAAAGCCTTTGATAAGAAGGTCAAGCCTCGTGTGTTCCGAGAGGGTGACCTTGTGCTCAAGAAAGTTTTGTCTTTCGCGCCCGATTACAGGGGCAAGTGGACTCCAAACTATGAAGGTCCATATGTTGTTAAGAGGGCCTTTTCAGGCGGTGCTTTGATACTTACAACTATGGATGGGGAGGATTTCACTCGTCCTGTGAATTCAGATGCAATCAAGAAATACTTCGCCTAAAATAAAAACAGAATAACTCGCTAAGTTGAAAACCCGAAAGGGCGGCTTAGGCAAAAATGAGCGTCTCGGTGGATTGAAAACCCGAAAGGGCGATCCAGGAAAAAGTTAGAGACATGAAAAAATGAATGAATATATCCTGCTAGATTGAGTACCTCACTCTGGGGCAATCTAGGCAAAAATTAGGGATTTGGCAAGTAACTCCATCCTGACAAGACATTGCTTTTCAACTGTCATCTATCAAAGATTCTCGCTTACTCATCGTCAATTGAAGCTTCAAATACAGTGGATTCAGAGTTGGTGGAGAAATGGTCATTATGTTCAATGTATCCCTTTTCCAATATATATCACCAATTTCAAATTTGTAAAGATCCTGGGAGTCTTGCCATTTGGAGACTACCATTCCATCAAATAAATTTGAGCCTTTATCCAATTCTTTGCACTCTTATTTGTTTCTATTTAAAAAATATTTGCATGTTTTAATTGGTAAATGTCATTGTTTTAAAATAAATAAAGTTTTTTATATACTGATTTAAACAAAAGTGAACATTCACAATGACAAAAATGATCATTGGGACATCTCCAGTGCTCTCCCAAGGATAGTATGATCTCCAAAAGGGTAAGACATTTGTTCATTATTCCTGGCATACTTGTATCCTCTTCATTTTCTTTTAGGTTGTCTCCTCCGCGAGCGCAGAAGAAGGTCATGCATCACCAATTCCCTAGAAGGTCTGGAGTTTTGGTCCTGATTTGATTAGAGGAGTATATATCTAACCCCCTCAACTCCACCGGATCCCCTGAGAGAGTCTGGTATTTTGACCTTGGTCTTATAGCTCCCCTGTTTGAGTTAGGATTTAGCATTTGTGTTATCAATTATATGGTTGTCATCCCTTGTGTGGGTTGACCTAAATCCCTTATAGATTAATAAATTGATATGCTATCTTTTCGAGGAAGTTGGTCGTCCCTCATTCAGATTTGGAATTCTTCCGCAGAGTGAGCAGGAAATCCCAGCATGAGCGGAATTTTCAACAAATGGGTTTGCAGCTTATCCTCAGCAGATTCGCATACTGTGATCTCCAACAGGTTTGCTCCCCTTCCGTCCTCAGTAGGGTTGTTCATGTGAGACTTCCCCTTTTCTGGTCGCTAGCAGGTTATCTCCAGCTGATCGCCTTCAGGTTATCCCCGGCTTGATCACCAACAATCTTCCCCCAAGAGGATAGTCTGATCGAAGCTTGATTATTGTTGTTGCTTCCTCCTTCTCGGATGGTTTTCTCCTCCTAGCAGAGCAGGTGATGAAAGTGTTTATTTTCTATCCCAGTGGAGCGTTGTTTTCCCCTTCCTCAGCAGAGGCTTCTTCTCCAGCAGTACGAGGAATTGTGGTGATTGTGTTGAAATTTCTGTTTGGTGGTTGTTCCCCACAGAGTTTCCTATCTTTTTTCGTTAGTTCCCCAATAGAGTTGCTTCTAAGATGGAATCTTGTCCGTTGTTCTCCCCAGCCGAGACTCTGGTTGATCCTAACTTGGCATTGGAACTTCTAAGGAAGATGATTTCTTTTCCTTCCCAAGTGGAGTGACTGGTTCTCCTTCTCCGCAATAGGGATATCCCTCTCATGGTTAGAAGTGGATGATGTGTTTGATGTGCTTCTATTTGGTGGTTGTTCCCCACAGAATATCACTTCACTTCCTGATAAGATCCCTAGTAGATTTTTACTCTAAGCTTATCCTTGTCTCTGTGTATTATTGGAAGATCCCCAACTTTGGTGATTGTGATCCCTTGGTTATCCCCAACTATAGTCTCTGATTCCGAGTGGTCCTGTTTGTTCCTCTAGCAGTGATCTTTGTCCCTGGCAGCGACTTCGCTCGATTCTCGGCATTGGTCTTTATCCCCTGCAGAGATTTGGTGTTTCCTGGTATTTGGTTGCCCCCACCGGATTGGATGTTTCCCTGTGGGCCTGGCTTTTCTCTTTTAAGGTGTAGTATCGGACGTCTGTCCATTGATTCTTAGACCTATTTGTGTTAGATATGTCTGTTTGTCAGCATCGGTCATACATAAACCATGCATATACATGCATAATTTTGACATTCAGATATTCATGTTGCATTTTTTGCCATATATCTTTGTTTGTTGTCTCCTGCTATTTGGTGATATATATTTCCCTAAGCAGATATTGGTGTTTGATCTCTCTATATAGAGTCAGCCCCATAGGCAGAAAGTGTCTACCCTTTCTTCCATATTCCCCACTGAGTTATGTCCTCGTGGATGATTATTACTTCAGTTTCCTCCCAAAATATGTATTGGGATGGAATTGCTCCCCTAGGTTATATCCTTATTGGGTTGAGTCTTGTTCCATTTGTGTCTCTCTAGTTTGTTCCTAGATTGATTATCCTCGTTTTTTCCTGCACTTCCCCGTAGTTCAGATGAATGATTGCTCAAGTAACCAGTAATTATCCATCTGTTCCCCGGCGGAGTTCGTGGCCTTCTACCCAGTAACCGGTAGTTGTAAGTCCTATTTCTGTGGTTTTCTACCCAATAACCGGTAGTTGTAAACCCCATTTTATCCCCTTGCAGAGTTAACCCTGATTTTTTTCATCCTAACAGATGACAGTTACTCTCTTCTGTGGTTTTCTACCCAATATCCGGTAGATGTAATCCCCTCTTTGTTGGTTATCTTTATCCAATATTCGGTATTGACATTCCTTCACCTTGTGAGTATATCTCCCAGTAACCGGTGATATATATCTTGGATAATTGCTTTGATAAAGCAATTTATCCCCAGCGAGTAATCTTTCATTTACCCTTTTGTTGGTAATGATTGTTTCTCCCCTTGATTGGTCATCATTTTATACCCAGTAGCCGGTATTCCGATGTCCTTTCTTTTCGGTCGATTTATCCTTTATTAACCTAGTAACCGGTTGTGGATAATCTTCCATGCGAGTATGTTATCTATGTTCTGACGGTAATAGATAATATATCTCATGCGCTCTTAGGTCGAAGTCTTTTTCTTCCCCAGTCGAGTAAGATTCATATTCCCTTATGGAATCGAATGTCCATCCTGTAATCGAGTTTTCTTTTTCATCCCTCCTTTGGATGATGAGTGTTTTGGAAATATTCCCCAATTCACGCCTTAGTGGGTCACCTATTATATACCCAGTAACCGGTATCCCTGGTGTTCCTTCCTTTCTGCTCCCCATATTGACTTTTTTGTCCCCTGTGGAGTCAAAATTTCCTGATTCGAATTGTACCTTTTTCAGGTCTTCCTCAGATGTTTTGGATGATTTATATCTCTCACCCTTATACCAGTCTTAGATATTTAGTCTCCCCGAGCATGTTGTTCTCCCACCCTTATACTGGTGTTTTGATCACATGTCTCCTTGAGCCTATTACCCAGTAACCGATAATACCTCATTTTGGTTGTTTCCTCAGCTGAGTCCTCTTTGGACATTTCCCAGCTTGGGTCCCTTAGTGAGTTTTCCCCACATGAGTCCGGATTTTTATCCGAAGTATCCTTTATGGGTAGTTTTGTTGTATTGGCATATTCCCCAATACATGCATCTTTGCGTCAGCTCGAATCCTTCCATTGATTTATTTTTATGGAATCCCTTCGTGTCTCTCAGCAAGTGTCAAGTCGTGACCTGCTCATGCATTTTATCCCTTTTACTCCCCAGTATGTCCCCAGAGTCTCTGTCCCATTTATGAGCATATTACTCACATGGATTTTCAGTTTCTCCTGATTTCTTTTATCCTTTGTGGACACATATCCCCACAGTGTATTAATTTTTGCATACATACATTTGCATCATAAGGTCTCTTAGGGACCAAAATTCGTCTCTTTGTTATTATTTAAGCCCATTCTACCTCGTCTAGACGAAGATTTTAACCTTCATATCTCCGGCTAGAATGACCTTAAATAGGGGCATCTGTAAGACCCTAATTTTGACCCTAAGATCCCTCATGGCATCATAACATTGTTCATTGCATTAGCCTCAAGGATCATAGCATCTTGGCTCCTTACCCTAGGCTTGGGACTTGTGTGAGTTGGTTTGAGACCACCAAGCATGCTTGAATTGTATATTATTGCTTTTCTCATTTTTTTTACTGACCAAAAGCACAAAAATATGTCACTAACATCTTTTGTTTTGTAGCTTGAGCAATCATAAGATCCGAGGCTCCTAGGAGACCTCTATGCTCAAAGAATGGCCAGGTGAGGGTGAAAGCAAGCAATACAATGGTTCACAAGGCTCTCAATTATCATATATGCTTCCCAAGTATCTCAATTTGTCAATTTGATCAAGATAAACCAAAGGGCTTGAGGCGTGCTTCCCAAGGAAACCCTAATTCATATGTGCATCAACTGTGCCTTGCTCATGAAACAACCTTAACCCATGATCAAATATAATCAAGGTAAGTTATTTAATTCATCATTTAATGCATATATGTGCCTATTTGAGTGTCCTCAATCATCAATTCATCAAGGTTTGAAGTTTGGACTTGAGAAGTTGATCAGTCAATTCATCTAACTATTTTGAAATCCACTGAGACCTAACTTTTAATGTGTTTGTCAAATGAAGATTACCCCAAGATAAAACATGTTCTTACGAACCATATAAACAACTTTCATGTTCATCAAAAATTGATTTCAATCTTGGAAGGTGATCATCCATTTCAAAATATTATAGGTCATTTTGACTGAAACCCTAAATTTAGGTCAACTTCCCAAGGACCTAACTCACTCATTTTTCATGATTTTGAGGTGGGATCAAATGAATTCGAAATTTTAAGGTGTCTAATTCATTTTTTATGTTGAACAAGTTTTAATAATCCTAAAATAAGTACATGTGATAATACAAAACATTATAGGTCACTTTGGACCAAAGGCATTAAAATGTGAAAAAGTCCAACTTCAAGTGCCCATAACTTTCTCATAAAAAATCCAAATGATGCAAAATATGAGTCTAAGTTGATTTTCGTGAAAATATATACAACTTTAATATTGAAGATTTTGTCATTTGAAGCTTTCATCATTGAAACAGAAGGGCTCGAGGTTGGTCCATTTTGGAAAATTTCACATGCACATGTTTTGCACCTTGAACTTTATGACCAATTTTCATTAATTTCCCAACTCCAAATGAATTTTTGTTCAACATAACAATTGATCCTCATGTTAAGACCTTTCCAACCATTACCGACAAGGTCATGTCTCAATTTGGTAAGAGGTATTTTCGAAGAGGAGATGATTTGGGTGCAATTATGAAAACTTTGATGAAACTTCATGCACAAGCCAAATCAATTACATGTGCACGTCCAAACCAGCTCTATTACATTTCAGCATGCCAAATCAATTGGATTTGGGTCCTCCATGCGCCTGTACAGGCCCATGCATGGAGGCCCTCATCATACATGCAGATGAATTTTCCATGCTTTGCATCAGCTTCCACTATAAATAAACATGTTCAACTTCATTCCAATCCAACCTCAAGGTGCCTTATATGCAGCAGAACTCAATCCAAACCACACTCTAAAGGAATTTTGCTCTTTCACTTGAATTTTTCAGATCCAATTTTCAACTTCCTTGGTTGATTATTGGACTCTAATTCCTTAGCCTTGCCCTATTTCCATCTCAAGAACAAGCTGCTATCAAGAATTGGGAAGGATTGTGCTCCATAGATTTGCACTTCAAAGGTTGATGATCAAACTTTTTATCTTCGAAACTCACTAATTATAGCTCATTTCTTGTGTTGGTTGGCTCTTCTAAAGTCCTCTCATAAGAGGCAATTGAATTGTGTGTTTAATTTTGCAAATCCATCAAGTTCAGTTTGAACTCCATTATTTTCCATCTCTGATTTTTCTACCTATGAGGATCTAGAGTGAAAACCAATGGCACAGGGGTGATGTACATCACCCTAGCTTTCCAATGATATGAGGATCGCTCGTTTTCATTAAGTTTTGTTGACCTGTAACTTCCACCGACGATGATATGCTAACCGAAGAAGACGGTGGTGTACACCACCGTCCCCGTTGCCAGGTTAAATCCAGGTCGTCTGATTGAGTTTCCAGTTTAAATCGTGGCCTTCAGATCTTATGACTTTCATTAATTTATTGTGTTGCTCAGTTGACTAGAGCCTCTCATGCGCGCGCGTCTCTCCACCCTTGGATATGCCATGTCATTTAATGAGATCAGATCTAACGTGCCAGGAATTTTCTTATTTTCTGATTTTCTATTTTTATTTTCATTATTTTATTTTATTTCAAAAAATCATAACTCTTTCATTTTAAATCCAAAAAATATGGGACCAATTGTATTATTTCCCTTTTTAATTCTAGTTTCTGAAAATAATTTTTAATATTTTTTTATTTTGTCATTTGATATTTTTTGTGAATTTTCTCTTTTCTGGTTATTTTTAATTCATTTTAAATAGTTTCAAATATTCAAAAAAAACAAAAATATTTTCTTAACCTCTTTGAATGGTGATGAATCTATGAAAAATATTCTCATCAATTTATTAATTGATTTGAGATTTATTTGAGATTTTAGTTCAATTAGGTTATTTTTTATTCATTTTTAATTGTTTAAAAATAGTTTCTGGTTTCTAAAAATGCTGAAAATTTTTGTCAAACTTTGTTTGACCTTGTTGAACTTAGGATGATCCATTTGGACTTTTCAAAGTTGATTTAAAATGGATTTGAAGTTTGACCTTTAATTGTTTATTTTAATTCAAGTATTGTTTTAATTTTCAAAAATACCAAAAATATTTTATTTGTTTCTTGACTTCTAAGTTTCATTTTGCTTCTGTTTACTATTGTTTGACCTTGATTCCACTTATCTTAGGTCAATGTACTTTGCTTATTTCATTTAAATTTCAATTCATGTACATTCTTATTCATATTCTTCTTCTTTTTTTTCTTTTTGATCAATGAGTTAGAGATTGGTGGTTAGCCTTGTCATATGGGAAGCTTAACCTTCCTTGATTAAAATTTAATTCATCTTGATCATAGATCAAGTGAATGGCTTTGCATTGAGGATAGGTTGCTTCTTGGTCAAGCAAAAAACCTAAATCAATACAATATCATTCTTCTTTTCTTTTGGCATGGCAAGTTGTAGGAGCTTGGCTTACTAGTCAAGATCTCTAACTTGTGTTTGTTGCCTATAGTTTTATTGACCGACTTCAGATAGGTGTGACTACTACATTAGTCCACTTACGATTACTTAACTTAGCGCTAAATTGCCTTATGACACACTCACACTAACTATTGACTATTAACTTTTAATTCAAGTCATCTAATTCTTGCAATTTACTTTATGCAATTTAATATTCTTGTACATTATTTCATTTGCTTTTGCCCTTTGCTCACTTGAGCTCATGTTTATGTTAATGCAATTTGCCTTTTGCTCACTTGAGCACATTATTGTGTATATACTATTGTGCTTGTTTTGTTTTGATTGTGTGAAACCAAATGCAAATGGACAAAGGACTTAGAGTTTGGGACCTTACCTAAGCTAATGGAGTTTGAAGAGCAACTAGGCCTCATGCCTTTAGAATGCTATAAAATGTCAAAGAGCAACTAGGCCTCACACCTTTAGAATGCTATAAAATGTCAAAGAGCAACTAGGCCTCATGCCTTTAGAATGCTTAAAGCTTTGAAGATGAACATTGAAAGGACCAAATTCTAAACTCCCTCTTGTCCATTCTTTATTTGTATTGTGGAACTTTTTGATTTGTGTGTTCTTGTGCTAGGGATCCCAAACATTGAGCCAAGTAGAAGAACCATTGTCATGAGCATCTAAAGTGAGAGATACAAAATCCATTGGAAGATTCCTAGGAGCTTGATTGTTATTTGTTTGATTGCTTAAGTATTTTCTATTTGCTTGCTAATTCCAAAGGATGGGAGCAACTTGGATTATCACTATGATCTCAAGAAGGGAACTCCATTTATGGTTTTACTTTTCCTCCTTCACCTTTGTATGTTTAGGACTTAGCCATTCTTCTTCTTCCCTCCACTCTAACCCAAGCCAAAAGTTTTGAGCAAACATTAACATTGTTTTAAAAATTAGAAACCTAAGCATTATGCTTTTCATTTTCCAAACTTATTTTCATAACACTTATTTTGAAATGAACCCTTAAGTCAACTTTGACCATATTTTGTAAATACTTTTCATTGGTAAATATAACTCACTCAATTGTTTTGTGGTTTCAATGGCCACTTTTGCCAAAGCTTTTCATAAACATTAGCTATTAGGTTTGAGTTATCCTAGAGGTTGATATAATACTCACCTATATCCTTAATGATGGAATATAAGACTTTCATGCTTATTATAGGGTTAACCCCTCACTAGCATGTTGAAGCTCTCCTCACATGATGGATTTGTGGTTCTAGGTTGAGTTTTTTCCCTTTGATAACAAAAGACCTTAAGGCTTTTGACCAATCAATTCACCAACTTATTTTGAGATTTTTACCCCAAAGTACGAGGTTTTGATCCTAATCTTTTTTAAGATGGTACGTATGCAATGGGTTTATCCATTCAAACACAAAAATGTAAATAATTTGTACATTCTCTTCTTATCTCCCCAATCATGTTTGCACAAATATTTTTTTTCACAAATACCAACCTACCTTACAACAATAGTGAAAAGGGCTCCCTAGGAGTATCTAGGATGTTTTAGGTGCTTAAAACCTTCCCATTGCATAACCAACCCCCTTACCCAGATTTCTGACATTTTTATTAGTTTTTGATTTGATAAAACTTCTCGGTTTTTGTTCGCTTTCTAACCTTTCCTATGGATAAATAGAAGTGCGGTGGCGACTCGAATTGTATGATTTACTTTTGATTTAGTCAATAAATCTAAAGGTAACGAATACCCCACTACAAAGGTGTCACAGCAAGGACCGGGCTAGATGCCGGCAGAGAAGCAAAGGTAGGGGCGAGACCCTCTGGCACAAAATTCGTGGGCATCCCCCAGGGAAACCCGGCTGGCAAAGCAGACGGAGCGAAATGAGCACTAGCAGCAGGCACGATAGAGGAAGCTACCTCTGAGATGACCGTCCTCTGGGGAGGAGTTGAAGGCGTTGGAGAAGACTGACTTTGGGCGGCCAGCAATGACTCCATTAGGGAAGTCAACCTAGCCACTTCCTCCTTAAGTTCTTTATTCTCTTGCTCAAGGTGATCCATTAGCTTTGAAGAATTGGCCCTGGTGTTGTACCGGTGCGTCAGCTTGTCTTCAAAATAAATGAAGAACACAAAGTTAGACCACTGATCAAGAAACCATGAACAAAACCTGTTTATGCACATGATGCATGCAATGCTTGTGCATATGATTTTATTTTTATTTTGAGGAACTTTATAGAGATCTATTTGCAAATATTCAGAAATATTAATCATTTAGACATATAATGGAATATTCATATCAATAATATTTGGAAAAAAATTTACACCAAAGAAGTACAGTCTTGGTAACCAAATACAATACAAGAGAGAAGGAAAATGAACATCCTATGGAACCCTAGAAACAATCATCCAAAGCTCTCGAGACCGGAAGATAAGCTGCACAAAGCCTCTTCACCTCTCTCTCATAGGTTGCCTCCATATTTGCCTCCTCCTTGGCGAGTCGATCGTACTTCCTCTTCCAAAACCTGGTTGATTGAGGAAGAAGAGAAGTAACCACATCATCAGGCTCGTCGATAACCTGATGCTCCAGAAAATCTATCAAAGCATCCTTATCTCTGAGTTGCTGAAGTAGCTCCTCTCGCTCACGGACCCAAGCACGCGAATAGTCTTCATCTCTCAACTCCTCTACTCCTTGGTTAGGGAGGGTTGAAGGCCCAACCATAACCATAGGTGTAGGTCTCGGATATTCATAGGGCATGCGGTACTCAGAAGCTCTCTTCCTCACCCACGAGGTGTAGGGTTCCAAAGCAATACAATTCTTCGGACCAAGCTCTTTCCTTCCCTTCCTATGAACCTTGCGCCAAGCACGGACCATCCCTCCCTTCAAGTTTTGGGGATCTTTCCCCTCTTGAAAGAACACACCTTCCAACAGAATGTTGTTAGGTTTATCCTTTAATGGGAACCCAAGCTGACGGCGTTCCAAAACAGGTTTGTAGTCAATCCCACCACATGTACCAAGAAGAGGCACATTGGAGAATTCACCGCAAGGATCAATGATCTGCACACCATCATATACACGGTTATACCAAAATATATCATCATTAGTGAGAGACATAAGTCTCATGGACCACTGTAGACATCCCTTGTTCTCCTTGAAGGCAAGCGTCTATGGCAGGTGCGAAATAAACCACTTGTAGAACAGAGGCAAACAACACACAATGGTACCACCACCCTTTACATTCCTCATATGCAAAGAGAAATAAGTGTCACCCAACAAAGTAGGAACGAGATTAAGAGTAGAGAAAATCATAATAGCGTTCATATCCACAAAATTGTTGATGTTGGGGAATAACACTAGCCCATAGATGACAAGTACAAATATGGCCTCAAAGGCGTCCTCACTCATGGCCTTCCCAAACAAAGTAGCTTAAGCAATGAGGAAATCAGATGGGAGACCTTGAATTTCACCTTTGGTAGTCATATGAGCACTAATAACAAATTCATCTATATGCAACAGATCAGTAATCTCTTGGGAAGAAGGAACTCTCTCCAAGCCACTAAACAACAACTGATCTAGGATAGGTATACCCACAAGATAGGCCTACTCCTCAAGCGTATGCAAAAGTTGGAAATTCGGGAAACTGAAGCAACGGTACAAGGGATCATTGAACTGCACCAACACACTCATCAGACCTTCATCCACCTGAGTAGTAAGAATAGACAGAAGCTTCCCATGGCGATCCTTGAACTCCAAGGGATCTAATACATAGGATGTCAAAATCCTTAACTCTTTCAAGTCGGGTTGTCTAAAACTGTACTTCTTCGTATTCCTTCTTTGCTTATCCATGTCTGATAATTTGCAAATAGTGTAAGAACAAAAATAGTTCTACAATAGAATTTCAGGATTTTGATGATAACAAAGGATGAAACCAGAAATGGCACCCTATTGTAATTTTTCTAAGTGTATAGGACTCTGAACAGCAACAAAGGACTCTAACCATTTTATCAGATACAAACATTGATCAGATACAAAGTGCTAGAAATCAGACGCATCTGAGGAAGAGGTGCGCCCAAGAAATTCTGAATCTAAGCATAGCAAGACAGCAAAAAGAACCAGAAGCTCTAACATCCACTGGTCTTAGTTCTGATGATCTAGAAGACTTGTACTCTGAGAAGCTCTGATGTAACTTCAACATAATCTCCTTCTGACGCATGACTCTGATCTAACAAGACTCTGATGAAGATTCACCAAATCCAGAAAGACTAACGGAAAGAATTTCTCAATATGGAAAGGAAGTATTTTAAGAAAGGAGTTATTCAGGGAGACAAAATGGTTATGGCAAGAAACACAGAAGTAATGACATTGAATGCTCATCAAAGACCAATATTTTGTCATCACTCCAACGGTCATTCTCACTACTATATAAAGGACAGCCTACCTCATTGTGAAAAAGAACAACAACGCACAGAAAAGTAATTCATATTCTCTCTCAGTTTTCACGAGCTGCTGCTCATACGTGAAAACTCTTGCTTAAATATTTTGCTGTAATACTTGCTTACTCTTAGAAGCACATTCTATTACAAATCTATCTTGCTAGAATTGTTCTTGTTCCTCAAGTAACTCTGCGTAGTCTGTATACTTGAGAGGACTAAGAGATCATTCTCTTAGATGTTTGGTTGTATAATCTTTCAAGATTAGTGGGTTAAGTCCTTTTTGAAGGAGAAATCACCTTGGTCGGGTGGACTGGAGTAGCTTTGTTCTCTAAGCGAACCAGTATAAAATTCTGTGTGTTCTTATTTTTGAAAAAGCTTTTATTTTCTAAAACAATTCAAACCCCCCTTTCTTGTTTTTCTCACCTTCAGTTGGTATCAGAGCTTCGGCTCTGTTATTGATTTTCTAATCAAACACTTAACAGTGTAGAGAGATCCAGAATGAGAAAAACTATGGCCAACACCAATGAAAGAGATAGTTACAACGCTAAGCCTCCAGTCTTTGATGGAGAGAAATTCGATTACTGGAAAGATAGAATTGAAAGTTTCTTTCTGGGCTACGACGCTGATCTCTGGGACATTGTCACAGTTGGATACATACCACCTGTAATAGATGCTGGAGTTGCCATTCCCAGAAGCAAAATGACAGATAATCAGAAGCGTGAATTCAAGAATCATCACAAAGCCAGAACGATACTTCCAAATGCCATATCCTACAATGAGTATGAAAAAATCACCAACAGGGAAATAGCTAAAGAAATATTTGACTCCCTGAGGATGACTCATGAAGGAAACTCTCAAGTCAAAGAAACAAAGACTCTGACTCTAATCCAGAAATATGAAGCCTTCAAAATGGAGGATGATGAAGTTGTAGATGTAATGTTTTCTAGATTTCAAACTCTAATTGCAGGTCTCAAAGTACTAGATAAAGGATACGCAACTACGGACCATGTCAAAAAGATAATCAGAAGCTTGCCAAAGAAGTGGAGACCCATGGTCACAGCCTTAAAGCTATCAAAGGATCTGAACAACATCAGCCTTGAAGAGCTTGTCAGCTCACTCAGAAGTCATGAGATTGAACTGGAAGAAGATGAGCCTCAAAAGAAGATCATGTTTGTAGCACTAAAGTCCAGATCTGAAAGGCACAAGTCTGACAGAAACAAAGCCTTCCAGGCCGAAGCAGAAGACGTTGATGACTCTGAAAAGGAAGTTTTTGACGATGAGGAAGAATTATCCCTTCATTCCAGAAGAGTAAAACAACTCTCGAGAAAAAGGAATAATAACTTCAGAAAACCAAGATCCAAAGGAGATCGATCAGAATCAACCTCAAAAGGTAAATCTAACAAAGATGTTACGTGTTATGAATGTAAGGAAACAGGTCATTACAAAAACGAATGTCCCAAGTTGAAGAAAGACAGTTCCAGAAAAGAGAACTTCAAGAAAAATTCCTTCAAAACCAAAAAGGGACTGATGGCTACCTGGAACGACAGTGAATCTGACTCATCAGAATCAGACTCTGATGAACAGGCAAATGTGGCACTCATGGCTATCACCTCCAAGAATACTTCAGATGAAGAATCTGAATCTGAAGAGGTGTTTTCTGAACTTTCTCGATCTGACCTAGAATCATGCCTATCTGAAACTCTAAACTTATATCAGAAACTCAAACAAAAATTTAAAGCTATAAAAGGTGTGCTTGAAGAAACGCTAGAAGAATGTGGCAAACTTGAGATAACAATTCTAGAACTTAAAGATGAAAACAAAACCTTGATATTAGAAAGAAATTCAACAAAGAAAAATTGCTCAAAACTTGAAGAAGCGTTATCTCAAGCTCCACAAACTTCAAACACAATAATTTATGAATATGAAAAATCTTTTCAAAAGTTTCTAAAAAATGGGATAGAGAGAAGCAGAATGGCATCCATGATTTATGAGGTCAGTCAGAACAATAGAAGAGGAATTGGGTATGATCCTAGTGAAGATAAAACTTCTACTAAATGATCAACCTAAATCTCCATTTTCCTATCACTATACACATACACAAGCACAACGATTTAATAATGCTAGAAAACCCAAAGTGTTAAGAAATTATAGGAAAACTAATCACAAAGGACCCAAAAGATTCTGGGTACCAAAGGATAAGATTGTTTATGTTGCAGATATCTTATGCAGCAGAGTTAAAACACCAGTCATGGTACCTGAACTCTAGATGCTCGCGACACATGACGGGAAGAAAATATATGTTCCAAAACCTGGAACTTAAAGACGCTGGATTCGTAGGCTTCGGAGCAGATCAGAAAGGAAGGATCATAGGTTCCGGAACTATTGGTAATGGTACTCTTCCCTCTATATCTGATGTTCTCTATGTAGAAGGATTAATGCATAATATGTTATCAATAAGTCAATTAAGTGATAACGGGTATGATTTAATCTTCAATCAAAAAACATGTAAAGCCATAAATCAAAACAATGGATCTGTCTTATTCACTGGCGAGAGGAAAAACAATATTTATAAAATAAATCTTTCGGATTTAAAAGAACAAAATGTAAAATGTTTGATGTTTGTTCACGAGGAGCAATGGGTATGGCATAAACGCTTGGGCCACATTAGCATGAGAAAGTTATCTTAGCTAAATAAACTCAAGTTAGTCAGAGGTCTACCTAAGCTGAAGTTTTCTTCAGATGCTCTATGTGAAGCATGTCAGAAAGGAAAATTTTCAAAATCATCTTTTAAATAAAAAATATTGTTTCTACCTCTAAGCCTCTAGAACTTCTTCACATTGATTTATTTGGTCCTGTGAAAACAACATCAGTAAATGGAAAGAAATATGGACTAGTCATTGTTGATGATTTTAGTCGCTGGACATGGGTAAAATTCTTAAAGCACAAGAGTGAGTCTCACTCTGTATTCACTAGCTTCTGTTCCAAAGTGCAAAATGAATTTGACTCTAAAATCATCAGAGTCAGAAGTGATCATGGTGGAGAATTTGAAAATAAATTTTTTGAGGAATTATTTGACTCTAATGGAATATCCCATGATTTCTCCTGCTCTAGAACGCCACAACAAAATGGCGTTGTAGAGAGGAAGAATAGGACACTCCAAGAGATGGCCAGAACCATGATCAACGAAACAAATGTGGCTAAGCACTTTTGGGTTAAAGTAGTAAATACAGCGTGTTATATTCAGAATAGAATCTCCGTAAGACCTATTCTGGAGAAGACTCCCTATGAACTGTGTAAAGGAAGAAAACCCAACATTTCTTATTTTCATCCTTTTTGATGTTCTTGCTTTATTCTAAATACTAAAGAACATCTGAATAAGTTTGATTCTAAAGCACAAAGAGGTATTATGTTAGGATACTCAGAACGCTCTAAAGGCTACAGAGTATACAATACAGAAACCAAAATTGTGGAAGAATCAATTCATGTCAAATTTGATGA
Organism: Lathyrus oleraceus; assembly: GCF_024323335.1. Taxonomy (NCBI): domain Eukaryota; kingdom Viridiplantae; phylum Streptophyta; class Magnoliopsida; order Fabales; family Fabaceae; genus Lathyrus; species Lathyrus oleraceus. The sequence goes on along the minus strand of NC_066580.1, from coordinate 393,829,692 downwards.
TAAGCTTCACCCTGAAAAGTCAAAGCTAGTTGAGAAACTTGCAGATCTAGAGATTACTCTTGCAGGTTCTGACGAGAAGATCAAAGCACCTGAAGCAGCTGCCACTCAAACCTCAGAAGGAACTAAATCCCCAGCAATCCCAAAGAAAGCTAAAAGTCGCCTCAACATATCTGAAGAGTTGATTCTAGGAAACAAGGATGAACCTATTCGAACTAGGTCAACCTTCAAGGCACCTGAAGAAACTCCTCTAGGACTAGTATCTATGATCGAGCCTACTTCATGTGATGAGGCACTTCAAGATAGCGACTGGGTTCTACCCATGCAAGAAGAGCTAGATCAATTCACAAAAAATGACGTCTGGGATCTTGTTCCTAAACCTAAAGGCATTCACATCATCGGAACCAAATGGGTGTTCAGAAACAAAGCTTGACTGGTGGCTCAAGGGTATAGTCAACAAGAAGGCATTGCTTACTTGTCTCATTCGCTGTAAATCATTCTATCAAACTGTATCAAATGGACGTCAAGAGCGCATTTCTTAATGGTTATATATCAGAAGAAGTGTATGTCAACCAACCTCCATGCTTTGAAAATTCAAATTGTCCAGAACATGTTTTCAAACTTAAAAAATCTTTATATGGATTAAAACAAGCTCCCAGAGCTTGGTATGAAAGATTAAGTAATTTTCTTCTGGAACATGATTTTATTAGAGGGAAACTTGACTCTACACTCTTTTGTAAAAAGATTAATAATGATCTCATGATATGCCAAATATACGTTGATGATATCATTTTTGGTTCAGCTAATGCCTTTGTATGTCAAGAATTCTCCGAGTTAATGTAGGCAGAATTCGAAATGAGCTTAATGCAAGAACTAAAGTTCTTTCTAGGAATTCAGATTAATCAAGCTTCAGAAGCCACCTACGTTCATCAAAGTAAATACATAAAAGACATTCTGAAGAAATTTGAAATGGCTGAATGCAAATCTGCTACGACACCCATGCATCCAACCTCCATTCTAGAAAAAGAAGAAGTTAGTCAAAAGGTTTGTCAGAAGCTCTATCGTAGTATGATAGGTTCTCTTCTCTATCTGACTGCTACACGTCCTGATATTCTATTTAGTGTTTGTCTCTGCGCCAGATTCCAATCAGATCCTAGAGAATCTCATTTAACAGCAGTTAAGAGAATTCTCAGATATCTGAAAGGAACTCCTAACTTGGGCCTGATGTATGAGAAAACATCAGAGTATAGATTATCTGGTTTTTGTGATGCAGATTACGCAGGAGATAGAATAGAATGAAAAAGTACATCTGGAAATTGTCAGCTCTTGGGAAAGAATCTGATATCCTGGGCCAGCAAAAGACAATCAACCATAGCCCTGTCTACTGTAGAAGCGGAATACATTTCAACATCACTATGCACTACCCAGATGCTCTGGATGAAGAATCAACTAGAGGATCTTCAAATCTTTGAGAGTAACATTCCTATCTTTTGTGACAATACTGCTGCCATTTGTTTAAGCAAGAATCCTATTTTTCACTCCAGAGATAAGCACATAGAAATAAAACATCATTTCATTATGGACTATGTTCAGAAAGGGGTAGTATTGTTGAAATTGATTGATACAGACCATCAATGGGCTGACATCTTTACCAAACCACTTGCTGAAGATAGATTCCTCTTCATCTTAAAGAATCTGAACATTCTAAACTGTCCTGAATAAAATGTGCCTCTGAGTGAGCAAAATAAGATTCTGATGTAAACAAAGTGGATTCTACATCTGACTCTGATACTCCTACCAAGTTAGAAGTCATCTGAGTTAGAAATCTTCAGGAACCAACCCTTTGGTATTCCTGAAGATCAGATAGAGCAAACACATGGAGAACCTTGCATTTGACCTTGGAACTTCTAGACAGCTGTCTAGCAATAATCAAGAAACTGTCTCTTGAGATCTCCTCGAGCAGTGTACTGACTGTTGGGATTAGACATCATTTATGAGCTGTAATCATTCTCCCTCTAACGTGCATACTTGGTTTCTATGCTAAACTCATGTTTTGTGTTTCGTTTTACATGCGCCCTAATTTGGGTATTTAAACTCTTCACTTCACACATTGCACACTTTTTCACTCTCACAAACACTATCTACCTTCTTGCAAGTTCGTTTCTCCCTCAAGGCATTCCTGCAGCGTGTATTCAAGTTCTTCAACCTTCAACTCAGTTCATCAACAATATTCATGGATTCCCAATAACAATCAGTGTATAACCTCTCTCAACAGATGAATCCAACGAGCAAGCTCCAAGTTCAAGAACTCCAAACCTAGTTGTTACCGGTGTCGTCACCACTCCCATCTACAAAGAATCTCACATTCCTGATCGTGAGCCTCATATTCACCTTGCAACACCCTTTGAGAAACTGGAAGTTTTGTGTGAATCACTGGTAGATTTTGAAAACATGCAAAGGAATGGTGTTGACCTCACTGAAGAACTGCAGAATCAAGGTTGGGGAAACTACTTCCAACGTCGGTATGGTCCAGTTTACACAAACCTGGTTAAGGAATTCTGGAGATCGCTAACGTTGACGATCACTACATCGTCTCCTATATTCTGGGAGTCAAGATGGTGATCACGGAGAAGTCCATTTCTGCTCTTCTGGGCATGGAGAAAGCTGGAGGAAGAAGAATTTACAACATTAATCCTATGGCAAAGTATCTGTCCCATGAGATTAATCCAACAATCTTCCAACAGAATGCTGAAGATAAACACTCCAGGCACAAGGAACTGCATCAGAACCTCCGGGTATGGATGAAGATCATCTTGGGCACCATACATCATCGCCCAGCTTCAAACTCCTCAGACTACACCAACACAGATCAGAAATGCATTCTGTACTGCATCCACAAGGGTCTGAAGCTCTGCCTCCCTGCACTCCTCTTCCAGTATCTCAGAGGCTCTGTGAGAGATACCAGAAACAACATGAAGCCCAAAAACTACATTCCCTTGGGCATGGAGAAAGCTGGAGGAAGAAGAATTTACAACATTAATCCTATGGCAAAGTATCTGTCCCATGAGATTAATCCAACAATCTTCCAACAGAATGCTGAAGATAAACACTCCAGGCACAAGGAACTGCATCAGAACCTCCGGGTATGGATGAAGATCATCTTGGGCACCATACATCATCGCCCAGCTTCAAACTCCTCAGACTACACCAACACAGATCAGAAATGCATTCTGTACTGCATCCACAAGGGTCTGAAGCTCTGCCTCCCTGCACTCCTCTTCCAGTATCTCAGAGGCTCTGTGAGAGATACCAGAAACAACATGAAGCCCAAAAACTACATTCCCTTGGGCATGGAGAAAGCTGGAGGAAGAAGAATTTACAACATTAATCCTATGGCAAAGTATCTGTCCCATGAGATTAATCCAACAATCTTCCAACAGAATGCTGAAGATAAACACTCCAGGCACAAGGAACTGCATCAGAACCTCCGGGTATGGATGAAGATCATCTTGGGCACAATACATCATCGCCCAGCTTCAAACTCCTCAGACTACACCAACACAGATCAGAAATGCATTCTGTACTGCATCCACAAGGGTCTGAAGCTCTGCCTCCCTGCACTCCTCTTCCAGTATCTCAGAGGCTCTGTGAGAGATACCAGAAACAACATGAAGCCCAAAAACTACATTCCCTTGGGCAGACTCATCTCTGACGTCATAATAGAAAGCGGCCTCGTAGATCATCTGATTCAATTCAGACTCATGGAAGATGTGATGATCGACACTGGAAGAGCTCTAAACACCCGCAATCTGAAGAGCATGGGGATTCTGGATCAAGTAAGGGTTAAACAAACTCTGGACACCTCCTGGGAAGCCCTTAAAGATTAGAGAAAGATTCCACATGGACTCTATCTATTCTCAAAGATCGATCCTCCAGAGGTAATCTTGTATTACTTAGATGATCTGCGAAAACAAGGAGTAGAGTTCTCAGACTTTAACTTAAGCCAGCTTCCAGAACATCCTCCCAACTTCATGAAGCGACCACGAGGACCATATGAGAAGGCAAAGCAAGCGAAGAAAGTGAAGCTGGGAGAATCCTCTGGATTAAGACCTCCAGTACCTCTGGCTGGATCTTCTGGTAAGTCCGTTTCTCTCCCTCCTTCTGTACAAATTAAGCCTGTTGCTTCCTCTACCCCCCAACCAACACCCATATACACTAACTCAGAAACTCCTCCCTCAACCACAAGACCATCTAATAAACCCTCTCAAAAGTTTAACCTAGCCACCACCTCTCTACCCCTTTCGGAAGGAAAAATGTTAAACGAAACAACATCACCCTCTTCATCTTCTTCTCCAGAATCACCCCCCTACTATAACATTTCCACGGATGCTGAACCATTTGACCCTCCCTCTCCAACTCTGGCTTAGCTCCAAAGACATACTCTGGCCCCACAACAGCCAACACAATCCATACCTGAACCAGAAGTCACCTCATAACCCACAGAAGAACCAAAAACAACCACATCTGACCCTCCACCATCTGAAACAATTCACGCTAAAACACAACCACCCACCTCTGATATATCCCCACCAAATACATCCGCTGAACCACACACTCCCACACTCAACCTAAGCCCTCCCACTTCTCCACCCCTAGCCTCTGAACCTGAAAACACACTTCCAACCCTTGAGGAAGCAATAATGGTGTTTGCAGAAGCTTTATTTGACAAGGTGAAGTCTCTGACCATCAACTCTGGCATCAGTGATGATCCTTCGGGTGTAAGGACTCACTGGAACAGAGTGATTAGTTGGATGACCTCTAAAGCCTTCAAGCTGAAGGGCCTCTCTGAACAAGTTCGAAACGACTTCATCAGAGACGCTGAGATCAGACTACATGAGCGCCTAGCTAGAGAAGCTGAGGAGCGAGCCCGCAAAGAAGCAAAAGAGAAAGCCAAGCAAGAAGAACTGCAAAGGATCAAGGAAGCTGAAGCCAAAGCTCTAGCTGATGTCGCCGCTGCCGAAGCTGAAGCACAAGCCAAAGCTGCCGCTGAAGCAGAAGCACGCCTAGCTGAAGAGTCTGCCACCAGGGTAGAACAAGATGCTCTGACTCAGGGGGAGTCCTCCACTTTTGTCCCTCTAGTTCTAAAGACTCTGGAGGAACTTCAGAAAGAACAGCAGGAAGTCCGAGCTAGATTGGATCAACATGATTCAGTAAATGTCAACATTCAGAATCTACTGACCCAACTGCTCTAGAGGATGCCTCCACCTCCAAACCCTTAGGAACCTAGGACTTGTTTATGTGTTCTTTTCCTTTTGCTTGGTGCTCTGATTTGCTTGTTGCTTTCTATTTTGCTTGTTTGTTGTCTGTGTTTCTTGCATCTGTACCTTCTATGTGAATATATCTATACCCTTTTGCTCTTTCATTTTCACTAAGTCTTTTTGATTCTGACAAAAAAGGGGAGAACTAAAAACATCTCTGATGAAAACATATCTAACTCCTATCAGAACTCTACAAACATTGTTTCTAATATCTTTAACTTAGAAATTTGCAGGAGAGTATCTAGAAACACCATATCATGGAAGGTCTCGTAAGAACTTCTGAACTCCCAGACTTATCTTAGGGGGACCTCACTTCCATCTGATCTATAACTCTTATCTAAAAATTGTTTCATCTCTGAATTAAGATTGTTTTGTCATCATCAAAAAGGGGGAGATTGTAAGAACAAAAATAGTTCTACAATAGAATTCCAGGATTTTGATGATAACAAAGGATGAAACCAAAAATGGCACCCTAACATAATATTTCTAAGTGTACATGACTCTGAACAGCAACAAAGGACTCTGATCATTTTCTCAGATACAAACATTTATCAGATACAAAGTGCTAGAAGATCAGACGCATCTGAGGAAGAGGTGCGCCCAAGAAATTTTGAATCTAAGCAAAGCAAGACAGTAAAAAGAACCAGAAGCTCTAACATCCACTAGTCTTAGTTCTGATGATCTAGAAGACTTGTACTCTGAGAAGCTCTGATGTAACTTCAACATAATCTCCTTCTGACGCATGACTCCGATCTAACAAGACTCTGATGAAGATTCACCAAATCCAGAAAGAGTAACGGAAATAATTTCTCAATATTGAAAGGAACTATTTTAAGAAAGAAGTTATTCGGGGAGACAAATTCGTTATGGCAAGAAACATAGAAGTAATGACATTGAATGCTCATCAAAGACAAATATTTTGTCATCACTCCAACAGTCCTTCTCACTACTATATAAAGGACAGCCTACCTCATTATGAAAAAGAACAACAACGCACAGAAAAGTCATTCATATTCTCTCTCAGTTTTCACAAGCTGCTTCTCATACGTGAAAACTCTTGCTTAAATATTCTGCTGTAATACTTGCTTACTCTTAGAAGCACATTCTATTACAAATCTATCTTGCTAAAATTGTTCTTGTTCCTCAGGTGACTCTGCATAGTCTATATACATGAGAGGACTAAGAGATCATTCTCTTAGACGTTTGGTTGTATAAACTTTCAAGATTAGTGGATTAAGTCCTTTTTGAAGGCGAAATCACCTTGGCCGGGTGGACTGGAGTAGCTTTGTTCTCTAAGCGATCCAGTATAAAATTTTGTGTGTTCTTATTTTTGAAAAAGCTTTTATTTTCTAAAACAATTCAAACCCCCCTTTCTTGTTTTTCTCACCTTCAAATAGACCTCTTAAGTTCCTTGAAATTTTCTTATTGATGATGATATGGATGTGTATGAATGCATGAATGCATGGATGCAACAATCACACTCAAGGATCAAGCAAGTCACACCACACAAAGGTCACGGGATGGATCAAGTCATCCTTAATATCATTCATCCATTTTGGTGGATTATGGTTTACACCTTATCAACACCCAAGTTCCATTGATATTAAGGATATACGAGAACGAATCAACTGCGAATCAAGGGTTTGTTGCAAGTCATGAGCATGGGGTCTCGGTTAAGAACCACCCAAAGAGAGTGTACTATAGTTAAACCTGACAATCATGATCTAAAAGAGGTTCCCATAGTCATCATCCCATCTTTAAGATATTACCGGATAAACGACTACTCGTATTCCAAAAATATTCTCAAGAGAGACTCTTATGAGTGTAGTATCATGTAACAATCGTATCAAATCTTACACTTGAACGACCTTCGCACTAAATCCCAAAATAGGCCAAGATGGGATAGGTAATCTAAGGTCCTTGGCTTTTAAGGTTTATATTGGAAAGAGTAATGCCTAACCACGACTACTCGTGTGACATTATTGATCCCAACATAACCTCCACCAAGTGAGTGGACTTGCAAGTCAACTTGCGAAGGAATAACTCCACACAAGTCAACAAGACTATGCCATTCTCCTATCGTAAGTGCACTCGAGTTCGGGTATAGAACTCATCTCACAAGAGACCACCAAGCACAAAAGCAATTGAATATATCAAGCAATTCATACATTACAATCAATACAGTCATCCCAAATTTGCACAAAAATATCTCACAAATAAATAAATATACAATACAACAAAGGCAAAAACTTGGCTAAACCCACTAGGGCAGTAAGTTCCCCAGCAGAGTCGCCACTTTTCTGTAGCGGGGTATTCTTTAACTTTAGATTTATTGACTAAATCAAAAGCAAATCATACAATTCGAGTCGCCACCTCACTTCTATTTATCCAAAGGAAGGGTTTGAAAGCGAACAAAAACCGAAAAGTTTTATCAAATCAAAAACTAATAAAAATGTCAGAGATCTGGATAAGGGGGTTGGTTATGGAATGGGAAGGTTTTAAGCACCCAAAACATCCTTAGTACTCTAAGGGATCCCTTTTTGCAAATGTTGTATGGTAGGTTGGTATTTGTGAAAATATTTCTGCAAACATGATTGGGGAGATGAGAAAAGAATATACAAATTATTTATAATTTTGTTGTTCGAATGGATAAACTCATTTCCTACGTACCATCACAAAGGTAGGATCAAAACCTCGTAGTTCGGGGTAAAAAAATCTCAAAATAAGTTGGTGAATTGGTCTGTACAAAGCCTTAAGGTCTTTTGTTATCAAAGGTAGAAAACTCAACCTAAACCACAATCCACCATGTGAGGAGAGCTTCAACATACTAGTGAGGGATCCACCCTATAATAAGTATGGAAGACTTATAGTTCAATCACTAAGGATACAGGTGAGGTTTATATCAACCACTATGATAACTCAAACCTAATAGCTAATGTTTATGAAAAGCTTTGGCAAAGGTGGCCATTGAAACCACAAAAGAATTCGAAGTGAGTTGGATTTACCAATTAGAAGTATTCACAAAAGGAAGTCAAAGTTGACTTAATATTCAATTCAAAATAAGTATTAAGAAAAGAATTTGAAAAGATCAAAGGCATAATGCCTAGGTTTCTAATTTTTTAAAACAATGTCAATGTTTGCACAACATAAGTTTGGCTTGGGTTAGAGTGGAGAGAAGAAGAGAAGGGCTAGGTCCTAAACATGCAAAGATGAGAGAAGAGAAATAAAACCCTTGGATTTCCTTTCTTGAGATCATAAAGATGATCCAAGTTGCTCTCTTCCTTTGGACTTAACAAGCAATAAGCAATTAACTCGAGCAATTAAGCAAATATTCGATCAAGCTCGTAGGATCTTCCAATTGGACTTGTCTCTCTCAACTTAGATGCTCATGACAATGGTCCTTCTAAATAGGACCAATTGATCCTGAGACATGTGCTAGTGTGATAGGGTGACTTATTCAATTCGACAGACAATTAACTTTGTGAGAAACGGCTTCTAACAAAGTATTGAACAAGCATAGGTTTTTTCCACACGAAATGATAATGATGTTATAGCCTATGGGTGACTCGTGACTGACAGCACTATAACATTCAAAAGACGTACACGACGAACACGCTTTTGGTGAATTCTATTATCGTAATAGAATCAGTGTCGACAGTGTAGACGACAACGTAAAATGATAACTCAAACGTAAATGAAATTAAAATAAAGTGTTCAACGGGAACAATTAAAAAATAAGGAAGTTGCATTGAAATAAATGTGGTGATTCACGTACATAACACTCTTAAAAACTCTTGCTTCCTCGTGCTGGGAATGAGAAGTTTTTTACAAGTGATTTTTGTACAAAGTGAACACCCCGAGTCCTCTGTGGGATCTCCTATTTATAATAAACTAAAGAAACTGCCTACACGCAAAACTTCTAAAAATAACAGACGTCGTGCCACACAATCTACAAACTGCTCCATTCACAATCTACAAACTACTCCATAATCTGGCGCTTATTCTCCCTGTAACTACTAGTCATTTTGATTTTCAAACTTCTCCCGCTCAGGTATTTAGGTCGACATCATCTTCTATGTGTTTGACACAACCAATAATTTCTTAAGTCCCAATCTTCAGTTCAGTCGACAGAATGGATTTCGACCAAACATGATTCTTCTGTCAGTTGCATCTTCTAGTAACTTGTGGTTTTCTCATCTCTTGTTTATCTTGGGCCTTCAATCTTCCCCTTGGTGGGGTATAATCCTTAAATCTATAAGGCACTTTCATTGATTACGCCTTCAACATGTCCTATAAATTTCTTGTGGTAACACCTACATTAGTAGGACTTCAGCCAAGCAAAAATCAAAGAGAATGGTGAAGAATTGAGAGAGAATCGAAGAGATGAAGTTTCTAAAAATTCACCTTCAAGGGAGCTTAAATCTTGCTTGATCTTGCTTCCAATTGGCCTTGGATTGACTTCAGAAGCTTGCAGGAGTTGAATTGGATCAATTGAAAACCTTTAATGTATCCTCTAATGGTGAGGGTTAGGATTGCAGGTTCAAAGCTTGGGCAAGGTGTCCTTAATTTTGAGCACAAGGGGTCTTATTTATAGGCTATGCATTTGCTTTCCACACACTTCATTCAAAATGTCAAAAACATCTTCCTTGCATGGATGCATGGGCGTGTGATAGGCCTATCCAATGATGCCAAGTGATCCATAATTTTGTGTTATCAAACTTGAAATGATGTCACATTACCATGCATAAAGGAAATGAATGTTAACCATAACTCTTACCAAATGGAACCATGTGAAAAACACATGCGCAAGTCCTTCAATTATTGTCCAAATGAGATGATCTTGGACTTTTTGGAAAGGCGAGATGAAGGGGAATAAATTTCATTTTTAACACTTTTCAATTTCAAGCTTAGATCATGATGAATTTTTAGGTGGAAGTTTGGAAAATCAAACATAAATGAAAATTTTCTAAATACCAAGCCAAATGTTCATTTCTTCCATCTTGAATAACTTTTGCTATGGTCTTCAAATGGAAAAATTTACTTCATAAAAGTTTTAGATCTTTAAAACCTATTCATTTTGGTCACAAATTTGACCTCATTTGGATTTGTCATGAAGGAGTTATGCATTTTAGAAGTTGAGGAAAATCTCTTGTTCAATGGTAATGACCCAAAGTGACCTATAATATTTCCTCTTGGCACATGAATTTGCATGTTGAATTTGAATTTACTAAAATAATAAAAGTTGGATAGAACATATTTAAGTTGATCATGAAACTCGAATGGCGTTCTTATAAAAATTGATCAAGTTATGGTCCTTGGAAGTTGACCTCCTAACTAGGGTTCAGACAAAATAACCTATAATCTTTCACCATAAAAAACGACTTTCCAAGCAAAACAAGCTCTTGACCTAAACATGAAAGTTGTTTGGAATTTTATAAGGAGTTACTTTCTCTCATGGAATCATTTTCATATGACAAAAATGGTAGGAGATAGGGTCTAGTGAACCCCAGTTTTGACTAGTTGACTTTCTCTAGTCAACCACCATGAACCAACTTGCAAAATTGAAATTATCTTGATCTTTTGGACTCATAGAGGGTCATATATGCATAATATGATGTAATATGAAGTATACCTTGAAATATAAGATCAAATGATGAAGAAACTTGTTGAGGAAGTCACACAAGATACCCAGATGAACTAGGGCTTCGAAGGCAAACAAGCTTCAAACTCTTGATGAATTCTTGATAAAAATGATAGATAGAGATCATAGGGATCCATATATGATGTCTAGACTCAATGTGAACCATCTATTGACTTATCTCTCTGCCTTGAGGGTCTCAGACCCTAGATATGAGATTGATGAGGCCTTGGTGAATACACATACTACCTACAAATGAAACAAAGTTATACATAGACATATTTTTGGTATTTTGGTTAGTAAATAATGAAAAACAAAGTATGATACAATAAAATGTGCTTGATGACTCATCCCAATGCAAACCCAATGAATGAGGGGTAAGGAGGATGCCATGGTGTGATCCAAAAGCCAATGCAAATGATGAGATAGCATGAGGGATCTTAGGGTCAAAATTATGGTCTTACAGCTGCCCCTATTTTAGGACATTCTAACTGAGGATGGAAAGGTTAAAATCTTTGTATTTAATCAATAGAATGGACTTAAATAACAACATCTAGAAACAAATTTTGGTCCCTAAGAGACCTAATGATGCATATGATATGAATGTTAGAAGTAATCTTTGTGGGGAATATATTTCCATAAAGGAAAAGAAATCGGAGAGACTTAAAGTCCACAGGAGTGTGATGCATTCCATGAGGAAAACTGACTGGGGAGACAGAGACTTTGGGGGGATAAGAAGTTGCGCGTAGGCCAGGCTACATCTTAACAATTGCTGGTGACACGAGGGGGAATTTCCATGAAAATAAATCAATGGAAGAGCCTGGTCGGGGATAAGGGAAAATATGCAAGGGAAACAGGTAAATCAGACTGAAACTGAAATACTCAAACCAAACAAGAAAAGGTGATTCCACTGAGGAAATACACATTCAAACTCAACTGGGGAAGAATGAACTTCATTAAAGGAGTACTAGAGATATGTTACCTACTACCGGTTACTGGGTAGAAAGATAATATACTCTGACAGAGGGACATCCGTTACCGGTTAAGGTAAACATATCAAGGATGACTTGCTGAAGAAAATGAGGTGTATTCATTACCGGTTACTGGGTAAGAATAGCCTACTGGGGAAAAAGTTCAAATTGGATTTACAACTACCGGGTACTGGGTAGAAGACCAAAAGGAGAGAATATCTGTCACCGGTTAAAGTGAACATATCAAGGATAACTCAAAGGAATAATATCCGTCATCGGTTAGGATGAACATATCAAGGATAGAATGCTGGGGAGAAAATAGGAATTATATCTATCAGTTACTGGATAGAATACCAAAGAGAATATTCGTCATCGGTTAGGATGAACATATCAAGGATAGACTTGGAGGGGAAAGTAGGAATTACAACTACCGGTTATTGGGCAGAAGACCAAAGAGAGAGTATTCGTCATTAATTCAAGTGAACATATCAAGGATAAACTCAAAGGAAAAAGTAGGATTTATATCTACCTATTACTGGGAAGAACACCGCAAAGAGGAGAAAATCCATTTCCAAGTAAAATGAACATATCAAGGATTAACTCTCTTGGTAATAAAAGTAGGGATTACCACTACCTTTTTACCAAGTAGAAAACCACAAAGAGAAGAATCTGTCACCAGTTAGGATAAACATATCAAGGATAGACTACCTTGGGGGGAAACGTGAAAACGAATCCGCTAGGGAAAACAAAGGAAGTAGATTACGGTTTACCGGGTATTGGGCAAAACTAAAGTACTCAAAATTTGAGAAGAATATTACCAGTTATTGTGTAATAGATTCCCAAAGGACCAAAATATCTATCTATGTAATAGCTAGAAAGAAACAGTCAAACAAAGACTCGACCCAATGAGGATATAATTCAAGGGGAGTGGCTCCATCCAGATAATTAACTAGGGAGGAAACTGAAACAATAATTATTCACGAGGAAATAAATCAGTGGGGAAATGAAAAAGGTTAAACTCTTTCTGCTTAAGGGGATGAGACTCTATAATTGAAGGAGGACAGACACACCAAATCTTTATGAGTAAATAATATCACCAAAGCAGGGGATCAGAATAAGAAAATCAAATGCAATAAAAATGCATAATGAAATATCTTGAGTTTTATGCATGAATATGTATGTATATGATTGTGATTATGCTGACAAAACAACACAAAGGATACAAATATCAAAGATTTGATTCACTACTGCAACACTATGCTAATCTCAACAAGATGGAAACACCAACTAGAGAAAATTCTAGGGATGTAAATAAATCATCTAGCTCTGAGTAAATAAACTATGGCTGGGAAATCATGGAGAATATGATTCCAACCAATCACGGCAAACTCCACGGAGAGAAAGATATTGCTAAAGGATAAACAAACATGCTAAGGATAGAGAAAGGATCTGCTAAGGATCCAAATTGTCAACTCCGCAGGGAATTTTAGGTTAACACCATGTCAAATGGGAGATAACCATGCAGGGGATAAAGATAAAGAATGCTCAGAATCCAAAACTAACGGGAACGAGGGATCTTCAGTATCTGAAGATAAACTCCACCGGGGAATACAAGAGGTAAAACTTTGGATGGGGATCTGAGAAAATTGTTGGGGATGCTATGACCAAGACCATCACATTCCTCAATAATCAACAAACTCTCCTTGGAAATAACAAAATAAACCCATTCCAAGGAAAAGATAACCAGATCTGATAAACTGCCGAAGTTATGCAACACAAATATGCTAATGGAAACCGAACAAAGGTTTTGGATCTCGAGGGCCCTACCACAAACTGGAGGATAATAATAGTAGCAAGACAGCTAGGTGTAGCGGGGTATTCGTTACCTTTAGATTTATTGACTAAATCAAAAGTAAATCATACAATTCGAGTCGCCACCGCACTTCCATTTATCCAAAGGAAAGATTAGAAAGCGAACAAAAACCGAAAAGTTTTATAAAATACAAAACTAATAAAAATGTCAGAGATCTGGGTAAGGGGGTTGGTTATGCAATGGGAAGGTTTTAAGCACCCAAAACATCCTTAGTACTCTAAGGGAGCCCTTTTTGCAAATGTTGTATGGTAGGTTGGTATTTGTGAAAATATTTATGCAAACATGATTGGGGAGATGAGAAAACAATATACAAATTATTTACAATTTTGTTGTTTGAATGGATAAACCCATTGCCTACGTACCATCACAAAGGTAGGATCAAAACCTCGTAGTTCGGGGTAAAAAAATCTCAAAATAAGTTGGTGAATTGGTCTGTCAAAAGCCTTAAGGTCTTTTGTTATCAAAGGGAGAAAACTCAACCTAAACCACTATCCACCATGTGAGGAGAGCTTCAACATACTAGTGAGGGATCCACCCTATAATAAGTATGGAAGACTTATAATCCAATCACTAAGGATACAAGTGAGGTTTATATCAACCACTATAATAAAAGCAATAATATACAATTCAAGCATGCTTGGTGGTCTCAAACCAACTCACACAAGTCCCAACCCTAGGGTTAAGGAGCCGAGATGCTATAATCCTTGAGGCAAATGGAATGAGCAATGATATGATGCCATGAGGGATCTCAGGGTCAAATATAGGGTCTTACACTGGGGAATATGGATTTGCACACGGGATCAATTATCAGCTCGACTCCACTGGCTATGTGACACACAAACTCAGCTAGGGATAACTGACGAATTGTCGGGGAGGAAAATAGTTATAAATAAAATGCTTGGGGAAGACCAACAAGGCTTTGCACTTCAAGACTTACCTGTTCTCAGATTGCTGTTGATATTCCTTGCTGCAATCAATTATTCTTAAAGTGGTTGTTTTTATTATTTTCAAAAAAATAATTTTTATTCATTAATTTATTTCAAAATTATGATCATAAAAATCCAATTTTATTTAGCAGAAGTAAATAAAAGTAGAAACAAGTGGATAAAATTTCAACTTTATTTAATAGAATGGTAGTCTGTAAATGACAAGACTCCGTAGATCTTTACAAAGTTGAAAATGGTAATTTACATGGAAAAGGGCTACATTGAATACAATGATCACTACTCTCCCTACCAACTTCAATATCCATTGTGCTTGTCTTCAGTAAGGAAAGATGAATCAGACCCAAGTAACTTGCTCAAATTTTCCGCCGTGATTAGGACCTACCGAATGCAGTTAGTTGCCATAATCCCTAATTTTTGCCTAGATTGCCCCCAGGTGGGCTACTCAATCTACCGGGATGATTTTTCTGTTTTATGTCTCTAATTTTTTCCTGGTCTCCCTTTTGGGTTTAAATCCACCGAGACACTCATTTTTGCCTAAGTTGCCTTTCAGTTTTTCAACTTAGCAAGTTGTTCTTTTTATTTTTCTAAGCGAAGTATTTCTTGACTGCATCAGCATTCACAGGACGAGTGAACTCTTCACCATCCATAGTTGTAAGAATCAAAGCACCTCCTGAAAAGGCTCTCTTCACAACATATGGGCCTTCATAATTAGGAGTCCATTTTCCCCTAGCAACCGGTGTGAAAGATAAGATCTTCTTGAGCACGAGGTCACCTTCTCGAAACACACGAGGCTTGCTCTTCTTATCAAAAGCTTTCTTCAACCTTTGCTGATACTAATGACCATGACACATGGCAGTCAATCTCTTCTCTTCAATCAAATTAAACTAATCATATCTGGTTTGGTACCATTCCGCTTTTGTCAACTTGGCTTCCATTAGCCCATGCAGTGACGGGATCTCAACCTCTACTGGAGGCACAAGTTCCATACCATAGACAAGAGAGAAAGGGGTTTCCCCTGTTGAAGTGCGGATGGATGTATGGTACCCATGTAAAGCAAATGTGAGCATCTCATGCCAATCTTTGTACGTCACAACCATCTTCTGAATAATCTTCTTAATGTTCTTATTTACAACTTCAACAGCCCCATTCATCTCGGGTCTGTAGGGAGAAGAATTATGATGTCCATTAGAATGAGTACCAAAGGAACCTTCATGGACTTCAGTCATCAATAAGTCTACTTCGTGTCTATCCATGCATCTGAGCGAAACCATATCGAAGTTTATCTTGTAAAGCACATCACCATTCAGGTAGAAGTTGTCAGCTAATTTTCTCAATATCTTCTAATCTTTAAACGATGCCCTAAACAGGTAAGTCTGACTTTGGAGGAAACATTTGATGTCAAAATACCATGACTTTTCATCTTTTGACTTCTTCAACAGTAAATACATGAGCTGGCCTGTCAAGACGCATCACAGTCAAATTGGGAACTTCATTCCAAATTTCACCGCAATCATGGAAGCCAACGTTGCTAGAGCATCTGCCATCCGGTTTTCATCTCGAGGGATATAATGAAACTTAACCTTTATAAAGAAAGTTAAAATACTCCTCGCATAATGTAAGACCCTAATTTTGACCCTAAGATCCCTCATGGCATCATATTATTACTCATTGCATTGCCTCAAGGATCATAGCATGTTTGGCTCCTTAACCCTAGGGTTGGGACTTGTGTGAGTGGTTTGAGACCACTAAGCATACTTGTATTGTATATTATTGCCTTTCTTATTTTTTTACTAACCAAAAGCACAAAAATATGTCACTAACTCCTTTTATTTTGAAGCTCAAGTGATCATGTGCCCCAATGCTCCTAGGAGGCTCCTAAGCTCAATGAAGTGACTAGATGAAGATGAAAGTAATCATGAAAATGGTCCACAAAGCTCATAATCATCATATATGTCTCCCAAGTATCTCAATTTGTCAATTTGATCAAGATAACCTAAAGGGCTTGAGGATTGTTTCCCAAGGAAACCCTAATTCAACAGTGTTTTGACTATGCCTTGCTCATGAAGCAACCTCAACCTATGATCAAATTTAATCAAGGGAAGTTATTTAATTTATTATTTTATGCATATATGTTCCTATGTGAGGATCCTCAATCATTCATTCATCAAGATTGGAAGTTTGGACTTGGAAAGTTGACCAGTCAAGTCATCTGACTAAACTGAAGATCACTGAGACACAACTTTTAATGTGTTTGTCAAATGAATATGACCCCAAAAGAAACAAAGTTCTTACAAACCATGTGAACAACTTTAATTTTCATAAAAAATCCATTTGAAACTTGGAAGGTCATAATTCATTTCAAAACATTATAGGTCATTTTGATTGAAACCCTAATTTTGGGTCAACTTCCCAAGAACCTAACTTCCTGAATGTTTATGATTTTGAGGTGAGACCAATTTCATTGGAAATATTAAGATGTCTACTTCAAATGTTATGTTGGACAAAATTTCATAATCCTAAAATAAATACATGTGATAATACAAAACATTATAGGTCAGTGTGGACCTAAGTCATTGAATTTGAAAAATATCCAACTTCAAGTGCCCATAACTTTCTCATGAAAAATCCAAATGATGCAAAATTTAAGTCTAAATTGATCATATTCAAAATATATACAACTTTGATGTTATAGGTTTTTCTATTTGAGGCTTGCATCATTGAAACAGACGGGCTTGAAGAGGCTTGATTTTGGGAAAAATTTCAAAGGGGAACTTAGACATGTTTTGTACCCAAACTTTCACAGCCAGTTTTTATAAATTTCCAATTGCCAAATGAATTTTTTCCCAACATGACTTTTTTTCCTTATTTCAAGGGCTTTCCAACCATCACTCACATTAATTTTTTGGACTTTCCATGAGTATGTTTCGAAGAGCTTTATGTTTATGTTCATTTTTGCATTTCACTTTGTAACCTCATGTGCAAGCTTGTGCACGTCCAAATCACTTCCATTTTATCTCAGCATGGATTTTAATTCATTCTTGGGCCTTACATGCGCCTGTACAGGCCCATGCAAGGAGGATTCAAACTTCATGCACACGAGGGAAGCATTGCCTTGCATCACATTCCAGCTATAAATAAGAGTGCATTCTCATTCAAATGGCAACCAAGTGGAGATCTGAAATGCTGCTGAATTGAAATTCAAACCCTCACTAAAGGAATTTTCAGTTTTCATTCTCTTTTTCAAGCTTGAATTTCAACATCATTAGTTGATTTTCAAAGCTCAATTCTTTAACCTAGCATCACCATCACACTTCTAGAGCAAAAGTAGATCAAGAGCTTGAAGGATTCGTGTTGTTTGAAGCTTCATTTCAAAGGTAGAACCTCAAACTTTTTTGACTTAGATCCTGCCATAAAGTGTGAATTCCTTGGATTTATGCTGTTTTCTAAAGTCCTCTCACATGAGGCAGGCCAGTGGTGGTCTTAATTTTGTAAATGGTGCCACTTCAGTTCATGCACCATGATCTTCAAGCTCACGTGTCTCTCTAAATAGGAATTGTGAGGATGATTCATGGTTAAAGGGGTGATGTACATCACCTCAACTTCATTTTGATGTCCTCAGTTTTCATTTTCATTAAACTTTGTTTTCCTGCGCGTGGTGGCCGGATCTTGTTGGATCGCCGGAGAAGATGGTGGTTTCCACCACCATCCCCACGTGGTAGCTTCAGGGCCATTCGATCACGCTTCAACGTTTTAATCTTGGCCTTTCTTTATGTTGACTCATTTAAATCCAAGGTGTAACGCGTTTGACGAAGGCACATCGTGTATCCGCGCCCCTGAGCCCTTGATGCCATGCCACGTCAATTAATGAAGTATTCCTGTGGCTGCGCATTTTTGCTATTTTTCTTATCTTCTGTTAATTCCATTTAATTCCTTTTATTTTCAAAAAATCATAAATATTTTATTTGAAGTCACAAAAATATGAGACCAATGCCAAAAAAATTCTTGAAAAATCTAGTTTCATATTTTGATTTTTAATCATTTTTGTGACTTCATATAGTATTTTTTTGTGAATTATTTGGTTTTTAATAGTTTTAATTCATTTTAAAATACTTTTTGATATCTGAAAAATCTAAAAATATTTTCCTAACACATATGGATCATGATAAGCCAATGAAAAATAATCTCATCAATTTCTTAATTGATTTTGTGTTATTTTTCATTGTTTTTAATTATTTTAAAATAGTTTCTGATTTCAAAAAATGTTGAAAAAGTTTGTCAAAGTTTGTTTGACCATGTTAGATCTATGAGAATTTAATTGGATTTGTTGAAGTTGATTTGAAATAAATTTGATGTTTGACCATATTTTGTTTATTTTATTTTTGCATTTATTTTTTATTCAAAAATACCAAAAAAATATGTTTGACTTGTTGAATTGTAATCTTCATTTCTCTTATGTTTAGTATTGATTGATGATGACTTGCTTCACATTTGATCAATTGAGTTTGATGCTTTATTTCTCTTTCCATCCATTTCATCTTCATCCCATTTCTTTTCATTTTTGGCCAATGAGTTAATGTCTTATGGTTAGTCTTGACAAATGAGAGGTTTAACCTTCTTTGATCCAAACCAAACTCAACTTGATCCAAGATCAAGTGAGTTGTTTTGTGTCCAAGATAGGTTGCTTCTTGGTCAAGCAAAAAGCGTAAAGTCCATACAAGGCCTTTCTCTTTTCTTTTGACATGGCAAGTTTTTGGAGTTTGGCTTACTACTCATGATCTCTAACTTGTGTTTATTTGCCTATAGTTTTATTGACCGGTCTCAGATAGGTGTGACTACTATATTAGTCCACTTACGATTGCTTAACGTAGCACTACATTGTCTTATGACAAACTAACATAACCATACTAATTACTAACTTTAATTTGAGCATTTAATTTCTTGCCCTTCACTTTAATGCACTTTATTTCTTGCTCATTTATTCATATTGCTTTTCATTTTGATCACTTGAGCACATATTTTATGTTTATGCCATTTTTCCTTTGCTCATTTGAGCTCATTATTGTATATAAATATATTGTTGTCTTGTGTTTGTTTTGTCTTTGTTTGAGTGAACCTAATGCAAAAAGGAAAAAGGACTTAAAATTAGGACATACCTATGCTTAAAGGAGTACAAGAGCAACTAGGTCTCATGTCTTTAGAATGCTAAACTTGTTGAAGAGCAACTAGGCCTCATGCCTTTAGAATGCTAAATCTCAAAGTTGATCTTAAAGGACTTCCTTTCCAAAACTTATTCTTTGTCCATTCCTCTTATTGTGTTATGAACTTTTTGATGTTTGCTCTTGTGTGATAGGGATTCCATCTTGAGATAGCAAAAAGGACCATTGTCATGAATAGCCATGTTAAGATAGACAAGCCAAATGGAGATCCTAGGAGCTTGAATCTAAATTGTTTGATTGCTTGTGTGTTTGCTAAGTCCAAAGGAAAGGAGCATCTTGAATCATCTCTATGATTTCAAGAAAAGGAACTCCAAGTTCTCTCTTATCTTTGTTTGCTTTAGGACTAGCCTTTCTCTTCTTCTCCCCACTCTAACCCAAGCCAAAAATCTTTTATTTCCAACTTTGACATTGTTTCAAATTAGAAACCTAGGCCTTATGCCTTTGATTTTTTCAAACTCTTTTCATCAATACTCATTATGAATCAACTTTAATCCAACTTTGACTTCATTTTGTAAATAAATCTAACTTATAAATATAACTCACTTCAAGTTGTTTTTGTGGTTCCAATGACCACCTTATTAAAACCTTTTCAAAAACATTAGTCATAGGTTTGAGTTATCATAGTGGTTGATGTAAATCTCACCTCATCCTTAGTGATTGGACTATAAGTCTTCCATACAAACAACATAATTTGTAATGGTACGTAGGCAATGGGTTCATCCATTCAAACAACATAATTTGTAAATATAATCTATTCTCTTCTAATCCCTCCAATCTTTTGCACATATTTTCACAAATACCGACCTACAACACATGTTTACAAAAAGAGGTTTCCTTAGAGTACTAAGGATGTTTTGGATGCGTAAAACCTTCCCATTTCATAACCAACCCTCTTACCTAGATCTCTGACATTTTTATTAGTTTTTGATTTGATAAAATGTCTTACTTGGCTTTTGTTCCCTTTTTAGCCTTTCCTTTGGATAAATAAAAGTGCGGTGGTGACTCGAATTGTATGTTTACTTTCCTAGTGTGTTTAGCCTACTTTTTGCTTATATGTGTTGTATGTCTATATTTATTGGTGACATATTTTTGTGCAAATTTGGGATGACTGTATTGTTTGTAATGTATGAATTGTTTGATATATTAATTGCTTGTATGCTTGGTGGTTTCTTGTGTGATGAGTTCTATACCCGAACTCGAGTGCACTTATGATAGGAGAATGGCATAGTTTTGTTGACTTGTGTGGAGTTATTCCTTAGCAAGTTGACTTGCAAGCCCATTCACTTGGTGGAGGTTTTGTTGGGATCAATAATGTCACACAAGTAGTCGTGGTTAGGCATTACTCTTTCCAATATAAACCTTAGAAGCCAAGGACCTTAGATACCTAGCCCATCTTGGCCTATTTTAGGACGTAGTGTGAAGGTCGTTCAAGTGTAAGATTTGATACGATTGTTACGCGATACTACATTCATAAGAGTCTCTCTTGAGAATATTTTTGGAATACGAGTAGTCGTTTCATCCGATAATATCCGAAAGATGACATGATGACTATGGGAACCTTTTAAAATATGATTGTCAGGTTTAACCATAGTACACTCCCATTGGGTGTTTCTTAACCGAGACTCCATGCTCGTGACTTACAACAAACCCTTGATTCGCGGTTGATCCGTTCTCGTACACTCTCAATATCAATGGAACTTGGGTGTTGATAAGGTGTAAACCATAATCCACCAAAATGGATGATTGATATTGACGATGACTTGAGCCATCCCGTGACCTTTGCGTGGCGTGACTTGCTTGATCCTTGAGTGTGTTTGTTGCATCCATGCATTCATGCTTTCATATGCATCCATATCATCAACAATAAAAGATTTTCAAGGAACCTAAGAGGTCTATTTGCAAATTTTCAGACATGGATAAACAAAGAAGGAATACGAAGAAGTACAGTTTCAGACAACTCGACTAGAAAGAGTTAAGGAGTTTGACATCTTATGTATTAGAGCCTTTGGAGTTCCAAGCTCTCCATGGGAAGCTCCTGTCTATTCTTTCTACCAGAGTGGATGAAGGTGTTATGAGTGTGTTGGTGCAGTTCTACGATCCTTTGTATCGGTGCTTCACTTTTTTCAAATTTCCAACTTTTGCCTACACTCGAGGAGTATGCCTATCATGTGGGTATATCTATTCTTGATCAGTTGTCGTTCAATGGTTTGGAGAAGATTCCATCTTCTCTAGAGATTGCTGACATGCTTCATGTGGATGTGTCTGACATTAGTGCTAATATGACTATCAAAGGTGGAATTCAAGGTCTCCCATCTGATTTCCTCATTGCCAAAGCTACTTTATGTGGGAAGGCCATGAGTGAGGAAGCTTTTGAAGCCATATTTGTAGTACTCATTTATGGGCTAGTATTATTTCCCAACATCGACAATTTTGTGGATGTGAACGCTATTAGGATTTTCTCTTTTCTTAATCTCGTTGCGACTCTGTTGGGTGACACTTATTTCTTTTTGCATATGAGGAATGCAAAGGGTGGTGGTTCCATTGTGTGTTATCTGCCTCTGTTGTACAAGTGGTTTATTTCTCACTAGCCTCAAACGCTTGCCTTCAAGGAGAACAAGGGATGTCTACGGTGGTCTGCGAGACTTATGTATCTCACTAATGATGATATCTTTTAGTATAATGGTGTTTATGATGGTGTTCAGATTGTTGACTCTTGTGGTGAGTTCTCCAATGTGGCTCTTCTTGGTACATGTGGTGGAATTAACTACAACCTTGTTTTGGCTCGCCGTCAGCTTGGGTTCCCCTTAAAGGATAAACCCAACAATAATTTGTTGGAGGGCTTATTCTTTCAAGAGGGTAAAGATCCCCAGAACTTGAAGGATAGAATGGTCCGCGCCTGGCGCAAAGTTCATAGGAAAGGGACGAATGAGCTTGGTCCGAAGAATTGTATTGCTTTGGAACCTTACATCGCTTGGGTGAGGAAGAGAGCTCTTGAGTATCACATGACGTACGAGTATCCGAGACCTACCCCTATGGTTATGGTTGGGCCTTCAACCCTCCCTAACCAAGGAGTAGAGGAGTTGAGAGATGAAGACTGGTCGCGCGCATGGGTTCGTGAGCGTGAGGAACTTCTTCAGCAGCTCAAAGATAAGGATGCAGTGATAGAATTTCTAGAGCATCAGGTTATTGATGGGCCTGATGATGTGGTTACTTCTCTACTTCCTCATTCATCTAGATTTTGGAAGAGGAAGTATGATCAGCTCGCCAAGGAGAATGCCGATATGGAAGCAGCTTATGAGAGAGAGGTGAAGAGGCTTCGTGCATCTTATCTTCCGATCTCAAAATATTTGGACGATTGCTTTTAGGGCTCCATAGGATGTTCATTCTCTTTATCTCTTATATTGCATCTGGTTACCAAAACTGTACTACTTCATTGGTGTAAAAAGTTTCCAAATATTATTGCTATGAGTATTCCATATATGTCTTAAAAGTTGAATATTTTCAAATATTTGCAAATAGATCTCTATAAAATGCCTCTAATTTAAAAGAACAAATCATATGCACAAACATTGCATGCATCATATGCATAAGCAGGTTTTGTTTCGAGCTCTTGATCAGTGGTCTAACTCTTTTCACTTCATTTATTTTGAAGACAAGCTGACGCACTGGTATAATACCAGGGCCAATCATCCGAAGATAATGGAGCATATAGAGCAAGAAAACAGGGACTTAAAAGAGGAGATTGTTAGGTTGACTGCCATGATGGAGTCAGTTCTGGCTGCACAGAGCCAAGCTTCACCAACTCCTGCAACTGCTCCCGTGAGGAGTGTTATATCTGAGATAGCGACTTCAACTGTGCCTGCTGCAACAGCCCACTTCGCTCCGTCCATGCCATCCGAGTTCCCTTGGGGAATGCCTCCCAATTTAATGCCAGAGGGTTTTTCTCCTACTCTCGCTTCTTTGCCGGCATCTAGCCCGGTCCTGTCTGTGCCACCTCCCGTTGTGCACACCCTTCCCCATGTTGAAGCTACCATCTATCATTCCGAGCCATCTGAGGACCCGGACGTATATGAAAAGATGGATGAAATCAATGCTCAATTCCTTGAGTTGCGCAAGGAACTGAAGACTCTGAGGGGGAAGGACCTCTTTGGGAAAAGTGCTGTTGAGTTGTGCCTAGTGCCCAACGTCAAGATCCCTATTAAATTCAAAGTGCCTGACTTTGAGAAGTATAAGGGAAATACATGCCCGCTCAGCCATCATGTGATGTATGCTCGCAAGATATCAACACAAACTGATAACGACCAACTGTTGATCCACTACATGCAGGATAGCCTGACAGGTGCTGCACTCCGGTGGTATATGGGGTTGGAGAGTGCAAGCATCCGCACTTTCAACGACTTATGCGAGGCCTTCGTTAAGCAGTACAAATATAATATGGATATGGCTATGGACAGGGACCAAGTGAGGGCAATGTCCCAGAAGGATAAAGAGACTTTCAAGGAATACGGCCAGAGATGGCGAGAATTGGTAGCTCAGATAGTGCCACCCCTAGAAGAGAAGGAGATGACAAAGATCTTCTTGAAGACTTTGAGCTCTTTCTATTATGAAAGAATGATTGCTAGTGCTCCCTCAGACTTCACCGAAATGGTGAATATGGGGATGAGATTTGAAGAAGGGGTCTGTGAAGGACGGTTATCTCGAGATGATGGTTCCTCAGCAAAGAAGTATGGAGGCTTTGCTAGGAAGAAAGAAGGAGAGACTCATGTTGTATTCTCCCATATTAAAGTAAGGCCCTCTGTGAGGAGGAAGTATGTGCGTCCTGCTGTCAACCAACACAAGGTGGCTCATATAGCACCTTCTTTTAGAGAAGTTCATCAACAACACCATCAACAACATCGTCAACAACAACAGGCATACCAGCATCGAAACAATAATAACACCAGCAACTACGAGAGGAAGAGGGTAACTTTTGACCCTATTCCGATGACATATGCTGAGCTTTATCCTTCCTTAATAGATAGGAAGTTGATAAGTCAACGGGATCCTCCTGTTGTACCCACCAATCCTCCATGGTGGTATAAGCCAGAGCTTCATTGTGTATATCATTCCGGTGCTCCCAGACATGACGTGGAGAATTGTTACCCATTGAAGACCAAGGTGCAAGACCTTGTGAGAAGTGGGATATTGTTTTTTGAGGACGTAGGTCCGAATGTCAAGAAGAACCCATTGCCCGAGCATGGGAAAGCAGCTGTTAACATGGTCCAGGGATGTCCTGGCAAGTACAAATTCTTGTATATTAATGACATAACGCAATTTTTGGTTGAGATGCACAAGCTGGAAGATGGAAAGGAGGTGTTGTTGCCCTCAACTTCTGTGGTGAGCATTTCAGATGTTAGTGGAGTGACCCATAGTGGTCGTGTTTTCTTGGCTCAGCCGAAATCCCACGAAGACATTGTCAAAGAGGTTGTTGTTAATCCTGCCAGTCCCGTGGGGACTTCTTCTTCAAATAATTTTGTTCCTATTATGAAGGGTGTTGACCCTATTGTTGTGAAAACCAATAATACTCCTATCCTGGTTGGCCAGTCTGGCATGTTAAAAGAGGATGGTGATGAGATACTGAGGCTCATCAAAAGGAGTGAGTATAATGTTGTGGATCAGTTGCTACAAACTCCATCAAAGATATTTGTCTTATCTTTGTTGATGAATTCAGAGCCACACCGCGAAGCTTTGCAGAGGGTGTTGGACGTGGCATACGTGGACCACGATGTCACAATAGAGAAGTTTGATAGCATTATTGCAAATATAACCGCTTGCAAAAATTTGAGTTTTTGTGATGCTGATCTTCTCGAGGAAGGAAAAGACCATAATTTGGCTTTACACATATCAATGAATTGTAAATATGATGCCTTGTCCAATGTGTTGGTGGACACAGGATCATCCCTCAATGTGTTGCCAAAATGAATTGTAAAGGTGTTTTCAGATCACCTTTCCGGTCATGGATATTCATCCATCTTACAGTTGTTTGCTTGGTAGACCATTGATTCCCGAGGCAGGCGCTGTGACATCCACTCTACACCAAAAGTTGAAGTTCGTGAAGAACAAGAAGTTGGTGGTGGTAGGGGGAGAGAAGGCTCTCTTGGTCAGTCATTTATCTTCCTTCTCCTACATTGATGATGAGGATGAGGTTGGGACTCCGTTCCAAGCCTTACCTATTGTTGAGCCTTCTAGTAAAGGACTTTCTTCATTTGTCTCCTATAATGATGTGAAGTTGGCCATTGAGCATGGTGTAACTACTGGTTTGGGGAAAATGATTAAGTTGGAAGATAACAAGTCCCGAGCTGGCATAGGGTATTCTTCTGGTGTTTCCAATGATCGTGGGTTGTTCCAGAGTGGAGGTTTTATCCACACCGTTGAAGATCAGGAACCTGCTGCCATTGTTGAAGATGATGAACAGGAAGACCTTGGCGACTTTGTCATACCTGGAGGGATCTGCACTAATTAGGTCGTTGTTGATGTTCCAACAGTTATCCACAAGTTAACTTAATGGTTTGGTGGACACATATCAATGAATTGTAAAGGTGTTTTCAGATCACCTTTCCGGTCATGGATATTCATCCATCTTACAGTTGTTTGCTTGGTAGACCATGGATTCCCGAGGCAGGCGCTGTGACATCCACTCTACACCAAAAGTTGAAGTTCGTGAAGAACAAGAAGTTGGTGGTGGTAGGGGGAGAGAAGGCTCTCTTGGTTAGTCATTTATCTTCCTTCTCCTATATTGATGATGAGGATGAGGTTGGGACTCCGTTCCAAGCCTTACCTATTGTTGAGCCTTCTAGTAAAGGACTTTCTTCATTTGTCTCCTATAATGATGTGAAGTTGGCCATTGAGCATGGTGTAACTACTGGTTTGGGGAAAATGATTAAGTTGGAAGATAACAAGTCCCGAGCTGGCATAGGGTATTCTTCTGGTGTTTCCAATGATCGTGGGTTGTTCCAGAGTGGAGGTTTTATCCACACCGTTGAAGATCAGGAACCTGCTGCCATTGTTGAAGATGATGAAGAGGAAGACCTTGGCAACTTTGTCATACCTGGAGGGATCTGCACTAATTAGGTCGTTGTTGATGTTCCAACAGTTATCCACAAGTTAACTTAATGTGTTCATTTTGTTTGAAAACCCTTCTCCTATGCCAAAAGGAGAAGTGAAGACATTGTTGGCATAATTGGATTAATACAATGATATTCATTCAATAATCGCATGTTAAATGTTTGTTTTTCTCAAATTATTTTTCCTTTTCGCTTTTTTTGCATGAAATTGGTGATCACCATAAAACCATAAAAAGAAAATAAAATCAATCTTTTCATATACATAATGATTTGCCTTGGTTGAAATCTGAAATCTCTTTTATACTCAAAATCATTATGCAGGTTAATCAAACCCATTGAATATAATGATCCAACACCATCTCCCAACTTTGAGTTCCCTGTATTTGAGGCAGAAGAAGATGATGTTGAAGAGATTCCTGATGAGATTACCCGTCTTCTTGAGCACGAGGAGAAGATCATTCAGCCACATCTTGAGAATCAGGAAACAGTCAACTTGGGGTCTGAAGGCTGCGTTCGTGAAGTAAAGGTTGGGGAACTCCTCGAAGAATCTATTAAAAAGGGGTTGATTGAGTTTCTAAAAGAACATGTCGACGTCTTTGCCTGGTCATATGAAGACATGCATGGTCTAGATACTGATATTGTGCAACATTTCTTACCATTGAAGCCTGAGCGTGTACCTGTGAAGCAAAAGCTTTGAAGAACTCATCCCGATATGGCAGTGAAGATTAAAGAAGAAGTTCAGAAGCAAATTGATGTAGGGTTTCTGGTGACTTCTACATATTCTCAATGGGTGGCCAATATTGTGCATGTGCCTAAGAAAGATGGAAAAGTCCGAATGTGGGTGGATTACCGTAACTTGAATAAAGCTAGTCCGAAAGATGATTTTCCTCTACCACACATTGATATGTTGGTAGATAATACGACTAAATTCAATGTCTTTTCATTTATGGACGAAATTTCTGGTTATAATCAGATTAAATTGGCAGTTGAGGATATGGAGAAGATAACATTCATCACACCTTGGGGAACATTCTGTTATCGAGCGATGCCCTTCGGTTTGAAGAATGTCGGAGCTACGTATCAACGTGCTATGAATACCTTGTTTCATGATATGATGCACAAGGAGATTGAGGTCTATGTCGATGATATGATTGCAAAGTCGAAAACGGAAGTTGAACATGTAGAGCACTTGTTGAAGCTTTTCCAGCGTTTGATGAAGTACAAGCTCCGCCTGAATCCGAAC
Source organism: Lathyrus oleraceus (assembly GCF_024323335.1). Lineage (NCBI taxonomy): Eukaryota > Viridiplantae > Streptophyta > Magnoliopsida > Fabales > Fabaceae > Lathyrus > Lathyrus oleraceus. The sequence goes on along the minus strand of NC_066580.1, from coordinate 393,801,386 downwards.
AAGTGTACATTTGGAATCCGTTCCGGCAAGTTATTGGGCTTTATTGTCAGCGAGAGAGGTATTGAAGTTGATCCTGCCAAGGTCAAAGCAATACAAGAGATGCATGTGCCCATAACTGAGAAGTAAGTCCGAGATTTTGTTGGCCGCTTGAATTACATTTCGAGATTTATATCCCACATGACTGCCACATGTACGCCTATATTCAAGCTCCTCTGGAAAGATCAGCGTCATGATTGGACTGAGGATTGCCTTAAAGCTTTTGATAGTATCAAAGAGTATTTGTCCAAGCCTCCAATTCTGTCTTCGCCTGTTGAAGGGAGACCGTTGATTATGTACTTGACAGTGTATTGGGTCAACAAGATGAATCAGGAAAGAAAGAGTATGCCATATACTACTTGAGTAAGAAGTTTACCGATTGTGAGTCTCGGTACTCAATGCTTGAGAAGACATGTTGTGCTTTGGCTTGGGTTGCTAAGCGCTTACGCCAATATATGTTGAATCACACGACTTGGTTGATATCCAAAATGGAGCCAATCAAGTATATCTTTGAGAAGCTGCTTTAACTGGGAGGATTTCCCGTTGGAAGATGTTGTTATCTGAGCATGATATTGAGTATCGAGCTCAGAAATCTATTAAAGGTAGTATCTTGGCTGACCATTTGGCACATCAACCAATTGAAGATTATCAATCTGGGAAGTACGACTTCCCTGAAGGGGAGATTCTGTATTTGAAAATGAAATATTGTGATGAGCCGACGCTCGATGAAGGACCAAAGCCTGGCTCCCGATGGAGTATGGTGTTCGATGGTGTTGTTAATCAATATGGAAATGGTATTGGGGCAGTGATTATTACTCCTCTAGGCACACATTTTCCTTTTACAGCGAGGCTAACTTTCAAATGCACGAATAATATGGAGGAATATGAGGCTTGTATTATGGGTTTAGAGGAATGTATTGATCTTAGGATCAAACATCTTGATGTTTATGGTGATTCGACCCTTGTTGTTAATCGGATTAAGGGTGAATGGGAGACGAATCAGCCTGGCCTCATCCCATACAGAGATTATGCGAGGAGGATTTCAACTTTCTTTACTAAGGTTGACTTCCATCATATTCCTCGAGATGAGAATCGGATGGCGGATGCTCTTTCTACGCTTTCTTCAATGATTGTGGTGAAGTATTGGAATGAAGTCCTGAATATCACTGTGATGCGCTTGGATAGACCAGCTCATGTGTTTGCAGTTGAAGAAGTGAAAGATGATAAGCCATGGTACTATGATATCAAGTGTTTTCTTCAGAGTCAGACTTACCCGCCTGGGGCATCTGTTAAAGATAAGAAGACTTTGAGGAGGTTATCTGGCAGTTTCTACCTTCATGGTGATGTGCTTTATAAGAGGAATTTTGACATGGTTCTGCTAAGATGCAAGGAAAGACACGAAGCAGACTTGTTAATGACTGAAGTCCATGAGGGTTCATTTGGTACTCATTCCAAGGGACATGCTATGGCAAAGAAGATGTTGAGAGCAGGCTACTATTGACTGACAATGGAGTCTGATTGCTGCAAGTATGTGAAGAAATGCCACAAGTGTCAGATTTATGCGGACAAGATTCATATTCCCCCGACACTTCTGAATGTTATTTCCTCACCATGGCCTTTCTCCATGTGGGGAATTGACATGATTGGCCTGATAGAGCCGAAGGCGTCAAACGGTCACCATTTTATTCTCGTAGCTATTGATTACGTCACCAAATGGGTTGAAGCGGCATCGTATGCGAATGTGACCAGGCAGGTGGTTGTGAAGTTTATCAAGAATCAACTCATATGCCGATATGGTGTGCCAGACAAGACCATTATTGATAATGGATCTAACTTGAACAACTAGATGATGAAAGAGATGTGTAGCGAGTTCAAGATTGCACATCATAATTCTTCTCCCTATAGACCCAAGATGAATGGGGTTGTTGAAGCTTCTAACAAGAACATCAAGAAAATTATTCAGAAGATGGTTGTTACGTACAAAGATTGGCATGAGATGCTGCCATTTTCTTTGTATGGTTATTATACATCAGTTAGTACTTCAATAGGGGAAACCCCTTTTCTCTTGTATATGGCATGGAGGTGATGCTCCCCGTAGAGGTTGAGATCCCATCAATGAGAGTTCTGATGGAAGCCAAGTTGACGGAGGTTGAATGGGTTCAGAGTCGTTACGACCAGTTGAACTGGATTGAAGAGAATAGATTAAATACCATGTGTCATGGTCAGTTGTATCAGCAAAGGATGAAGAAAGCCTTTGATAAGAAGGTCAAGCCTCGTGTGTTCTGAGAAGGCGACCTCGTGCTCAAGAAAGTCTTGTCTTTCGCGCCCGATTCCAGGGGCGAGTGGACTCCAACCCATGAAGGTCCATACGTTGTTAAGAGAGCCTTTTCAGGCGGTGCTTTGTTGCTTACGACTATGGATGGGGAGGATTTCACTCGTCCTGTGAATTCAGATGCAGTCAAGAAATACTTCGCCTAAAATAAAAACAGAATAGCTCGCTATGTTGAAAACCCAAAAGGGCGACTTATGCAAAAATGAGCGTCTCGGTGGATTGAAAACCCGAAAGAGCGATCCAGGCAAAAATTAGAGACATGAAAAAAATGATGAATATATACATCTCGCTAGATTGAGCACCTCACCCTTGGGCAATCTAGGCAAAAACTAGGGATTTGGCAAGTAACTGCATCCTGACAAGATTTTGCTCTATAGCAGTCATCTGTCAAAGATTCTCGCTCAGTCATCATCAACTGAAGCTTCAAATACAGTGGATTCAGAGTTGGTGGAGAAACGTTCATTATGTTCAATGTAGCCCTTTTCCAATACATATCACCAATTTCAAATTTGTAAAGATCCATGGAGTCTCGCCATTTGTGGACTACCATTTTATTAAATAAATTTGGGCTTTTATCCAATTCTTGGCACTCTTATTTGTTTCTGTTTAATAAATGTTTACATGTTTTAATTGATAAATATCATTGTTTTAAACAAATAAAGTTTTATAAACTGTTTTTAAACAAAATGAACATTCACAATGACTGAAAGGATAGTCGAAACGTCTTCAGTGCTCTCCCAAGGATAGTACGATTTCCAAAAGGTAAGACATTTGTTCATATTCTGGCATGTTTATGTCCTCTTCATCAGCTTTCAGGTTGTCTCCTCAGCAGGAAGTGGTTTAGAGCAGTTAGTGGAAGATATGTTTCCCTTCTATTCCCATCATGTTTCCTTTGAGGGTTTCTTACAGTTTATCGCCTGCAGGGTTGCCTTGCCCGAGTTTGATAAGTTGTATCCCCTCCGTGGTTGAATATTTCTTCTAATTGAGAGATGTTGAAGAAAATGTGTTGCTTCCTTCCTCAGTGGAGCAAATTGTTCTGTCTCCCCTTAGCAGAGATGTCTCTCTAGCAGTTAGAAGGGAATATTTTGATTGATGAGTATCTGTCCGGCGTTGAGCCCCACGGATTTGTATATCTTGCCTTGATAAGTTCCCTAGTAGAGTTTCTTTTACGGCGGATCTTATCGATCTTCAGCCACTTGTTCCCGAGAATGGACGATGAAATCCCCGACAGTCGGAAGTTGTGACATTGCATGTCCCTAGCGGTGGTCGATGTCTTCCGGTTTTTGATGCATCCTCACTAGAACTGAATTCTCCTGTAGGCTTTGCCTTTCTTATTGAGATGTTGCACCAGATGTCCGTCCATTGATTCTCGGACCTGTTTGTGTTAAATATGTCTATTTGTCAGCATTAATCATACACAAATCATGCATATACATGCATAATTATAACATTCAGATATTCATGTTGCATTATTTACCATATATCTTCGCTTGTTATCTCCTTCTGTTGGTGAAATATTCTTCCCCAAGAAGATGTTTACGTCTGATCTCTTCATTAGAGCCAACCCCTTAGGTAGAAAGTATCTATCTTTCCTTCTTTATTCCCCACTGAGTTATGTCCTCGTGGATGATTATTGTTTTAGTTTCCTTCCCAGTTGTGTATCGGGATGGGATTACTCCCCTGAGTTATATCCTCATTGGGTTGAGTCTTGTTTAATTGTGTCTTTCTAGTTTGTTCCTAGATTGACCCCTTTCTTGTTATCCCCTATGGTTCAGTTGTTCAATTGCTCAGTAACTAGTAATTGTTCATCTTTTTTTCCCCCTGTGGATCTTGTGGCCTTCTACCCACTAATCGGTAGTTGTAAGTCCTATTTCTGTGGTTTTCTACCCAGTAGCTGGTAGATATAACTCCCTCTTTGTTGGTTATCTTTACCCAGTAGTCATAGCTCGTTGATACGTGACTGCGGCGTTCTTCAAACCGAAGGGCATCACTCGATAACAGAATGTTCCCCAAGGTGTGATGAATGTTGTCTTCTCCATATCATCGGGTGCCATTTTAACCTGGTTATATCCGGAGAATCCGTCCATGAATGAGAAGAAATTGAATTTAGCTGTATTGTCTACCAACATATCAATGTGTGGTAGAGGAAAATCATCTTTCGGACTAGCTTTATTCAAGTCTCTACAGTCCACACACATTCGGAATTTTCCATCTTTCTTAGGCACAGGCACAATATTGGCCACCCATTGAGGATATGTATAAGTCACCAGAAACCCCACATCAATTTGCTTCTGAACTTCTTTTTTAATCTTCACTGTCGTATCAGGATGAGTTCTTCTGAGTTTCTGCTTCACAGGCACACACTCAGGCTTCAAAGGCAGGAAATGTTGCACGATATCACTATCCAGACCAGGCATGTCTTCATATGACCAAGCAAAGACGTCGGCATATTCTCGTAGCAACTCAACCAACCCCTTCTTCACAGACTCCTCCAGGAGTGCCCCAATCTTCACCTCGCGAACACAATCTTCAAACCCCAAGTTGACTGTTCCCAAATTCTCATGATGCGGCTGAATGATCTTCTCTTCGTGCTCAAGTAGACGGGTAATCTCATCAGGAATTTCTTCAACATCATCTTCTTCTGCCTAAAATACAGGGAACTCAAAGTTGGGAGATGGTGTCGGATCATTATGTTCAATGGGTTTGATCAATCTGCATAATGATTTTGGATATAAAATTGATTTTACAATTCAAAGAAGACAAATCATTATGCAGATGAAAAGATTGATTTTATTCTCTTTTTAGGGTTTTATGTGATCACCAATTTCATGTAAAAAGCAAAAAGTGAAAATAATTTGGAAAAACAAACATTTAACATGTAGTTATTGAATGAATATCATTGTATTAATGTGCCAATAATGTCATCACTTCTCCTTTTGGCATGGGAGAAGGGTTTTCAAACAAAAGTGAACACATTACATGGACTTATGGACAACTGTTGGAACATCAACAGTGACCCAATTATTGCAGACTCCTCCAGGGATGACAAAGTTGCCAGAATCCTCCTTTGCATCATCTTCTACTATAGCAGCAGCCTCCTGGTCTTCGACCGTGTGGATGAAACCACCACTCTGAAACAAGCCATGCTCATTGAAAGTGCCTGAGAGTACCATATGCCAGCCCGGGATTTATTGTCTTCCAGCTTAATCATTTGTCCTAAACCAGTAGTTGCGCCATGCTCAATGGCCAACCTCGCATCATTGTAGGACGCAAATGAAGAAGTTCCTTTCCTTAAAGGCTCAGCAATAGATAAGGCTTGGAACGGAGTTCCAACCTCATCCTCAGCGTCTATGTAAGAAAAGGAAGACAAATGGCTTACCAAGAGAGCCCTCTCTCCCCCTACCACCACCAACTTCTTGTTCTTGACGAACTTCAACTTTTGGTGTAGGGTGGATGTCACGGGGCCTGCCTCGTGAATCCATGGTTTGCCAAGCAAGCAACTATATGATGGGTGGATATCCATGACCTAGAAAGTGATCTAGAAATCACTAGGTCCAATCTTGATTGGGAGCTCAACCTCACCAATCACAGTTTTCCTGGATCCATCAAAAGCTTTGACTACCACTCCACTCTGCCTCATGGGAGGTCCCTCGTAAGAAAGTTTGGCCATAGTGGATTTTGCCAACACATTTAGTGACGATCTTGTGTCTACCAGCACATTAGACAGGGCATCATCCTTGAAATTCATTGAAATTTGTAGAGCCAAATTGTGGTCCTTTCCCTCCTCGGGAAGATCAACATCGCAAAAGCTCAAATTGTTACAAGGAGTAATGTTTGCAATAGTGCTATCAAACTGTTCTATTTTGACATCGTGATCCACGTATGCCACGTCCAACACCCTCTACAAAGCTTCACAGTATGGCTTGGAGTTCATCAGCAAAGACAATACAGATATCTTTGATGGAGTTTGAAGCAGCTGATCTACAACATTATATTCGCTCCTCTTGATGAGCCTCATCATCTCATCACATTCGTCTCTCAATATGCCATTCTGGCCAACAGGGATAGGAGCTTTAGAAACAACGACATGTCTATCAACAACAAGTGCCGGATTCGGAGAAGAAGAAGAAGTCCCCACAGGACTGGCAGAATTATCAACAACATCGGCTCTTCTTCTCATTACGTCTTCATAGGGTTTCGGCGCCGCCGAAAAAACACGACCACTGTGGGTCACACCACTGACGTCTGATATACTTTTAACAGAAGTGGAGGGAAAATGCACCTCCTTCCCATCTTCTAACGCCATTGCGTTATATCTGTATGGAACAGCTCTGTCTCAAGAATATGGAACCGGGCCCACTGGCTTGATTACAAGATTAGGGGAAGCCTTCTTCTTGCTGCCATCATATATGACAACAACAGGTTCGGGTATTCTGAATACAGGTGATATAACATTAACATCATCCTCATCATGATTCTGAAGTATCTCGATCACACCCTCATCCAGCATCTCTTGGATGTCCTTCCTGACCTGGCGACATCCTCTCTCATTGACAGTGCACACACGGAATCTGTCATGGTCATGCTCATAATGATTGTATCCATATAACAGTTTGTGCATCTCGACCAATGATTGTCTGATATGGCTGATATACTGGACTTTGTACTTGCTAGGGTAACCCTGAACCATATTAACTGCAGATTTCTCATGCTCGGGCAATGCGTTCTTCTTTACATTAGGACCTACGTCCTCGAAAAACAATATCCCGTTTCTAACAAGGTCCTCCACCTTGGTCTTCAAAGGATAGCAGTTCTCCACATCGTGGCCGGGAGCACCGGAATAATAAACATAGTGAAGCTCGGGCTTGTACCACCATTGAGGGTTGGTCGGTACAGCAGGTGGGTCACGTGGAGTGATCAGTTTCCTTTCAATCAATGAAGGATATAGCTCAGCGTAGGTCATTGGAATTGGATCAAAAGTGACCCTCTTCCTATCATAGCTAGTGCTGGTATTGTTGTTGTTTCGAGGTTGGTAGGCCTACTATTGTGGACGATGCTGCTGCTGTTGATATTGTTGATGTTGCTATTGCTGGTGCTGATAATGTTGATTTTCCCTGAAAGCAGGTGCTATATGAGCCACCTGGTGCTGGTTACAGGAAGGGCGCACAGTCTTCCTCTTCACAGAGGGTCTTCTTTGTTTAATATGGGAAGACACGACATGTGCCTCTCCCTCTTTCTTCTTGGTAAACGCCCCATAAAGTTTTGCAGAAGAGCCTTCTTCTCTGGTCAGGCGTCCTTCCCTGACTCCTTCTTCTACTCGCATCCCCATGTTCACCATCTCGGTGAAGTCCGAGGGGGCGCTTGCAATCATCCGCTAGTAGTAGAAAGAGCTTAAAGTCTTTAAGAAGATCTTCGTCATTTCTTTCTCTTCGAGCGGGGGAACAATCTGTGCAGCTAATTCACGCCATCTCTGGGCGTACTCCTTTAACGTTTCCTTCTCCTTCTGGGATATAGCCCTCAGTTGGTCCCTATCAGGAGCAGATGTTCGCACTATCCACACCCATATACCATCTCAATGCGGAACCAGACAGGCTATCCTGGAAATAGTGGATGAGGAGTTGATCGTTGTCAGTCTGAGTTGACATCTTGCGTGCATACATCACAAGATGGCTGAGAGGGCAAGTGTTCCCCTTGTACTTTTCAAAGTCAGGTACTTTGAACTTGATGGGTATCTTGACATTTGGCACGAGGCACAACCCAACAACAAATTTACCGAAGAGCTCTTTCCCTCTTAGAGTTTTTAGTTCCTTGCGCAACTCAAGGAATGGATCATTCAGAGCATCCATTTTCTCGTAGACATCTGGGCCATCAGACTGCTCAGAGTGATAAATGGTGTCATCAACTCTCGGTAAAGTGTGCACAACCGGAGGTGACACAGCAATGACGGGGCTAGATGACGATAGAGGAGCAAAAGTAGGGGCGGGACCCTCTGGCACAAAATTCGCGGGCATCCCCTAGGGAAACCTGGATGGCATAGCAGGCGGAGCGAAATGAGCACTGGCAGCGGGCATGGTAGAGGAAGCTACCTCTGAGATGACCGTCCTCTGGGGAGGAGTTGAAGACGTTGGAGAAGACTGACTTTGGGCGGGCAGGAATGACTCCATCAGGGCAGTCAACCTATCCACTTCCTCCTTATGTTCTTTGTTCTCTTGCTCAAGGTGATCCATTAGCTTTAAAGAATTGGCGTTGGTGTTGTATCGGTGCGTCAGCTTGTCTTCAAAATAAATGAAGAACACAGAGTTAGACCACTGATCAAGAAGCCCTGAATAAAACCTACTTATGCACATGATGCATGCAATGCTTGTGCATATGATTTTATTTTTATTAGAGGAAGTTTTAGAGATCTATTTGCAAACATTAGAAAATATTAATCTTTTAGACGTATAATGAAATAATCATATCAATAATATTTGGGAAAATTTTTCCACCAAAGAAGTATCGTCTTGGTAACCAAATACAATACAAGAGAGAAGGAAAGTGAACATCCTATGGAACCCTAGAAACAATCATCCAAAGCTCTCGAGACCGGAAGATAAGCTGCACGAAGCCTCTTCACCTCTCTCTCATAGGCTGCCTCCATATCTGCCTTCTCCTTGGAGAGTCGATCATACTTCCTCTTCCAAAACCTGGATGACTGAGGAAGAAGAGAAGTAACCACATCATTAGGCTCGTCGATAACCTGATGCTCTAGAAAATCTATCAAAGCATCATTATCTCTGAGTTGTTGAAGTAGCTCCTGTCGCTCATGGACCCAAGCACGCGAACGGTCTTCATCTCTCAACTCCTCTACTCCTTAGTTAGGGAGGGTTGATGGACCAACCATAACCATAGGTGTAGGTCTCGGATATTCATAGGGCATGCGGTACTCAGAAGCTCACTTCCTCACCCACGAGGTGTAGGGTTCCAAAGCAATATAATTCTTCGGACCAAGCTCTTTCCTTCCCTTCCTATGAACCTTGTGCCAACCGTGGACCATCCTGCCCTTCAAATTTTTGGGATCTTTACCCTCTTGAAAGAACACACCTTCTAACAAAATGTTATTAGGTTTACCCTTTAAGGGGAACCCAAGCTAACGGCGTGTCAAAATAGGGTTGTAGTTAATCCCACCACATGTACCAAGAAGAGGTACATTGGAGAATTCACCACAAGAATCAATAATCTAGACACCACCATATACACGGTTATACCTAAAGATATCATCATTAGTGAGAGACATAAGTCTCGTAGACCACCGTAGACATCCTTTGTTTTCCTTAAAGGCGAGCGTCTGAGGCAAGTGTGAAATAAACCACTTGTACAACAAAGGCAAACAGCACACAATGGTACCACCACCCTTTGCATTCCTCATATGCAAAGAGAAATAAGTGTCACCCAACAGAGTAGGAACGAGATTAAGAGTAGAGAAAATCCTAATAGCGTTCACATCCACGAAATTGTCGATGTTGGGGAATAACACTAGCCCATAAATGAGAAGTACAAATATGGCCTCAAAGGCATCCTCACTCATGGCCTTCCCAAACAAAGTAGCTTGAGCAATGAGGAAATCAGATGGGAAACCTTGAATTCCACCTTTAGTAGTCATATGAGCACCAACATCAGATTCATCTATATGCAATAGATCAGCAATCTCTTGGGAAGAAGGAACTCTCTCCAAGCCACTGAATGGCAACTGATCTAGGATAGGTATACCCACAAGATTGGCATACTCTTCAAGCGTAGGCAAAAGCTGGAAATCCAGAAAAGTGAAGCAACGATACAGAGGATCATAGAACTGCACCAACACACTCAGCATACCTTCATCCACCTAAGTAGCAAGAATAGACAGAAGCTTCCCATGGCGAGCCTTGAACTCCAAGGGATCTAATACGTAGGATGTCAAACTCCTTAACTCTTTCAAGTTGGGTTGTCTGAAACTGTACTTCTTTGTATTCTTTCTTTGCTTATCCATGTCTGAAAATTTGCAAATAGACCTATTAAGTTCCTTGAAATTTTCTTATTGTTGATGATATGGATGTGTATGAATGCATGAATGCATGGATGCAACAATCACACTCAAGGATCAAGCAAGTCACACCATACAAAGGTCGCGGGATGGATCAAATCATCCTTAATATCAATCATTCATTTTGGTGGATTATGGTTTACACCTTATAAACACCCAAGTCCCATTGATATTAAGGATATACGAGAGCGGATCAACCGCGAATCAAGGGTTTGTTGCAAGTCACGAGCATGGGGTCTCGGTTAAGAACCATCCAAAGGGAGTGTACTATAGTTAAACCTGACAATCATGTTCTAAAAGAGGTTCCCATAGTCATCATCCCATCTTTCGGATATTAACGGATAAACGACTACTCGTATTCCAAAAATCTTCTCAAGAGAGACTCTTATGAATGTAGTATCGCGTAACAATCATATCAAATCTTACACTTGAACGACCTTCACACTACATCCTAAAATAGGCCAAGATGGGCTAGGTAATCTAAGGTCCTTGGCGTCTAAGGTTTATATTGGAAAGTGTAATGCCTAACCACGACTACTCGTGTGACATTATTGATCCCAACATAACCTCCACCAAGTGAATGGACTTGCAAGTCAACTTGCTAAGGAATAACTTCACACAAGTGAACAAGACTATGCCATTCTCTTATCGTAAGTTCACTCGAGTTCGGGTATAGAACTTATCTCAGAAGAGACCACCAAGCACACAAGCAATTGAATATATCAAGCAATTCATACATTACAATCAATACAGTCATCCCAAATTTGCACAAAAATATGTCACAAATAAATAAATATACAATACAACAAAGGCAAAAAGTAGGCTAAACCCACTAGGGCAGTAAGTTCCCCAGCAGAGTCGCCATTTTTTTGTAGCGGGGAATTCGTTATCTTTAGATTTATTGACTAAATCAAAAGTAAATCATACAATTCGAGTTTCCACCGCACTTCTATTTATCCAAAGGAAAGGTAAGAAAGCGAACAAAAACTGAGAAGTTTTATCAAATCAAAAACTAATAAAAATGTCAAGATCTGGGTAAGGGGGTTGGTTATGCAATGTGAAGGTTTTAAGCACCCAAAACATCCTTAGTACTCTAAGGGAGCCCTTTTTACAAAGTTGTATGGTAGGTTTTTATTTGTGGAAATATTCGTGCAAACATGATTGGGGAGATGAGAAAAGAATATATAAATTATTTACAATTTTGTTGTTTGAATGGATAAACCCATTGCCTACGTACCATCACAAAGGTAGGATCAAAACCTTGTAGTTCGGGGTAAAAAATCTCAAAATAAGTTGGTGAATTGGTCTGACAAAAGCCTTAAGGTCCTTTGTTATCAAAGGGAGGAAACTCAACCTAAACCAACGATCCACCATGTGAGGAGAGCTTCAACATACTAGTGAGGGATCCACCCTATAATAAGTATGGAAGACTTATAGTCCAATCACTAAGGATACAAGTGAGGTTTATATCAACCACTATGATAACTCAAACCTAATAGCTATTGTTTATGAAAAGCTTTGGCAAAGGTGGCCATTGGAACCACAAAATAATTTGAAGTGAGTTGGATTTATAAATTAGAAGTATTCAGAAAAGGAAGTCAAAGTTGACTTAAGATTCAATTCAAAATAAGTATTAAGAAAAGAATTTGAAAAGATCAAAGGCATAGTGCCTAGGTTTCTAATTTTTGAAAACAATGTCAATGTTTGCACAAAATAAGTTTGGCTTGGGTAAGAGTGGAGAGAAGAATAGAAGGGCTAGGTCCTAAACATGCAAAGATGAGAGAAGAGAAATAAAACCCTTGGAGTTCCTTTCTTGAGATCATAAGGATGATTCAAGAGCTCCTTTCCTTTGGACTTAGCAAGCAATAAGCAATTAACTCAAGCAATCAAGCAAATATTCAATCAAGCTCCTAGGATCCACCAATTGGCTTTATCTTTCTCTTAACTTGGATGCTCATGACAATGGTCCTTCTAATTAGCTCAAGTTTGGGATCCCTATCACACAAGAACAAACAAATCAAAAAGTTCCGCAATGTAATAATAGAAATGGACAAAGAGAGAGTTTAGATTAGGGGTCCTTTCAAATCATCTTCAAGATGTAAGCATTCTAAAGGCATGAGGCCTAGTTGCTCTTCAACCAATTTAGCATTCTAAAGGCATGAGGCCTAGTTGCTATTGAAACTCCATTAAGCATAGGTAAGGTCCTAATTCTAAGTCCTTTCTCCTTTTTGCATTGGGTCACACAAACAAAAACAAAACAAGCACAAGGCAATAGTATATACACAATAATGTACTCAAGTGAGCAAAAGGCAAATGACATAAACATAAACATGAGCTCAAATGAGCAAAGGGAAAAGACAGTATGAATAAATGGGCAAGAAATTAAATTGCATTAAAGTAAATTGCAAGAATTAAATGCTTGAAGTAAAAGTTAGTCATTAGTAGTTAGTGTTACTGTGTCATAAGGCAATTTAGCGCTATGTTAAGCAATCGTAAGTGGACTAATGCAGTAGTCACACCTATCTGAGGACGGTCAATAAAACTATAGGAAAATAAACACAAGTTAGAGATCATGACTAGTAAGCCAAGCTCCTATAACTTGCCATGCCAAAAGAAAAGAAGAATGAACTTGTATGGATTTCAGGTTCTTTTGCTTGACCAAGAAGATACCTATCTTGGACACAAAGCAATTCACTTGATCTTTGATTATGATAAATTTGATTTGGATCAAAGAAGGTTAAGCCTCTCATGTGTCAAGGATAACCACAAATCATTAACTCATTGGTCAAAAGAAAAAGAAGAAGATGAAGATGGAAATGGAATGTACAAATATGAAAATCAAATAACATAACCAAAACACATTGATCAAACATGAATGGGATCAACATCAATCAATGGTAAACAGAAGTGGAATGAAGCTTAAAGGTCAAGAAAGGTCAAACATATTTTTGGAATTAAAATAATACATAAAATAAAATGAACAAATAAAGGTCAAACTTCAAATCCCAATCAAATCAACTTGGATAAGTCTAATTGGATCATCATAAGTCTAACATGGTCAAACAAGGTTTGACAAATTTTCTCACCATTTTTTGAAAATAGAAACTAATTATAAACAATTAAAAATGAAGAAAAATAACATAATTGGACTAAAATCTCAAATAAATCTCAAATCAATTAAGAAGTTGATGAGAATATTTTTCATAGATTCATCATCATCCAAAGATCTTAAGAAAATATTTTTGGCATTTTTGAATATCAAATGGTATTTTAAATGAATTAAAAACAATCAGAAATGAAATAATTGACAAAAAATATTAAATGGAATCACAAAAATAATTAAAAATCATTTTATGAAACTAGAATTTAAGAGAAAAATTTTGCAATTGGTCCCATATTTTTGTGATTCCAAATAAAAAAGTTATGAATTTTTTAAGATAAATGGATTAAAAGAAATTAAAATAGAAATTAAGAAATTAGAAAAAACCACAAGCGTCTGATCAGAGCTCATTAATTGACGTGGCTGATCAGAAGGCTAGGAAGCACGCTCTCATTGTGTTCCTTGGTCAACATCACCAATCATTGAATTAAAAAAAGTCAAGCAAAGCAATAACCAAGATTAGATCATAGCTCTTGGATCCAATGGCCAAAACGCTTCCACGTAAGGGACGGTGGTGGAAACCACCATCTTCTCCGGCGAGCTCATTAATCCGGCCACCAGTTGCAGGTTTTATAACCTCAACCAAAACTGACGATCCATATACCAAATGAAAGTTGGGGTGATGTACATCACCCCTGTGACCTTAGTTTTCACTCAAGATTCTTATGGAAGAAGAAATCTGAGGTTGAAAAACTAGGTGTTCAATCTGAAGTTCACCAATTCACAAAATTAAAGCCACCATTGGCTTGCCTCTCACATTAGGACTTCAGAAATGCAAACCAACACAAGCAATGCACAATAATCAGTGAGATTCGAAGAAAAATAGATAAGGTGTAAACCTTTGTAGAGTATCTTTTATGACCATAATTCAACTAATCCTTTGCTTGCAGCTTGATCCTGATGCTTGGTATGAGAGCTAGGCTTAGGAATTAGTGATGATAATCAACTGATGTTGTTGAAAATCACACATGAAAAATGAAAAGTGAAAATGCAAATTCCTTTGGTGAGAGGGTGAGAAATGATTTATGCAGAGATTCAGGCGCCTTCAGGTTGAGATTCAAGTGAGGTAATGCCTTCTATTTATAGATGGAGCTGATGCAAGGAGGTGGAAAACTCGTGTGTGCATGAAGTTGAGTCCTCCATGCATGAGCCTGTACAGACGCATGTGAGGCCCAAAATCAATTGCAAATGAGTGTTGAACATCAACCAAATTGATCTGGACGTGCAGTTCGCAAGGCATTGGATTGTGCATGAAGATTTAACATGAAATGCATAATTGATCATAATTGTTCTCCTCTTCGAAAATCCCATTTGGAAAATCCAAACATAAGCATGTGGATAATGGTTAGAAAGGTCTTGACATGAGGAAAAAAAGATATGTTGAACAAAAATCCATTTGGAGTTTGGAAAATATTGAAAACTGGCCATGAAGTTCAAGGTACAAAACATGTATTTGAAACATTTGCCAAAAATGACCAAATTCAAGCCCTTCTGTTTCAATGATGCAAGCCTCAAATGACCAAACCTTAAACATAATAGTTGTATGTATTTTCAAGAAAATCAAGTTGGGCTTAAATTTTGCATCATTTGGATTTTTAATGAGAATGTTATGGGCACTTGAAGTTGGACTTTTTCAAGATTCAATGGATTTGGTCCAAAGTGACCTATAATGTTTTGTATTATCACATGTGTTTCTTTTAGGATTATGAAAATTTGTCCAACATAACAATTGAAGTAGACATCTTGAACTTTCCAATGCACTTGGTCTCACCTATAAATCAGAAACAATTTAGGTGTTAGGTCCTTGGGAAGTTGACCCAAAATTAGGGTTTCATTCAAAATGACCTATAATGTTTTGAAATGAATGATGACCTTCCAAGTTTCAAATGAATTTTTTATGAACATGAAAGTTGTTCATATGGTTCTTAAGAACAGTTTTACACTTGGGGTCATCTTCTTTTGACAAACCCATCAAAAGTTAGGTCTTAGTGGATTTCAAAATAGTCAGATGAATTGACTGATCAACTTCTCAAGTCCAAACCTCCAATATTAATGAATGAATGATTGAGGACACTCAAATGGGCTCATATATGCATAAAATGATGAATGAAATAACTTTCCTTGATTTTATTTGATCATAGTTTGAGGTTGCTTCATGAGCAAGGCACAATCAATGCACAGTTGAATTAGGGTTTCCTTGGGAAACAATCCTCAAGCCCTTTGGTTTATCTTGATCAAATTGACAAATTGAGATACTTAGGAGGCATATATGATAATTGAAAGCTTGCTGAACCATTGTCATGCTTTCTTTCATCTTCGTCTGGCCACTTCAATGGGCATAGGGGCCTCCTAGGAGCCTTTGATCACATGACTGCTTAAGCTTCAAAACAAAAGAAGTTAGTGACATATTTTTGTGCTTTTGATTAGTAAAAAAAATAAGAAAATCAATAATGTACAATTCAAGCATGCTTGGTGGTCTCAAACCAACTCACACAAGTCCCAACCCTAGGGTTAAGAAACACAAGTACCAACTCACATGAGGCAAATGCAATGAGCAATGAAATGATGCCATGAGGGATCTTAGGGTCAAAATTAGGGTCTTACAATTACCATACAAATTAACAGCTACATCAAATACCATGCTCCAACGGGAACCAGGTTTTAGACCTTCTTCAAGCAATGGTTCATCACAATCTTTCATCTTCAAGTACAAAATCTCTTCGTCAGGGAAATCATATTGCACTGACTGATAATCGTCAATCGGTTGGTGAGCAAAATCGTCATCCAAGACACTACCCCTGATAACTTTTTGAGATCAGTATTCAATATCATATTTGGATAACAACATTTGCCAACGGGCAATCCTCCTAGTTAAAGCAGGCTTCTCAAAGATGTACTTGATTGGATCCATTTTGGATATCAACCAAGTAGTATGATTCAACATATACTGGCGTAGACGCTTAGCAGCTAAACCCAATGTTCATCATGTCTTTTCAAGCATAGAATACCGAGTCTCACAGTGGGTGAACTTCTTACTAAGGTAGTAAATTGCATATTCTTTCTTCCCAGATTCATCTTGTTGACCAAGAACATAACCCATACTCTCGTTAAGCACAATCAAATACATGATCAAGGGTCTTCCTTCAAGAGGCGGAGACAGAATAAGAGGCTCAAGCAGATATTCTTTGATACAATCAAAAGCTTTCTGGAAATCTTCGGTCGAATCACAAGACTGATCTTTCTGGAGGAGCTTGAATATAGGCGCACATTTGGCAGTCATATGCAATATCAATCTTGATATATAATTCAAGCGACCGAGAAAACCTCTGACTTTCTTCTCAGTCTTGGGCGTAGACATCTCTTGTATTACTTTGACCTTAGTAGGATCAACTTCCATACCTTTCTCACTGACAATAAAGCCCAACAACTTACCAGAACGAACTCCAAACGTACACTTATTGGGATTCAAGCGGAGTTTATACTTGTTCAAACATTGGAATAACTTCAACAAATGCTCAACATGCTCTTCTTCATTATTTGATTTGGAAATCATATCATCAACATAGACTTCAATCTCTTTATGCATCATATCATGAAAAAGAGTGGTCATATCTCTCTGGTACGTTGCACCAGCATTCTTTAAATAGAAAGGCATCACTCTATAACAAAATGTTCCCCAGGGTGTAATGAATATAGTCTTCTCCATATCTTCAGGTGCCATCTTGATTTCATTATAACCGGAAAATCCATCCATAAATGAAAAGAATTTGAATTTAGTTGTATTGTCCACCAACATATCAATGTGTGGTACTGAAAAATCATCTTTCGGACTAGATTTATTCAAATCTCTATAATCAACACACATGCAGACTTTTCCATCCTTCTTAGGAACAGGCACAATATTGGCCACCCACTACGGATACTCGGAGGTTACAAGAAAACTAGCATCAATCTGTCTTTGCACTTCCTCTTTGATCTTTATTGCCATATCAGGATGAGTTCTTCTCAAATTCTGCTTGACCGAGGGCATTCTGGCTTCAACGGCAACATATGCTCCACAATCTCAGAATCCAACCCAGGCATGTCTTGATATGACCAAGAAAACACATCATAATACTCTCAAAGAAGATCAACCAACCCCTTCTTAGCTTCTCGACACAATTGAGATCCAATCTTGACTTCCTTCACATCATGTTCGGAACCCAAGTTGACCAGTTCAATCTGATCTTCAGATGGCTGAATGGCTTTTTCCTTGTACTCAAGAAAATGAGATAACTCATCAGATACTTCTTCATCATAGATCTATTCCTTAGCTTCAAACACAGGGAAATCAAAGTTTGGAGAGGGAGTAGGATCATTGTATTCAATGGGTTTGAGAACCAACCTGCATAATGATTTGATATTTTAATTTTAGAGAGGTGCATTGTGACCAAATATTATGCAGATGGAAGATTATTATTTATCTATGTTTTTTATGATTACCATATTCAAAAAAAGAAAAAAAGAAAATATAAAACATCATAGGCGTGGATAAATAAAATTGTCTTTTATTGTTGATAATCAGGAAAATACCCAACAATGTTCACTTCTCCCTTAGGCATAGGAGAAGGAATTTTTCCTTTAAAATAAATGAAAAAAAATTACTTAAAGCGATGAATAACAGTAGGAACATCAATAGCAACCCAATTGTTACAAGTCTGGCCATGTGTCATAAAGTTGGCGCAAGCTTCGTTTTCATCACCATTGTCTTCAATTACCACGGCTGAGTGTTAATCATTCCCATGAATGAACCCTCCACTGTGGAAAATTAGTTGCACAACTTCAGCTCAGATGTTGAACGACCCTGGTTAAAATCCCAATCCGGATCTATTCTTGTTCTCGGCAATCTCCACCATACGACCCCATTTGTCAGTGCTGCCAATCTAGACGGCCTCTTGTGCATCTTTCAAAGAAGACATGGGTGACCCAGTTTTCTTCATTTCACTAGCAATAGGTAAGGCTTGGAACAACTTTTCAACCTCCTCCTCAACATCAACATACGTGAAAGATGACAAATTGCTCACTAATAATGCCTTCTCTCCACCAACAATGACAAGCTTGCCGTTCTTCATACATTTCAGCTTCTGGTGTAGAGTAGACGTCATAACTCATGCTTCATCAGTCCATGGCCTTACTAACAAGCAACTGTACGCTGGGTGGATATCCATTACCTGGAAAGTAATTTGGAAATCACTCAGACCTATCTGAAGGTGAGAAAAACAAGAAAGGGGGGGTTTAAATTGATTTAGAAAATAAAAGCTTTTTCAAAAATAAGAACACTAATCTTGAAAAACAAGAAAGGGGGGGTTTAAATTTTATACTGGTTCGCTTAGAAAACAAAGCTACTCCAGTCCACCCGGCCAAGGTGATTTCGCCTTCAAAAAGGACTTAATCCACTAATCTTGAAATATTATACAACTAAACGTCTAAGAGAATGATCTCTTAGTCCTCTCAAGTATACAGACTATGTAGAGTCACTTGAGGAACAAAAACAATTTAGCAAAATAAATTTGTAATAGAGAGTGCTTCTACTAATAAGCAAGTATTACAGTAAAAAGTTTGAGCAAGAGTTTTCACGTATGAGCAGCAGCTTGTGAGAAAATTGAGAGAAGATATGAATGACTTTTTCTGTGCATTGTTGTGTATCTCTCAATGAGGTAGGTTGTCCTTTATATAGTAGTGAGAAGGACCTTTGAAGTGATGACAGAATATTGGTCTTTGATGAGCATTCAATGTCATTACTTCTGTGTTTCTTGCCATAACCCTTCTGTCTCCCTGAATAACTTCTTTCTTAAAATACTTCATTTCCATATTGAGAATTTCTTTCCATTACTCTTTCTGGATTTGGTGAATCTTCATCAGAGTCTTTGTTAACTCGGAGTCATGCGTCATAAGGAGATTATGTTGAAGTTACATCAGAGCTTCTCAGAGTACTAGTCTTCTAGATCATCAGAACTAAGACCAGTGGATTTTTAGAGCTTCTGGTTCTTTTTACTGTCTTGCTTTGCTCAGATTCAGAACTTCTTGGGCGCACTTCTTCCTCAGATGCGTCTGATCTACTAGTACTTTGTATCTGATCAAAGTTTGTATATGATAAAATGATCAGAGTCCTCTGTTGCTGTTCAGAGTCCTGCACACTTAGAAAATTTTCGTTAGGGTGCCATTTTTGGTTTCATCCTTTGTTATCATCAAAATCCTGGAATTCTATTGTAGAACTAATTTTGTTCTTACAATCTCCCCCTTTTTGATGATGACAAAACAATCTAAATTCAGAGATGAAACAATTTTTATATAATAGTCATAGATCAGATGGAAGTGAGCTCCCTCTGAGATAAGTCTGGGAGTTCAGATATTCTTACCGAACCTTCCATGATATAGTGTTTCTAGATACTCTCCTACAAATTTCTATGTTAAAAAGGATTTGAAACAATGTTTGCAGAGTTCTGATAGGAGTTAGATATATTTTCATCAGAGTTGTTTTTAGTTCTCCCCCTTTTTGTCAGAATCAAAAAGACTTAGTGAATGAAAGGAAATATATATATATATATATATATATATATATATATATATATATATATATATATTCACAGATGCCAGAAACACAGATAACAAATAACAGCTAGAGAACAGAAAGCAAAAACAAGCAAAACAGAAAGCAACAAGAAAATTAGAGCAACAACCAAAAGAACACATAAACAAGTCCTAGGTGCCTAAGGGTTTGGAGGTGGAGGCATCCTCTGGAGCAGCTGGGTCAGCAGATTCTGAATGTTGACGTTTACTGAATCCTGTTGATCCAATCTGGCTCGGACTTCCTTCTGTTCTTTCTGAAGATCTTTAAGTGTCTTTAGAACCAGAGGGACAAAGGTGGAGGACTCCCCCTGAGTCATAGCATCCGGTTCTACCCTGGTGGCAGACTCTTCAGCAAGGCATGCTTCAGCTTCAGCGGCAGCTTTGGCTTCAGCTTCAGCAGCAGCAGCGGCCTCAGCTAGATTTTTGGCTTCAGCTTCCTTGATCCTTTGCAGTTCTTCTTGCTTGGCTTTCTCTTCTTCTTCCTTGCGGGCTCGCTCCTCAACTTCTCTGGCTAGGCGC
Source organism: Lathyrus oleraceus (assembly GCF_024323335.1). NCBI lineage: Eukaryota > Viridiplantae > Streptophyta > Magnoliopsida > Fabales > Fabaceae > Lathyrus > Lathyrus oleraceus. The sequence goes on along the minus strand of NC_066580.1, from coordinate 393,780,668 downwards.
TCCTGTAGTCTTATCTCAGCGTCTCTGATCAAGTCGTTGCGGACTTGCTCAGAGAGGCCCTTCAGCGGTCATCACTTTGTTCCAGTGTGTCCTTATAGCTGAAGGATCATCACTGATGCCAGAGTTGATGGTCAGAGACTTGACCTTGTCAACTGAGGCTTCTGCAAACACCATTATTGCTTCCTCAAGGGTTGGAAGGGTGTTTTCAGGTTCAGAGGCTAGGGGTGGAGAAGTGGGAGGGCTTAAGTTGAGTGTGGGATTCTGTGGGTCAGTGGATGTATTTCAGCGTGGATTGTTTTAGATGGTGGAGGGTCAGAGGTGGTTGTGTTTGGTTCTTCTATGGGTGATGAGGTGACTTCTGGTTCAGGTGTGGATTGTGTTGGCTATTGTGAGGCCAGAACACGTGTTTGGAGCTGAGCCAGAGTTGGAGAGGGAGGGTCAGATGGTTCAGTATCTGTGGAGATGTTGTAGTAGGGGGATGATTATGGAGAAGAAGATGAAGAGGGTGAAGTGGTTTCGTTCAGTATTTCTGCTTCTGAAACAGGTAAGGTTGTGGTGGCAAGGTTGAATTTCTGAGATGGTTGGTTAGATGGTCTGGTGGTTGAGGGAGGAGTTTCTGAGTTGGTATATATGGGTTTTGGTTCAGGGATAGAGGAAGCAATAGGCTTAAGTTGTACCGAAGGAGCGAGAGAAACAGACTTACTAGAAGATCCAGTCAGAGGTATTGGAGGTCTTGATCCGGAGGATTCTCCCAGCTTCGTTTTCTTCGCTTGCTTTTGCTTCTCAGATAGTCCTCGTGGTCGCTTCATGAAGTTGGGAGGCTCGTCTGACAGCTGGCTTATGTTGAAATCTGAGAACTCTACTCCTTGTTTTCGCAGATCATCTAAGTAAGACAAGATTACCCATGGAGGGTCGATCTTTGAGAACAGATAAAGTCTATTTGGGATATTCCTCTGATATTTGAGAGCATCCCAGGAGGTGTCCAGAGTAGGTTTGACTTTTACTTGATCCAGAATCCCCATGCTCTTCAGATTGCGGGCGTTCAAATCTCTTCCAGTATCTATCATCACGTCTTCCATGAATATGAACTTTATCAGGTGGTCCACGAGACCGCTTTCAATCAGAACGTCAGAGATCAGCCTCCCCAGAGGGGTGTAGTTTCTGGGCTTCATGTTGTTTCTTGTATCTCTTATAGAGTCTCTGAGGTACTTGAAGAGGAGTGCTGGAAGGCAGAGCTTCAGACCCTTATGGATGCAGTACAGGATGCACTTCTGGTCTGTGTTGATGTAGTTTGAGGAGTTGGAAGCTGGGCGATGATGGATTATGCCCAAGATGATCTTCAGCCAGACCCGGAGGTTTTGATGTAGTTCCTTGTTCTTTGAGTGTTTTCCTTCAGCGTTCTATTGGAAGCTTGTTGGATTAATCTCATGGGACAGATATTTTGCCCTAGGATTAATGTTGTAAATTCTTCTTCCTCCAGCTTTCTCCATGCCCAGAAGAGCAACAATAGACTTCTCAGTGATAAACATCTTTACTCCTAGAACATAGGAGACGATGTAGTGATTGTCAGCGTCAGCGAATCTCCAGAATTCCTTAACCAGGTTTGTGTAAACTGGACCATAGAGTCGTTGGAAGTAGTTTCCCCAACCTTGATTATGCAGTTCTTGAGTGAGGTCAATACCGTTCCTTCGCATGTTTTCAAAATCCACCAAGGATTCACATAAGACTTACAGTTTCTCAAAAGGTTTTGCAAGGTTGATATGAGGCTCACGATCAAGAATGTGAGGCTCTTTGTAGATGGGAGTTGAGACGACACCAGTAACTGTTGGGTTTGGGTTGCTTGAACTTGGAGCTTGTTCGTTGGAATCCATTTGTTGAGAGAAGTTATACACTGATTGTTGTTGGGAATCCATAAATATTGTTGATGAACTGTGTTGGAAGTTGAAGATCTTGAAGGGATGCTGCAGGAATGCCTTGAGGGAGAATAGAACTTGCAGAGGGTTAAGAGTGCTTGTGTGAAGATAAGTGTTTTAATACCCAAATTAGGGCGCATGCAAACCGACTCACAAAACAGAGTTTAGCACAAAAAACCAAGTTTGCACGTTAGAGGGAAAATGATTATAGCTCATAAATGATGTCTAATCCCAACAGTCAGTACACTGCTCGAGGAGATCTCAAGAGACTGTTCCTTGATTACTGCTAGATAGCTGTCTAGAAGGTCCAAGGTCAGATGTAAGGTGCTCCACGTGTTTGCTCTATCTCATCTTCAGGAATACCAAAGGGTTGGTTCCTGGAGATTTCTAACTCAGATGACTTCTAACTTGGTAGGAGTATCAGAGTCAGATGCAGAATCCACTTTGTTTACATCAGAATCTTATTTTGCTCACTCAGAGGCACATTTTATTCAGGACAATTTTGAATGTTCAGATTCTTTAAGATGAAGAGAAATCTATCTTCAGCTAGGGGTTTGGTAAAGATGTCAGCCCATTGATGATCTGTATCAATGAATTTCAACATTACTACACCTTTCAGAACATAGTCTCTAATGAAATGATGTTTTATTTCTATGTGCTTAGCTTTGGAGTGCAAAATAGGATTCTTGCTTAAACAAATGGCAGCAATATTATCACAGAAGATAGGAATGTTACTCTCAAAGATTTGAAGATCCTCTAATTGATTCTTCATCCAGAGCATCTGGGTAGTGCACAGTGATGCTAAAATGTATTCTGCTTCTGCATGAGACAAGGCTATGGTTGATTGTCTTTTGCTGGCCCAGGATATCAGATTTTTTCCCAAAAGCTGACAATTTCCAGATGTACTTTTTCGTTCAATTCTGTCTCCTGCGTAGTCTGCATCACAAAAACCAGATAGTCTATACTCTGATGTTTTCTCATGCATCAGGCCCAGGTTAGGAGTTCCTTTTAGATATCTGAAAATTCTCTTAACTGCTGTTAAATGAGATTCTCTAGGATCTGATTGGAATTTGGCACAGAGACACACACTGAATATAATATCAGGACGAGTAGTTGTTAGATAGAGAAGAGAGCCTATCATACCACGACAGAGGTTCTGACAAACCTTTTGACTAACTTCTTCTTTTTCAAGAATGCAAGTTGGATGCATGGGTGTCTTTGCAGGTTTGCATTCAGCCATTTCAAATTTCTTCAGAATGTCTTTTATGTATTTACTTTGATGAACGTAGGTGACTTCTAAAGCTTGATTGATCTGAATTCCTAGAAAGAACTTTAGTTCTTGCATTAAGCTCATTTCGAATTCTGCCTGCATTAGCTCAAAGAATTCTTGACATACAAAGGCGTTAACTGAACCAAAAATAATATCATCAACGTATATCTGGCATATCATGAGATCATTATTCATGTTTTTACAAAAGAGTGTAGAGTCAACTTTCTCTCTGATAAAATCATGTTCCAGAAGAAAATTACTTTAATCTTTCATACAAATCTCTGGGAGCTTGTTTTAGTCCATATAAAGATTTCTTAAGTTTAAAAACATTTTCTGGACAATTTGAATTTTGAAAACCTGGGGGTTGGTTGACATACACTTCTTCTGATATATAACCATTAAGGAATGCTCTCTTGACATCCATTTGATACAGTTTGATAGAATGATTTATAGCGAATGAGACAAGTAGGCGAATAAATTCTAACCTGGGGACTGGGATAAAGGTTTCATTGTAGTCAATGCCTTCTTGTTGACTTTAACCTTGAGCCACCAGCCGAGCTTTGTTTATGACAACTTCTCCTTTCTCATTTCGCTTGTTTCTAAACACCCATCTGGTTCCGATAATGTGAGTACCTTTAGGTTTAGGAACAAGATCCCAGATGTCGTTCTTTGTGAATTGATCTAGCTCTTCTTGCATGGCTAGAACCCAGTTGCTATCTTGAAGTGCCTCATCACAGAAAGTAGGCTCGATCAGAGATAGTAGTCCTAGAGGAGTTTCTTCAGGTACCTTGAAGGTAGACCTAGTTCGGATAGGTTCATCCTTGTTTCCCAGAATTAACTCTTCAAATATGTTGAGGCAACTTTTAGCTTTCTTTGGGATTGCTGGGGATTTAGTTCCTTCTGAGGCTTGAGAGGCAGTTGCTTCAGGAGCTTTGATTATCTCGTAAGAACCTGCAAGAGTAATCTCCAGATCTGCAAGTTTCTCAACTAACTTTGACTTTTCAGGGTCAAGCTTATCATCAAATCTGACATGAATTGATTCTTCCACAATTTTGGTTTCTGTATTGTATACTCTGTAGCCTTTAGAGCGTTCTGAGTATCCCAACATAATACCTTTTTGTGCTTTAGAATTAAACTTGTTCAGATGTTCTTTAGTATTTAGAATAAAACAGGAACATCCAAAAGGATGAAAATAAGAAATGTTGGGTTTTCTTCCTTTACACAGTTCATAGGGAGTCTTCTCCAGAATAGGTCTTATGGAGATTCTATTATGAATATAACACACTGTATTTACAGCTTCAGCCCAAAAGTGCTTAGCCACATTTGTTTCATTGATCATGGTTCTGGCCATCTCTTGGAGTGTCCTATTTTTCCTTTCTACAACTCCATTTTGTTGTGGAATTCTAGGGCAGGAGAAATCATGGGATATTCCATTAGAGTCAAATAATTCCTGAAAAAAATTATTTTCAAATTCCCCACCATGATCACTTCTGACTCTGATGATTTTAGAGTCAAATTCGTTTTACACTTTGGAACAGAAGCTAGTGAATACAGAGTGGGACTCACTCTTGTGCTTTAAGAATTTTACCCATGTCCAACGACTAAAATCATCAACAATGACTAGTCCATATTTCTTTCCTTTGACTGATGCTGTTTTCACAGGACCAAATAAATCAATGTGAAGAAGTTCCAGAGGCTTAGAGGTAGAAACAATATTTTCCTTTTTAAAATATGATTTTGAAAATTTTCCTTTCTGACATGCTTCACATAGAGCATCTGAAGAAAACTTCAGCTTAGGTAGACCTCTGAATAACTCGAGTTTATTTAGCTGAGATAACTTTCTCATGCTAATATGGCCCAAGCGTCTATGCCATACCCATTGCTCTTCGTGAACAAAAATCAAACATTTTACATTTTGTTCTTTTAAATCCGAAAGATTTATTTTATAAATATTGTTTTTCCTCTTGCCAGTGAATAGGACATATCCATTGTTTTGATTTATGGCTTTACATGTTTTTTGATTGAAGATTACATCATACCCGTTATCACTTAATTGACTTATTGATAACAGATTATGCATTAATGCTTCTACATAGAGAACATCAGATATAGAGGGAAGAGTACCATTACCAATAGTTTCGGAGCCTCTGATCGTTCCTTTCTGATCTCCTCTGAAACCTACGAATCCAGTGTCTTTAAGTTCCAATTTTTGGAACATATACTTTCTTCCCGTCATGTGTCGCGAGCATCCAGAGTCCAGGTACCATGACTGGTGTTTTAACTCTGCTACATAAGATATCTGCAACATAAACAATCTTATCCTTTGGTACCCAGAATCTTTTGGGTCCTTTGTGATTAGTTTTCCCAGAGTTTCTTAACCCTTTGGGTTTTCTAGCATTATTAAATCGTTGTGCTTGTGTATGTGTATAGTGATAGGAAAATGGAGATTTAGGTTGGTCATTAGTAGAAGTTTTATCTTCACTAGGATCATACCCAATTCCTCTTCTATTGTTCTGACTGACCCCATAAATCATGGATGCCATTCTGCTCTTCTCTATCCCATTATTCAGAAACTTTTGAAAAGATTTTTCATATTCATAGATTATTGTGTTTGAAGTTTGTGGAGCTTGAGATAACGCTTCTTCAAGTTTTGAGAAATCTTTCTTTGTTGAATCTCTTTCTAATATCAAGGTTCTGTTTTCATCTTTAAGTTCTAAAATTGTTATCTCAAGTTTGCCACATTCTTCTAGTGTTTCTTCAAGCACAGCTTTTATAGTTTTAAATTTTTGTTTGAGTTTTTGATATGAGTTTAGAGTTTCAGATAGGCATGATTCTAGGTCAGATCGAGAAAGTTCAGAAAATACCTCTTTAGATTCAGATTCTTCATCTGAAGTATTCTTGAATGTGGTAGCCATGAGTGCCACATTTGCCTGTTCATCAGAGTCTGATTCTGATGAGTCAGATTCACTGTCGTCCCAGGTAGCCACCAGTCCCTTTTTGGTTCTGAAGGAATTTTTCTTGAAGTTCTCTTTTCTGGAACTGTCTTTCTTCAACTTGGGACATTCGTGTCTATAATGACCTACTTCCTTACATTCATAACACGTCACATCTTTGTTAGATTTACCTTTTGTGGTTGACTCTGATCGATCTCCTCTGGATCTTGGTTTTCTGAAGTTATTATTCCTTTTTCTCCAGAGTTGTTTTACTCTTCTGGTCAGAAGGGATAATTCTTCCTCATCGTCAGAATCTTCCTTTTCAGAGTCATCAACGTCTTTTTCTTCGGCCTGGAAGGCTTTGTTTCTTTCAGACTTGCGCCTTTCAGATATAGACTTTAATGCTACAGACTTGATCTTCTTCTGAGGCTCATCTTCCTCGTGTTCTATCTCATGACTTCTGAGTGAACTGACAAGTTCTTGAAAGCTGATGTTGTTTAGATCCTTTGATAGCTTTAGAGCTGTGACCATGGGTCTCCACTTCTTTGGCAAGCTTCTGACTATCTTTTTGACATGGTCCGTAGTTGGGTATCCTTTATCTAGCACCTTGAGACTTGCAATTAGAGTTTGAAATCTAGAAAACATTACCTCTACAGCTTCATCATCCTCCATTTTGAAGGCTTCATATTTCTGAATTAGAACCAGAGCCTTTTTTTCTTTGACCTGAGAGTTTCCTTCATGAGTCATCCTTAGGGAGTCGAGTATTTCTTTATCTGTTTCCCTATTGGTTATTTTTTCATACTCATTATAGGATATGGCATTGAGAAGTATCGTTCTGGCTTTGTGATGATACTTGAATTCACGCTTCTGATCATCTGTCATTTTGCTTCTGGGAATGGCAACTCCAGCATCTGTTATAGGTGGTATGTATCCAACTGTGACAATGTCCCCGGGATCAGCGTCGTAGCCCAGAAAGAAACTTTCAATTCTATCTTTCCAGTAATCGAATTTCTCTCCATCAAAGACTGGAGGCTTAGCGTTGTAACTATCTCTTTCATTGGTGTTGGCCATAGTTTTTCTCATTCTGGATCTCTCTACACTGTTAAGTGTTTGATTAGAAAATCAATAACAGAGTCGTAACTCTGATACCAACTAAAGGTGAGAAAAACAAGAAAGGGGGGGGGGGTCTGAATTGTTTTAGAAAATAAAAGCTTTTTCAAAAATAAGAACATACAGAATTTTATACTGGTTCGCTTAGAATACAAAGCTACTCCAGTCCACCCGGCCAAGGTTATTTCGCCTTCAAAAAGGACTTAATCCACTAATCTTGAAAGATTATACAACTAAACGTCTAAGAGAATGATCTCTTAGTCCTCTCAAGTATACAGACTACGCAGATTCACTTGAGGAACAAAAACAATTTAGCAAAATAAATTTGTAATAGAGAGTCCTTCTAAGAATAAGCAAGTATTACAGTAAAAAGTTTGAGCAAGAGTTTTCACATATGAGCAGCAGCTCGTGAGAAAATTGAGAGAAGATATGAATGACTTTTTTTGTGTGTTGTTGTGTATCTCTCAATAAGGTAGGCTGTCCTTTATATAGTAGTGAGAAGGACCGTTGAAGTGATGACAAAATATTGGTCTTTGATGAGCATTCAATGTCATTACTTCTATGTTTCTTGCCATACCCATTTTGTCTCCCTGAATAACTTCTTTCTTAAAATACTTCATTTCCATATTGAGAATTTCTTTCCATTACTCTTTCTGGATTTGGTGAATCTTCATCAGAGTCTTTGTTAACTCGGAGTCATGCGTCATAAGGAGATTATGTTGAAGTTACATCAGAGCTTCTCAGAGTACTAGTCTTCTAGATCATCAGAACTAAGACCAATGGATGTTTAGAGCTTCTGGTTCTTTTTACTGTCTTGCTTTGCTCAGATTCAGAACTTCTTGGGCGCACTTCTTCCTCAGATGCGTCTGATCTACTAGTACTTTATATCTGATCAAAGTATGTATCTGATAAAATGATCAGAGTCCTTTGTTGTTGTTCAGAGTCCTGCACACTTAGAAAAATTTCGTTAGGGTGCCATTTTTGGTTTCATCCTTTGTTCTCATCAAAATCCTGGAATTCTATTGTAGAACTAATTTTGTTCTTACACTATCTTCATTGGAAGGTCCACTTCACCATTGACAGTTTCACGAGAACCGTCGAATGCCTTGACAATTACACCGCTATACCTCATTGGGGCGCCTTGATAAGAGAGCCTTGACAAATTTGATTTTGGAAGCACATTCAAATATGACCGAGTGTCAACCAACACATAGAACATCACATCCTCCTTATAGTTCATCAAAATATGCAATGCCAAATTGTGATTTCTGCCTTCCTCAGGAAGCTCTTCATCATAAAAGCTTAGATTATTACAAGAAGTAATGTTGGAAACTATGTGGTTAAACTGATCCACGGTCACATCATGCTCAACATAAGCATGCTCTACCACTTTCTGCAATGCCTCTCTATGCGCTTCAGAATTCATCAGTAGTGATAACATAAAGATCTTTGACGGAGTCTGGAGCAGCTGCTACACAACATTGAACTCACTTCTCTTAATCAACCTTAAAACTTCATCATCATCATTAGCCTTTAGTTTGCTAGATTCACCAGACTGACACATTGAAGCACTAGCCGGGTTCACTACTGGAATCTCGGCCTTCTTACTTGCGGAAACGTCTTCTATTTCTTTTGGAAAAACTGGACCGAACACATGACCGCTATGGGTCACCTTTGCTATATATGCAATATTTACCACGGAGTCTGCGACTAGTAAAGGAACCTTTTGACCATCCTTAATCATAATGGCATTGTACTGATATGGCACAGCTTTATCAGATGCATACGGAACAGGGCCCGCTAACCGTAGAACAAACAATGATACCGATCTATTAGCATTATTACTATTGCTGCTATCAAACTGAATAACTACCCTCTCAGGGGTCTTAAACACTGGTACAATTACGTTCACATCATTTATATCCCTCGACTGTTGAATCTAGATTACATTCTCATGCATCAACTTCTGGATATCTCTCTTAACAATCATACACCTATGGGGGTTCACATTACAGATCACACAACCATCATGGTCATGTTCATAGTCACTGATTGAACACAAGGTTCTATGCATTTCTACCAATGACCTACGGATACGCCACACATCAAAAACTTGGAAATTCCCTGGACAGCCGTCCACCATGTTGGCAGTAGCATTACCATGAGTAGGAAATTGATTATCTTTCACATTTGGCGTTCTGTCTTCAAAGGACACCATACCACTCATCATAAGCTTTTAAACTTCATATTTTAATGGATATCATTTTTCTATGTCATGGCCACGGGCTCCCTGGTGAAAAGCACAGCGTAAATCAGGTTTGAACCACCATGGAAGTGACTTAGCGATTTGCTGAGGATTCCGCGGCTGGATAAGTTTCTTGAGTACCAGAGGCGGGTATAATTCTGTATACGTCATAGGAATAGGGTCAAAGGAGACCTTCTTCCTCTAAAAAAAATTCTGATGATTGTTGTTGTTGTTGTTGTTGGTTCTTTGTTGTGGTTGTTGTTGATGTTGTAGTTGTTGATTTGGAACTGGTTGATTGTGGGAATCGTTGGAAAAAACCTGAATTACTAAGGAAACTTGATGCTGATGTTGACGAGGTTGGGAACTCTCCCTGACATGAGGCCTCCTCTGCTTCCCTACTGATACCAAATTATTTTATCCATCCTTCTTCTTAGAGAAACTCCCACCATATTTCGTGTTGGATGATGCTTCTTCTTTAGACAAACGTCCTTCACGGACTCCTTAGGGCCCCTCTCAATCATACGTTCGTAATAAAATGAACTCAGTGTCTTCATGAATATCTGCGTCATCTCTTTCTCTTCAAGAGGTGGACTTATCTGGGCAGCAAGCTCTCTCCATCTCTGGGTATACTCTTTGAATGTCTCCTTATCTTTTAGAGACATAGACCTCAATTGGTCTCTATCAGGCGCCATATCCATGTTGTACTTGTCCTTTGACCTTGTTTGACCTATGATAAATCTCTTGGCCATTTATTTGGTATTTTGAAGAGTTTTTAGGTTTTTGATAAAACATAATTTAATTTAATGCATTTTTAGTTGATCTTTTAATTTTTTTAATTGAAATAATTTGTGTTGAGCCATTTTTATTGACTTGTGGAGTTTGGCTATTGTGTTTGTGCCTTGGTCAAGGTTGATTTGACTTTTATTGGATTAAAATCATTGGATTTAGGGGATTGATGAAATGTACATTTCATCTCCCAAAATGAATGAATGATTTTAATTTGATGAAATTCCTCCCATGACCAATTTTTGTTTGTCTCCTTTCCCATCCCTCTTCATCTTCAATCCCTTTCATCCCACTTCTCTCATTGGCCAATGACATCTCAATATTCTAAGGCTAATTGGTTCATAAACCAATACAAGTATGGATGATATTAAGTCCACCCTTTGATCATTTTATTTTTGTGTGTGGTATGTTTTAGGAGTATGGTTCATTATACCTTATCTCTAACATGCATTAACACCAAAAAAATTATTGTCTGGCCTCAGATAGTTGTGACTTCTACATAAGTACAATTATGATTGCTTAACATAACGCTAAATTTTAGCACAAAAGACATAGCATTCTAGTAAGTGAGATTGTAAGTTTCCCCCCTTTCATGGTATTATGTGGAAACTTGGCCTTTTTTCCTTCCTTTGGAAGATGTCTTGGTTCAAGGACCCATGCTTGTGAAGAGAGGGTTGAGTGTTCTCCAAAGAATGACTTAAAAAGTTGAAGATTAAAACTTCACTAACATCTAATCAACCAACATTTGACTAACTTTTAATTTGAAGCCATTTACTTTTATGCACTTTAAATTCAAGCCTTTTATCATTTGCGATTAAACATAACATTTGACTTGATTATGTTTATGTCATTTTTACTTTGGTCACTTGAGCCATATATTGTGATTGTATATACTTGTTTGTGTATTTTGTTTGTGTTTATGGTCTTAGGAACTTATAAAATGTTTGTGTGGACTATTGGATTGTGATCTGATCCTTGGACTTAGAATTAAGCAACATTCCCTATGCAAAAGGACTTGGCCAATGTCAACTTTTCTAAAACCAAGTTATTGTGATGTTGAGCTTTTATATGATACAAGTATTAGGATCCACATGAGTTTATCTGCTACATGGTCTTGATGCAAATGTTATTTTGAACCTGTGTCTAATGCCTTATTTTGAGCCATTGAAGGAGTATGTCATCTGATGCATGGGGAAGATTATGAAGTTGCTAGCTTGGATGTGGCTATATTGATTTGACGCCTTTCTCTTCATCTTGCTATGAGTGTATTGATATTTGTTGATCCTAAAGTCCAAGGGAAAATGGGTTTCTATATTACATTCTTGTCTAATGGATTGCATCCCATTGGTCAGATCTTTTCAACTCTTAACTTTTAAATTTTTTTGCTTAGGATTAGTCTCTTCATCTCCTCCGACTTCTTAAATTTCAAATCTCCACCTATGTTCAAAAGCCTCCTTTGCTTGTGATTTATAAACTTAGACTTTATTGCTAATTAGAAACTTTGTCCTTATGCCATTGAATTTTTAAACTCTTTTCTTAAATCAAACTTGTGAATAAATCTAATCATATTGACTTAAAGTTTCAAAAGAAAAAAAGAACTAACACTCATTCAAACTCTTTTAGGCCATTTGTGCCTTCTTTAAACTTAATTTTTTGTTAAAAGCAATTCACTCACTTTGAAATTGATACCACGAACTACGAGGTTTTGATCCCTCATTTTTATGTTGGTACGTAGGCACAAGTCCGAAGGTCTTATCAACCACAAAAAATTATAATTAATGAATTCTTTTCTCATCCCCTCACTCTATTTACTGCAAACATAATTTTATACAAAAACACATGCACAGATAAAAAGGGCTCCCTAGGAGTACCGAGGACACTTTGGGTGCTAACACCTTCCTTCTGTGTAACCAACCCCTTTACCTGTAATCTCTGGCATTTTATTAGTTTTGATTTGAAAACTTCTTATCTTTGAGTTTTTTCGTACTTTTCCCATTCCCCTTGGAAACAATAAAAGCTCGGTGGCGACTCTGGTTTTATTGATGTTAATTTTATCCATAGCTTAACGGTCATGAATTTACCGTTACAGAAAATTAAGTGACGACTCTGCTGGGGAGTAGTCGTCAGTGGGTTTAGCCTACTTTTTATGTGTATATAATTGTATATTTGATGTTTGTATATTTGTATGTGTGATATAATTTGCTTGTTGTGCTTGGTGATCTCTGAGTGGTGAGATAAGTTCTAACCCAAACTTGAGTTCAATTAAGATATGAGGATGGTATAGTCATGTTCGACTTGTGTGGAGTAGTCCTTAACAAGTTGGCTTGAGACCCATCTACTAAGTGGGGACCCTTTTGGAGTTATTGATGTCACACAAGTTATTTGTGGTTAGGAATTACTTCCTCTGATTTTGGGTCTGAGAACCGTAGAACATTTAACCCAACTTGGCCTATTTAGGACGTAGTGCAGAGATTGTTCAAGAGTAGACTTGATAATAGTTGTTACGTGATACTACACTCAGACGAGTTTCTCTTGAGAATATTATGGGTTTATGAGTCAGTCATCCAAACCTATAACATCCGATAGATGGAATTAAGACTCTGTGAACTTTCTAGAACATGATCTACAGTTTTTTATCCTTAGTACAATCCTTTGGGATGGTTCTTAACCTGACTCCATGCTCGTGACTCTTAACAAATCCTTGATTCTTGGTTGATCCAATCAAGTATTGTCAATATCAATGGAACTTGGGTGTTGATAAGGTGAAAACAATAATCCTCAAAAATGGATGATTGATCTTGAAAATGACTTGATTCTTCCCTTGACCTTTGTTTGTTTGCCTTGTGTGTGATCCCTTATTTGTGATTGTTGCATTCATGCATTCATGCGCATCATGACATTCATCACACGAAAAAATGATTTCAAGGAAGGTTTTATTTGCAAATATTTTCAGACTATGGATTATGGATGAAGGAACACTAAGAAGTACAAGTTCAGATGTCCCGATTTGAAAGAGCCAAGGAAGCTACCATCTTTTGTATTAGATCCCTTGGACTTCAAAGAACGCCATGGGAAGCATCTATTTGTATTATATGCTGATGTGGTGGAAGGACTCTTGAGTGTGCTGGTTCAGTTTTATGATCCTCTCTATCGTTGCTTCACTTTTCCCTATTACCAGCTTGTGCCTATTTTGGAAGCGTATGCCCACCTCTTGGGAATACCTATTTCTAACAAAGTTCCTTTTAGTGGATTGAAGGAGATTCCCATATCTCATCTTATAGATGAAGCTCTTCATCTGAAGAAGTCTGAGATTGAGGCTCATTGGATGAATAAAGGGGGAATATTTGAGTTAACTCCCGAGTTCCTTATTGGGAAAGATACTGCTCTTTCTCAAGCCGGTACTGTGGATGCTTTTGAAGCTATCTTGGTTTTGCTCATCTATAGTTTGGCTTTGTTCCCTAACATTGACGGTTTTGTTGATGTCAACGCCATTAGAATCTTCTTGATTGGGAATCATGTGCCTACTTTGTTGGGTGATATGTACTTCTCTTTGCATTTAAGGAATTCTAAAGGTGGTGAGACTATTGTGTGTTATGTTCCTCTTCTGTACAAGTGATTTATTTTGCACTTGCCTCAAACGCCTGCTTTTCTAGAGAACAAACAATGTCTACGGTGGCCTCAAAGACTTATGTGTCTCACTAATGATGATATAGTTTGGTACGATTCTTCATTGAGTAGTTTCGATATTATTCATAGATGTGGTGAATTCTCTAATGTGCCCCTCATTGCTACACAAGGAGGAATTAACTACAACCCTGCTTTAGCTCGTCGTCAACTTGGGTTCCCCTTGAGAGACAAACTTAATAACACTCAGTTATAAGGTCTTTTCTATCAGGAGGGTATAGATCCCCAACATTTGAAGCAGAAGATTCTGCATGCTTGGCATAATATGCATAGGAAAGGAAGATCTGAGCTTGGTCTGTGCAACTGTGTAGCTTTGGAAGCTTACACTATTTGGGTGAAGAAGAGAGCTTTGGAGTTGAAGATGTCGTATTCTTGTGAAAGACCTATGTCTATGGTTGTGGTTGAGCCATTAACTATCCCTAACCAAGATGTAGAGGAGTTGGAAGATGCAACCGCCAAGATGAAGCAAGAGAAGGATATGTGGGAAGAGTGGTTCCATGCTTTGAGCATAAAGCATGAGGAGTTGCAGCTTGAGTCTAAGGACAAAGATGCACTCATTGAACTTCTTGAAGACCAAGCAGTGAAGAGACAGAGACAACCAGAGGGTCCTACCTTCCTCTAGCATGCCTTAACCTTCCGTTGCTTGGAAGTAGATTGTGGATCAGCTTATCCTCGAGAAGGCTCAAATGAAGACCTCTTTTGAGTCTGAGATCCGACGCATCCGAAGGAAGTACGTGCCTGCAGCCAGATCATATGAAACTGTTGTTAGGGGATCCTTAGGATGATTAGTTTCCTTTTCTCTTGTATTTGGTTTTAGAAATTGTACTAGGTGTAATCCTTCCAAATTATATGAATAAAAGAGATTTTTTTATGGTCAATCAAATTGTTATAATTATTATTATATATTTGCAAATAAAATAGTATATTCCTTGAAAATAAAAACAATAAAAACATTGCATTTCATGCATCATTTGCATAACAGGTTTTTCTTCCTCTAGATGTCTTATTGGTTATTCTTTTGTGCTTCAGCCAAGCTGACTCACCGATACGACACTCGCGCCAATCAACCGAGAATCATGGAACATTTGGAACAAGAGAACCGAGAGTTGAAGGACGAAATTGCTCGTTTGACTGCCATGATGGAGTCTGTACTAGCTTCTCAGAGTCAGTCTTCTCCAACGCCTGCAACTCCTCCTCCTCAAAGGACTGTCATTTCAGAGGTTTTTACTTCAACTGTTCCTGCCACTTAGTTTGCTCCAACTATGCCTGCCGAATTCCCATGGGGAATGCCTCTGAACTTTGTTCCCGAAGGTTTTGCGCCTACTGTTGCTTCCATGCCGGCATCTAGCCCGGTTATGTTTGTTCCGCCTTTAGTTGTTCACACTTTGCCTCGTGTTGAGGACACCATCTATCATTTCGAGCCGTCTGAGGGTCCTGATGTTTATGAGAAGATGGATGAGATGAAATACTAATTCCTTGAGCTGCGAAAGGAGTTGAAGACCTTGAGGGGAAAGGATTTGTTTGGTAAAAGTATTACTGAACTTTGCTTGGTTCCCAATGTCAAAATCCCGATGAAGTTCAAAATCCCTGACTTTGAAGAGCATAAACTTAACCATCTCGCCATGTATGCCAAGAAAATGTCAACACAAACTGATAATGATCAGTTATTGATTCACTATTTCCAAGACAGTCTGAGTGGTGTCGCTCTAAGGTGGTACATGGGATTGGATAGTGCAAGTGTTTGAACGTTCAATGATTTGGGTGAAGCTTTTGTGAAACAGTACAAGTACAATGTGAACATGGCGCTAGATAGAGACCAACTGAGGTCTATGTCTTAGAGGGAGAAAGAGACATTCAAAGAGTATGCCCAGAGGTGGAGAGAGCTTGCTGCTCAGATCAATCCTCCGTTAGAAGAGAAAGAGATGACCAAGATATTCCTTAAGACCCTGAGTTCATTTTATTACAAACACATGATTGCTAGTGCCCTCGGTGACTTTACAGAAATGGTAAACATGGGGATGAGGTTAGAAGAGGGTGTCCGAGAGGGACGTTTGTCTAAAGAAGATGTATCATCGAGCAAGAAGTATGGTAGCGGGTTCGCTAGAAAGGAGGAAGGAGAAACCAAAGCAATATCAGTTGGGAGGAAGAGGAGGCCTCATGTTAGAAGAAGTCAGTAACCATGTCAATATTATCATCAAGTATCATCCGTTATTCCAGTATTTTAAAACAATCAATCAATGCCAGTTCAACAACAACGTCAACAAAAGCCGCAACAAAGAACAAACAACTATAACAACACCAACAATAATCAACCACAACAACATAATTTTGAGAGGAAAAAGGTCTCTTTCGACCCTATTCCTATGTCATACGCTGAACTTTATCCATCCTTGGTTCTCAAGAACCTTCTCCAACCAAGAAATCCGCCGCAAATTCCGGAACCACTTCCATGGTGGTATAAGCCAGAACTTCGCTGTTCATTTCATCAAGGAGCTCCCGACCATGATATTGAAAACTACTACCCGTTGAAGTATGAGGTCCAGAAGCTAGTGAAAAGTTTTATGGTGTCCTTAGAGGACCCTGCGCCAAACGTGAAAGCTAACCCATTGCCTGCTCATGGTAATTCCTCTATTAATATGGTAGATGGTTATCCCGGAAGTTTCCGAGTGTTTGATGTGCAACATATCCGTCGGTCCTTGGTAGAGATGCATAAGACTCTGTGTAGCATCAGTGATAGTGAGCACGACCATGACGGTTGTGCAATTTGTAGTATAAACCCTTGTGGGTGTTCAGTTGTCAAGAGAGGTATCCAAAAGTTGATGGATGAGAATGTAATCCAGATTCAACAGTCGAGGGATATAGATGATGTGAACGTGATAGTCCCAGTATTTAAGACCTCTGAGCGGGTGATCATTCAATTTGATAGTAGCAACAACAACATCATCAACAGATCGGTATCACCGTTAGTAATACGGTTCACGGGCCGAGTCCCATATGCATCCGATAAAGCTATTTCATATCAATATAACGCTACTATGTTGGAGAATGGTCAAGAGATTTTGTTGCCTACGACTAATTCCGTTGTGAACATTGCTGATGTTACAAAGGTGACCTATAGTGGTCGTGTTTTTAGTCCTGTTTTCCTAAAAGATGTAGAGGATATTGGTAAGAAGGTTGAGGTACTTGTAGAAAATCAAGTTAGTGCTCAAAAGTGTCAGTCTGGTGAGTCCATCAATTTGAAGCTAGTGATGATGATGAGGTACTACGTTTGATAAAGAAGAGAGAATTTAATATGGTGGAGAAGCTGCTCAAAAGTGTCAATCTGGTGAGTCCATCAATTTGAAGCTTATGTAGAACATGATGTAACAGTAGATCAGTTTGACCATATTGTGGCTAACATCACTTCCTATAACAAGTTGAGCTTTTGTGATGAAGAACTTCCCGAGGAAGGCAGAAATCACAATCTGGCACTCAATATATCAATGAATTGTAAGGAGGATGCATTGTCCAATGTGTTGGTTGATACCGGTTCTTCGTTGAATGTACTCCCCAAATCAACTATTTCCATATTATCATATCAAGGAGCTCCGATTAGATACAGTAGCGTGATCGTCAAAGCTTTTGATGGATCTCGCAAGACTGTTATTGGTGAGGTGGACCTTCCAATGGAGATATGTCCTAGTGATTTCCAAATTACTTTCCAAGTAATGGATATCCACCCGGCTTATAGCTGCTTGTTAGGAAGGCCATGGATACATGAGGCGGGAGCTGTGACATCCACTCTGCATCAGAAATTGAAATTTGTGAAGAATGGTAAGCTAGTCATTGTTGGTAGAGAAAATGTGTTGTTAGTGAGTCATCTGTCGTCTTTCTCATATGTGGAAACTGAGGATGAGATTGGAACTCCGTTCCAAGCTCTATCTATTGCTGAAAAGAAGAGAGTTGGGACGCCTATGTCCTCTTTTAAAGACGCTCAGAAGATTGTTGAAGATGGTAGTTCTGATCAGTGGGGCCGGATGATAGAGGTCGCCGAGAACAAGAACCTAGTCGGTTTCTAGCAAGGGTCGTTTGTGATCAAAGTTAAAGATGTGCAACCTAGTTTCCGTAGCAGAGGGTTCATTCATGGTGATGAACAACACTCATCTGCAATGATCGAGGGTGACGAAGATAAAGACTGCACCAATTTTGTGACGCATGGAAAGGCTTGCAACAATTCGATCGATGTTGATGTTCTCGTTATTGTCCATCGCTCTAAGTAATTATTTTTATTATTTTTGAAAAAAAAGTCCTTCTCCTATACCTAAGGGAGAAGCGAACATTGTTGGGCATATTTCAAATTGATAATCAATAAAATGCAATTCTATTCATCCACATCTATGATGTTTTTATTTTTACTTTTTGCTTTTCTGAAAATGGTAATCACAAAAAATATAAATAAATAATATTTATCCATATTCATAATATTTGGTCATTTTTCACTTCTCTAAAATCAAAATATCAAATCATTATGCAGGTTGGTTTCTAAACCCATTGAATACAATGATCTTACTCCTTCTCCAAACTTTGAATTCCCTGTGTTTGAGGCTGAGGAAGAAATTGATGAAGAAGTGTCTGATGAATTGTCTCGTTTACTTGAGGACGAGGAAAAAGCCATTCAGCCATTCGAAGAGCAGATTGAGCTAGTCAACTTGGGCTCCGAATATTATGTGACGAAGGTCAAGATTGGATCTCAACTGTGTCCAGAGGTTGAGAAGGGGTTGATTGATCTTCTTCGAGAGTATTCAAATGTGTTTGCCTGGTCCTATTAAGGCATGACTAGTTTGGATTCTGAGATTGTGGAGCATAGATTGCCGTTGAAGCCAGAATGCTCGTTGGTCAAGCAGAAGTTGAGGAGGAGTCATCCTGATATGGCAGTGAAGATCAAAGAAGAAGTGCAAAAGAATATCGATGTCGGTTTCCTTGTTAGCGTTGAGTATCCGCAGTGGGTGGCCAACATTGTTCTTGTTTCAAAGAAGGATGGAAAAGTTTGTATGTGTATTTATTATAGAGATTTGAACAAAGCCAGTATGAAAGATGATTATCCTCTGCTACACATTGATATGTTGGTAGACAATACAGCTAAATTCAAAGCCTTTTCGTTTATGAACGGATTTTCTGGTTATAATCAGATTCATTACACCCGTGGGAACTTTCTGTTATAGAAGACCACATTCATTACACCCGTGGGAACTTTCTGTTATAGAGTGATGCCTTTCAGATTAAAGAATTCTGGTGCAACCTACCAGAGAACTGTGACCATTCTTTTTCATGATATGATGTATAAAGAAATCGAAGTCTATGTTGATGATAGGATTGTTAAATCCAATAATGAAGAAGAACATGTTGAGCATTTGTTGAAGCTATTCCAACGTTTGAGGAAGTATAAATTCCACTTGAATCCCAATAAGTGTACTTTTGGTATTCGTGCTGGTAAGTTGTTGGGCTTTATTGTTAGTGAGAAGGGTATTGAAGTTGATCCTGCCAAGGTCAAAGCAATACGAGAAATTCGTGTGCCCAAAATTGAGAAGCAAGTTAGAGGTTTTCTCAGCCACTTGAATTATATCTCCAGATTCATTTCACACATGACTGCCACATGTGCGCCTTTATTCAAGATCCTTCGGAAAGATCAGTCTTGTGATTGGACTGAGGTTTCCAGAAAGCTTTTGGCAGTATTAAAGAATATCTACTTGAGCCTCTGATTCTGTCTCCACCTGTTGAAGAAAGACCGTTGATCATGTATTTGATTGTGCTTGATGAAAGTATAGGTTGTGTTCTTGGTCAGCAAGATGAAATTGGAAAGAAAGAATATGATATTTACTACCTCAGTAAGAAATTCATCGACTCCGAGACTCGATATTTTATGCTAGAGAAGACTTGTTGTGCATTGGCTTAGGCTGCTAAGCATCTGCGTCAATATATGTTGAATCATACCACTTGGTTGATATCCAAAATGGATCCAATAAAGTATATTTTTGGGAAGCCTTCTTTAATTGGGAGAATTGCCCGTTGGCAGATGTTGTTATTAGAGTATGATATTGAGTACCGATCTCAAAAATCTATTAAAGGTAGTGTCTTGGCTAACCATTTAGCTCACCAATCCATTAAAGATTATCCGTCAGTGCAGTAGGATTTTCTTGATGAAGAGGTCTCGTACTTGAAAATGAAAGATTGTGATGAACCATTGCTTGAAGAAGGGCCAGAACCTGGTTCCCGTTGGGGCATGGTATTTGATGGACTTGTTAATCAGTATGGTAATGGCATTGGGGCAGTGATTATTACTCCTCAAGGCCCGCACTTTCCATTTACAGCTAGATTGACTTTCAAGTGTACAAACAATATGGATGAGTATGAAGCTTGCACCATGGAGCTTGAAGAGGCCATTGATCTAAGAATCAAGTATCTTGACGTCTTTAGAGATTCAGCTTTGGTTGTGAATCAGATAAAAGGTGAATGGGAGACGAATTAACCCGGTTTGATATCATATAGAGATTGCGCGAGGAGGATTTCAACTTGCTTTATAAATGTTGAGTTTCATCACATCCCTCAAGATGAAAACCGGATGGCAGATGCTCTTGCAACGTTGGCTTAAATGATTATGGTGAAATTTTTGAATTAAGTTCCCAATTTGACTATGATGCGTCTTGATAGGCCAACTCATGTGTTTGCTGTTGAAAAGATCAAAGATGAAAAGCCATGATATTTTGATATCAAGTGTTTCCTCCAAAGTCAGATTTCCCCGCCCGGGGCATCTTTGAAATATAGGAAGACTTTGAGAAGGTTAGCTGGTAACTTCTACCTGAATGGTGATGTGTTTTACAATAGAAACTTCGATATGGTTCTGCTCAGATGCGTGGATAGACACGAAGCAGACCTCTTGATGACTTAAGTCTATGAAGGTTCCTTTGGTACTCATTCCAATGGGCACGCTATGGATAAGAAGATGTTGAGGGCATGTTACTATTGGCTGACAATGGAATCTGATTGCTGCAAGGTTATAAAGAAATGCCATAAGTGTCAAATATATGCAGATAAGATTCATGTTCCCCTGATACTATTGAACGTCATTTCCTGCCCATAGATCTTCTCCATGTGGGGAATTGATATGATTGACATGATTGAGCCCAAAGCTTCGAACAAACATCGTTTCATTTTGGTGGCTATTGACTAATTCACAAAGTGGGTTGAAGTGGCATTGTATGCAAATGTAACCAAGCAAGTTATTGTGAGGTTTATCAAGAATCAGATCATATGCCGTTATGGTGTGCCAAGTAAGATCATTACTGATAATGGATCTAACTTGAACAATAATATGGTGGAAGCTCTTTGCAAAGACTTTAAGATTTCACATCATAATTCTTCTCCCTACAGACCTAAGATGAATGGGGCTATTGAAGCTGCAAACAAGAACATTAAGAAGATAATTCAGAAGATGGTTGTAACGTACAAGGATCGACCTGAGATGCTTCCATTTTCTTTGCACGGGTATCGTACGTCCATCCGCACTTCAACATGGGTAACCCCTTTCTCACTTGTTTATGGAATGGAGGTTGTGCTCCCGGTAGAGGTTGAGATCCCATCATTGCGTGTCTTGATGGAAGCCAAGTTGACTGAGGCTGAATGGTGTCAGACCAGGTTCGATCAGTTGAATTTGATTGAAGAGAAGAGGTTAACTGCCATGTGTCATGGTCAATTGTACCAGTAGAGGATGAAGAAAGCATTTGATAAGAAGGTCATACCTCGTGTGTTCAGAGAAGGTGACATTGTGCTTAAGAAGATTTTATCTTTCAAACCAGATTCTAAGGGGCAAATGGACTCCTAATTATGAAGTCCCATATGTTGTTAAGAGAGCCTTTTCCGGCGGTGCTTTGATTCTTACGACTATGGATGGTGAAGAGTTCACTCGTTTTGTGAACGCCGATGCAGTCGAGAAATACTTCGCCTAAAAAGAAAAGAATAACTCATTAAGTTGAAAACCTGAAAGGGCGACTTAGGCAAAAATGAGCGTCTCGGTGGATTGAAAACCCGAGAGGGCGATCCAGGCAAAAATTAGAGACATAAAACATAAAATTTATCCCGATAGATTGAGTACCCCATTTGGGGAAATTTATGCAAAAGTTAAGGATTATGGCAAGTAACTGCATCCTGTTGATCTTCAGTCTTAAAGACATTCTTGAGCACAACCTCCGGTTCTAATTCGTCTTCAACGGAAGCCAAGAGCACAGCGGATATTGAAGGCGGTAGAAGGATTAGTGATCATTCTATTCAATGTAGCCCATTTTCCATGTAAATTACCATTTTTCAATATTTGTAAAAGATCTATGGGGTCTTGTCATTTACAAACTGCCATCCTATTAAATAAAGTTGAGCTTTTTATCCAATTGTTTCTACTCTTATTTATTTTAGCTAAATAGATTTAAAATTTTATGATGATCATATTGAAATTGAATCTAAATCATGTTTTCTTAGAATAATAAAAGCAGTTACTTTTTAAGAGCAATCGATTTCATTTAAGGAATATCAACAGCGGTCTGAGAACAGGTGAGCCCTAAAATGCGAAGCATTATTGGTTTTCCCCAAGCAGTTGGCGTGATCTCTACTTCCTCCTCAACAACATTTTAGCATCTCCAGTCGAGTTTTGTTGGTTTCCCTAGTTAAGTTTATAAATGCCTCCCTCGAGTTGTAGGCACGTTTGTCTCAGCAGATTATTGTTTCCCTCAAGTCTCCAACGGATTTCATTCAGCACGAATTCTAGGGCAGTTGTTTGATCCTCTGTGTCGCATTACGCGAAAAACCGGCGGGAAAACGAAACAACAGAGACGCCACCGTGCGTTATTTATCCCAAAAGAGGGAAAGGAAACGCTCGAACTAAACCTGGAAAAGACATGGTCCCGCGACCAGAGATTGACGGGATCGGGAGTCGGTTATGCGAAGGGAAGGTATTAGCACCCCTACGCATCCGTCGTACTCGACGGGATCCATGCTCAAAATAAAGGATAAAGGTTGCTAAACACTGATCAAACAAACTACACACACAGGTTGGAAGGAGACACAGAAAAGACAAAAGAAACTAACTCGGCAGGATATCGCATCCTGGGCCTACGTAGTCTGTCAGGCACAGACATCAGAGTCGACGTAGTTCAGGAAAGGGGGAAACATGCTCGTTAGGATATCGCATCCTATGCATACGTATCTTCTCTGACTGAAGAAGAATCAGAGCACTCGTAGCTCGGCTAACGCACGCCAAACAAAACCACACAGGAAACCGACTGCCAATCGCTGGACTTACGTCAGACTCCACACAAACAGGAAAACATGGAAACCGAATGCAAATCGCTGGACTTACATCAGACTCCGAACCAACAAACACACACACAGGAAGCCAACTGCCAATCGCTGGACTTATGTCAGACTCCAACAAACAAACGAGACACAGGAAACCGACTGCCAATCGTTGGACTTATGTCAGACTCCAAACACACACAAAGGGTTGAAAAGAAAAAGGGTGCCCGGAGAGATCAGCTCATCTCCTGCCTACGTACCTCATCTGGTATGAGGATCAGGGTGACGTAGTTCCCCTACGCAGGGAAAGAACTTCTAACCTAACCAGAGACTGGGATATGACAAACTAGAAGGGAGACTGACTCGAGCCTAATAGTTATCATGTAAATTCACCATGGTCCTAGGTTGAGGTTTCTATCTAACTTGCATAGGGAGCACGCTATCCTAAACAACACAGGCAAATACACAAGCACAATAAACAATCACACACACTATATGCAATCAATTGGGCTCATACAAGGTTAGGCTGTGAAACACAAGCCAACTGGAATCGGGTGTAGTTAGCTCTTAACCCTAACATTGAGAGTTAGGGTGAAGCAGATGAAATGGAGATGAGGGGTGTGCCTCATAGCTCTTATCCCTGGCCTGGGAGAGCTTTAAACAATAGAATGTGTGGGAATTCAGAAAGTTGGAACTCTTCTCCACAAATGATATGACTCTATAAGATCTTGGGTTAATATCCACAATGCATCAACATGTTATGTGAGCAAAGGGATGACACACTGAATAGTAGGAGATGGAATACACATCTCTTTTATCTACCAATTTCCTCATATGAGGACTTTTCCTGCTTGGCACAAAAGATAAACAATCACAAGCATTGCCTCTTAAGGAGGACTTCAGACAGGTGCCTGCCCAAGTAACAGGACAGGTCTTCCAGACTACATGAAGTCAGAGAGTTATACCTCAAATGGTTAAGCAACCAAGCAAAACAAAAGCAAGTTCAAAAGAACTCAAAGCAACTTAGGTACCTGAAAAAATCTAACCCAATCAGTATACAAGTTAAACAATCAAACAGACAGTCAATCACACAATCAGACAGACAAGGCATTAAGCAACAATGTGCAAGGCACAAGCCAATGGGCACAACACAAATAACTTGGCATCAACCTACAAAACAACTCAAAGTTATCCAATATTAACCACTTAATCAACTCAAGAGAGTGAGCAACTCCAATCATGGCAATGTGCTTCTTAACTTGAAATCCACAACCCAAATGATAAGTCCAAACCACTAGGTCCAAGCCTAGGGTCAAAAGAGGCTCAAACATTCAAAACAGAACATAGAATTTAACATGGATCAACTTCATTCAATCAAGAACACAATCCGAAAAGTCCCATATCAATATCATTAACCAAGAGTATTTCATGAATCAACCATGGCAAGGTATGCAAATTGTAATCACATTGTGACATCAGAATGAACAAATGCACATTAATTCAAAAATGGTTCAAATAATTTCATCAAATTCATGAGTAAACAGGACATACAATATGATCGTCACACAAAAAATTAGAGGCATTGGACAATATTAAGCATGGTAATCATATTGCATAAGTCAAGGAAAGCACAATCAAGCACATATGTGACACCAAATGGCACACCAACTTAGCATAGGCCTAAAACAGAAATTATTCATGGTAAAAACCTAAAACCAAAGCCAAAACAACATTCAACATGTCTAGAAATAGTGTGCAAAGTTTCACATCCATTGGATAAAGGACAAGCATTTCACAATCAAATGAAATTCAATACAATTCAAAAGCTCATATATGACCATCCAGAATGAAAGATCTCAATCAAATCAGAAATCAATCCAAAAATTCCAACAAAAATCATGATCAATCACAACATCCATATCAAGCATCATACAAAAAATCAAGGCATTTGGAATTCATTTGGCATGGCAAACAAATTAATCAAGTTAGACATCACAAGGTATGACACCAATTGTCACACCTACCTTAACATGATCATAAAACAGAAACCACAAATGGTAAAAATACCAAATCAACACCAAAATGTCAAGCAAGATGTCTAGTTTCAGCATGTTAAATTTCATGAGCATTGGATAAACAACCAGCATTTCACAAAAGATATGGCAAGGAAATGTTCAAAATGGACATGTGTATATAAACCCTAGGCAAAATAATTTTCCAGCCAAGCAAAATTTATGGAAAAATGATGATAAAATACAAGAAACAATAAGGAAGGCAATGCAAAAATCCTCATATTTTTTGGAGCAATTATCAATTATTTATGAATTTTGGAAGTGAGAAAAAAAACTAAAAAAAATATGTGAGAAGCATGTATGAACATATGGAGGGAAAACAAATAATATGGAGCACGTTTGAAAATAATGCAGTGAACCAGAATCGAACTGAAGCGCTTTTTGAATTATGGCGCCCGGATGCATGAAACGCAGCCGTTTAATTTATGCGCTGGGACAGGCGAGCCAATCAAACGCGTGCATGCTATTTGCATGGTCCAATCAGAAGCAAGCACTGGAGAAACACATGCAACACGCGGGGCAAGGGTTTATGAAGACCAAACGCGTTTCTGGAAAATATTTTCATCATCTTCATCAAGTTCATCATGAACAATGCCATGCTCAAGAACAAAAGTTTTCAGAAATCAAAAATAAGCACATCAATGGATAGATCCTTCAGCATACAACACGAATCCATGCATATTTTAACCTAATTCCACCTATCATGAACAAATCGAAGCTAAGAACATTCATGCACAAAACTTTAAATCGATCTAACTAACTCAATTTGGCATGGAATTTAATGATCTAAAGCTCAAGTTAACCAGCATTGAAAGATGAACAACAATAGCACAATCATTTTAAGAAAGGAGAGATTCGATTTAGAACCTCTTGAAGAAGCAGCTTTGGATTTCATGTTGTTCAGGCTGTGTAATGCTTCCAATCTCTTCTAGAACACTTGTATGGATGATTAGATGAAGAATTAAGGCTCAATTGCACATGAATCCTCCAGAATTTAAATCTGCCATGGATGCTTCAAAGCTTCAAGAATACTTCAACCTTGCACGATTTGTTGTGGATCTAGGTTCAATAATGCTCAATGATGCTTCAGAACCATGAATGGATCAAGAGAAGTACAATTTGTTTGAAGAATTTCAAAGTAAAATTGAGAGAGAATGTTTGGAGAATTTTTCTAGATCTGAAAATATGGTTGTGTTAATGATGAAACAGTTAGGGTTTCAGGCTTTATACTCCTTTTTAATCATGCCTCTAATCAGGTTTAAGCATTGGTTAAATGTATTAGCCAAAATAAGGTGCACATGCAAATTTGAGATTTCACCTTATGCATGGAAATTATGGATGAACAGTGCACGAGTTTGTGACCAAATCCACTTAAAAAACCATTTTGGAGCTATTGGCAATGATAGAATGCTTAAACAATGAACCAAATTTGAATATTGAATTTTCCCTCCAAAAATCAAGTGAAAATGCAAATGATTATGTTATGAGAATTGGTGTAATATGATGCATGATTTGGAAAATATAGGTCAAAACAAGAACAATGCAAAAAGAACCACTTAATTTGGATATTTGGTTTGAAAGTTATGCACATTTGAAGTTCAAACCACACTTGGCGAAGATTGATCCATATCTCTTCAACCACACATGAGAAATCCATGATCTTGGACTTTTTGGAAATAGGAGAGAAAGATCTTCAACTTTCATGTTGGACAAAATTTCATTTGAAGCTTCTTGATGATGTAATCTTGAGTTGAAAACCTTTCCATTTTTGGCAAATTCAAATTACAGGTCACTTACTATTTTTGGAAAGTTTTGATCTGACCTCAAATTCTTCAATGTTGATGTTTGCAATGTCAAATGAGACTTGTTTACACATGAATGAGGCATCTCTAACCATCTCCCACCTCCAAATCCACAGTTGAGTTGACAGTTGACTTCTGTTGACCTTTTAGGGTTTCAGATGAATTTCACATTGACTGATGAGCTTTGAGCCTTCAATGCCTTGCCAAACCACTTCAAGATGATCCTTGGGTCACATGAACTCATTATACCAACCCTAGGGCTTTGATTCCATAGAAAATGCTCTTTGTTGCTTGCACAGTTGAATCTCCTGACCAGTCTGACTGATGACATGCAATGAACAATGCAATGTTAATGACCTAAAATGAAAATGTATGTACAAATGGGAGGTGCAAATTTGAGGTGCTACAGCTGCCCCTATTCAATCAACTGGGAACCTGAACAGATTTGAGCAATGGCTGTCAGACCTTCACGGTAAACATGGATTGAATACCAAAGAACCGTAGAAATTTGCACTCTGCGGGGATCCAAGAAAGGACTGTCCACCAAGGACAACTTCCACTGGGATCTGATGTTTGTCACTGAACCAGTCAAGATGTTTACCAATGACTTCCCTGGGGATTTTGATTTTTCTCAGAAAAAAGAAACCACATCCAGACGTCGAAGGACGATGAATGGGAATCATAACTAGACGCCAACGAACGACTAGGAAAAACTCGACGTTTATCGAAACCAACGGAGAGGTAAACAGACATCAACGAATGAATGGAAAGAAAGGGATACAACCAGACGTCATCGGACGAATGGGAAAAACTCAACGTTTATCGAAACCAACGGAGAGGTAACCAGACATCAACAGATGAACTGGGGAAAATACAACTAGATGTCAACAGACAACTAGGAAAAACTCGACGTTTATCGAAACCAACGGAGAGGTGAACCTACTGGGGAAAAAGCTAAACACAAACAAACGTCAACGGACGATTGGGAAAAACTCAACGTTTATCGAAACCAACGGAGAGGTGACCAGACATCAATGGATGAATGGGAAAGAAATACATCTAGATGTCAACGGACAACTAGGAAAAACTCGACGTTTATCGAAACCAACGAAGAGGTAACCAGACATCAATGAATGACTGGGAGAAAGATACCTCTAGATGTCAACGGACAACTAGGAAAAACTCGACGTTTATCGAAACCAACAGAGAGGTGACCAGACATCAACGGATGAATGGGAAAGACTCGACCAGACGTCAACGGATGAACGGGAGAAGCTCAACGTTTATCGACACCAACGGAGAAGGTGACCAGACATCAACGGATGAATGGGAAAGACTCGACCATACGTCAACGGACGAACGGGAGAAGCTCGACGTTTATCGACACCAACGGAGAAAGGTGACCAGACATCAACGGATGAATGGGAAAGACTCGACCAGACGTTAACGGACGAACGGGAAAAGCTCGATGTTTATCGACACCAATGGAGAAAGGTGACCAGACATTAATGAATGACTGGTGTCATATCCCGATTTTGATCCTGAAATTTTTCCATTTTTTTTTTATTTTGCACTTGGCCTAAAAGTTCATTTGCATACATTCATTCCCAAATCCATATTTTTGTTACACATTGGTCATTGTCTAGGCTTTTTTGATCATGGTGCTTTTGATTATAAAATGGATTTTAATTATTTGACTTTTTTTTAATTTTCAATTTGATTTTAATTTCGAATTAAGTTTAATTCCAAATTTCAATTTAATCTTAATTGTTTATTTTACTAATGATTCAAACTCTAATCGATTTTAATTTCCAAATGAATGTTAGAGTTGATATCCAAGTAATTTTAAATGAATTATAGATTAATTTGTTTTTAATTTGGTTTTTGCTGATTTGTTATTATTAATTAAATTGATATTCAAACTAATATTGGATTATTCCTAAAAATCCACATCCATTTTTATAATCAAATATCCAATAACCCAACTCTATTTTTAAATCCATATCCAAAATCCATATCCATTTCCATAAGCTACAAAGTCATGCTCCAAATTACATTTCACAACATGAACAATTGAGAAATATATTGTTCATAATATGTATTAGGAGAAGAGACTTCATCAATTTTGTTTACAAGTGAGTGTTCCAAAAACTTGACACATGCTGCAAAAACGTGAAACCAAGTTCAACGTTACCATTGTTTGCACATGCTGCTATGACGAAATTCCAAGAAATAACATCCTTGTCAATAACACCATAAAATGCCCCTCAACAGAATTCATTGAATAACCACAAGGTTCAAAATCAAAGTCACAAATTTCAGAATTTGGAAGAATTTTCCTAATGCCAAAGTTGACGGTCATCTCGGTAGCCGAACCTGTTTGTTCTTTAAAGAAAACGGAGGCTTTCTCTCGGTCTAAGCCGGTCATACACATCTCGAGTGTGTAGACAGAATCTTCTGAGCTCACGGAATCAGAAGAGGCACAGTAGACATGCCAATTCTGCATTTCTTCTAACCGCCGCAGCCCGAACTTCAAATTAGAGTATTTCCGCTACAATGCTATCTGAAACAGTTGAAGAAACTCAAAGTTTTAACTTATGAAAGCAAGCTTGCAATGTACACCAGACTATTGAAAACTGTGGGATTCAACAAGAGCCAAATTTCATAAACAGAGTTGATGAATCTTCAAGTGTTAGTTTTTTTTACCTGAGAAGCTTATGCAATATTTGAAAGATTTATCCAAGTTTCCAACGGGAGGTTTTGATCGGTTGGAGCTTTTAATAGCTAAGGCTCAGTTACTTGCATTTTACCGTTTAAAGGGTTACTCTTACTCGCCTAAATTCTGATATTTTAGAGGTTTGAACAACAACATCACGAGGGATCCAATTATGAGAGTTGCTTCTAATGTAAGGCAGAATGGTTTCATCGAGGATGATCGTCGGATTCGGCGGACAGCTCAGAATTTTCTTCAACAAAGTCCTGTAGAAACAAAGTGAGTTAAAGGAAAGTGCCTTAATGTTTAATTTGCCGTCCATTCTCGTCTCCGCCGCCAGCAGCAGCAGCAGAGTTGAGGCACATCAGACCACCTTTAGAAAGAACAGGAGGAATACCAGAAAGTTCAAACTTACCCAACAAATTGTTATCCCTAGTCCTTGTTCTCTCTCCTTCAAAGGCTGGGATCAAGACACCAGGCTGGTTGTCAGAATAGGTTGAGAAAAATTGTTCTTTCTGTGGTATATGATTTCAATGCATCCAAAAAGGATGTTTCAAGCCCTATCATGTAAAGTAAACCAGAGGATTCAGCATCAATTGTGCGCCTTTCTATGAGTAGCAGGGGAGTTATGCAGACAACGCATTTTGCTGCCAGTTTGGTCCTCCGCACCATTCCATTGGTAGCAGATGCGCTTACGAGCAAAGGATATGCCTACAAGAGGATTGGAGGAATTAGAGATACACTACAAGATTATATATGATAAGATGTCACGCCAAAGTTAAATTGAAAGCAATAACAAAACAATGTCAATGACTGCACTAGGGAATCCAATCACTTGAATTTAAACTCAGAGGCATTCAGGAGGATTATTTCTTGTCAGATATCCGTTGGAAGAGAGGACAGAGGGTTCCGAAACATGAACGGAGAGCTATGGTATCCATCCGAGAATACTGGAAAACTCCCTGCAATAAGACATACCCAGAAAAAAGCCATTCAGGTTTGATTAAAGAAAGGATACAAAGGTTTGATATCATGATTAGCAAGTATGAATTGGTACCAAACTCAGAGCATTACGCGATAACGGTTGATCTTCTTGGTCGAATGGGAGAGTTGAATACGACTTTGGACGTAATTAACAACATGCCAATGCAAGCTGGGTCTGATATATGGGGAGCCTCACTCAGCGTCTGTCGCCAACATCAGAATATGAAGATGTAATATGCCTTAACCACTTCTTTAAGGAGTCCTGTGAAAGTCAAACCATAACAGTCAGTACCCAAAGCAAAAAAAAAACAAAATGCAATGTAACTCAAGTCCTTGAAAGCAAGAAGAGAAAGGGCCCTGAGTTACAAGCATCCAGCCAAGTTGTACAGTCGGTTCTGAGGCCAGGTTCCTCTATATGCAATGTTGATGCTGATATCCAGCCAAAGAGTGAGCCAAATTTGAATCCTAGGGAAGCAATGGCTCCTGTTGTATCCAAAAGGAAAGTTATGCAAGCTACAACAACAAATCCAATCAATAGAATATGGGGAGAATACTACTCAAGCCACTTACTTGAGGGAATCGGTGAAAGAACAGGAGATTGTCTCATGCTTCGCACCGCAACAATAACAAGTTCAAGCGAAGCAACAATTTCTCTCTAATCTTCTGCTACTACCTCTCAAGCTATTAAAGATGGCAACAGAGACGTTTCTATACACATCTGAGTCTGCAAACGAGGGACACCCTGACAAGCTTTGCGATCGGATCTCTGATGCTATTCTAGATGCTTGTTTTGAACAGGATTCAGACAGCAAGTTTGCATGTGAAACTCGCACCAAGACTAACTTGGTTATGGTTTTTGGAGAGATCACAACCAAGGCTAATGTTGATTTATGAGAAGATTGTCCGTAACACCTGCAGGAATATTGGGTTTGTTTCTGCATATGTGGGTCTTGATGCTGACAACTGCAAGGTTCTTGTGGATATTAAGCAGCAGAGTCCTGATATTGCTCAGGACGTGCATGGACATTGAGAGATGGCAAACACGTTTGAGAGAGGGTTTGATTGAGAGAGGCGAGCAAGTTTAAAACAGCCTGGGCGATGGATGAATCGTTGAGAACAAGAGAGAGGTTCATGGAGAATGGGCTTTGAGAGTGCGATTCAGTGAGTGGTTGGAGAGGGATTAAGGACGGTGATAGTTCCTCTCACCATTTTCCATTTATTTATTTTCTTTCTTTTTTTAAAACAGAATAAGTTTTTTTGAAACCATTAATTTTATGTTTAAACTTCCTAGGTTTTTTTATTTAATAATGTTTTTTTCATTTAATACAGTACATTAACCCATCATTTTTGTTTCCCAACCCACTAGCCTCTAAAACCCAACAGCCAAGCGGCTGGGTTTAATTATGGTAGTCTAACAGATTATTTTTTTTTTATTATTAGTTTTTATTTTAATTCTAATTTTTAATCTATCTTGGTTTATTTATCCAAATTAGCATTAAAGTGATAACTAATCATAAGTGGTCTAGTGGAGAGAAGGTGGTTGCCATAGTCTTAGGTGGAGTGGGTTCAATACTCATATGTAGCATTCTTTAGTATTTCATTTTCTTTTAGCATTTTATTTTCTGTTTATGTTTTTATTATACTCATGGTTGATCTGCTTTCTTTTAATTTCATCATTCATTCAAAACCATTTTTAAACTATAAAAAAATCATATTTTTCTCGATTTAATATCGAGCCCATTTTCGTACCCTTGTAAGTCGATCGCTTTTAAGCATCGCCATCAACCTCACATAGCTTACGCTTGGGCTTTCTTACAATGAGCCGGTTCTCTGGCACTTACACTCATGCATTGCATTATTTGTTGTTTGGGCCCGATTTAACTATTTCATGATTTTTTAATCCCCATTTGACAAAATGTACCCCACTCCCCCGATGTGTAATAATCTTGTACTGTCTTATTTCTTTATTGCTCGACTGTGTAGTTAGATACTAACACAAGAATAAAATCAATAAATTTCAAAAAAATACAAAAATATGACTCGATCCAACGTCGAGTATTTTCTCAATAAACAAATCAATTCATTTCTCCCTCCCATTCTATTCCATTTCTTTCAAACTTTCATCAAACGCTTGATTCAACGTCAAGCCTTTTTTTCTAATATAAACTCAAAAAACATTAATTCATAGTTAAGACTTTTCAATAAGATGGAAGTGGAACGTGGTGTATACCACGCACTCCTGAGACTAGGATTTGAGATGTATATCTCGCCAATCCTAGCTCTCGCCATCATCCAAATTTATCCACTTTGTCTTCTCAAACACTCATTCAAATTTCTCGAACGTCCATCAATACTTGATCTAGGTCAAGTCATTTTCACAACAAAACTCAAAACACCTAATTCTTATTTAAACACTTTTCTCAATAAAGGTGGAAATGGAACATGGTGTATACCATGCACTCCTGAGGTTAAGATTCGAGACGTATGCCTCGCCAATCTTAACTCTCGCCATTATCTAAAACTATCAATGCGGTTTCTTCAAACCCTTTCCCAGTCAAATTCCAAAAATACTTAATTCCTATCTTAACTTTTTTCAATAAAGATGGAAATGGAACATGGTGTATACCATGCACTCCTGAGGCTAGGATTCGAGATGTATATCTCGCTCATCCAAGTTCTCGCCATCACTCAAAATACATCCAACCAATCAAACTCTTTCTCGCCGCCGTGCGGTTAATCAAAAACCTTTTTCATAAATGAAAGATATATTGTCTTAAGAGATACAAAACAATGTTTCGGCCACGATTGTTGAATAGAGATAAATGACGTTTTTCCGAATGTAGATTTATAAATCCGTTCGATGTGTGGTATGCGTTCACTCCTCATCTGTTTTGGGTAAAATAATGTTTTCGTCGATTAATACAGTATGACTTTCTCTAAAATCGACCAACAAACAAACATTTTCTACCCAGAACTACGTAAGCCTTGATTTCTCTTTTGAGATACGAGGAGCAGGATTTGTAAATCATGTCAGGCCCACTAATAAAAAACTTAGGTTTAGCCCTTCGTCAAAAATCCGAAAACATTTCTTCTATCCTCTATTCTTTCCTTCCCACCTAATAAATTGAAAAACCTAACATTTTAACTAACACTAACGCACACAACTGACCTAATGGTTCCCGTTGAGTACAACGGACGTGAGGGGTGCTAATACCTTCCCCTTGCGTAATCGACTCCCGAACCCTGATATCGGTTGCGATGACCATATCTTATCCTTTCTTTTGTCCTGGGTTTTATCGATATTTCCCCTTTCCTTTTTAGGAATAAATAAAGTTTGGTGGCGACTCTGTTTAGTCCATCATTGCGAGCGTGCGATCGCGCTTCGCTTTGAAGTCGTATCCCCATTTTTTCAAGGTGCGACAGATGGCGACTCTGCTGGGGATAGTTAAATTCTAAGCGAGTCAAGCCTAGTTAGGACGTCTGTGTGCCTTTGTTTGTTTAATTGTGTGGCTTTTCTTTATTGTTTTTACTATCTTTATTGTTATATCTGTTGAATATTGGTTCTATTGTGATTGTTGGTACTTGGATCTTGATTGTAAACCATGTGGGAAAGACTCAACACCCGAGTCTAGAGTGAAGAAAACACATAAGATAGGACGATGGTTGAGTAGTACGGACTCCCGAGGTGAATACTTCGTAAGGGTCGGTACGAGAACCTCACTTAGAGTAGATCCTTTTGCAAATATTGTCGCCCGAGGTGTATACCTCGTAAGCGCCGATGTTTCAAAGGGGTCCATGACTCTAAGGACCTTTTAGAACATTAAACCTTTGGCCAACTAGAAATGATGGTTGCGTATTATGGATTCCCGAGGTGGATACCTCGTAAGGATCGATACGAGAACCTCGCTCAGAATAGATTCTCCAAATGGAGTTGATGACCGGAAAGTATTTTCCGTAAGCGTCAAACAGTCTTTTAAATCCATGACTCTGAGTATCCTGTCTAGAACCCAGTCGATGGTTGCGTAGTACGGACTCCCGAGGTGAATACTTCGTAAGGGTCGGTACGAGAACCTCACCCAGAATAGATTCCCTTGATGGAGTTGACGACCGGAAAGTATTTCCCGTAAGCGTCAAACATTCTTGTGAATTAATGACTCTGGGAATCCTTTGTAACAAAACCTTAGATCTTACCCGGTGAGAACCTATTCTTGGAAAACAATCAGATTCATCAGTACCTCATACTTTTGAACCCGTGTATGAAAAAACAAATGTGCATGGCTTGCATTGCATTCATTCTCATTCCATTGCATTTGCATCGCATCATAATGCATGTCATTCTCTAGACAAAATACCAAAAAAAACTCATCCATCTTTTGTCCGTGAAGCAAAGTGATTCTCAACACGCGAAGAGCAAAGAACCATGTCTTAGGGGATGATGGACGAGCTAAGGAAAAGCCAAGAAGCACTGAAGGAGGAACTTAATCTTTTGAAGAGCCAAATGAGATGGGTCTTGGAAACGCTGCAAGTCTTGTTGAGAAGAGAGGGTCACCCAATATACACTGCTGCAACAAAGAGAGCTACTACCCCTCATCCATCCGGTGTTACCTCATGTCAAGGGAAGTTCTATGTGGCAACTCCTCATTTACCAGTATATGGACCTCCCTCAAGACGTCATCATCAACATCCTCTGGCTATTGCTCCTCAAAGTCACCAAAGCCAGGTTCAGAACAAAAATTAGAATCAGAACAAGAGGAACAAGGATCACAATGACTCGATTCCGGTGCCATATAGCAAGCTCTACCCGCAACTGATCCAAAATGCTTTGGTGACACCTCGAGCTCTCACGCCTGTGTCACCGTACCTGCCATGGTACAATCCAAATGCAACATGTGAATTCCATAAAGGGGCATTGGGACATGACCTAGATTCTTGCTTCGCGCTAAAAGCCTTGGTACGAGGACTTATTAACAAAAAGAGCTTAGTTTTTGAAGAAGATCACCCGAAGATCAAGTGCGAATACCATACTGGAACAATGGGGCACTCCATCGAGGAATGCATGAGTTTTAAGCTCAAGATGCAAGGATTAATTGACATAAGGTCACCAACACTCAAGGAGGAAGGCTCAGGTACATATACCTTGATTTCTGGGCCAGATAATGAGAAAGGGAAAGGACCCTTGAGACCCCTCAGAGTTTTGTACCACAAGGAAGATGTCAGGGATGTGGCTAGTGAGCTATCATTGTTTCCTGGTAAGAGCATTGAGATACCGCCTTGGATTTCCAATGTCACGACCTATACCAATGAAAGAAAAGGAGAAGTGAGTAGTGGATCCAAGAGGGTTGCGTTCGACGATGAGATTGAAAGAAAAGAATTTGAAGATCATCATGTCAAAAAGCTGGTTGATCCCAATCTTCAAGTTTGAAGAAATCAATTCCCTAAAGCTGGCAATCATTTGGTTGTTTCAACACTTCTTTTGTAGTTTCTTTGCATGTTGGTTGTTATTTGCTTTTAAACATTGTTGTTTTATTTGAATTGGTAAGATTAATGAAATGTTTATGCATCTTTTGAATTGATCCATTCGTATTCACTCGTTTTTCATTTATGTTAAAAAACAAAAATACTCCTCTCATTCACTTTTGTTTATCAAACTGTTGTGTTAACAAAGATTGGAGGGAGGATGATGAAAACGAAACACCTGAAATTGTTGTGGTATGCTTTTGAGTAAACCTTGTCGATGATGTAAGGCATTGTTTCAAATCCCCAAACACTGAAGAAATAAGGAGTTAATCCCTAGTCAACCACTTTGAGCCTAGAAGTTGGTGTTTATTTCGGATCTAAAACCCTTAATCTTAACCTGGGGCAGGGTAGTTATGTTCAGATAGTTTGATCGTGCATTCGATCTTTCAAAAAAATCGTCCATATGTACATCCTCCAATTAGGTTCAACCACACGTTATCCTTCGCGCACATGTTGAAG
Source organism: Lathyrus oleraceus (assembly GCF_024323335.1). Lineage (NCBI taxonomy): Eukaryota > Viridiplantae > Streptophyta > Magnoliopsida > Fabales > Fabaceae > Lathyrus > Lathyrus oleraceus. Next base: position 393,743,862 of record NC_066580.1, on the reverse strand, counting down.
TGTCGAAGAAGTTGAGAAAAGCTAAAATTAGTGTTGGTTGATCCTTATCCACCAATAATATGGCAGTCAACACCTTTTAAAAAAAACACAGAAAAAAGTCCGCTAAGTCAAATACCACAAAACGACTTAGGCAAAAGTTAGGGCATCCCGATGGACCGAAAGCTTCAAAGAAGCCGTCCAGGCAAAATTAGGGATAAAGAAAATAAAAAAAAAAGAGGTCCCCAAATCCTCAACAAAACAAAGAAAAATAAGGTGACTGCCATTTCAAGAAAATCTCACCTTGAACCCTCATTTTCACTCTCGCACCTCTGAAGTCGAATGCGTGTGTCGAATTAACTGAACGTAGGAACTGGAGATCATCTAGAAGAAGGGGTGGGTAAAAATAAATTTTGAGCCTTATATCCTTTTGTTTCAAAAAAACCCGTGAACCAGACCACGTTACAACCCTTAAAAGACCTAATTGAGACATGGTTTATTTTGAAAGCATACCATAACAAGGTTGTGTTAACTTGACTCCAAACGATTTTTGTTAATCATTTGATGGCACCAACTTATATACTGTGAATGACTTGATCACCATTGTGTTCTTATCAATGACTCGTTCACTGTAATTCACCCCTTCATATCAATAAACTTTGATTTCAAAATTTTGCATAAGCATGGAATTAAAATTACCATTTTTGAATGAACAATCCTATTTGCGAGTCAACACTTAGCATCAAAGAAATTCCAAATACAGTTGAGAAAACTTGATGAAGTGAAAGAAGTCTAGTCAGGGGCAAATCACTTTGAGCATCAGTTAATTCGAGCTAATCACCCTAAGGGTCATCTTACCAAGAGTAATTTGCTTCAAGACTTAGACCGGGGCAAGCCACCTCAGAGCTCGATGAGTCTAGCTATCCAAAGGACAATCAATCAAGAGTCTACCATTCCAACATTTGGTTAGTCAAGTTCAGACCACTGCAAGTTTCAAACACTTGGGGCAAGCCATCTCGAGGTAGTCTCATGGCAAGTTGTTTCCAAACTCACTTTCAAGGTGAACATTTCCGAAGTCCCAACAGATTGGGGCAAGATGAGCCACAGAGGGGAAGAACCTCTTTCTTCGTGCTTTCAAACTGCTCAAACAAATTCTGCCATACGTCAACAACTATTGAGTTTAAGACTAGTGCCCGAAAATTATGCTAGCACGATCCGTTAATCCTCCAAAAGGATCCATTGGCTAAGTTGTGGCTATCAAACTGGATAGAATCCTCCTTTGACAACATCTATCATAAAATACTTGGTTGAGTTCTCGGTGTTGAGGAATCATGAGCTTCCATAAAAAGCCTTTACAAACTCCCAGTCTGCCACGTGTCAGCATTCTCATAATCATGACCATTCATATATCATGCATAAAAGGAAATTCAAATCATGCACAGCCGAAATGTACTTCGTGCTCATTTTGCATTGATCCAGGTCTTGTTGTCGATCCTATGATCCTTTGACCTTTGATTCCAGTTTGTATTTGGTGCCCTTAAACCCACATCCGGTTTTTGCAGTCATTTTCAAATCCAATTTTTGTTCAATACTATTCAGGTCATATATGAACCTGTTGTTGAGCTTTTATTCCGGGGTCAGGTCATACTCGAACCTGCTCTGAAGAGTTTTTCCTTTTGTTAAATACCATTCAGGTCATATATGAACCTGTTGTTGAGCTTTTATTCCGGGGTCAGGTCATACTTGAACCTGCTCTGAAGAGTTTTTCCAATTCTGGTTCAATACTATTCAGGTCATATATGAACCTGTTGTTGAGCTTTTATTCCGGGGTCAGGTCATACTTGAACCTGCTCTGAAGAGTTTTTCCTTTTGTTCGATACCATTCAGGTCATGTATGAACCTGTTGTTGAGCTTTATTCCGGTGTCAGGTCATACTTGAACCTGCTCTGAAGATTTTTTCCCTGTCGTTCAATACTATTCAGGTCACGTATGAACCTGTTGTTGAGCTTTATTCCGGTGTCAGGTCATACTTGAACCTGTTCTGAAGATTTTTTTCTCTATTTGTTCAATACTATTCAGGTCATGTATGAACCTGTTGTTGAGCTTTTTATTCCGGGGTCCGGTTATACTTAAACCTTCTCTGAAGAGTTTTTCCAATTTTTGTTCAATACTATTCAGGTCATGTATGAACCTGTTGTTGAGCTTTTATTCCGGGGTCCGGTCATACTTGAACCTGCTCTGAAGAGTTTTTCCAATTTTTGTTCAATACTATTCAGGTCATGTATGAACCTGTTGTTGAGCTTTTATTCCGGGGTCAGGTCATACTCGAACCTGCTCTGAAGAGTTTTTCCTTTTGTTAAATACCATTCAGGTCATATATGAACCTGTTGTTGAGCTTTTATTTCGGGGTCAGGTCATACTTGAACCTGCTCTGAAGAGTTTTTCCAATTCTGGTTCAATACTATTCAGGTCATATATGAACCTGTTGTTGAGCTTTTATTCCGGGGTCAGGTCATACTTGAACCTGCTCTGAAGAGTTTTTCCTTTTGTTCGATACCATTCAGGTCATGTATGAACCTGTTGTTGAGCTTTATTCCGGTGTCAGGTCATACTTGAACCTGCTCTGAAGATTTTTTCCCTGTCGTTCAATACTATTCAGGTCACGTATGAACCTGTTGTTGAGCTTTATTCCGGTGTCAGGTCATACTTGAACCTGTTCTGAAGATTTTTTTCTCTATTTGTTCAATACTATTCAGGTCATGTATGAACCTGTTGTTGAGCTTTTTATTCCGGGGTCCGGTTATACTTAAACCTTCTCTGAAGAGTTTTTCCAATTTTTGTTCAATACTATTCAGGTCATGTATGAACCTGTTGTTGAGCTTTTATTCCGGGGTCCGGTCATACTTGAACCTGCTCTGAAGAGTTTTTCCAATTTTTGTTCAATACTATTCAGGTCATGTATGAACCTGTTGTTGAGCTTTTATTCCAGTGCCAGGTCATACATGAACCTGTACTGAAGATTGTTTCTCTATTTGTTCAATACCATTCAGGTCATGTATGAACCTGTTGTTGAACCCTTATTCCGGTATCAGGTCATACTTGAACCTGTTCTGAAGATTTTTTCCCTATGTTTGTTCAATGCTATTCAGGTCATATATGAACCTGTTGTTGAGCTTTATTCCGGTGTCAGGTCATACATGAACCTGTTCTGAAGAGTCTTTCTCTATGTTTGTTCCAGTATTATCAGGTCATATATGAACATGTTGATACACTTGTCTTGAATTCTTCTGAGTTTGTTAGGTCATACCTGAACCTGCTGTCAGAACTTCTTGATATTCCCCAGCGTTGTCAGGTCATATATGAACCTGTTGTAGCATCTTTTCCTTTATTCGGGTTTGGTAAGTCATATGTGAACTTACTACCGAAATCCCTTGTATTCTAAGTGTCGCTTATCAAATTCTACTTAGATTACTCCCCAGTGTGTGTTTGACTCTCCAGCAGGACTGTTTTCCCCAGCAAGTTGTTTCTTACCATTTGTCTGTCTTCTTGTGGACCATCAGCATTCCCCGCGGTTGGGTCTGTCTAAGTAGCATCTCTTGTCAAGGGTCCACCATATCCCTATCAGATAAAAAATTACAAAAAAAGAATCACGCATCCATGCATATCATATCATATCATATCATATCACATCATGTCATAGGGATTCAGGATCAAAACCCGGGTCTTCTTAGTATTTAACCATCTCCCACTATGATCATATGAAGAGTGTCCTGCTTCATATTCTCTAGTTGAAGATACTTAAATAGGGGCAACTGTCATACCCCGATTTTGATCCTGAAATTTTTCCATTTTTTTTTTATTTTGCACTTGGCCTAAAAGTTCATTTGCATACATTCATTCCCAAATCCATATTTTTGTTACACATTGGTCATTGTCTAGGCTTTTTTGATCATGGTGCTTTTGATTATAAAATGGATTTTAATTATTTGACTTTTTTTTAATTTTCAATTTGATTTTAATTTCGAATTAAGTTTAATTCCAAATTTCAATTTAATCTTAATTGTTTATTTTACTAATGATTCAAACTCTAATCGATTTTAATTTCCAAATGAATGTTAGAGTTGATATCCAAGTAATTTTAAATGAATTATAGATTAATTTGTTTTTAATTTGGTTTTTGCTGATTTGTTATTATTAATTAAATTGATATTCAAACTAATATTGGATTATTCCTAAAAATCCACATCCATTTTTATAATCAAATATCCAATAACCCAACTCTATTTTTAAATCCATATCCAAAATCCATATCCATTTCCATAAGCTACAAAGTCATGCTCCAAATTACATTTCACAACATTTTCTCACAAGTACATCATATTACATAGATCCTACAAGTACAATCCTAATGAACATGAACAATTGAGAAATATATTGTTCATAATATATGTTAGGAGAAGAGACTTCATCAATTTTGTTTACAAGTGAGTGTTCCAAAAACTTGACACATGCTGCAAAAACGTGAAACCAAGTTCAACGTTACCATTGTTTGCACATGCTGCTATGACGAAATTCCAAGAAATAACATCCTTGTCAATAACACCATAAAATGCCCCTCAACAGAATTCATTGAATAACCACAAGGTTCAAAATCAAAGTCACAAATTTCAGAATTTGGAAGAATTTTCCTAATGCCAAAGTTGACGGTCATCTCGGTAGCCGAACCTGTTTGTTCTTTAAAGAAAATGGAGGCTTTCTCTCGGTCTAAGCCGGTCATACACATCTCGAGTGTGTAGACAGAATCTTCTGAGCTCACGGAATCAGAAGAGGCACAGTAGACATGCCAATTCTGCATTTCTTCTAACCGTCGCAGCCCGAACTTCAAATTAGAGTATTTCTGCTACAATGCTATCTGAAACAGTTGAAGAAACTCAAAGTTTTAACTTATGAAAGCAAGCTTGCAATGTACACCAGACTATTGAAAACTGTGGGATTCAACAAGAGCCAAATTTCATAAACAGAGTTGATGAATCTTCAAGTGTTAGTTTTTTTTACCTGAGAAGCTTATGCAATATTTGAAAGATTTATCCAAGTTTCCAACGGTAGGTTTTGATCGGTTGGAGCTTTTAATAGCTAAGGCTCAGTTACTTGCATTTTACCGTTTAAAGGGTTACTCTTACTCGCCTGAATACTGATATTTTAGAGGTTTGAACAACAACATCACGAGGGATCCAATTATGAGAGTTGCTTTTAATGTAAGGCAGAATGGTTTCATCGAGGATGATCGTCGGATTCGGCGGACAGCTCAGAATTTTCTTCAACAAAGTCCTGTAGAAACAAAGTGAGTTAAAGGAAAGTGCCTTAATGTTTAATTTTCCGTCCATTCTCGTCTCCGCCGCCAGCAGCAGCAGCAGAGTTGAGGCACATCAGACCACCTTTAGAAAGAACAGGAGGAATACCAGAAAGTTCAAACTTACCCAACAAATTGTTATCCCTAGTCCTTGTTCTCTCTCCTTCAAAGGCTGGGATCAAGACACCAGGCTGGTTGTCAAAATAGGTTGAGAAAAATTGTTCTTTCTGTGGTATATGATTTCAATGCATCCAAAAAGGATGTTTTAAGCCCTATCATGTAAAGTAAACCAGAGGATTCAGCATCAATTGTGCGCCTTTCTATGAGTAGCAGGGGAGTTATGCAGACAACGCATTTTGCTGCCAGTTTGGTCCTCCGCACCATTCCATTGGTAGCAGATGCGCTTACGAGCAAAGGATATGCCTACAAGAGGATTGGAGGAATTAGAGATACACTACAAGATTATATATGATAAGATGTCACGCCAAAGTTAAATTGAAAGCAATAACAAAACAATGTCAATGACTTCACTAAGGAATCCAATCACTTGAATTTAAACTCAGAGGCATCAGGAGGATTATTTCTTGTCAGATATCCGTTGGAAGAGAGGACAGAGGGTTCCGAAACATGAACGGAGAGCTATGGTATCCATCCGAGAATACTGGAAAACTCCCTGCAATAAGACATACCCAGAAAAAAGCCATTCAGGTTTGATTAAAGAAAGGATACAAAGGTTTGATATCATGATTAGCAAGTATGAATTGGTACCAAACTCAGAGCATTACGCGATAACGGTTGATCTTCTTGGTCGAATGGGAGAGTTGAATACGGCTTTGGACGTAATTAACAACATGCCAATGCAAGCTGGGTCTGATATATGGGGAGCCTCACTCAGCGTCTGTCGCCAACATCAGAATATGAAGATGTAATATGCCTTAACCACTTCTTTAAGGAGTCCTGTGAAAGTCAAACCATAACAGTCAGTACCCAAAGCAAAAAAAAACAAAATGCAATGTAACTCAAGTTCTTGAAAGCAAGAAGAGAAAGGGCCCTGAGTTACAAGCATCCAGCCAAGTTGTACAGTCGGTTCTCAGGCCAGGTTCCTCTATATGCAATGTTGATGCTGATATCCAGCCAAAGAGTGAGCCAAATTTGAATCCTAGGGCAGCAATGGCTCCTGTTGTATCCAAAAGGAAAGTTATGCAAGCTACAACAACAAAATCCAATCAATAGAATATGTGGAGAATACTACTCAAGCCACTTACTTGAGGGAATCGGTGAAGGAACAGGAGATTGTCTCATGCTTCGCACCGTAACAATAACAAGTTCAAGCGAAGCAACAATTTCTCTCTAATCTTTTGCTACTACCTCTCAAGCTATTAAAGATGGCAACAGAGACGTTTCTATACACATCTGAGTCTGCAAACGAGGGACACCCTGACAAGCTTTTCGATCGGATCTCTGATGCTATTCTAGATGCTTGTTTTGAACAGGATTCAGACAGCAAGTTTGCATGTGAAACTCGCACCAAGACTAACTTGGTTATGGTTTTTGGAGAGATCACAACCAAGGCTAATGTTGATTTATGAGAAGATTGTCCGTAACACCTGCAGGAATATTGGGTTTGTTTCTGCAGATGTGGGTCTTGATGCTGACAACTGCAAGGTTCTTGTGGATATTAAGCAGCAGAGTCCTGATATTGCTCAGGACGTGCATGGACATTTCACCAAGAAGCCTGAGGAAATTGGTGCTGGTGACCAGGGTCATATGCTTGGTTATACTACTGATGAGACTCCTGAGTTTTCACAAAAAAAAAAAATCACTGCGGTAAAACACATAATAGTCAGCAAAGCGTTAGAATTCCAGAAAATATCCCAATTTGGAATTAAGACAAAGTTCAAGAAGAAAGCTTGCGTTAAGAGTACCTTTTCGAATCTAGCATCAACAGGGTAATCCGGGTCTGAACATCAAAAAGGTATTTTTGCAGGATGCTCCTTTGAACACCAAATGCACCTTTGTAACCCTAATCTGTGAGGATAAAAGGAAGAAAGCGATTCAGAGAGAGGGGGACGAAAAAACCTAATAAGGAGGCGGAATTGAAAACCTGAAAGAAAAAAATGAAAACCTAATCCTAAGATAAAAGAACACCAGCATTCGAAGAAGTGAAGGAAAGGTTCAAGCATTACCTGAGCTCGCCGTCACCGTCGAAGGTGAGCTTTTTTTGGTAGCCTTTGCCTCTGTTTGCATATAGAGTGATTGAGTGAGACGTGAGCGATTGGGAACGTTTGAGAGAGGCGAGCACGTTTGAGAGAGGGTTAGGATGAGAGATGGCAAACACGTTTGAGAGAGGGTTTGATTGAGAGAGGCGAGCAAGTTTAAAACAGCCTGGGCGATGGATGAATCGTTGAGAACAAGAGAGAGGTTCATGGAGAATGGGCTTTGAGAGTGCGATTCAGTGAGTGGTTGGAGAGGGATTAAGGACGGTGATAGTTCCTCTCACCATTTTCCATTTATTTATTTTCTTTCTTTTTTTAAAACAGAATAAGTTTTTTTGAAACCATTAATTTTATGTTTAAACTTCCTAGGTTTTTTTATTTAATAATGTTTTTTTCATTTAATACAGTACATTAACCCATCATTTTTGTTTCCCAACCCACTAGCCTCTAAAACCCAACAGCCAAGCGGCTGGGTTTAATTATGGTAGTCTAACAGATTATTTTTTTTTTATTATTAGTTTTTATTTTAATTCTAATTTTTAATCTATCTTGGTTTATTTATCCAAATTAGCATTAAAGTGATAACTAATCATAAGTGGTCTAGTGGAGAGAAGGTGGTTGCCATAGTCTTAGGTGGAGTGGGTTCAATACTCATATGTAGCATTCTTTAGTATTTCATTTTCTTTTAGCATTTTATTTTCTGTTTATGTTTTTATTATACTCATGGTTGATCTGCTTTCTTTTAATTTCATCATTCATTCAAAACCATTTTTAAACTATAAAAAAATCATATTTTTCTCGATTTAATATCGAGCCCATTTTCGTACCCTTGTAAGTCGATCGCTTTTAAGCATCGCCATCAACCTCACATAGCTTACGCTTGGGCTTTCTTACAATGAGCCGGTTCTCTGGCACTTACACTCATGCATTGCATTATTTGTTGTTTGGGCCCGATTTAATTATTTCATGATTTTTTAATCCCCATTTGACAAAATGTACCCCACTCCCCCGATGTGTAATAATCTTGTACTGTCTTATTTCTTTATTGCTCGACTGTGTAGTTAGATACTAACACAAGAATAAAATCAATAAATTTCAAAAAAATACAAAAATATGACTCGATCCAACGTCGAGTATTTTCTCAATAAACAAATCAATTCATTTCTCCCTCCCATTCTATTCCATTTCTTTCAAACTTTTATCAAACGCTTGATTCAACGTCAAGCCTTTTTTTCTAATAAAAACTCAAAAAATATTAATTCATAGTTAAGACTTTTCAATAAGATGGAAGTGGAACGTGGTGTATACCACGCACTCCTGAGACTAGGATTCGAGATGTATATCTCGCCAATCCTAGCTCTCGCCATCATCCAAATTTATCCACTTTGTCTTCTCAAACACTCATTCAAATTTCTCGAACGTCCATCAATACTTGATCTAGGTCAAGTCATTTTCACAACAAAACTAAAAACACCTAATTCTTATTTAAACACTTTTCTCAATAAAGGTGGAAATGGAACATGGTGTATACCATGCACTCCTGAGGTTAAGATTCGAGACGTATGCCTCGCCAATCTTAACTCTCGCCATCGTCTAAAACTGTCAATGCGGTTTCTTCAAACCCTTTCCCAGTCAAATTCCAAAAATACTTAATTCCTATCTTAACTTTTTTCAATAAATATGGAAATGGAACATGGTGTATACCATGCACTCCTGAGGCTAGGATTCGAGATGTATATCTCGCTCATCCAAGTTCTCGCCATCACTCAAAATACATCCAACCAATCAAACTCTTTCTCGCCGCCGTGCGGTTAATCAAAAACCTTTTTCATAAATGAAAGATATATTGTCTTAAGAGATACAAAACAATGTTTCGGCCACGATTGTTGAGTAGAGATAAATGACGCTTTTCCGAATGTAGATTTATAAATCCGTTCGATGTGTGGTATGCGTTCACTCCTCATCTGTTTTGGGTAAAATAATGTTTTCGTCGATTAATACAGTATGACTTTCGCTAAAATCGACCAACAAACAAACATTTTATACCCAGAACTACGTAAGCCTTGATTTCTCTTTTGAGATACGTAGGAGCAGGATTTGTAAATCTTGTCAGGCCCACTAATAAAAAACTTAGGTTTAGCCCTTCGTCAAAAATCCGAAAACATTTCTTCTATCCTCTATTTTTTCCTTCCCACCTAATAAATTGAAAAGCCTAACATTTTAACTAACACTAACGCACACAACTGACCTAATGGTTCCCGTTGAGTACAACGGACGTGAGGGGTGCTAATACCTTCCCCTTGCGTAATCGACTCCCGAACCCTGATATTGGTTGCGATGACCATATCTTATCCTTTCTTTTGTCCTGGGTTTTATCGATATTTCCCCTTTCCTTTTTAGGAATAAATAAAGTTCGGTGGCGACTCTGTTTAGTCCATCATTGCGAGCGTGCGATCGCGCTTCGCTTTGAAGTCGTATCCCCATTTTTTCAAGGTGCGACAACTGGGAAGGAAATACAACCATACGTCAACGGACGAATGGGAAAAACTCAACGTTTATCGAAACCAACGGAGAGGTGACCAGACATCAACGGATGAACTGTGGGGAAAATACAACTAGATGTCAACGGACAACTAGGAAAAACTCGACGTTTATCGAAACCAACGGAGAGGTGAACAGACATCAACGGATGAACTGTGGGGAAAATACAACCAGATGTCAACGGACAACTAGGAAAAACTCGACGTTTATCGAAACCAACGGAGAGGTGGCTCACTGGGGATCAAGGTCACGACAGGGAGCAGACAGGAAGGAACACCAAGGATACCGGGTTGTAGGCATAAAACAGGTGACCGACCAAAGCGTGAATTGGTTTGTATTCCAAAACACTCATCATCCTGAAGAGAGCTAGAAAAGCAATCTTGTTAGAGGGTGGACATTCGATTCCACAAGGAATACGAGTCTTACTCAGTTGGGGAAACAAACAAAGGGTTCAGCCAAAGAGTGCATGAGATATATTATCTACAGCCGTCAAAACGTAGATAATACCCTCGCATGGAAGATTATCCATAACCGGGTTGTAGGTTGTTAAATGGATAAATCGACCGGAATCGTGAATTGGTGTGTGTTCCAAAACACTCATCATCCTGAAGAGAGCTAGAAAAGCAAACTTGTTAAAGGATGGACATTCGATTCCACAAGGAATACGAATCTTACTCAACTGGGAAGGACAAGACTTCGACCAAAGAGCACATGAGATATATTATCTATAGCCGTCAAAACGTAGATAATACACTCGCATGGAAGATTATCCATTACCGGGTTGTAGGTTGTTAAATGGATAAATCGACCGAAAAGAAAGGCATCGGGATACCAGACTAGGTATGCAAAGATGACCAATCAAAAGGGGAAACCACAAACATTACCGGCAAACAGTGAATGGAATAGGACCCACTGATGATAAACTTGCTTACTCGGAGAAATTACCCACGAGGAAGGGGAAGACCCGCTGGGGATAAGATTGCTTAATCAAAGCAAATATCCAAAAGGGAAAAGGACTATCAATACCGAAAACTGGATAATGATAACCGCAAAGAGGGGATTACATCTGCCGGTTCGTAGGCAGAAAACCACAGAAAAGTAACCATCATCAACTAGGATGAGCACAAAGGGTTAACTCCACAAAGGGGAGAACAGAGGATTCACACCTACCAGTGAGTAGGTAGAAGACCACAAAGATAGGACTTACAACTACCGGTTTGTAGGTAACAGCCAACAAATTCCGCTAAGGATAAGATGAATGAGTGCCGATTAGTGAGAAACTATTCATTTATACCACAGGGAAGCACAAGAGACAGCCACAAGGAAGCCTATTTAGGATCGATCCAAAGAGGCATACTGAATCAAGACTCATCCTAATGAGGAAAGAACTCAATAGGGAAAACCCATTCCATTATGTGCGTAGGGAGGGAACGGAAACAACCGTCATCCACGAGGATATAACTCAGTGGGGAGCACAGAAGGAAATGACAGACACTTTCTACCTAAGGGGTCGACTCTATATGGAGAGATCAGACACACCCACATCTGCTTATGGAAACGATCCAAGCTTGCAAAATGCTACCAATTTTGGGGAGTAACACTACTGGGGATACCCACTCAACTAAGGATTCACTTGTTGGGAAAACACCAACCTCTCAACCATGCTGGGGAACCCAATTCTGAGATCGATCCAATGTCGCGATGCTAAACTCTTTCCGACAACCCATTCTCGGATGGTCACCACGGCCTAGGGATAACCCTGCTGGGGAAAGACAACCCTTGCTGGGGATGACCTCCATCGAACCCGAACTGCTTGGGGATTACCCTGCTAGGAGAAAACACCAGTGCTTATCTCTACTGGGGATAATTTCACCGGACCCGATCCGCTTGGGGACCTTGCTGGGGGAAAACCATCAACACAAACCCTCTGCTATGGAGATCCACTAGGGGAAAACACTCCACACCCTGATGGGGAAATGCATAACTCTGTTGGAGAAAGGCCTACACCACTCTGCTGAGGAAATAATATACTAGGCCACACTGGGGATAGACATCCACAACTCTGCCGGGGACAAGCCTTCACGACCACGCTGGGGATACATCCTCAACCCTTAGGAACAATCTACCCATCGACGCTTCCACTGGGGATATGGCAACCTTCAGGCTCGCCGAGGAGACACCGATCTCGAATCTGCTAGGGAGATAACACTCTCAAACCCACTGGGGAGATACGACTTATTTGACACGGAACACCTGTCGATTTGTCGAACACTGGCATTCACCATCCCGCCACAGTGTTGACTTTCCACTTTTGAGAACTCCCAGACTCATCTGGACTTTTCTGATTCATCACCTTGTATTCATGACTCCTCCGTACTCCACGGAGATCGAACTCCTGGGATTCATACAAACTTTCCAGTCCTCAGACTTTGAAGAGTCTTCATGATTAATATCCAGGATCGTCGTCGTAATTTTTCATCGTCTTTTCACCGTTCTTCTATCCCTTTCCCCTGATTGGACTCTGCGGGGATCTCTTTTTTCAAAAGGCTTCATATCACAACCTGCAAGTGAGTGAAAACAAACCAACAGTACCTGCACAAGAGATCGTTAGATAAAAGCGTGCCCCATGCGTGCCAACATTTCAACACCTAGGTCACTCAAACTTCCGAATAAGATTTCTGGATTCCAATCTTATAAGCATGCATCGGAATGGACCTCTATGTTTCAAAATGCAAAGATTCTTATAAAAAATAAACTGATGTTTTTGCAACCAAAGCGGTAATGAAGACAAAAACAAAATTATTTGACTGAACATGCATTTATTGACTGAAAAAAAAGGTGGCTCAAAACCGAGCTACACACAGGAAGCAATCCCTGAAAAGAGGTGATTGCGCATAAAAGGAAAAACCTATCCTAATGGCAATGTGAAACCGTGATCTCATCGGGTTCCAACTCGGTTACACCCCATATGTCCTCAAAACTTTCCGCACTTTCTGTCTTTTGACCAAGACAATTCCGATCGATCTCTGTCGGAGATTATCCAAGTTATATCGGAAGCACAAACGAATATGCTAGACGCAGTTGTTCGTTTCAATCCCTCTTTTGCCTGGACCGCCCTTTCGGGTTTTCGGTCCACCGGGATACCCTTTTTTGCCCAAGCCTCCCTTGCGGGTTTTCGACTTGCCGGGTGTACAGTTTTTTTTCTTTATCCCTATCTTTTGCCCAAACCTTTTCTTTTCTTTTCTTTTTGGTTCGTCGGGATGCCCATTTTTGCCTGGACTATTTTATTCTTTTCGTCCAGCGGGTCTCTCTTACGAAGTATCTTTTAACTGCGTCCGCATTCACAAGGGATGGAAAATCTTCACCATCCGTGGTCGTCAACAACAAGGCTCTACCGGAGAACGCCTTCTTGACCACGAATGGGATCCATAACTGTATATCCACTTGCCCCACGATCGTCTTGAGGAGGAAGGATCCTTTTCAATACCAGCTCTCCCACGTGGTACGCACGAGGTCGCACTTTTCGGTCGACAACACGCTTCATTCACTGGGTACAACTGCCCCATGACAAGTAACTGCCAGCCTCTTTTCCTCAGTTAGGCTAAACGCGTCATACCGAGTCCTATCCACTCAGCCTTCTCTAATTTCTCATCCATCAGGACTCTCCACAATGGGATCTAGGCTTCAGTAGGAAATACCACTTCTATCCCATACACGAGCGAGCGCGGCGTTGCCCCAGTAGACATACGCACCGAAGATCGATACCCAGGATACAAGCTTCGTACTTAGCCACCATTGTTGGTGCATTCAAATGTTATTCGGGAAACAAAAGGGATGTGGGATCTTTTCGGCGTAACCAAAACGGCACTAACTCATCCACATTAACCTCCCCCCATCAGACATCAGAATCCGTTCGGATTCAGGGTCAGGCCCCTCCTCCGGGATCGGTTCCTCACAATCTTTCGATTTGAGCACCTCGAGATGTCCTCATTAGGGAACTCAAACTTCCTTGGTTTATAATCCTCAATGGGTTGCGGGGCGATGTAATCGGACAATACACTCCCCTCGATTGCTTTCTGAGAGGTGTACCGTATATCACAAATCAGTCAAACTCACTTTTTTACCATCTCGCAACCCGTCCGGTCCATGCTGACTTCCCAAACATATACTTGATCAGATCCATCTTGGAAATCCACGAAGTGGTATGAACCAGCATATACTGTCTCAGTCGGCGAGCAGCCTATGCCAAAGTACGGTAAGTTTTCTCGAGCAGTGAGTGTATTGTTTCACAGTCGATAAACTTTTTGCTTAGGTAAATTGCATGCTCTTTTCGACAAGACTCGTCATGCTGACCCAGTACAACCTCATAGACCCCTCGAGGGCTGTCAAGTACCAGATTACCAATTGTTCCTTCCATGGGAGGCATCAGAATCAGAGGTTCCTGCAACTTATTCTTTTATCTTTCAATGCCCCTTGGCAATCATTATCCACTTGACCGTTTGATCCTTTTTTTTTTTTTGTTTTTTTTTTCGGTTCAGGCATTTCTTTGTATTGCTTTTTCTTTTTCTTTTCTTTCTTTTTTTTTAGCAGGACCAACCTCGATTCCTCTTATCCGCTCACAATAAACCTCAGCAACTTACCGGACAACACTCCACAAGTGCACTGATTCGGACTCAACCTCAGTCTGAGTTGTCTCAACCGGTCAAACAACTTGCCCCGGTCTACCGGATGCCCTTCTTCTGCTTGGGACTTTGCTATCATGTCATCAACATAGCATTTGATTCCATGATGAATCATATCATGAAACAAAGTCACTCTGATACGTGGCACCGGCATTCTGCTTCACTAGAGGACAGTCTTCTCTCAATAGTAGCTTGTGCCCAACGACATCGGTATCCGACCCTGGCATATCCTGATACGACCAGGCGAAGGTATCCACATGCTCTTTTAACAGTGCTACCATTCTGCTCTTTATACTAGCCCCTGAAGCGGCCCCAACTTTCACTTCCTTTCTGACCTCGGCGGTGCCTGGAATAACAATCTTGAATCGCTCCTCGTGCGATTGAATCACCCTCTCCTCTTGTCTTAACAACCTGGCTAATGCCAGCATATCACAATCTTCTTCGCCTTATTCTTCGGCATGATAGATCGGATTGTCGAAGTCATACAGAGGTGTAACCGAATTGTTATCAATGAGATCAAGAGGATAGTCTCTTTTGAGGTCGGAACAAGACGAATCAAAAGGAAAGAAAAATGAAAATAAACATTGCCCTTTTTATTTTTATTTTTAAACTGCAAAAATAAATGAAAAACAGGGAACACCGCTTTTAATCACAAAAACATCCATTTATTAATGATGCAAAATGTTTGCACAATGAAACACATGAGATGGCCCTTACAATGGACCATTACGTTTCGGGCAAAACGTATGGCTTTCATGCTAACAGAATTGAAAAACAGAAATACTACTCTTCATGATGAGTGACAGTGATGATCTTTGAGGCCTTCCAGTTCCCTGGTATGCACGATTTTATCCATGACTCAAGCTCGCGGTCGCGGTCAATCTCTTCACCCACTGCACAGGCGTGACCTGGATACAGCATTCCGGCACTGACGAATGTGAACGGTTGACAACGTCCTCTATTTTGTCTAGACGACTCTTGATCTGGCTGATAGCCAACCCCGAACATATCCGCTTTCACCATAATGTCTATGATCTTCCCCCTTCCTAGGGCTTCTCCGTTCTTCACCACTTCCATGGCCTGTTTGTAAGAAGAAATGGACATCTTCTTCTCTTTCTCAGCTAGAATGGCATCCTCTACCTTGGCGGTTTCAACTGCCTGACTTGGTGTTTCAAATTTTCCACCGTCCATTTCTACTTCCGACATCTTCTGAGTCGTTTTCCCCATCACTACACACCCACTTGTGGCGACAGCCGCATAACAGTTATCAATACTAGGGAAAACTCCACTCTTCATCAGATGTTTTGAGACCACAGACACTGAAGTTTTTAACTGATCCCCCTCAGTCACTTCTATTCCCCTCTTGTCCTTGGACATCACTTTCACTCCCACGGTACCTGGCACGGGGTTAGCATTAACATTTAGTGTTGGCGCCAAGCTGATGGCCTTGGAATCCACCATGTCTTGGACGACATGCTTAAAAGCTCTACAACCCTCAATGTTATGTCCGGGTGTCTCAGAATGGAACTCGCACCTGGCATTCTCATCGTAATTTGTAGGCCTCCGATGCGGTTCTACAGGAATCAATATCCTTGGCCGAACCAACCCCAGATCCCTCAACCTCTTGAACAGAAGAGCATAAGTCATGGGTGGCTTATCAAACTTACAATCTGTCCCCTTCTTCACTTGGCTCTTAGCTTTCTGTGCTTTCTGTTGAGGTGGCGGTTGTTGCGGTTGTATAAATGGATTACCAACAGGAGTGGTTACAGTGGCAGCATAAGGGTGGTAACGATCCTTATCGCGTTCCTTCTTGGCCTGTACACCACCTGATTCAACCTCCTTCTTGAGCTGACCATTGCCAGAGGGTTTCTGTACTGCGGATGACGGAGCTTTTCCTTGAACTTTCTCCTTTATCATCCATTTCTCAATCCTATCCAACCTCTCAGCAATTGCTTTCTGCCCCAAGGCAAGCCCTTGCACGACTTTGAACAGCTCTCTCATCATCTCTTTCAATTCGAGAATGTCGGTGTTGGATGGATCCATTAGCTTGGACTTGTCGGGTCTGGCAGGACGTCTAAGCGGGAGAGCTATGCGCACCAGTTAGATACTGACACCTATAAAATAGAAAACAGGTTGATATGACTCACGCACGCAATGTCTATCCGTATGAGGAGAATTTCGTCCTTTGATTCTAGCTTCGTTGAGACAGATAATATTTTAACAATAATATTCTGACATCAGGATATCTCTCGATCAGAATCTCAATCAAAAACGGACCCTGAGTACGGATAGACATGGGTTAAATGCAGATGAATGCGAAATGGGAATGATGCAGATGCATGAATGCAAATCACTGTGCCATCTTCCAAGTCATCTGAAGACCCAATAAGTCTCTGAACCAGTCACAATCATCTGAGGGGCTAAGTCACCATAAATCCAACTTGAGGACTTCCAAAATAAACGGAACCGGAGATTATATCACTATCATCACAGGAACATCCACTGAACGGACGACAACCGGATCCTATGAACGAGTACTCTCAAATTCAACCCGGGGATCCGGAATAAACGGAACCCGCTGATAGATATCACAGACAGAATTCCGACGTGTCAGAAGTAAGTATCCATAAGTCCATCTGAACCATAGTCACCATTAGATAAAGAGTCACCAACGGTACCTGTAATAATGATCATTCCCTCCCCACTCACGGGTGTCGTCTAGGCCTGGGTAAAGTCGAGAGAAACGCAGGATAAACAACCCTTTCATAGAATATCATCATGTACACACCCGAAGTATGTACCGACAATACCCCATCAGGATCTGAACTGCTCGTGATATCAAGTTCCGCTAAGTGGCGCAATACCACCCGCTTCCCAAGAATCACTCTATTCCTAGGTGTCCTAGAGTTCACTCATAGCCTGGGTATTGGGCCTTTTACCTCTTGTAACTCCCACCCCATCAGAGAGACACACAGCCAGCACAATGAAAATATGATGAATGAAAACACATAATGCACATATATACAACCACATTATAATCATAAATGTGATAAATAAAGCAGTAAAAGCAACCAAACCCTATCCTAGAGAGCGCTAGGAGTGACTCGCTTAAGGGAGATGGACCAGCAAGAGGTCAACTTCTCTTATCCCCAGCAGAGTTGCCAGCTGTCGCATTACGCGAAAAACCGGCGGGTAAACGAAACAACAGAGCCGCCACCGTGCGTTATTTATCCCAAAAGAGGGAAAGGAAACGCTCGAAGTAAACCTGGAAAAGACATGGTCCCGCGACCAGAGATTGATGGGATCGAGAGTCGGTTATGCGAAGGGAAGGTATTAGCACCCCTACGCATCCGTCGTACTCGACGGGATCCACGCTCAAAAGAAAGGATAAAGGTTGCTAAACACTGATCAAACAAACTGCACACACAGGCTGGAAGGAGACACAGAAAAGACAAAAGAAACTAACTCGGCAGGATATCGCATCCTGGGCCTACGTAGTCTGTCAGGCACAGACATCAGAGTCGACGTAGTTCGGGACAAGGGGAAACATGCTCGCTAGGATGTCGCATCCTATGCATACGTATCTTCTCTGATTGAAGAAGAATCAGAGCACTCGTAGCTCGGCTAACGCACGCCAAACAAAACCACACAGGAAACCGACTGCCAATCGCTGGACTTACGTCAGACTCCACACAAACAGACAAACATGGAAACCGAATGCCAATCGCTAGACTTACATCAGACTCCGAACCAACAAACACACACACAGGAAGCCAACTGCCAATCGCTGGACTTATGTCAAACTCCAACAAACAAACGAGACACAGGAAACCGACTGCCAATCGCTGGACTTATGTCAGACTCCAAACACACACAAAGGGTTGAAAAAGAAAAAGGGCGCCCGGAGAGATCAGCTCATCTCCTGCCTACATACCTCATCTGGTATGAGGATCAGGGCGACGTAGTTCCCCTACGCAGGGAAAGAACTTCTAACCTAACCAGAGACTGGGAAATGACAAACTAGAAGGGAGACTGACTCGAGCCTAATAGTTATCATGTAAATTCACCATGGTCCTAGGTTGAGGTTTCTATCTAACTTGCATAGGGAGCAAGCTATCCTAAACAGCACAGGCAAATACACAAGCACAATAAACAATCACACACACTATATGCAATCAATTGGGCTCATACAAGGTTAGGCTGTGAAACACAAGCCAACTGGAATCGGGTGTAGTTAGCTCTTAACCCTAACATTGAGAGTTAGGGTGAAGCAGATGAAATGGAGATGATGGGTGTGCCTCATAGCTCTTATCCCTGGCCTGGGAGAGCTTTAAACAATAGAATGTGTGGGAGTTCAGAAAGTTGGAACTCTTCTCCACAAATGATATGACTCTATAAGATCTTGGGTTAATATCCACAATGCATCAACATGTTATGTGAGCAAAGGGATGACACACTGAATAGTAGGAGATGGACTACACATCTCTTTTATCTACCAATTGCCTCATATGAGGACTTTTCCTGCTTGGCACAAAAGATAAACAATCACAAGCATTGCCTCTTAAAGAGGACTTCAGACAGGTGCCTGCCCAAGTAACAGGACATGTCTTCCAGACTACATGAAGTCAGAGAGTTATACCTCAAATGGTTAAGCAACCAAGCAAAGCAAAAGTAAGTTCAAAAGAACTCAAAGCAACTTAGGTACCTGAAAAAATCTAACCCAATTAGTATACAAGTTAAACAATCAAACAGACAGTCAATCACACAATTAGACAGACAAGGCATTAAGCAACAATGTGCAAGGCACAAGCCAATGGGCACAACACAAATAACTTGGCATCAACCTACAAAACAACTCAAAGTTAGCCAATATTAACCACTTAATCAACTCAAGAGAGTGAGCAACTCCAATCATGGTAATGTGCTTCTTAACCTGAAATCCACAACCCAAATGATAAGTCCAAACCGCTAGGTCCAAGCCTAGGGTCAAAAGAGGGTCAAACTTTCAAAACAGAACATGGAATTTAACATGGATCAACTTCATTCAATCAAGAACACAATCCAAAAAGTCCCATATCAATATCATTAACCAAGAGTATTTCATGAATCAACCATGGCAAGGTATGCAAATTGTAATCACATTGTGACATCAGAATGAACAAATGCACATTAATTCAAAAATGGTTCAAATAATCTCAAAAAAATTCATGAGTAAACAGGACATACAATATGATCATCACACAAAAAATTAGAGGCATTGGACAATATTAAGCATGGTAATCATATTGCATAAATCAAGGCAAGCACAATCAAGCACATGTGTGACACCAAATGGGACACCAACTTAGCATAGGCCTAAAACAGAAATTATTCATGGTAAAAACCTAAAACCAAAGCCAAAACAACATTCAACATGTCTAGAAATAGTGTGCAAAGTTTCACATCCATTGGATAAAGGACAAGCATTTCACAATCCAATGAAATTCAAGACAATTCAAAAGCTCATATATGACCATCCAGAATGAAAGATCTCAATCAAATCAGAAATCAATCCAAAAATTCCAACAAAAATCATGAAGCGCTTTTTGAATTATGGCACCCGGCTGCATGAAATGCAGCCGTTTCATTTATGCGCTGGCACAGGCGAGCCAATCAAACGCGTGCATGCTATTTGCATGGTCCAATCAGAAGCAAGCGCTGGAGAAACACATGCAACACGCGGGGCAAGGGTTTATGAAGATCAAACGCGTTTCTGGAAAATATTTTCATCATCTTCATCAAGTTCATCATGAACAGTGCCATGCTCAAGAACAAAAGTTTTCAGAAATCAAAAATAAGCACATCAATGGATAGATCCTTCAGCATACAACACGAATCCGTGCATATTTTAACCTAATTCCACCTATCATGAACAAATCGAAGCTAAGAACATTCATGCACAAAACTTTAAATCAAATTAACTAACTCAATTTGTCATGGAATTTAATGATCTAAAGCTCAGGTTAACCAGCATTGAAAGATGAACAACAATAGCACAATCATTTTAAGAAATGAGAGATTCGATTTAGAACCTCTTGAAGAAGCAGCTTTGGATTTCGTGTTGTTCAGGCTGTGTAATGCTTCCAATCTCTTCTAGAACACTTGTATGGATGATTAGATGAAGAATTAAGGCTCAGTTGCACATGAATCCTCCAGAATTTAGATCTGCCATGGATGCTTCAAAGCTTCAAGAATACTTCAACCTTGCACGATTTGCTGTGGATCTAGGTTCAATAATGCTCAATGATGCTTCAGAACCATGAATGGATCAAGAGAAGTACAATTTGTTTGAAGAATTTCAAAGAAAATTGAGAGAGAATGTTTGGAGAATTTTTCTAGATCTGAAAATATGGTTGTGTTAATGATGAAACAGTTAAGGTTTCAGGCTTTATACTCCTTCTTAATCATGCCTCTAATCAGGTTTAAGCATTGGTTAAGTGTATTAGCCAAAATAAGGTGCACATGCAAATTTGAGATTTCACCTTATGCATGGAAATTATGGATGAACAGTACACGAGTTTGTGACCAAATCCACTTAAAAACCATTTTGGAGCTATTGGCAATGATAGAATGCTTAAACAATGAACCAAATTTGAATATTGAATTTTCCCTCCAAAAATCAAGTGAAAATGCAAATGATTATGTGATGAGAATTGGTGTAATATGATGCATGATTTGGAAAATATAGGTCAAAACAAGAACAATGCAAAAAGAACCACTTAATTTGGACATTTGGTTTGAAAGTTATGCACATTTGAAGTTCATAACCACACTTGGCCAAGATTGATCCATATCTCTTCAACCACACATGAGAAATCCATGATCTTGAACTTTTTGGAAATGGGAGAGAAAGATCTTCAACTTTCATGTTGGACAAAAATTCATTTGAAGCTTTCTTGATGATGTAATCTTGAGTTGAAAACCTTTCCATTTTTGGCAAATTCAAATTACAGGTCACTTACAAATTTTGGAAAGTTTTGATCTGACCTCAAATTCTTCAATGTTGATGTTTGCAAGGTCAAATGAGACTTGTTTACACATGAATGAGGCATCTCTAACCATCTCCCACCTCCAAATCCACAGTTGAGTTGATAGTTGACTTCTGTTGACCTTTTAGAGTTTCAGATGAATTTCACATTGACTGATGAGCTTTGAGCCTTCAATGCCTTGCCAAACCACTTCAAGATGATCCTTGGGTCACATGAACTCATTATACCAACCCTAGGGCTTTGATTCCATAGAAAATGCTCTTGTTTGCTTGCACAGTTGAATCTCCTGACCAGTCTGACTGATGACATGCAATGAACAATGCAATGTTAATGACCTAAAATAAAAATGTATGTACAAATGGGAGGTGCAAATTTGAGGTGCTACACTCTGTAAGGTTGTGTCCCCATTTTATATGGTGTTGACCTAAAATTCCCCGCAGAGTTGATAGTGCATATTTTCGGCAGATCTTTTCCTTTTCCCCAGCCAGGGTTGAGCCTTTGAGATAGATGATTCGTGTTCATCTTTTACCTCTCTTTCTCCAATTGATCCCTTCTGTGAGGATTGGCTTAGTGTTGTATTGGTGATGCAGACCAGTGACATTTGTATCCTTTGCGATTGTTTGGTCGGCATAATCATCATATATACATATACATATACATTCATAAATTTCATTATTGCATTATTATTTGCACTTTGTGATTCATTATTTATCTGATCCTCTGTTGTGGTGGTATCTTTTCCGCCACACATATTTGGTGTGTTTGTCCTCTTTCAATTGTAGAGCGTCAGCCCCTTAAGCAGAAAGAATTTAACATTTCTCATTCACCATTGAGTTATTTCCTCGTGGATGATTATTATTTTAGTTTCCTCCCTAGTTGATTATCTGGTTGGAACCATCCCCCCTGAGTTATACCCTCATCGGTTTGAGTCTTTGATTGACCTTTTTCTCTAGATGTTACCTAGATAGATGCTTTTGGTCCCCTGGGAGTCTATCACCTAGTAACTAGTAATATTCTTCTCAATTTGCAAGTATTTCACTTTTGCCCAAATACCCAACAAAAGTAACTTATTTTCCCCAGCGGATTCGTTTTCACATTTCCCCAGGAAGTATATCATTGATATGTTCATCCTAACCGATAACAGATATTTTATTCCCCTGCTTTGAGTCTATCCTTGATATGTTCATCTTAGCTGGTGACGGATATTCTCTTTTTGGTATTCTACCCAGTAAAAAGGTAGTTGTAATCCATGTTTCTTTCCCCAGAGGGTTAATCCTTGATATGTTCATTCTAACCGATAACGGGTTTCCTTCTCTTTGCGGTGTTCTTCCCAGTAACCGATAGTTATAAATCCTACTTCCCCTTGGAGTCTATCCTCGATATGCTCATCTTAATCGGTGATGGATATTCTCTTTTCGGTATTCTATCCTGTAACTGATAGCTGTAATCCCCACTTCTTGTGGCAGTCTATCCTTGATATGTTCATCTTAACCGATGACGGATATTCTTCCCTTTGAGTCTATCCTTAATATGTTCACTTTAACTAGTGACGAATATTCTCTCCCATTGGTCTTCTGCCCAGTAACCAGTAGTTGTAAACCCTATTTTGACTTTCCCCCGGCAGGTCATTGTTACCCAGTAACTGGTAACGAATATACCTCTCGTTTGCCCTCAGCGAGTCATCCTTCATATGTTTACCCTAACCGGTAACGGATGTCCTCCCTGTCAGATTTGTTATTACCTTATCTAGTAACAGGTAGTGGATAATACATTTCTGTTACTCCTGTGTTGAAGAGCATTTCTTCCCCAGTTGAGTTTGAGTGTGTATTTCCTCAATGAGATCGTTGTTTCCTGCTTGGGTCGAGTATTTCAGCTTTGTTCTAATCTACCTGTTTCCCCTGCAGATGTTCCTTTTATTCCCCAGATGAGTCTTTTTATTGATTTATGTTCATGGAATCCCTCGTGTCCCCACAACAGTTTAAGTCGTAGCTTAGCCTACGCATAACTTTTATCCCCCAGAGTCTCTGTCTCCCCAGTGAGTTTTCCTTATGGAATGCATTATGCTCCTGCGGACTTTCAGTATATCCGAATTCTTTTCCCTTGTGAAATAATTTTCCCACACATTATTATTTTTAGCATTCATATCATATGCATCATGATGTCTCTTAGGGACCAAAATTTGTTTCTATATGTTGTTATTTAAGTCCATTCTACTGAGTCGATACAAAGATTTTAACCTTCATCTCCTCATCTAGAACGTCCCTAAATAGGGGCAGATGTGAGACCCCAATTTTGACCCTAAGATCCCTCATGTTATCTCATCATATGCATTAGCATTCGGATTACACCTTGGCATCCTCCTTACCTCTTATTCATTGGGTTTGCATTAGGAGAGATCACCAAGCACTTTTGATTGTATCATACTTCATTTTTCTTTGTTTACTAACCAAAATACCAAAAATATGTCAATATATAGTTTGTTTCTTTTGTAGATAGTGTGCATGCTCACCTATGCTCTATCAAGCTCATACCTAGGGTTTAAGACCCTCAATGCAAGGAGCTCAATCAATAATTGGTCTGCATTGGCTCTACGCATCATATATGGATCCCCATGATCTTCGCATATTAATTTGATCAAGAAATCATCAAGAGTTTGGAGTTGGCTTGCCTTGGAAACCCTAATTCATCTGGGTATCTTGTGTGACTTCTTCAACAAGTTTCCTCAATAATTGATCAAATATTTCAAGGGATAATTCACATTTCATCATCTTATGCATATATGATCCTCCATGAGTCCCAAAAGTCAAGAGAATGTCAAGCTAGCAAGATGGTTCATGGTAGTTAACCAGAGAAAATCGACTGGTCAAAACTGGGGTTCCCTAGACCCTATCGTCTACAATTTGTGTCATATGAAAATTATTCCAAAATCAATTTTACTCTAATTGACATTCCAAAAAACTTTCATGTTGAGGTAAAGAGCTAATTTTGCTTGGAAAGTTATTTTTTATGGTGAAAGATTATAGGTCATTTTGTCTAAACCCTAATTTAGAGGTCAACTTCCCAAGACCATAACTTGCTAATTTTTTATGATATGAAATCTATTAAAATTCCATGATCAATTTCAAGATGTCTACTTCAACTTTTATGTTTGAAGAAAGTGCAAGTTCAACTTTAAAATGCATGTACCAAGAGGAACAATTATAGGTCATTTTGGACCATTACCATTGAACAAGTGATTTTCCTCAACTTTTAAAATGCATAACTCCTTCATGAAAAATCCAAATGAGGTCAATTTGGTGGCCAAATTTAATAGGTTTTAAAGATCTACAACTTAGATGAAGGAACGTTTCTCATTTTAAGTCCATAGAAAAAGTTATTCAAGGTGGAAGAAGTGAACATTTGACTTGGGACTTAGAAAGTTTTCAAATATGTTTGATTTCCCAAACTTCCACCTCAAAATTCATCATGATCCAAGCTTCAATTGAAAACATGTTCAACATGAAAGTTGTTCCCCTTGATCATCCCATTTGGACCAAAATTGAAGGAATTGCGCATGGTTTCATTATGGGAAGTGTTTTGGAAATATTGAACTTCACATGATAATTTCCATTTGCATGCCTGCACGTGATGGTTTCAGCATACTTTGTACACAATTTGGAGTTTGATTACATCACTCTTGAGGCCCAAATGATTGCCCATGCACCCAGGCAAGTGAATTACTATTTTTGTCCCATTTTCAAATGGTGTAAATATCAAACACGTTGCCTATTTAAAAAAGCTTAAGGCTTCAGATTCATCATCAACACCTTGCCCAAGCTTTGCTAGACCTCTGTAAACCCTCACTGCCATAGAATTTTCTGAGATTTCATGTGAAATCGAGCTTGAACTTCACCATCTGTTTGGAAGTTCAAACTCTAGAAATTCACTTACATTTTCAGTTCATTTGGTTTTTGCAAGAAAGAGGATGAGAAAGCAATCAAATCCAAATCAAGATCAAGTCAAATTGGATCAACTCGAAGGTGAATTTTCAGAAACTTCCACTCTTCGATTCTCTCTTATTTCTCCATTATTCTTGTTGATTTTTGGTTGTCTGAAGTTCTACCAATGTAGGAAACAAGATTTAGTTTCTTTGAGATCAAATCGAAGCAACTCAGTTCATGATCCTCAAAATTCAACTCCCTGTATCTTCTCATATACTTGGAGTTAGAAAAAATTGAGGCCAAATTCGAGCTCTTGAGAATTTTTTTAAAATCCATGTCTTGCTTTTTCATTTTGGTGATGGTTGAAGGTGGACCAATCCGGTGAGGTCCACCGGAGAAGAAGACCGGAGCTTTGGCTCTGGCGATGTGTTGGCAAGCTTCTCAACCACGGGATCCATTTAAATTGTTTTAATCTTGGGCGTTGATTGTAATTACCACGCGTGCTTCTCATTTGACTAAAGATCACATGGAACGCACGCTTTGGACCATCTGATCTGCCACCTCAATTAATGAGGGAGATCAGATGGTCCACGTATTTTTGAATTTTTTGAATTTTCATTTTAACTGCTTTATTTTCATTAATTCATATTAATTTCATTATTGATCCAAAAAATATGGGACTTTCTGAATTAATTCATATTATTTTCAAATATTTTCCTCTATCATTTTCTGAATTAAAATCATTTTTTGGATCAATATTGATATTTTACATGATTTAATTATCTTTGTGCATATTTTAAATTATTCAAAAATACTTCTGACTTTTTAAAAATAGTGAAAAAATTTCTCCAAGGTCCTTTGACCTTGTTCGAGCTATGATAAATCTCTTGGCCATTTATTTCTTGTTTTGAAGGGGTTTTAGGTTTTTGATAAAACATAATTTACTTTAATGCATTTTTAATTGATTTTTTAATTTGTTTAATTGAAATAATTTTTGTTGAGCCATTCTGATTGACTTATGGAGTTTGACTATTGTGTTTGGGCCTTGGTCAAGGTTGATTTGACTTTTGTTGGATTAAAATCATTGGATTTAGGAGATTGATGAAATATATATTTCATCTCCCAAAATGAAAGAATGATTTTAATTTGATGAAATTCCTCCCATGACCAATTTGTGTTTGTCTCCTTTCCCCTTCCTCTTCATATTCAATCCCTTTCTATCTCATCCCTCTCATTGGCCAATGACATCTCAATATCCTAAGGCTAATTGGTTCATGAACCAATACAAGTATGGATGAGATTAGGTCCACCCTTTGATCATTTTCTTTTTGTGTGTGGTATGTTTTAGGAGTAGGGTTCATTATACCATATGTATAACATGCATTAACACCAAAATATTTATTGTCCGGCCTCAGATAGTTGTGACTTCTACATAACTCCAATTACGATTGCTTAACATAGTGCTAAATTTTGACATAAAAGGCATGTGGAAACTTGGCCTTTTTTCCTTCCTTTGGAAGATGTATTGGTTCAAGGAACCATGCTTGTGAGTAGAGGGTTGTGTGTTCTCCAAAGGATGACTTAAAAAGTTGAAAAGCAAAACTTCACTAACACCTAATCAACTAACATTTGATTAACTTTTACTTTCAAGCCATTTACTTTGAGGCACTTTAAATTCAAGCCTTTTATCATTTTCCATTATACATATCATTTGACTTGTTGATGTTTATGTCATTTTTACTTTGCTAACTTGAGCCATATATTATGATTGTATATACTTGTTTGTGTATTTTGTTTGTGTTTGTGGTCCTAGGACCTTAAAGTACATAATAAATAACAAAAACCCTAAAAAATGTTTGTGTGGACTGTTGGATTGTGATCTAAGCCTTGGACTTAGAATTAGGCAACATTCCCTATGCAAAACGATTTGGCCAATGCCAACTTTTCTGAAACCAAGTTATTGTGATGTTGAGCTTTCATCTGATACAAGTATCTTGATCCACATGAGTTCATCTGCTACATGGTCTTGATGAAAATGTTACATTGAACCTATGTCTAATGCCTTATTTTGAGCCATTCAAGGAGTATGTCAGCTGATGCATAGGGAAGATTATGAAGAAGATTATAAAGTTTCTAGCTTGGATGTGGCTCTCTTTATTTGATGCCTTGCTCTTCATCTTGCTATTTGTGTATTGATATTTCTTGATCCTAATGTCCAAGGGAAAAGTGGGTTTTTATATGACATTCTTCTTTATTCGATTGCATCCCATTGGTCAGATCTTTTCAACTCTTAACTTCTAAATTTTTTGCTTAGGATTAGTCTCTTCATCTCCTCCCACTTCTAAATTTCAAATCTCTCCCTCTTTTCAAAAACCTTCTTTGCTTGTGATTTCCAAACTTAGACTTTATTGCAAATTAGAAACTTTGGCCTTATGCCATTGCATTTTAAAACTCTTTTCTTAATCAAACTTATGAATAAATCTAATCATATTGACTTAAAGTTTCAAAAGACAAAAAGAAGTAACACTCATTCAAACTCTTTTAGGCCCTTTGTGCCTCCTTTAAACTTAAATTTTTGTTAAAAGCAATTCACTCACTTTGAAATCGATACCACGAACTATGAGGTTTTGATCCCTCATTTTTATGTTCGTACGTAGGCATAAGTCCGAAGGTCTTATCAAATACAAAATATTATAATTAATGAATTATTTTCTCATCCCCTCACTCTAATTATTGCAAACATTATTTTGTACTAAAACACATGCACACATAAAAAGGACTCCCTAGGAGTACCTAGGACACTTTGGGTGCTAAGACCTTCCCTCTGTGTAACCAACCCCCTTACCTATAATATCTGGCATTTTATTAGTTTTTATTTGAAAACTTCTTATCTTTGGGTTTTGTTCGTACTTTTCCCTTTTCCCTTGGAAACAATAAAAGCGCAGTGGCGACTCTGGTTTTATTGACGTTAAGTTTATCCATAGCTTAATGGTCATGAATTTACCGCTACAAATACCTCTTTTGTTCACCAAATGAGGATCAATCTCAGACTTCTTCAGATGAAGGGCTTCAGCTATGATATGAGATATGGGAATCTCCTCCAATCCACTAAAAGGTACCTTGTTAGATACGAGCATTCCCAAGAGATGGGCATACTCCTCTAACATAGGCACAAGCTAATAATCGGGAAAAGTCAAGCACCGGTAGAGAGGGTCATAGAACTGAACCAAAACACTCAGAAGTCCTTCAACCACATCAGTAGATAACACAGACAAAATCTTCCTATGACGTTGCTTGAAGTCCAAGGGATCCAATACAAAGGATGACAACTTCCTTAGCTCTTTCAAATCAAGACATCTTAAACTGTACTTCTTAGTGTTCCTTCGTCCACAATCCATGATATGAAAATATTTGGAAACAAGACCTAAATTCCTTGAAATTTATTTTTCTATGATGAATGTTATTATGCATATGTATGCATGAATGCAATAATCACACACAAGGGATCATACACAAGGAGAGGACAAACAAAGGTCAATGGATGGATAAAGTCATCATCAAGATCAATCATCCATTTTGGTGGATTATGGTTTTCATCTTATCAACACCCAAGTTCCATTGATATTGACAAGACTTGATCGGATCAATCAATAATCAAAGGGTTTGTTGTGAGTCACAAGCATGGAGTCAAGTTAAGAACAATCCTAAAGGAGTGTACTAAGGGTAAAAACCCGTAGATCATGTTTTACAAAAGTTCCCATAGTCTTAATCCCATCTATCGGATATTATAGGTTAGGATGACTGACTCATTAACACATAATATTCTCAATAGAAACTCATTTGAGTGTAGTATCGCGTAACAACTGTTATCAGGTCTACACTTGAATAGTCTTTGCACTACGTCCTAAATAGGCCAAGTTAGGTTAAATGTTCCACGGTCATCAGCTTCTCGGACCCCAAATCACAGAAATTAATGCCTAACCACAAATAACTTGTGTGACATTAATAACTCCAAAAGGATCTCCACTGAGTAGATGGGTCTCAAGCCAACTTGTTAAGGACTACTCCACACAAGTTGAACATGACTATACCATCCTCATATCTTAGTTGCACTCAAGTTCGGGTTCGAACTTATCTCACCACTCAGAGATCACCAAGCACAATAAACATATTATATCATACAAATAAATATACAAACATTAAGTATACAAATATACACATAAAAAGTAGGCTAAACCCACTGAGGAATACTCCCCATCAGAGTCGCCACTTAATTTCTGTAGCGGTAAATTCATGACCATCAAGCTATGGATAGGCTTAACATTAATAAAACAAGAGTCGCCACCGCACTCTTATTGTTTCAAAAGAAAAAGGGAAAAGTACGAACAAAACCCAAGATAAGAAATTTTCTAATCAAAACTAATAAAATGCCAGAGATTACAAGTAAGGGGGTTGGTTACACAGAGGGAAGGTGTTAGCACCCAAAGTGTCCTAGCTACTCCTAGGGAGCCCTTTTTATGTGTGCATGTGTTTTTGGTATAAATGATGTTTGAGAAAACTAGAGTATGGGGATGAGAAAATAATTCATTGATTATATTCTTGTGTTTGACAAGACCTTCGGTCTTGGGCCTACGTACCAATATAAAAATGAGGGATCAAAACCTCATAGTTCGTGGTAAAAATTTCAAAGTTGGTGAATTGCTTTTAACAAAATTTTAAATGAAAAGGCATAAAGGGATAAAAGTTTAAATGAAGTTGTTAGTTCTTTTTGTCTGTTTGAAATGTTAAGTCAATATGATTAAGTTTATTTACAAGTTTGATTTAAGAAAGAGTTTGAAAATTCATTCGCATAAGGCCAAAGTTTCTAATCATTAAAATAAACTCTAACCTTAAAATTGCAAGCAGAGAAGTTTTTGAAAAGGGGGGGAGATCTTAAAATTTAACAAGTGGGAGAAGATGAAGAGATTACCATAGACACAAATTTAAAAGTTAAGAGTTGAAAATATCTGACCAATGGGATGCAATCCAACAGACAAGAGTGTCATATATTGAAAGATACATGGATTTCAAATTTGAGGTGCATGATCTGAGTTGCTTCGATTTGCCTCAAAGCAACTCAATCTTGTTGCCTATATTATTAGGACATCAGCCAACTAAAAATTAATCAAAATAGTTGAGAATTGAGGGAGAATCGAAGAAGACAAAAATGAGGAAATTCACCTTCTATTGGGCAGTGATGAGGCTCGATCTGGATGCAAATTCGCTTGGCTTGCTTCTAATTTCTTGTAGGAAATGAAATGGAAGCTTGAATGGCTTGGAGTCTTGGAGTTTCAACTTCAAAATAGAAGTGAATTTGAAACTCGATTTTCAAATGAAAACCTTCAAGATTATCCTTTAATGGAGGTAAGGGTGTTTGCAGATCAAAGCTTGGGCCAAGGGTCTTTGATTCTGAGCAGGAGTGCATGTATATATAGGTGTAACACCTCAAAATTTGCCCTCCTCTTCTTGGGACTAGCTTAGCATATTGCATTTCATATTTTTAGGACATTAGGCATTTGCATATTGCATATCATGTGAAAAGAAATAAGTCATCCTCCTAAGTCTTTCTCAGAAGATAGAGAGGTTAAGAGATTCATGCCTGAGGGTCTTATTGAATTGATGATCAATCATCTGAGGTTTGTGCTTCAATTGGGGTTTTCTTGATCCTTCAAAAGGTTGAGCATTATCTTATTGGTTGCAAGGATACATCATCATCATCATGGTTATGTCATCTTCGAGGGGCTCATTGTTCATGCTCAGATTCTTTGGGATTAGGGTTTTGACCTCTAGTCAACCCTAATCAATGCCATTCTACCAGTCAGGGTTTCTCAAGGAGATGGGGTTTATTTCTTGGAGGGAGATCATATGGTTATTTTATTAAGCTAATTTGAGCCAAAGTTTCATTGTGGAGCCAATCCCTCAAGTGGTTGAGGCTCAAGCTGATCAGAGCACTTCTAAGTCATCTAGAGGCCCATAAAAGTCAACAGAAAGTCAACTGTGGGTTTTGAACTGGGAAATTGATTTTTTTCATCCCATTCATGTTCCAACAATGTTTATTCATCATGTCAAATGCATATCTTGAAGAATTTGAGGTCAGATCAAAAGTTTCCAAAAATGGAAAGTGACCTGTAATTGAAAGTTTCCAAAAATGGAATGTTTTTGGACCAAATTCAACTTGATTTTACATCATTAAAGAAGCTTCAAATGAATTTTTGTCCAACATGAAAGTTGAAGATATCTCTCTCCCATTTCCAAAAAGTTCAAGATCATGAGCATCTGATGAATGGTTGAAGAGATATGGTTCAATCATTGCCAAGTGTGCATGGAACTTCAAAAGGCCATAACTTTTGACTCATAACTCCAAATTGAGTGCTCCTTTTTGCCAAATTCTGCTCATGACATGAACTTTCCAAAGCTTTCATCACATTGCATGAAAATTCATCATATGATCATATGCATATTCATGCTTATTTTGGAGGGAAAATGCTAAATTTTAAATTGGTGCATCATGGGAACAAATCACCATTGCCATAGTGTTAATTGAAAGATTTTAAGTGAAATTGGTCATCCATTGGTTACTGACCACCCCTTTCAGTATCTGGCTTGTTTGTTAAGGTCGATATGACCCCTTGACTAAAGCCCAACCTTGCTTGAGCCCCTTGATTGTGTATAGCGTGTGCCGTTTGCTTTTGATGTTTATCTGTTTTGCTTCTCATCTCCTTCCTGTAGGAGTCGTATGATCAACTTTCAAGGAAGTTGAATGTACGTAGAGATAGACTTGAGTTGACTCACTGCCTGTGTGAGTCAAACTCTTGTTAGAAACCTCAACCTAGGACTATTGTGGATTGCGTGACAACTTTTAGGCTTGAGTCAGTCTCCCTTTTAGTTGTTATTTCCCGGTCTCTGGGTTAGGATAGAAGTTTCTCCCCTGTTAAGGGGAACTACGTCGCCCTGATCCTCATACCAGATGAGGTACGTAGGCAGGAGATCGTGCGAGATCTCTCCAGGCAACCTTTTCTTTTTTGTGTGTGTTTGCTTGACAGCTATTAGGCTCGAGTTCCAGACTCCCTGTTACCTTGTCAATTTGATAACCTTTTTGTGTGTGTTAGGAGTTGGATGTAAGACCAGCGATTGGCATTCCGTTTCCTATTTGTTGTGTGCTTGGAGTCTGATGTAAGCCCAGCGATTGGCATTCGGTTTCCTATTTGTTGTGTGCTTGGAGTCGGACGTAAGACCAGCCATTGGCAGTCTGTTTCCATTTGCGAGTTTCTTTTGACGTCTCAGCGTCATTGTGTTGTGTTTTGTTTCGGCGTGTGTTAGCCAAACTACGGTAGCTCTGATTCTCATTCCAGATGAGATACGTAGGCATAGGATGCGATATCCTAGCGAGCCCGTTCCCCTCTTCTTCCATTTGTGTTTTATTCCAGTGTGTGTGCATTCTTTGAGCAGTTATTTAGCAACCTTTTTCTATTCTTCTGAGTGTGGATCCCGTTGAGTACGACGGACGTGAGGGGTGCTAATACCTTCCCCTTGCGTAACCGACTCCCGATCCTTGCAATATCCGGTCGTAAGACCATTTCCTTTCCAGGTTTACTTCGAGCGTTTCCTTTCCCTCCTTTGGGATAAATAACGCACGGTGGCGGCTCTGTTTGTTTGTTTTTCCCGCCGGTTATTTTTCGCGGATGCGATAGCTGTCGACTCTACTGGGGGACCAAGAAGTTGACCTATTGCTGGTCCATCTTCCCTAAGTGATTCATTCCTAGCGCTCTATTTATTGCTCTGTTGTGGTTGCTTTACTGCTCTATTTATTGCATTGATAATTATGCTGTGATTGTATACATTTGCATAGATGTTTGCATGCATCATACTATCATTGTGTTGTCTTCTGTATAGGTGGTTCCTCTGATTTGGGTGGGTGTTCTGAGTGGGGCTAAAACCCAGGCCCGAGTGCACACCTAGGATTAGTGTGGTCTCACGTTGCCTCACATGTTGGATCAGCATGTTGTTGCGACGTGACATACCACAAGCCGGACGAGGTTCTTCTGAGTGAGTTCTTACGGGTGGAGTATTCCACTTTGGTTGGGTTATTTCTTTAGAGCTGTTGATTTCGGTGACCGATCTTTCCCGTATCTTTGGTTTAGACGATCTTATGAGAGCTGCAGCGGCACACCCGAAAGGGCAAACCCGTTGAGTATCTTGTCCGATTGTCGAGACCATTATCCGCCTTAGGATGACCTGATTAGAATTCACCTGTGAGGGGAGGGTTGATTCTTACAGATGCATGTTCTGATGGTGACTTTGATGGTGAATAATGGTTCAGTTATTGATCAGAGTCTTATTTATAAGGCGGATTTATGGATTTATTTCTGAGACGCCGGAGTTCTGTCCGTGGTATTTATTAGTGGGGATCCGTTTATTTCAGGATTCCCTGGGTTGGTACAGATGATTGTGTTGATATCAGATCAGTGGTTTTCTAGTGATGATGGTGATATATCCTTCGGTTCCGTTTATTTCGGAACCCTGAGTTGGATTTGTGGTTACATATTCCCTCAGATGGTTGTGATCAGTTCAGATACCGTAGCTCAGTGTAGTGGATGTTCAGATGACTTAGAGGATGGCACAGTGCATTGCATTCATACATCAGCATCATTCACATTTTGCATTTATCTGCATCTAACTGATGTTTATCCATATGCAGGGGACATTCTGGATCGAGATCCTGGTTGAGAGACTTCTTTGTTTCAGACATGAGGCCCGGCTTGAAAGATGATGTCGTCTACAGTTTCTTCAATCCAGAGATTGATGTGTTGAAGGATATGATAGCATTGATTACACCTGACCATGTGGGGATGTTCCGTGAGGATTATGGTGGTATTCTGAAGGTGGTTTTCAGGCTTACTGATATAGATAAGAGTGCCATCCACACTTTTCTCCAGTTTTATGACCCGGGCTTGAGGTGCTTTGTGTTCCCGGACTACTTGTTGGGACCTTTGATGGAGGACTATGCCAGCATCCTGGGTCTTCCGATTAGGGATCAGATTCCGTTCTATGTCACTAAGGATGAACTTGATGTTGCTGAGATTTCTCGTGCTCTTTATTTGAGCCCAGAGGTGACCAAGGGGGGTTTGAAGGAGAAGGGAAGGTTGCCCGGTTTTCATTTGAGTTTCTTGGAGGCTAAGGCCAAGGAGCATGCTGTTGTGGGTAATTGGAGGGCTGTTTGTGCTTTGATTGTTGTGAGCATCTATGGGATCATCCTGTTTCCTAATCAGAAGAACTTTGTGGACATTAATGCCATCCGGGTGTTTATGCAGAGGAATCCTGTTCCTACCTTGGTTGGGGATGTTTATTACTCGGTCCATAATCGGAACGAGAAGCGGCGTGGGGGATTGATTAGATGTTGTGCTCAACTATTGCACAAGTGGTTCATGGGTTATCTTCCTTCCAGAGGTGCTTTTGTTTCTCTTGATCCTACGGTTAATTGGGCGACCAAGTTGATGGGTTTGCGAGCCAAGGACATAGCTTGGACTCATAATGGTGTGGCTAGACAAAACTTCATTTACAGTTGTGGGAGCTTTCCCAATGTGCCTCTTATAGGAGTTCAAGGTTGCATTAATTACAACCCGATGCTTCTTAGGAGACAAATGGGGTTTGCTATGGAGGTTCCTCCTCTCGAGTGTGAGATTCAGGAGTCTTTCTACTTCCCGGCTGAGGGTAATCTGTCACAGTTGAGGTAAGTGTCTGAAGCATGGTGTAACATTCAGAGGAAGGGCAAGGTTCCTTTTGGTAAGGTTAATAGCAGGTCTTTTCCTCCATTTGATGATTGGCTTAGGAAGAGGATTGAGCTCACACATTTTCCATTTCCTGGAGGTGATCCTTGGTGTCCTTTGATTGAGGGGCCACGTTCTTCTGTCAGCATGGAAGAGTTCCTTGAGATGAAGAAAGCCAGAGATCAGCTGCAAGTAGAGAAGACTGAGTTAGAGATGAGTGTTGCTAGGATTCAGATGGCTAATCAGGAAATCAAAGGGAGAATAGAAGACCATGATAAGAGGCATGCCATGGAGGCGAAGAGCTTTGAGATAGACACTGCCTATTACCGCAAGATCAGCCAAGCGTTGGAGTCATCTACAAATGAGCATGACCTTACCAAGGAGAAGTTAGCTAGAGCTTTGAGCGGCATTGAAGATGAGAAGAGGAGGCAGATCCTTGTGAAGAATCAGAGAGATACTAGAGCCAAAGTCCTTACCACATAATGGGAAGCAAAGCTGAAGATTAAGGAAGAAGAGAACGTGAAGGTTATAGCTGAGAGAGATCACTACCTTACTGAGAGGGATCACTATTTCCGTCAGATGAAGATTCATCAGAAGGAGGTGGGGAGATTGCAGCAGGAGAACACTGAGCTTAGGTTCGTCGTGAAGTTTACCAAGATGGTCGATGATGCAGGGCCTTCTGTGGGACTTCCTTTGGCGTAGACCTTTCTTATTTGTGTTGGATTACCGTCAGGCATGTTGACGGAATTCACTTGCTTGTATTTTCTTTCTGATTCTGGAGAATTGTATTTGATTTGTATCATCCTGATGTATGACTCTTGCACTTGCAGTGCACTTTTGATATACAGTAGTTATTATCATTTAGTGATTGATCTTCAAGCTTTATTTGCTTCATGTGCACACTCACATCACACACACATGGTCGGGTGGTGTCTTTGCTAAATCATAATTCTCTGCTCTGTATGGCAAAACCAGATGATTGATTTCAGAATGTGGCTGGCAAATTATTATTTGTCTCGATGAAACCAGGATCGAGAGACAGAGTGTTCCTCATATGGATAGACATTGCATTCATGCATGAATCATAATAACTTGTCTTCTATTTTGCAGGTGTCGGTTTCTAATGTGCTTGATTATTTTAGGAATCATTGCTCGCGCACGTAGAATCATTCCTTTGCACGCAGCACGTCCACACAGATACCCTACTAGACGCAACACATCCAGGCTGATGGATCTACCCAACGCAGATATTCTCGAGCTGAAGGAGAAAATGGGTGAGCTGATAAACGTCATGCAAGGGTTGGCATTGGGACAGAAAGCACTTGCTGATAAGGTGGAAAAGCTCGAGCGGGCTTCGGATGCCAATAGTGGTAATAATCAGGAGGGTGTTTCCAACAATGGTCTCGGTGGATCAGGAGATGGAGGAGATCTCAGAAAAAAGACTATTGTTTGGGTGGTGATCAATAATGGTGGTGGTTTTGGTGCTGCTATAGGCGGTGGACCGGGTCCGGTGAACAACAATCTGAAGGATAGTCTATTTCCTCCTTTCTTCGGGGCTGAGGAGGATAGGGAGGAAGACAGAGAAGCGGATCAGTTCTTCATGCTGAATGAGCAATTCGGTCAATATGGTGTTCAACCACCAAATAAGGAGATTCAGGTGCTGGCGGAGAAAATCAGGGCTCTTGAAAGCTATGCCACTCCGGGGGTTGTTAACATGTCAAACATGGGGCTTGTTGAGGGGATTGTGATCCCGCAAAAGTTTAAAGCGCCTGCGTTTGACAAGTATAATGGGAGTTCTTGCCCGGAAACTCATCTCCAGACTTTTGTCCGAAAGATTTCTGCTTATACAATGGACCAGAAGCTTTGGATGTATTTCTTCCAGGACAGTCTGTCTGGTGGGTCTTTGGAATGGTACACTAAGCTGAGGTCATCTGATGTCAAGAGCTGGCAGGATCTTGGTGATGCGTTCTTTAAACAATATCAATTTAATGCTGATATGGCTCCTAATCGTACCCAATTGCAGGGTATGTCTCAGAAGCCTAGTGAGGGGTTTAAAGAATATGCACAGAGGTGAAGGGAGTTGACTGCCCGAGTCCAACCTCCATTGGTGGATAGAGAAATGTCTGATCTGTTTATGGGTACCCTTCAGGGGACCTTTGCTGAAAGAATGGTAGGATGCCCAATTACCAATTTTGCTGACATAGTGGTGCCCGGAGAAAGAATAGAAAGCTGGTCAAAGATGGGAAAGATACAGGGTAGTGCTTCGTCGTCTGGATCGAAGAAGCCCTTTGGGAATGGTCAGAGAAAGAAGGAGGGTGACACCATCGCTGTGTATGCCCAGAGGGGACAGAGTACGGATCGTTACTACAAGCACACTGCTGCGGTAACAATTCCTGCTGATAATTCACCCGCACAACAACAACAACAACAACAATCGCCGCAACAACGACAGCCATTTCAACAGAGACCGCAGAGGGTCGGGTATCAGGTGCGAGGGCGAATGACTGACCGTCAATTTGATAGGCCACCTGTGACCTACTCATTCTTGTTGAAGAGGTTAAAAGATTTGGGGTTGGTCCAGCTGAGGACGTTGGCTCCGTTGAGACCTGACCAGAGGCCGGCCAGTTTTGATGAGAATGCCAAATGTGAATTCCACTCTGGTGCCCCTGGACACAATGTGGAGAATTGTAAAGCTTTTAAGCATGTCGTCCAGGACTTGGTGGATTCTAAAGCAATCAATTTTGCACCATCTCCAAATGTGAATGTTAATCCCATGCCCGCGCATGGTCAAATGGGGGTGAATGCAATTTCTGAGGATAAGGGCCGAATCTGGGTGACGGATGTGGACCATTTGAAGACTCCTTTGGCTGAGGTCAAGAGGCAATTGTTGAAGAATGGGGTCTTCCCGGGCTGTGATAGTTGTTGTGCTGCTTGCACCGCTGTTCCCAATGGGTGTGTATTATTGAGGGATGTTGTCCAGAGGATGATGAATAAGGGAAGCCTCGGATTTGAGAAGGTGGATTTGGGGAAAGAAGACGTCTCCACCATAATCATTTATTTCGATCCGATCGATTTGTCAACGCTGGCAGATGCGGCTCCAGTTACTATCACGGTACCTGGGCCAATTCCTTATGACAATGATGACGTCGTGTCGTGGCACTATGATGAAGAGGTCTTTTGCAATGGAGAGAAGTTGGATGATCAGACTGCAGGTGAAACCACCGTTTCAAAGGTGGATAATGCTGGACCCAGTGGTTTCACTCGCAGTGGAAGGTTGTTTGCACCTGATGCTTTGAGGAGTGGGGATGGAGAGAGAGAAAAGAAAGATAAGGCCGAGGCTTTAGCCAGGGCAAGAGGGAAGCAGGTCGTAAATGAGGGTACTCCTGTGGTGACACCGGCACCCGGTGGGTCGGAAAAAGAACTTGATGATGAAGCTGAAGAATTTTTGAGGATCATCAAGAAGTCAAAGTATAAGCTTGTTGACCACTTGCAGCAGACCCCATCCAAGATTTCAATCTTGTCATTGTTGTTGAGCTCTGAGGGGCATAGAGAGGCTTTGTTGAAAATACTGAAGAGAGCCTATGTCCCGCAAGAGATAACAATTAATCAGCTAGAGACGGTGGTGTCCAACGTTAATGGCAGCCATGGGCTGGGTTTTACTGATCTTGATTTGACGGTGGATGGGCGTAATCATAATAGGGCATTACACATTGCAATGGAGTGTAAAGGAGCGATGCTTTCGCACGTTTTGGTGGATACCGGCTCGTCGCTCAATGTGTTGCCAAAGAAAGCCTTGGTAAAGCTGGATTGTGAAGGGTTGATCTTGAGGCCCACGGATCTGATAGTTAGAGCCTTTGATGGTTCTAAAAGGGTTGTGTTTGGGGAAGTGGAGCTCCCTGTGAAGATCGGGCCCGAGGTGTTTAAGTCTATGTTTCATGTCATGGATATTCAACCGGCATACAGTTGCCTGTTGGGTTGACCGTGGATACACGCTGTTGGGGCAGTGACTTCGACTTTGCACCAGAAATTGAAGTACATCTGGGACGGGCAGGTCGTCACTGTCTGTGGAGAGGAACACATCTTTGTCAGCCACTTGTCATCGTTCAAATACGTGGAAATGGACGGTGAAATATGGGAAACACCGAGCCAGGCATTCGAAACCGTCAAGGTGGAGAATGCCACTTTTGTCAAGGAGGAGAAGAAGCCGTCCATTTCTTCGTATAAGCAGGCCTCCGAGGTGGTGAAGAGTGGAGAAGCTCCTGGTTGGGGAAAGATGATTGAGATCGCCGCCAAAGAAGACCGGTTTGGGGTTGGTTATCAGCTGGGCCGAGGCTCGTCTGGACAGGGCAGAGGACGTTGTCAGCCATTCACGTTCACCAGTGCTGGAATGCTGGATCCATATTGCATCTGTGCAGTGGGTGAAGAGGTCGATAGTGATTGCGAGCTAGATCAATGGATAAAACCGTGCGTACCAAGGATGGAGATCCAGAACTGGAAGGCCGAAAAGATCATCACTGTCACTCTGCGTGAAGAGTAATATTTCCTGTTTTTCAATTCTGTTTGCATGAAAGCCATACGTTTTGCCCGAAACGTATTGGTTCATTGTAAGGGTCACCTCATGTTTCATTTTGCAATATTTACATCATAAATAAAAGGATGTTTTTTTTCATCAAAAGCGGTGTTCCCTGTTTTTCGTTTATTTTTGCAGTTTAAAAAACAAAAATAAAAATGGCAATGTTTGTTTTCATTTTCTTTTCGTTTGCTTCGTTCCGGTTCTAAAGAAATGCATGAATCAACATTCATGCAGATGCGATCACTCTCCGGATCTCATTGATAACAATTTTGTTACACCCTCATATGACTTTGACAATCCGATCTATCATGCCGAAGAAGAAGGCGAAGAAGATTGTGAACTGCCAGAGGAATTAGCCAGGTTGTTAAAACAAGAGGAGAAGGTGATTCAGCCACACGAAGAGCAGGTTGAGATTGTGAATCTGGGTACCGAGGAGGTCAGGAAAGAGGTGAAAGTTGGGGCTGCTTTGGAGACGGATGTCAAGAACAGAATGGTAGCCTTGTTGAAAGAATATGTTGATATCTTCGCCTGGTCTTATCAGGATATGCCAGGGTTGGATACCGATATTATTGTGCACAAGCTACCATTGAGAGCAGATTGTCCTCCAGTGAAGCAGAAGTTGCGCAGAACTAGACCTGAGATGGCCATGAAAATCAAAGAGGAAGTACAAAAGCAGTTGGATGCTGGCTTCCTAGCTGTTACTAATTATCCACCTTGGGTCGCAAATATTATGCCAGTCCCGAAGAAAGATGGAAAGGTGAGAATGTGTGTGGACTACCGGGATTTGAACAGAGCTAACCCGAAGGATGATTTCCCATTACCTCACATTGACGTGTTGGTAGATAATACAACTCAGTTCTCGGTGTTTTCCTTCATGGATGGCTTTTCTGGCTATAATCAAATCAAAATGTCGCCAGATGATATGGAGAAAACAACATTCATCACACCGTGAGGCACTTTTTGCTATAAAGTGATGCCATTTGGTCTCAAGAACGTCGGTGCTACTTATCAGAGAGCCATGGTGACTTTGTTTCATGATATGATTCATCATGAAATCGAATGTTATGTTGATGACATGATAGCAAAGTCCCAAACAGAAGAGGGGCATTTGGTGGATTTGGCCAAGTTGTTTGACCGGTTGAGACAGTTCAGACTGAGGTTGAATCCGAATAAGTGCACTTTCGGGGTGCGGTCCGGTAAATTGCTGGGGTTCATTGTAAGTGAAAAAGGAATCGAGGTTGATCCTGCTAAAGTAAAAGCAATACGAGAAATGCCTGAACCGAGAACAGAGAAGGAGGTTCGTGGTTTCTTAGGTAGATTGAACTACATTTCACGGTTCATATCTCATCTAACAGCCACGTGTGAACCTATATTCAAGTTGTTGAGAAAAGATCAAACGGTCAGGTGGAATAATGATTGCCAAGCGACATTTGAAAAAATAAAAGAGTATTTGCAGGAGCCTCCGATTCTGATGCCTCATGTGGAGGGACGACCATTAATTATGTACTTGACGGTCCTCGAGGGGTCTATGGGGTGTGTATTGGGGCAGCATGACGAGTCTGGTCGAAAAGAGCATGCCATATACTACCTTAGAAAAAAGTGTACCGACTGTGAAACAAGATATTCACTGCTCGAGAAAACTTGTTGTGCTTTGGTATGGGTTGCTCACCGAATGAGACAGTATATGCTGGTTCATACCACTTTGTTAATCTCCAAGATGGATCCAATCAAGTACATTTTTGAGAAGTCAGCATTGACTGGACGGGTTGCGAGATGGCAAATGATTTTCACCGAATATGATATATAGTATACCTCTCAGAAAGCAATAAAGGGGAGTGTATTGTCTGATTACCTCGCCCAACAACCCATTGAGGATTATCAACCGATGAAGTTTGAATTCCCTGATGAGGACATCATGTTTCTCAAATCGAAAGATTGTGAGGAACCAATCCCGGAGGAGGGGCCTGACCCTGAATCTGAATGGATTTTGATGTTTGTTGGGGCCGTTAACGTGAATGGTAGCGGTGTTGGTGCTATTTTTGTTACGCCGAAAGGATCTCATATTCCTTTTGCTGCCCGGCTAACATTTGAGTGCACCAACAACGTGGCTGAATACGAAGCTTGTATCTTGGGGATTGAAGAGGCGATTGATTTGCGGATCAAGAACCTTGTTATATATGGAGATTCAGCTTTGGTTGTGAACCAGGTTAACGGAAAGTGGTATACGCATCAATCTCATTTAATTCCATACCGGGATTATACGAGGAGATTGTTGACGTTTTTCACCAAGGTGGAATTACACCATGTGCCGAGAGAAGAGAATCCATTGGCAGATGCTTTGGCTACTTTGGCCGCCTTGATTAAGATGCAGTGGTGGAATGAGTTCCCAAGTGTTGAGGTGGGACGTCTGGATAGACCGGCTTATGTGTTTGGTGTTGAAACAGCGCCTGATGATGAGAAGTCGTGGTACTATGACATTAAACGCTATCTAGAGACCCAAGAATATCCTGAGGGAGCATCCAAGAAGGACCGAAAGACTCTGAGGAGGTTGGCCATGGTGTTCTATTTGAATAAGGATGGGGTTTTGTACAAGAGGAATTTCGATTGGGTTTTGCTCAGATGTGTTGATGATAGAGAAGCAAGCCAATTGATGAAAGAAGTACACGAGGGGTCGTTTGGTACCCATGCTAGTGGGAATGCAATGGTGAAGAAGTTATTAAGAGCTGGGTATTATTGGATGACAATGGAGGCCCAATGTTTCAACTTCGTGCGGAAATGTCATAAATGCCAGATTTATGCTGATAAGGTGCACGTGCCTCCAAACCCGTTGAGTTTGATGTCGTCTCCGTGGCCGTTTGCTA
Organism: Lathyrus oleraceus; assembly: GCF_024323335.1. NCBI lineage: Eukaryota > Viridiplantae > Streptophyta > Magnoliopsida > Fabales > Fabaceae > Lathyrus > Lathyrus oleraceus. The sequence goes on along the minus strand of NC_066580.1, from coordinate 393,700,909 downwards.
TGTGGGGCATTGATATGATCGGAAAGATTGAGCCTACGGCTTCGAATGGGCACCGGTTCATATTAGTGGCTATTGATTACTTCACCAAATGGGTGGAAGCAGCGTCTTATGCGAATGTGACGAAGCAGGTCATTGCCAGATTCCTGAAAAGAGACATCGTTTGCAGATATGGGGTTCCCGAGAGAATCATTACTGATAATGGTTCTAATTTGAACAATAAGATGATGGTAGAGCTGTGTCGGGAATTCAAGATTGAGCGTCACAATTCTTCTCCTTATCGTCCGAAGATGAATCGGGCGGTCGAGGCAGCTAATAAGAATATTAAGAAGATTGTGCAGAAGATGGTCGTGACCTATAAAGATTGGCACGAGATGTTGTCGTTTGCATTGCATGGGTATCGAACCTCGGTGCGTACGTCTACTGGGGCAACGCCTTTCTCTTTGGTATATTGAATGGAAGTCGTGCTACCGGTTGAGGTTCAGATTCCGTCGTTGAGAGTCCTGATGGACGTGAAATTGCAAGAGGCTGAATGGGTAAGGACTCGGTACGAAGAGTTGAGCCTGATTGAGGAAAAGAGGCTGGCGGCCATTTGTCATGGACAGTTGTACCAACAGCGAATGAAGCGTGATTTTGACCGAAAGGTACGACCTCGGGTATATCACGTAGGAGACATGGTATTGAAAAGGATCCTTCCTCCTCAAAACGATCGTAGGGGCAAGTGGACACCCAATTATGAAGGTTCATTCGTGGTCAAGAAGGTTTTCTCTGGCGGAGCCTTGTTGTTGACGACCATGGATGGCGAGGATTTTCCATCCCCTGTGAATGCGGACGCAGTTAAAAAATACTTCGTATAAGAAACCCGCTGGACGAAAAGAATAAAATAGCCCAGGCAAAAATGGGCATCCCGGTGAACCAGAAAAAAAATGATGAAAAGGTTCGGGCAAAAATTAGGGATAAAAAAAAGAAAATCTGTACACCCGGCAAGTCGAAAACCCCACAAGGGCAGCTTGGGCAAAAAAGGGTATCCCGGTGGACTGAAAACCCGAAAGGGCGGTCCAGGCAAAAGAGGGATTGAAACGAACAACTGCGTCTAGCATGATCGTTTGTGTTTTGGTTAAGACACATGGATAATCCCCGGTAGAGATCGGTCGGAAGCATCTTGTTCAGAAGGCGGAAAGCACGGAGAGTCTTGAGGACATATGGGGTGTAACCGAGTTGGAACTCGATGAGATCACGGGTTCACATTGCCATTAGGATAGATTTTTCCTTTTGTGCGCAATTACCTCTTTTCAGGGATTGCTTCCTTTGTATTGCTCAGTTATGAGCCTCACCTTTTTCAATCAATAAAATGCATATTCAGTCAAATAACTTTGTTTTTGTTTTCATTACTGCTTTGATTGCAAAAACATCCAGTTATTTTTGATAAAGAATATTTGCATTATGAGACATGGAGATCCTTTCCAATGCATGTTTATAAGATTGAAAGCCTGAAATCTTATTCGGAAGGTTGAGTGACCCAGGTGTTGAAATCTTGGCACGCCTGGGGCACGTTTTTATCTACTGATTTTTTTTGCAGGTGCTGTTAGATATTTTCACTCACTTGTAGGTTGTGATGTGAAGTCTTTTGATAAAAGATCCCCGTGGAGTCCAATCAGGGACAAGATATGGAAGAATGGTGAAAAGACGACGAAAAACGTGCGACGATCCTGAAGATTAATCAAGAAGACTCTTCAAAGTCTGAGGACTGGAAAGTTTGTATGAATCCAGGGAGTTCGATCTCCGTGGAGTATGGAGAAGTCAAGAATACAAGGTGATGAATCAGAAAAGTCCAGACGAGTCTGGGAGCTCTCAAAAGTGGAAAGCTGACACTGGATTTAGATGTTGAATACCAGGGTTCGACGAGTCGACATGTGTTCTGCGACAGGCTTTCTTTATTTCCCCAAGCAGAGTCGGGATTGTTGCCTCCCCGGCGGATTCAAGGTTCGTGTCTTCCCTAGCAGAGTCGGGATTGTTATCTCCCCAGCAGTTTCGAGGCTGGTATTTCCTCAGCAGTCAGGCCTGAAGGTTGTTATTTCCCCAGTAGAGGTGTCTATTGGTAGCGGTTTCCCCTAGCACGGCGGAGCTTGTTAGTTTCCCCCAGCAAGTCGAAGATTGTTGTTTTCCCCGCAGAGTGCGTTTGTAGCTGTTTCCCCAGCGAGGTCCCCGAGCGGATCGGGTTCAGCGGAGATCATCCCTGGTGAGGGTTGCCTATTCCCCAGCTGCAATGCTATTCCCCAGCAGGGTGGAGATTTGGAGTGGTATCGAGTTCCTCAGTGGAGTGCCTCGAGCTCCCCAGAAGAGTCCCTTGAGGGGGATACTTTTTATGCATTCATCATTTAGATAAGCATAGCATATTGCATAGCTAATTGCATAGCATTTCCATGATTATGGAGCATTACGCTGAAAAAATCATGCATCATCATTGCAAGCATAAACTAGTCTCAAGCCGTGGTTACTGTTTGAGGATTGGTTTCGCCAGATGGTGAAGATGTTACTCTGAGGAGTTTATCATCATGATGTCAGATCAATAATATTCCCCAGTAGTGCGATATTGGAGGAGGAGTTTCTGTCGGGCGGAGATGGAAATGATAATAAAAAATCAAGAGAAGTTTTGGGGTTTCAAGAAAAGAAAAAATAGAATAATCCCCAGTTGAGCGCAAATTGTTCGTTCACGATGAATTAAGTAAGGATAACATGCTCATTGCTCGTTATCCCCAGCATGGGTCATTGGCACGGGTGCCGCCTCATTTATCACTGTCCCTTATTTCTGTCGTTGCTGACAGGCAAAAAAATTTCCGATATTCAGATCGAAGAAGTTTCCGACGATCAGGTCGAAGCACTTGTGGCATTCAGGCCAATTTCCGATATTCAGATCGAAGAAGTTTCCGACGATCAGGTCGAAGCAGTTGTGGCATTCAAGCCAATTTCCGATATTCAGATTGAAGAAGTTTACGACGATCAGGTCGAAGCACTTGTGGCATTCAGGCCAATTTCCGATATTCAGATCGAAGAAGTTTCCGACGTTTATGTCGACGCACTTGTGGCACTCAGGCCAGTGTCCGATGTTCAGATCGAAGAAGTTTCCGACGATCAGGTCGAAGTACTTGTGGCATTCAGGCTAGTTTTCCGGTATCCAGACCGAAGTGGCATTCAGGCCAGTTTTCCGGTATCCAGACCGAAGTGGTATTCAGACCGAAGTGGTATCCAGACCGAAGTGGTATTCAGACCGAAGCGGCATTCAGGCCAGTTGTTTGGGCGTTCAGGCCAATCTCTCGGTGTTCAGACTGGCATTAATACTCTCATATTTCGATGCTCAGTATTCAGACTGACGAGCGGCATTCAGGCCATGATGGTTCTTGTGGTACCATTTATTTTGGTATTCGGGTCAATATTCCTTTTCGGTATTCAGGCCGACGTTCACCGAACCAGATGGATTCTTCTTTTGAGATCGCTTCTTTGTTGATTCTGACAGGCATTGTTAGTTATTTTTCCGCGGAGTGCAAATTGTTCTTTTGTTCTTGGTATTCAATCACTCTTCACCCTGATCATCTGAAAGCCGGGGCTGTTCATATCGACAGGTTCACAGTGGATTGAATAGGGGCATCTGTAACACCTCAAAATTTGCCCTCCTCTTCTTGGGACTAGCTTAGCATATTGCACTTCATATTTTTAGGACATTAGGCATTTTCATATTGCATATCATGTGAAAAGAAATAAGTCATCCTCCTAAGTCTTTCTCAGAAGATAGAGAGGTTAAGAGATTCATGCCTGAGGGTCTTATTGAATTGATGATCAATCATGTGAGGTTTGTACTTCAATTGGGGTTTTCTTGATCCTTCAAAAGGTTGAGCATTATCTTATTGGTTGCAAGGATACATCATCATCATCATGGTTATGTCATCTTCAAGGGGCTCATTGTTCATGCTCAGATTCTTTGGGATTAGGGTTTTGACCTCTAGTCAACCCTAATCAATGCCATTCTACCAGTTAGGGTTTCTCAAGGAGATGGGGTTTATTTCTTGGAGGGAGATCATATGGTTATTTTATTGAGCTAATTTGAGCCAAAGTTTCATTGTGGATCCAATCCCTCAAGTGGTTGAGGCTCAAGCTGATCAGAGCACTTCTAAGTCATCTAGAGGCCCATAAAAGTCAACAGAAAGTCAACTGTGGGTTTTGAACTGGGAAATTGATTTTTTTTCATCCCATTCATGTTCCAACAATGTTTATTCATCATGTCAAATGCATATCTTGAAGAATTTGAGGTCAAATCAAAAGTTTCCAAAAATGGAAAGTGACCTGTAATTGAAAGTTTTCAAAAATGGAAAGTTTTTGGACCAAATTCAACTTGATTTTACATCACCAAAGAAGCTTCAAATGAATTTGTGTCGAACATGAAAGTTGAAGATCTCTCTCTCCCATTTCCAAAAAGTCTAAGATCATGAGCATCTGATGAATGGTTGAAGAGATATGGTTCAATCATTGCCAAGTGTGCATGGAACTTCAAAAGGCCATAACTTTTGACTCATAACTCCAAATTGAGTGCTCCTTTTTGCCAAATTCTTCTCATGACATGAAATTTCAAAAGCATTCATCATATTGCATGAAAATTCATCATATGATCATATGCATATTCATGCTTATTTTGGAGGGAAAATTCTAAATTTGAAATTGGTGCATCATGGGAACAAATTGCCATTGCCATTGTGTTAATTGGAAGATTTTAAGTGAAATTGATCATCCATTGGTTACTGTTCACGTCCATTTGCTTCATGCACCATGCAAAATGTCATTTTTGGCCAAACACCTTATTTTCACTTAATCACCATTAACCTTGCTTAATTTTGATTAGAATGTGATTAGCACAGAGTATATATATACATAATCATAACAGAATTTGGGATTATTCATCATTTCTAGATCTAAAATCAACTTCCCTCCAAATTTCTCTCTCCATTCAAATTCAAATTTCTTCCACATAACCTTGCTATTTTCTTTCATATTCTTGTTCTCTGGTGTGGATTTGGTGTAGATCAAGCATTGGATCATCAAAATTGGACCAGATTCGTGTGGTGCAAGCTCAAGAACACAAGCATGGAAGTTCAGATTTGAGCAAGATCCAAGCAGTTACAAGCCTCAATTCATTCATCAAGCTTCACAACAAGTGCTTAGGGGTGGATTTGCAGCTTGCCAAGCCTTGAATCACCAGAATTCAGAAGCTGCTCTTCAAGAGGTCATATTTTTGATCATCTTAATTCTCTGTTTTATGTGTGTGATAGTGTAGATCTTCTCATGCTGATGAATCTGGTGAAAATTTCGTGTGAAATGGTGTATTATTGGCTGAGATATAGTGAATTAAAGTTTGACATGCCAAAATTATTTTGCTCGATTCTCATGATTGATGATGAATTAGGCTTAGTTATGGATTGATCTATGATGTGCGTGGAAAGAGCTTTCTATTTATATAATTTTTAGTTGATTCTGCAAAAAAAATCATGAGCTTCATACTGTTCACCACCGTCTTCATGAAGAAGACGGTGGTTTCCACCGTGCGCCACCTTGCTGCTACAGTACTAGGGCTTGTCTGGTTCGTTCATGAAGGAGGCACTGTAGAAGCGCCCGTTGCCAAAGCCTCACGCGTTCGATTCCACATTGTTTCATTTGTTTTGTTTATTTCATTTTTGACGTGGCTGCTGGCATGGCGCTTCGTGGCATATATGTTGGTTGTAGTTTCTGTGACTTGTACACGCTAGCACTGACTGTTGAGTTGGCACGCCACATCAATTAATGATGTTGTGCATTTTGATGGCGCCTTGAGCGCTGCGTTTTGGCCATACACGGTTCGATCCTGGCCGGTTCCATCTTTTTCAACTTAATTCAATTTCTTCATTTCCCTCCATGATTTCATGTATATGTCACATTTTATTTCATTATTCTATCCAACTTCAAAAAAATCATATAAAATTGAAAAATTAACCAATTAATTCCAGATTTTTTGCTACTTGATCCTTGAAATGTCTAGAATTTTATGGTCTTGATTTTATGATTTTACCATTTCTGGAATTTGAATTGTGGCTGATTATGTGAACATGTATGCTTTTGTGACCTTGTCTCACTCTTTCTATCATGAAATGCTCAATATTGATCCAAATGCCATGAAATTTTGCATGATGATTCTTAACATGTTGATGGATTTGTGTGATTTTATTTGGCATTTTTTGCTATTGTCTTCACTGTTTGGGACACATGTACTTTAGATGTGACAATGTGTGTCACACAATTGGATGTCTTGCTTGTGCATTTTCATATCCATATCAAATGAGCTCTTCTGTTTATGATTTTTGGCATGATGATTGTATTAGATACGTTGTATGATCATAAAAATTTCCAGAATTGTTTGAGTCATTTCTGTTTTGATATGAAATTTTGATTCTTAATGTCCAATTGTGTGCCTTGAATTTGCTTTTGCCTTCTCTTGCTTACTACATGACTTTGCTTGATGACTTTGATTTGGTCCTTTTTAGGACATGTTCATGATTGTTTAAAGATGATTCATGTTGAGTTTTAGCTTCTATTTTGACTTTTTACTTTACTTTTGACCCTAGCCTTTGAGCTAGTGGTTTGTTCTCATCTTTTGAGTTTAGAATTTCAGGTTTCAAAGCAATAAGCCACATTGGTTGATATGATCTCATCACTTGAAAAACAAGTTATTTTGGTTGACTAACCTTGCTGTTTTGTAGGTCTTTTGGATGGTGAATCAATTTAGTTTGTTTGCATCTTATGCCTTGCACCATTGTTGTGTATATTGGTTGTTTGACTGTTGTTGATTGTTTGATTTGTCTGAATGTAAATATTGACTGGTTTAGCTTTTCTTACAGGTACTTTAGCCGCTTTAACTCATTATTTGAGTTGCTTTGCTTTGCTTGTGGTTGGCATACCACTTAGGTAATCTCTTGAACTCCATGTAGTCTGGAAGACCTGCTATCTTTGGCAGGCACCTGTCTGAAGCCCTCCTTAAGAGGCCATGTTCTTGATTGTTTAATTTTGTGCTAAAGACCTCAATGAGGCATGGTTACATGTAAATACCTCCTAAGTGAAGAGGCATTGGCAGATAGAAGGAATGTGCAATCCATCCCCTGCTATTCAGTTGAGTCTTTCATCTTGCTCGCACTACGTGCTGATGCATTTTGAATAAACACCCAAAATCTTGTATGTAGAGTCAGTCATTATGGAATAGAGTTCCTCATTCTGGACTCCCACACTTTCATTGATTTGAAGCTCACCCAGGCCCGGGTTAAGAGCTGTGAGGCATAACCCTCATCTCCATTTCATCTGCTCACCCTAACTCTCAATGTTAGAGGTTAAGAGCCTGACCACCCCTTTCAGTATCTGGCTTGTTTGTTAAGGTCGATATGACCCCTTGACTAAAGCCCAACCTTTCTTGAGCCCCTTGATTGTGTATAGTGTGTGCCGTTTGCTTTTGATGTTTATCTGTTTTGCTTCTCATCTCCTTTCTGTAGGAGTCGTATGATCAACTTTCAAGGAAGTTAAATGTACGTAGAGATAGACTTGAGTTGACTCACTGCCTGTGTGAGTCAAACTCTTGTTAGAAACCTCAACCTAGGACTATTGTGGATTGCGTGACAACTTTTAGGCTCGAGTCAGTCTCCCTTTTAGTTGTTATTTCCCGGTCTCTGGGTTAGGATAGAAGTTTCTCCCCTGTTAAGGGGAACTACGTCGCCCTGATCCTCATACTAGATGAGGTACGTAGGCAGGAGATCGTGCGAGATCTCTCCGGGCAACCTTTTCTTTTTTTTGTGTGTTTGCTTGACAGCTATTAGGCTCGAGTTCCAGACTCCCTGTTAGCTTGTCAATTTGATAACCTTTTTGTGTGTGTTAGGAGTTGGATGTAAGACCAGCGATTGGCATTTCATTTCCTATTTGTTGTGTGCTTGGAGTCTGATGTAAGCCCAGCGATTGGCATTCGGTTTCCTATTTGTTGTGTGCTTGGAGTCGGACGTAAGACCAGCCATCGGCAGCCTGTTTCCATTTGCGAGTTTCTTTTGACGTCTCAGCGTCATTGTGTTGTGTTTTGTTTCGGCGTGCGTTAGCCGAACTACGGTAGCTCTGATTCTCATTCCAGATGAGATACGTAGGCATAGGATGCGATATCCTAGCAAGCCCGTTCCCCTCTTCTTCCATATGTGTTTTATTCCAGTGTGTGTGCATTCTTTGAGCAGTTATTTAGCAACCTTTTTCTATTCTTCTGAGTGTGGATCCCGTCGAGTACGACGGACGTGAGAGGTGCTAATACCTTCCCCTTGCGTAATCGACTCCCGATCCTTGCAATCTCCGGTCGTAAGACCATTTCCTTTCTAGGTTTACTTCGAGCGTTTCCTTTCCCTCCTTTGGGATAAATAACGCACGGTGGCGGCTCTGTTTGTTTGTTTTTCCCGCCGGTTGTTTTTCGCGGATGCGACAATAGGCTCTTGCATTGCTTTTCACACACTTTCAAAATTTGTCAAAAATAACAACCTTGGTTGCATGGTTTCATGGGCGTGTACAAGGCCCATTGAATGATGCCAAAAGGTCCAACATTGTGTGCTAATCAACCTGAAATGATATCATGTAATAATGCATTATCGAAATTTAAATTGGACATTGATCTTGCCAAATGAAACCATGTAAAGAACCCATGCGCAAGTCCCTCAATTCTTGTCCAAATGAAGTGATCTTGCACTTTTTGGAAAGGTGACATCAATGGGAACAACTTCGATGTTGAGAACTTGTCCATTTTGAACTTGGATCATGATGAATTTTGATTTGGAAGTTGGAGAAATCAAACATAGTTGAAACGTTTCTAAGTACAAAGTCAAATGACCACTTCTTCCACCTTGAATAACTTTTGCTATGAGCTCCAAATGAAAATGGTTTATTCCCCAAAGTTCTATCTATTTCAACCCTATTCAATATGGTCACAAATTTGACATCATTTGGATTTTGCATGAGGGAGTTATGCATTTTAGAAGTTGAAGAAAAATGCTTGATCAATGGTGATGCCCCAAAATGACCTATGATGTTTCCTTATGGCACATGCCTTTGCAAGTAGAATTTGATATTTATCAAATAATAAAAGTTGTACAAGACATATTTAAATTGATCATGAAACTTGGATGTCCTTCATATCATAAAAATATATGAAGTGATGGCCCTTGGAAGTTGACCTCTTAACTAGGACACAGACAAAATGACCTATAATCTTTCACCATAAAAAATGACTTTTAAAGCAAAACTATCTCTTGATGTCAACATGAAAGATGTTTGTAATGTCATGAAGAGTAACTTTAACTTTCAAATCATTTTCATATGATATAAACACAGGAGATAGGGTCTAGGGAACCCCATTTTTGACAAGTTGACCTTCTTTGGTCAACCTCTTTGAACCAACTTGCAAACTTGAAGTTATCTTGATCTCTTGTCATGAGGGTTTCAAACCCTAGTTGTGAGCTTGATAGGGCACAAGTGGATGCACACACTACCTACAAACGAAACAAATCTATACTTAGACATAATTTTGGCAATTTGGTTAGTAAACAAAGAAAAATAAAGTATGATACAATTAAAATGTGCTTGGTGATCTCTCCCAATGCAACCCAATGAATGATGGGTAATGAGGATACCAAGGTGTGATCCCAAGGCCAACGAAAAATGATGAGATATCATGAGGGATCTTAGGGTCAAAATTGGGATCTAATAGCTGCCCCTATTTAAGGATATTCTAGCTAAGGATGTGAAGGTTAAAATCTACGTATCAACTCAGTAGAGTGGACTTAAATAACAACATCAAGAAACAAATTTTGGTCCCTAAGAGACCTCATGATGCATATGATATGAATATTAAAATAATCTTTATGGGGAAAATATTGTCACAAAGGAAAAGAATCTAGAGAGATCGAAAGTCCACAAGAGCATAATACATTTCATAAGGACAGCTCATTGAGGAGATAGAGACTCTGGGGATAAAAGATGTGCGTAGGCCATGCTACGACTTGAAAACTGCTAGAGACGCGAGGCGACTTCCATGAAAATGAATCAATGGAAAGACTCGGATTGGGGAGAAGGGAATCTACATGTATCATGATAACACCAATCCAACAAGAAACACCCGCATGGGAAATGCGTAAATTAAAACCAAGCTGAAATACTCACGTAAAAAGGGTAATTAGATTTCACGTAGAAATACGAAACCAAACTCAACTGGGGAAGAAAAACTTCAACACATGAGTAAAAGGAGATACATTATCTATTATCGATTACTAGGTAAGAAGGTAATATACTATAACAGAGGGACATCTGTTACTGGTTAGAGTAAACATATCAAGGATGACTCGCTGGGAAAAAATAAGGCATATTCATTATCGGTTACTAGGTAAGAATAACCTACTATGGAAATCAAATAGGAATTATAACTATTTGTTACTTGGTAGAATACCAAAGAGAGTATCCATCACTAGTTAAAGTGAACATATCAAGGATAGACTCAAAGGAAGAATATCCGTCATTGGTTAGGATGAACATATCAAGGATAGACCACCTGGGAAAAGAGGAAGAATATCCGTCACCGGTCAGGGTAAACATATCAAGGATAGACTGCCAGGGCAAAATTAGGATTTAAAACTACCAGTTACTGGGTAGAATACCAAAGAGAGACTATCTGTCACTAGTTAAAGTGAACATATCAAGGATAGACTCATAGGGGAAAATAGGATTTGTATCTACCAATTACTGAGTAGAAGACGATAAAGAAGAGAAAATCTGTCACTGGTTAAAGTGAACATATCAAGGATAGACTATATAGGGAGTAAAATAAGGATTACAACTACCTTTTTACTAGGTAGATTACAAATAGGAAGAATATCTGTCACCGGTTAAGATGAACATATGAAGGATAGACTTGTTGGGGAAATGTGAAAATGAATCCGCTGGGGAACAACAAAGAAGTAGATTACTTTTTATCGGTTACTGGGTAAAGGTAAAGTAATCAATCATCAAGAAGAATATTACCAGTTACTGGGTAATAGACTCTCGGGGACCGAAAGATCTATCTAGGTAAGAACTAGAAAGAAACGGTTAAACCAAGACTCAACCAATAAGGATATAACTCAAAGGGAGTGGTTCCATCCAGATGATAAACTAGGGAGGAAACTAAAATAACAATCATCCACGAGGAAATAACTCAGTAGAGAATGATAAAGGATAAACTCATTCTACTTAAGGGGCTGACACTCTACAATTGCAGGAGGACAGACACACTAAATCTGCATGGGGAAATAATATCACCAAAGCAGGGGATCAAAGGAAATAAATCAATGCGATAAAATGCACAATGAAATATATGATGTTGTGATTTATGCATGAATATCCAGGTGTGTGATTATGATTATGCTGACAAAACAGCACAAGTGATAGAAATAATGAATATTTGAATCATCACTACAAAATACTCGTCAAATCTTAACAACCACTGGAGAATGTGCTAGGGATGAAAATATATCATTTAGCTCAGAATAAATTCAACTCTGGTTGGGGAAGGACAATGCTTCTAACCAATTAGGACAAACTTCGCGAGGGAAGAGAGCCCTGCTGGAGGATAAATATGGATCTGCTGAGGATCCTAAAATGAGTCATTGTTGCGGAGAATTTTAAGTCAACACCATATCAACTGGGAAACAACCTTGCATGGGAAATAATCAAGCACTGTCGGGAATGAGGGAACTTCCGTCAGAAGACGAAACTCTGCCGGGGATTAAGAGTAAAACCCTGAATGAGGGACCAGGCAAACTGTTGGGAATACCGTAACCTACCAGAACAAATCAGATACCATCAAATTCCTCAATCACCAAATTCTTCTTGGAGATTGTTAAATAAACCAATTCCAAGGTCAAGATAACTGGATCTGTCAACTCATGTTGGGGAGGAGTTGTCACGGCTAAGCAACACACATAAATACGTTAGGGATTTGGAGACCTAGTAAAGGTTCCAAGATATCCAGGGTTCACTCATCAAGTCAAAAACCGGGGAATGCAGAACATGGACACCTCAGCCAGGGAAGATGAAGTGCAAAGGGGAGCAATCATTTGCTCAACCAGGGATAATAGGTTGCTTGGGGAGCAACTTATCAACCATGCTGGGAATGAACGAAGAACTGTTGGGGAGGATAAAGTTACCAAACCAACTGCTTGGGGAAGACCAACAATGCTTCTAGCTTCAAGACTTGCCTGTTCTTAGATTGTTGTTGACATTCCTTACCGAAATCGATTATTCTTAAAGTGAATGTTTTTATTATTTTAATTAAAAAATGATTATTCTTTGATTTATTTCAAAATTATCATCATAAAAAATTAAACTTTAAAACAAAAACAAATAAGAATATAAATAATTGGATAAAATCTCAATTTTATTTAATAGAATGGTAGTCCGTAAATGGCGAGACTCCATGGATCTTTACAAAAGCTTGAAAATGGTAATTTACATGGAAAATGGATACATTGAATACAATGATCACTACTCTCCCTACCAACTTTGAAATCCACTATGCTCGTCTTCTATTGAGAATGATGAATCAGAACCAAATGACCGCTCAAAACTGCTTCAAAGATGAGAACCAGCCGAATGCAGTTACTTGCCACAATCCCTAATTTTTTCCTAGATTTCCCCAAGGTGGGGTACTCAATCTACCATGATAAATTTTCTGTTTTATGTCCCTAATTTTTTCTTGGATGGCCCTTTTGGGTTTTCAATCCATCGAGACGCTCATTTTTGCCTAAGCCTCCCTTTCGGGTTTTCAGCTTAGCGAGCTGTTTTTTTCTTTTTTTAGGCGAAGTATTTATTGACCGCATCGGAAATCACAAGACCCGTGAACTCTTCACCATCCATAGTTGTAAGAATAAATGCACCGCCTAAAAAGGATCTTTTAACAACATATGGGCCTTCCTAATTAGGAGTTGATTTGCCTAGCATCGGGTTTGAAAGATAGAATCGTCTTGAGCATGAGGTCACCTTCTTTGAATACCCGAGGCTTAAACTTATTATCAAATTATTTCTTTATTCTCTGCTGATATAACTGACAATGACACATAGCAGTCAATCTCTTCTCTTCAATTGAATTCAGCTGGTCATATCTGGTATGACACCATTCAACTTCAGTCAACTTAGATTCCATCAAGACACATAATGATGGTATCTCAACCTCCACGGGGAGCAAAACTTCCATGCCATAAATGAGAGAGATAGAGGTTTCCCCTGTTGATGTGTGGATGGATGTACGGTACCCATGCAAAGCAAATGGGAGCATCTCATGCGAATCTTTGTATGTTACAAACATCTTCTGAATAATCTTCTTAATATTGTTATTTGCAGCTTCAAAGCCCCGTTCATCTTGGATCTGTAGGGAAAAGAATTATGATGTACAATCTTGAAGTCTTTGCATAGAGCTTCCACCATATTATTATTCAATTTCGATCCATTGCCAATACTAATCTTACTCGGTACACCATAACAGCATATAATCTGATTCATGATAAACCTTACAACAACTTTTGGTCATATTTGCATATGATGTCGCTTTAACCCACTTTGTGAAGTAGTCAATAGCCACCAGAATGAAACGATGTCCATTTGAAGCTTTGGGCTCAACCATGTAAATCATATCAATTCCCCACTTGGAGAAGGTCCATGGAGAGGAAATGACATTCAAAAGTGTCGGAGGAAAATGAATCTTATCTGCAAAAATTTGACACTTGTGGAATTTCTTCACAAACTTGCAATAGTCAGACTCCATTGTCAGCCAATAGTAACCTATTATCAATATCTTCTTCGCCATATCATGTCCTTTATAATGAGTACCAAAGGAACCTTCGTGAACTTCAGTCCAACATGTCTGCTTCGTGTCTATCCATGCATCTGAGTAGAACCATATCGAAATTTCTTTTATAAAGGACATCACCGTTTAGGTAGAAGTTGCCAGCTAATCTTCTCAAAGTCTTATTATCCTTCAAAGATTCCCCATATGGGTAAATTTGACTTTGGAGGAAACATTTGATAGCATAATACCAAGACTTCTCATCTTTGACTTCTTCAATAGCAAACACATGAGCTGGCCTATCAAGACGCATCACAGTAAAATTAGGAACTTCATTCCAAAACTTCGCCACAATCATGGAAGCCAATGTTGCAAGAGCATCTACCATCCAGTTTTCCTCCCGAGGGATATGATGAAACTCAACCTTTGTAAAGAAAGTTGAAATACTCCTCGCTTAATCTCTGTAAGATATCAAACTGGGCTGATTCGTCTCCCATTCATCTTTGATAGATTCACAACCAAAGTTGAATCTCCATAGACGTCAAGGTATTTAATGCTAAGATGAATGGCCTCTTCAAGCCCCCTAATGCAAGCTTCATACTCAGCCATATTATTTGTACACTTGAAGGTTAATCTAGCTGCAAACAGAAAATGAGTGTCGTGAGGAGTAATAATCACCTACCCAATGCCATTACCATATGAAATAACAACTTCATCAAATACCATCCCCCAACGGGAACCAGGTTCTGGCCCTTCTTCAAGAAATGGTTCATAACAATCTTTCATCTTCAAGTATAAAATCTCTTTATCAGGAAAATCACTGACTTATAATCTTCAATAGGTTGGTGAGCCAAATGGTGAGCCAAATAGCTATCTGAGATTGGTATTTAATATCATACTCAGATAATGACATCTGCCAACGGGAAATCCTCCCATTTAAAGTACGCTTCTCAAAAATGTATGTGATTGGATCCATTTTGGATATCAACCAAGTAGTATGATTCAACATATACTGGCGCAGGCGCTTATCATCCCAAGCCAATGCACAACATGTCTTCTCAAGCATAGAACATTGAGTCTCACAGTGCTGAACTTTTTCTTGAGGTAATAAATTGCATATTCTTTCTTCCCAGATTCATCTTACTGACCAAGAACATAACCCATACTATCTTCAAGTACAGTCAAATACATGATCAACGGTCTTCCTTCAACAGGTGGAGACAGAATCAGAGGTTCAAGAAAATATTCTTTGGTACTGTCAAAATCTTTTTGTAAAACTTTGGTTCAATCACAAGACTGATCTTTTTGAAGAAGATTGAATATAGGTGCACATGTGGCAGTCATATGCGATATAAATCTTGAGATATAATTCAAGTGGCCGAGAAAACCTCTGACTTGCTTCTCAGTTTTGGGTGCAAGAATATCTTGTATTTCTTTGACCTTGGCAGGATCAACCTCAATACCCTTCCCCCGGACAATAAAGTCCAATAATTTACCAGAACAAACAATAAAAGTCTACTTATTGGGATTCAAGCGGAGTTTATATTTCTTCAAACGCTGGAAAAACTTCAACAAGTGTTCAACATGCTCTTCTTCATCACTTAATTTAGCAATCATATCATCAACATAAACCTTAATCTCTTTATGCTTCAGATCATGAAAAAGAGTGGTTATAGCTCTCTAGTACATTGCACCAGCATTCTGTAAACCAAAAGGCATCACTCTATAAAAGAATGCTCCCAAGGGTTTAATGAATGTGGTCTTCTGCATATCTTCGGGTGCCATCTTGATTTGATTATAATCGGAAAATTCGTCCATAAATGAAAAGACTTTGAACTTAGCTGTGTTCTTTACTAACGTATCGATGTGTGGTAGAGGAAAATCATCTCTCAGACTGGCTTTATTCAAATCTCTATAATCAACTCACATACATACTTTTCCATCTTTCTTCGGTAGATGCACAATATTGGCCACCCACTACATATACTCAGAGGTAACAAGAAAACCAACATCAATCTGCTTCTGTACTTCCTCTTTAATCTTCGTTGCCATATCAAGATGAGTTCTTCTCAACTGCTGCTTGACAAGCGGGCATTCTGGCTTCAAAGGCAATCTATACTCCACAATCTCAGAATCCAAACCACGTATATCTTGATATGACCAAGCAAACACATCAGAATACTCTCGAAGAAGATCAATCAACCCCTTTTTGGCTTCTGGACCCATTGGAGACCTAATCTTGACTTCCTTCACATCATCATCGGAACCCACATTGACTAATTCAATCTGCTCTTCAAATGGCTGAATGGCTTTCTCCTCGTGCTCAAGCAAACGTGATAATTTATCATATACTTCTTCATCATCATTCTCTTTTTCAACTTAAAACACAGAGAAATCAAAGTTTGGAGAGGGAGTTGGATCGTTACATTCAATGGGTTTGAGAACCAACCTGCATAATGATTTGATATTTTGATTTTAGAGAAGTGGAGTGCAAACAAATATTATGCAGATGGAAAGATTATTATTTATTTATGTTTTTTGTATTACCATTTTCAGAAAAACAAAAAAGTAAAAATAAAACATCATAGATGTGCATGAATAAAATCAAACTTTATTGATGATAATAAGAAAAGGCCCGACAATGTTCACTTGTCCCTTAGGCTTAGGAGAAGGATTTTACATAAAAATAATGAAAACAAATTACTTAGAATGGTTCATAACAACAGGAACATCAACAATAATTCAGTTGTTGTAAGTCTAGCCATATGTCACAAAGTCGGCGCAAACTTCATCTTCATCACCGCTATCTTCAATAATTGCAGCTGAATGTTGATCATCCATATGAATGAACCCTTCATTACGAAAAACTGGTTGCATAAACTTGACATTGGCGTTGAATGACCCTAGCTGAAATCCCAACCCTGCTTTGTTCTTATTCTCAATGACTTCCACAACACGACCCCCACTTATCAATACTGCCAGTCTGAATAGCTTCTTGCGCATCCTTTAAAGAAGGCATGGGTGCCCGAGCTTTCTTTAATTCATCAGCAATGACTTCCACAACACGACCCCCACTTATCAACATAAGTAAAAGATGACAGATGGATCACCAACAATGCCTTCTCTCCACCAACAACGACAAGCTTTCCGTGCTTCACAAATTTCAGCTTTTGGTGCCGAGTTGACGTCACAGTTCCAGCTTCATGAATCTATGGCCTTCCCAATAAATAACTGTAGGCCGAGTGAATATACATCACTTTAAAATTAATTTGGAAATCACTCGGACCTATCTTCATTGGAAGGTCCACTTCTCGAATGACAGTTTTATGAGAACTGCCAAATGCTTTAACAACCACGCCACCGTACCTCATCGGGGGCGCCTTGATAGGAGAGTCTTGATATAGTTAATTTTGGCAACACATTCAACTATAAACCTGTGTCAACCAAAACATTGGATAGAGCGTCCTCCTTATAATTCATCAAAATATGGAGCGTCAAATTGTGATTTCTGCCTTCCTCAGGAAGTTCTTCGTCACAGAAGCTCAAGTTGTTACAATAAATGATGTTAGCAATAATATGGTCAACTGATCCACAGTAACATCATGTTCCATATAAGCTTGTTCCAACACTTTTTACAATGCTTCTCTGTGTGCCTCAAAATTCATCAACAATGACATCACTTAAATTTTTGACGCATTTGAAGCAGCTGCTCCATAATGTTAAATTCGCTTCTCTTGATTAGGCGTAACACCTCGTTATCATTGTTAGTCTTCAACTTGCTGGATTCACCAGACTGAAATGATGGAGCACTAACTGGATCAACTGTAGAAATCTTTGTCTTCTTTCCCACTGGCACATCTTCTATAGCCTTCAGAAACACTGGACTGAACACACGACCACTACAGGTCACCTTTGCTATATCCACAATATTAACCACTGAGTCTGCAACTGGAAGAGGAACCTCTTGACCATTTTCTATCATAGTGGCATTATAGTGGTATGATACAACTTTATCGGATAAGTAGGGGACGGGGCCCGTTAACCGTATAACCAACGACGATACCGATCAGTTGACATTATTGCTATTGCTGCTATTATATTGGACAACTACCCGCTCAGGGGTCTTGAATACTAGCACTATCACATTCACATCATTACCCATATACCTTGACTGTTGAACCTAAATAACATTCTCATCCATCAATCCTTGAATATCTCTTTTAACAATTATACAACCATGAGGATTTGTACTACTAATGACACAACCATCATGGTCATGTTCACAATGTCTCACCTTGCACAAATCCTTATGGATCTCCACCAAAGACCTACGGATACGGCATACATCAAATACCCTGAAATTCCCTGGACAACCGTCTACCATATTCATTGAGGCGTTACCATGAGGAGGAAACGAGTTGTCTTTGACATTCGGCGCTCTGTCCTCAAAGGAGACCATATCACTCTTGACAAGCTTTTGAACTTCATACTTCAGGGGATAACAGTTCTCAATATCATGTCCAGGGGCTCCCTGGTGAAAAGCACAATGAAGATCAGGTCTGAACCACCATGGCAGTGGCTTAGGAATTTGTGGAGGGTTCCTTGGATGGATAAGATTCTTGATTACCAAGGACGGATATAGCTCTGCATATATCATAGGAATAGGGTCGAAAGAGACCTTCTTCCTATCAAAATTTTGCTGATGATTATTTTTGTTGTAGTTGTACATTGTTGCGGTTGTTAATGATGTTGTTGTTGTTGAATAAGAACTGATTGATTGGTTGAATTGTTGGAAAAGACTGGAATAACTGATGATACTTGATGCTGATGCTGACGGGATTGGGAACTTTTCCACATATGGGGCCTCCTCGGCCTCCCTGCTGATACTGTGTTAGTTTTTCCTTCCTTCTTTTTGGATAAGCTACCACCATACTTCTTGTTTGTTGACGCTTCATCTTTAAATAGACGTCCCTCACGGACTCCATCTTCCAATCCCATACTTAAGTTTACCATCTCAGTAAAATCATTGGGGGAACTTGCAATCATACGTTCATAATAAAATGAACTGAACGTCTTCAAGAAAATCTTGGTCATCGAATTTTCTTACAAAGGAGGACTAATCTGAGCAGCTAACTCCCTCCATCTCCAGGCATATTCTTTAAATGTCTCTTTGTCCTTCTGAGACATAGACCTCAATTGATCTTTATCTGGTGCCATATCAACATTATACTTGTATTGATTGGCAAAGGCCTCACCCAAGTTGTTGAAAGTTCAAATGCTAGCATTGTCCAGACCCATGTACCATCTGAGGGAAGCTCCTGTAAGAGTATCCTGGAAGTAGTGAATAAGCAGCTGATGATTATCAATTTGAGTAGACACCTTCCTAGCATACATGACGATATGACTCAACGAACAAGTACTCCCTTTGTATTTTTAAAAGTCTGGGACCTTGAATTTAACCGGAATCTTGACATTAGGAACCAAACATAGTTCAGCGACACTCTTTACAAAAAAATAATTCCCTCTTAGAGTCTTCAATTCCTTGCGCAGCTCAAGAAATCAATCCTTCATCTTGTCCATCTTCTCATAAACATCTGGCACTTCAGACGGCTCAGAGTGGTAAATAGTTTCCTTGACACAAGGAAGAGTATGAACAATAGGAGGAGGCACAATCAGGATCGGGCCAGATGTCGGCAGAGAAGCAAAAGTAGGTGCATACCCTTCAGGTACAAAATTTGGTGGCATCCCCCACGGGAACCCAACTGGCATAGTGTAGCAGTAAATTCATGACCATCAAGGTATGGATAAACTTGACATCAATAAAACCTGTCGCCACCACACTTTTATTGTTTCTAAACGAAAAGGGAAAAATAACGAACAAAACTCCTGTGAGTTGGTTTGAGATCACCAAGCATGCTTGAATTGTATATCACTGCTTTTCTCATTTTGTTTACTAACCAAAATCACAAAAATATGTCACTAACATCTTTTGTTTTGTAGCTTGAGCAATCACAAGGTCCAAGGCACCAAGGAGATCATTAGTACAAAGACATGGTCAAGAGGAGATGATAGCAAGCATGGCAATGGTTCCCAAAGCTCTCATCCATAAAATATGCCTCCCTAGTACCTTAATGCATCATTTTGATCAAATCAAGTCAAAGGGTTTGAGGTCTTGTTCTTCACAATGCCTTGCTCATGAAGCAACCTCAGCCCATGGTCAAATACAATCAAGGGAAGTTCTTTAATTCATCATTTCATGCATATTTGAACTTATTTGAGTGTCCTCAATCATCAATTCATCAAGATATGAGTTGTGGACTTGAGAAGTTGATCAGTCAATTCATCTGACTAGTTTGAAATGCACTGAAATCTAACTTTTTATGTGTTGGTCAAATGGAGATGGTTCCAAAAGAAACTATATTCTTAAGGACAATATGAACAACTTTCATGTTCATCAAAAATTTATTTGAAGCTTGGAAGGCCATCTTCCATTCCAATACATTATAGGTCATTTTGACTGAAACCCTAATTTTGGGTCAACTTCCCAAGGACATAACTCATTCATTTTTTATGATTTTGAGGTGGTATCAAATGAATTGGAAATCTTAAGATGTCTACTTCAAATGTTATGTTGAACAAAATTTCAAAATCTCAAAGGAAATTCATGTGATAATGCAAGACATTATAGGTCCTTTTTGACCAAATGCATTAAAAGTCAAAAAGTCCAACTTCAAGTGCCCATAACTCTTTCATCAAAAATCCAAATGATGCAAAATTTAAGTCCATTTTGATTTTCTTGAAAATATCTACAACTTTGATGTTGGAGGTGTTTCCATTTGAGGCTTTAATCATCAAAACAGAGGGGCTTGAAAATTGGCCAAATTTAGAAACCTTGCCTTGACATATCATGCACCTTGCACTTTAAACTCAAATTTCATAAATTTCCACACTTCAAATGAGTTTTTGTCCAACATAACATTTGTTCCTTATACAAAGACCTTTCCAACCATTACCCATATGCCTATGTTTGGATTTTCTAAATGGTACTTTCGAAGAGATGTTTGTTTAGGTACAAATGAGGAATTCACTTGAAATCTTGGTACACAAGCAATTGCCTTGCAAGTCACACGTCCAATTTCATTTGGCTGATGCTCAGAATTCATTTGGAATTGTTTTTGGAACTTGTGCATGATCATGCAAGCCCATGCAATGAAGCTCCACATGCCATGCACATGAATTGATCACACTCTCCTTGCCACTTCCTCTATAAATAGAGACCTCATTCCATCCATTTCACACACCTAATTCAACCTGAAATGCTGCAGAATTCTTTCCATAGCCATCACTAAAGAAGCAATTGCATTTTTCTCCAATTTTTCAGATCTAAAATTCAACTTCATCTGGTTGAATTCTTAGATCTAATGCTTCTAAACCTACATCATTCATCTCATTGAACTTCTGTTTTAGCAAAGTAAGCAAGGCATCGTGCTCAAATTACCAGAACTCAAGCTTACACTCCAACTGGTATTTTCTTCGATTCTCATCATCCATGGACCTTTTTGCTTGGATCTAATGTTTTCTGAAGTCCTCACTTGAGAGGCAAGCTAGTGGTAGCTTCAATTTTGCTTTTCCTTGATCTGTATTTTGCATACCTGAATCTTCCACATCAGATTTCTCAATTTATAGGAATCTTGAGTGTGATTCAAGGTTACAGGGGTGATGTACATCACCCCAGCTTCATTTTGGTATAAGGGTCGCGCATTTCCATGAAGGTTTGAAAACCTGCAAAATTGGTCGGAATCTGCAGGCTCACCTGAGAAGAAGGTGGCTCCGGTGGCCGCCTGTTGCTAGTTTGAATGCTGGCCGTTGGATGTGATTCCCAGATTGAATCCTGACCATTGCTTGTTATGACTTTTATTTGTTTTCCATGTGATGGCATTGACCGTGGATCACCATAGGCGCGCGCCTCAGGAGCGTGTGATCTGCCAGCTCAATTAATGAGCTCAGATCCAACGCTCCTTGTTTTTTCCAATTTCTATTTTCTGTTTTAATTCCATTTTATTTTCTTAAATTCCATTTTATTTCAAAAATCAATATCTCTTTCATTTTTAATCCAAAAATTATGGAACCAATTGCATTATTTCCCAAATAATTTCTAGTTTCTATTTCTGATTTTTACCATTTGCATTATTTTTAATTTTTTTAATTTCTAGTTGTTGATATTCAAAAAATACAAAAATATTTTCCTAACCTATTTGAATGATGATGAATCTATGAAAAATATTATCATCAATTTTTGAATTGATTTGAGATTTATTTGAGATTTTAGTTCAATTAGGTTATTTTTATTCATTTTAATTGATTAAAAATAGTTTCTGACTTTTAAAAATGCTAAAAAAAATTGTCAAACTTTGTTTGACCTTGTTGAACTTAGGATAAATTACTTGGACCTTTCAAGGTTGATTGGATGTAATTTTGAAGTTTGACCTTTCCATTTTATTTTTAATTCAAGTTTAATTAAATATTAAAAAATGCCAAAAATAGTTTATTCATTTCTTGACTCCCAATCTTCATCTCATTTCTGTTTTTGATTGTTTGACCTTGACTTTCAATGTTATTGGTCAACATATGAGGATTGGTACATTGTATTTCATTTAATGCACTTTAATTTTGCCATTTCCATTTCTCTTATCCATCTTCTTTTTCTTCTTCTTCTATTTCTTTTCTTGTTGATCAATGAGTTGAAGGTTGATAAGTTAGCATTGGTTAGGAAGATTTAATCTTCCTTGATTCAAATCTAATTCATCTTGATCAATTGATCAGGTGAATGGCCTTGCATTAAGGATAAGTTGTCTACTAAATCATGCAAAAGGCTTAAACCGATACAAGATCAAATTCTCATTTTCTTTTTGGCATGGCAAGTTGTTGGGACTTGGTTCACTAATCAAGACTCCTAACTTGTGTTGTTGCCTACACTATTATTGACCGGCCTCAGATAGTTGTGACTTCTACATAAGTCCAATTACGATTGCTTAACATAGCGTAAAATTTTCCTTATGGCACACTAACTATTGACAATTAATATTTACTTTATGTAATTTACTTTTATGCAATTTACTATTCTTGCACATATTATCCATTTGCTTTTCTCTTTGCTCACTTGAGCACATGTTTATGTTAATGCCATTTGCCTTTTGCTCACTTGAGCACATAATTGTGTATATATTATTGTGCTTGTGTTTTTGTTTTGATTGTTGTGGACCAAATGCAAAGAAATGGACTTAGTTTCTAGGACCTTCCCAATGCAAAAAATGGAGAATTGGACTTAGATTCTAGGACCTTCCTTATGCAAAATTGGAGTAAAAGGATCTTAATGATGAAGATGGGTTGGAAGGACCAAATTTCTAAACTCACTCTTGTCCATTCTTCTTTTACTTCATGGAATCTTTGATGTGTGTGCTTTTGTGCTAGGAGTTTCCATTTGAGCTTAATTGGAGGACCATTACCATGATCATCCAAGTGGAAGATACCAGATACATTGAGGATCTCTTAAGAGACTTATTTAAATGCTTATACATTGTGGTTGCTTATTCCAAAGGATGGGAGCTACTTGGATTATCAATATGATCTCAAGAGAGGGACTCCATTGTGGTTTTGATTCTTCATCCCTCATCTTTTTGTTTTACTTAGGACTTAGCCCTTCTTCTTCATCTCTCCACTCTAACCCAAGCCAAAACCTTTTGTGTAAACATTTAACCTTTGCTTTCAAACATTAGAAACCTAAGCCTTATGCTTTTGATTTTCAAACTTTCTTTTCACAATACTTATTTTGAATTGAATCCTTAAGTCAACTTCGACTATTTTGTACATACTTCTAATTGGTAAATATAATCCATTCAAATTTCTTTTTGTGGTTCCAATGGCCACTTCTTAATCCCATTTTCCATAACCTTTAGCTATTAGGTTTGAGTTATCTTTGTGGTAGATGTAATACTCACCTATGTCCTTAGTGATGGACAATGAGTCTTCCATGCTTATTATAGGGTTAACCCCTCACTAGCATGTTGAAGCTATCCTCACATGGTGGATTTGTGGTTTGGTTGAGTTTTCTCCCTTTGATAACAAAAGACCTTAAGGCTTTTGGACCAATCAATTCACCAACTTGTTTTGAGATTTTTATCCCGAACTACGAGGTTGTGATCCTAATCTTTTCATAAGATGGTACGTAGGCAATGGGTTTATCCACCCAAACACAAAATGTAAATAACTTGTATATTCTCTTCTCATCTCTTCAATCATGTTTGCATAAATAAATTTTTCAAAAAAAAACAACAACCTTTACAACAAGTATGAAAAGGGCTCCCTAGGAGTACCTAGGATGTTTTGGGTGCCTAACACCTTCCCATTACATAACCAACCCCCTTACCCAGATCTCTGTTCTTTTTTACTAGTTTTTTGTTAAAACTATTAGGTTTTTGTTTGCTTTCTAACCATTCCTTTGGATAAATAGAAGTGCGGTGGCGACTCGACTTGTATGATTTACCTTGGCTTTAATCAATATCTCTAATGGCAACGAATACCCCGCTACAGAAAAGTGGCGACTCTGTTGGGGAAAAATTTGCCTAGTGGGTTTTGCCAACTTTTCATGCTTGTTGTATTGTATTGTCTTATGACATATTTTTGTGCAATTTGGGATTACTGTATTGTATGTAATGATTGAATTGCTTGATATTAATTCCTTGTATGCTTGGTGATCTTTATGAGATGAGTTCTATACCCGGACTCGAGTGCACTTAGGATAGAAGAATGGCATAGTCTTGTTGACTTGTGTGGAGTTATTCCTTAGCAAGTTAACTTGCAAGTACATTCACTTGGTGGAGGTCATGTTGGGATCAATAATGTCACACAAGTAAGTTGTGGTTAGACATTACTCTTTCCAATATAGACCTTAGAAGCCAAGGACCTTAGTTTACCAAGCCCATCTTGGCCTATTCTTAGGATGTAGTGCGAAAGTCGTTCAAGTGTAAGATTTGATACGATTGTTACGTGATACTACACTCACAAGAGTCTCTCTTGAGAATATTTTTGGAATACGAGTAGTCGTTTCTCCGATAATATCCGAAAGATGGGATGATGACTATGGGAACCTCTTGTAGAACATGTTTGGCAGGTTTAAACCCTAGTACACTCCCTTTTGGGTGGTTCTTAACCTAACTCCATGCTCGTGACTTGCAACAAACCCTTTATTCATGGTTGATCCGTTCATGAATCCTTAATATCAATGGAACTTTGGTGTTGATAAGGTGTAAACCATAATCCACCAAAATGGATGATTGATATTAAGGATAACATGATCCATCCCATGACCTTTGTTTGGTGTGATTTTCTTGATCCTTGAGTGTGATTGTTGCATTCATGCATTCATGCACCCATTTGCATCCATATCATCAATAAATAAGAAACTTTTTAAGGAACTTAAGGGGTTTATTTGCAAAATTTTCAGACATGGAAAGACAAAGAAGGAATACAAAGAAGTACAGCTTCAGGAAACCAGATTTGAAAGAGTTAAAGAATCTGACATCCTATGTATTAGATCCTTTGGGTTTCAAGGCTCGTTTTAGGAAGCTTCTTCCTCTTCTGACTACTCAGGTGGATGAAGGATTGGTGAGTGTATTGGTGCAGTTTTATGATCCTTTGTACCGTTGCTTCACGTTTCCGGATTTCCAGCTTTTTCCTACCCTTGAGGAGTATGCCTACCTGGTGGGAATACCTATCGTAGACCAGTTGCCGTTTAGTGGCTTAGAAAGTATTCCTACTTCTCAAGAGATAGCTGACATGTTACACATAGATGAATCTCTGGTTAGTGCTCATATGACTACCAAAGGTGGAATTCAAGGTCTCCCTTCTGAGTTCCTCATTGCTCAAGCTACTATATATGGGAAGGCCATGAGTGAGGATGCCTTTGAAGCCATATTTGTACTTCTCATCTATGGATTGGTATTGTTCCCAAACATCGACAAGTTTATGGATGTGAATGCTATTAGGATCTTTTCTACTCTTAATCCCGTTCCGACTCTGTTGGGTGATGCTTATTTCTCTTTGCATATGAGGAATGCAAAGGGTGGTGGTGCCATTGTATGTTGTTTACCTCTGTTGTATAAGTGGCTTATTTCTCATTTACCGCAGACGGTCGCCTTCAAGGAGAACAACGGATGTCTACGGTGGTCCACGAGACTTATGTCTCTCACTAATGATGATATCTCTTGGTACAACTGTGTGTATGATGGTGTGCAGATCATTGACTCTTGTGGCGAATTCTCCAATGTGCCTCTTCTTGGTACATGTGGTGGGATTAACTACAACCCTATTTTGGCACCTCGTCACCTTGGGTTCCCCCTAAAGGATAAACCCAATAACATTATGTTAGAGGGTGTGTTCTTTCAGGAGGGTAAAGATCCCCAAGGTTTAAAGAGCAGGATGGTCCGCGCTTGGCGCAAGATTCATAGGAAAGGAAGGAAAGAGTTGGGTCCTAAGAACTGTGTCGATTTGGAGCCTTATACTGCTTGGGTTAGGAAGAGAGCTTGTGAGTATCTCATGCCCTACGAGTATCCAAGACCTACACCTCTGGTAGTGGCTGGGCCTTCAACCCTCCCTGACCAAGGAGTAGAGGAGTTGAGAGACGAAGACCATTCACGTGCTTGGATCCGTGAACGCGAAGAGTTGCTTCAGCAGATTAGAGAGAAGGATGCTTTGATAGAGTTCCTCGAGCATCAAGTTATTGATGATCCTGATGATGCATGGACTTCTCTACTTCCTCAGTCTTCCAAGTTTTGGAAGAGGAGGTATGATCGACTCGCCAAGGAGAAGGCGGATATGGAGGCAGCATACGAGAAGGAGGTGAAGAGGCTTCGTGCATCCTATCTTCCCGTGTTCCGAGCTTTAGATGATTGTTTCTAGGGATCCATAGGATGATTATTTTCCTTTTCTCTTGTATATGATTGACAATGCTGTACTTCTTTTCCCTGATATTATTTGATGAGATATTTCCATACGTAATAAATGTTTAGTATTTCCAAAATTTGCGAATAAAACCCTAGAGTTCCTTTGAAATAAAAAACAAATCATATGCACAAGCATTGCATGTATCATGTGCATAAGTAGGTTTTGTTCCCGGCTTCTTGTCCTGTGGTCTAACTATGTGTTCTTCATTTATTTTGATGACAAGTTGACTCACCGGTACTACACCAGAGCCAACATTTCAAGACTGGTGGATCACCTAGAACAAGAGAACCGTGAGCTGAAAGAGGAAGTGGCCAGATTGAGTGCCTTGATGGAATCATTCTTGGCTGCCCAGAGCCAGTCTTCTCCGACGCCTTCAACTCCTCCCCAGAGGACAGTCATCTCTGAGATTGTTTCCTCAACTGTGCCTGCAGCCAGTGCACATTTTGCTCTAGCGACCATGCCAGCCGGATTCCCGTGGGGGATGCCTCCCAATTTTATGCCTGAGGGTCCTGCTCCAACTTTTGCTTCTATGCCGGCATCTAGCCCGTTCCTTGTTGTTCCTCCTCCTGTCGTGCATACCATACCCAGGGTAGACGACACCATCTATCATTCTGAGCCGTCTAAAGGCCCAGATGTCTATGAAAAGATGGACGCTATGAACGATCAATTTCTTGAGCTTCACAAGGAATTGAAAACTCTTCGAGGAAAGGATCTTTTTGGCAAGTCTGCCGCCGAACTTTGTTTAGTTCCCAATATGAAGATCCTTGTAAAATTCAAGGTCCCTGACTTTGAAAAATACAAGGGAAATACTTGTCCTCTCAGCCACCTGGTCATGTATGCTAGGAAGATGTCAACTCAAACCGATAATGATCAGTTGCTCATCCACTACTTTCAAGACGGCTTGTCCGGTGCCGCTCTGCGTTGGTATATGGGTTTAGACAGTGCGAACATCCGATCCTTCAACGACCTTGGCGAGGCCTTCGTCAAGCAGTACAAGTATAATGTGGATATGGCTCCCGATAGGGATCAATTGAGGCCCATGTCCCAGAAGGACAAGGAAACATTCAAAGAATATGCCCAGAGGTGGCGAGAGTTGGCAGCGCAGATCGTGCCTCCGCTAGAAGAGAAGGAAATGACCAAGATCTTTCTGAAGACCTTGAGTTCATTCTATTATGAGCGGATGATTGCTAGCGCTCCTTCTGACTTCACCGAAATGGTGAATATGGGGATGCGTCTAGAAGAAGGGGTTAGAGAAGGGCGTCTAACTAGAGAAGAAGGCTCTTCTGCCAAACGTTTTGGGGCGTTTGTGAAGAAGAAAGATGGAGAGGCACATGCTGTGATCTCCCATGTGAAATCTAGAAGACCCTCTGTGAGGAGGAAGACCGCGTGTCCCGCCGGTAACCAGCACCAGGTGGCTCATATAGCACCTGTTTTCAGAGATAATCAGCCGTATCAGCAACCTAGCAACAATCAGCAACCACATCCGCAATATCAACAACAACAGCACCGACCGCAACAGCAGGCCTACCAGCCTAGAAACAGTAATCAAACCAACACGAGTTACGAGAGGAAAAGGGTCACTTTCGATCCTATTCCAATGACGTACGCATAATTATATCCCTCTTTGATAGAGAGGAAGTTGATTACTCCGAGAGACCCATCGGCTATACCTGCTAACCCCTAGTGGTGGTATAAGCCCGAGTTACATTGTGTATACCATTCTGGTGCTCCCGGCCACGACGTGGAGAATTGTTACCCTTTGAAGACCAAGGTGCAAGACCTTGTGAGGTGTGGCATTCTGTGTTTTGAGGATGTAGGTCCTAATGTGAAGAAGAACCCATTGCCTGAGCATGGGAAATCTGTCAACATGGTCCAGGGCTGCCCTAGCAAGTACAAAGTCAAATATGTCAGTCATATTCGATAGTCTCTTGTCGAAATGCATCGTTTGCTATGTGATTACAGTCATTATGAGCACGACCATGATAGATGCCGAGTATGCTCTGTTAACCAATTGGGTTGTCGCCAGGTGTGCAAGGATATTCAGGAAATGCTGGATGAATGAGTCATTGAGATTCTTCAGAATAGGAATGTTGACGAAGATGAGCCTGAGGTCAACGTGATTTCCCTAGTATTCCGGATGCCCGAGCCTGTTATCATCAAGTATGATGGTAGCAAGAAGAAGGCTTCTCCTGTTCTTATCATTAAGCCTGCCGGTCCTGTACCGTATTCTTCCGAGAAAGCCATCCCCTTTCGTTACAACGTTGTTGCTGTAGAAGATGGGAAAAAGGTTTCCTTGCCATCTTCCTCTGTTGTTAATATCGCGGATGTTAGTTGTTTGACCCGCAGCGGTCGTGTGTTTTCAGCACCTCCCAAGCCCCAGACTAATGCTGATTTTGTTGAACGCCCGATTGGGAATGTTGTGAGCACCCCGAATCCGGCACCTGTTGTTAAGCCCTCCTCTACATTGATAACTCCTACTTCTGTTGGCCCGAGTGGCAATGTGAAAGAAGACTGCGATGAGATGCTGAGGCTCATCAAGAGAAGTGAGTACAATGTTGTAGACCAGCTTCTACAAACGCCATCCAAGATATCTGTGCTATCATTACTTCTGAATTCAGAACCACATAGAGAGGCACTGCAGAAGGTATTGGATGTGGCATATGTAAATCATGATGTCACGATAGAAAAAATCGATAGCATTGTTGCAAACATTACTGCTTGTAACAACCTGAGTTTCTGTGACTCTGATCTCCCTGAGGAGGGAAGAGACCACAACTTGGCTTTACACATATCTATGAATTGCAAAGACGATGCCATGTCCAATGTGCTGGTGGACACGATGTCCAATGTATGATAAGTTGTATGTTTCTCTATCTTTACATTCTTTTACACTGTTTCTATAAAAGTTTATTTATTACCTATTTTGCTTAATGTTGTCCACCATGGACATCTTACAGATAATCAGAAGTAAGTTGTTGTTGTGTGTGGAGGGTGGCTTGTTGGAGCTATTCTTCATTTTATTTATCGCTTCATCATAATTTAGTGGTTTTAGTGCTCTGATCTTGTAACATCAGGAACAAGGCGGTTTTAGTGCTCTGATCTTGTAACATATGGATTATGTGTTTTAAAGTTTAATACGTTATTTACGAAGTTTAAAATGAAGTTGTTATGATATGAATTTAAGCTACATGTTATCACATGTTTTTGATGATTTTTTGGCGTTGATCATTACTGAAATCTTAAATTGTCGCTTAAACCTTTTCATATATGTTTCGGGGTTTAGGGAGTTACACTGCCGATATAACCTAGCTCCCCTTTAAAGGCCACTAGTTTCCTTTTCAAGTATATCTCTTCTTTGGATAGGTCATCCTCCTGGGAAATATAAGATCTGTTTCTTGCCAACAAATGACTCTGGCACATGTATGGAGGCCCGAGTTGTAATTTACATTTTTTCGCATGAAATTTTTAGTTGAGGGGAATGTCAAAGAAGAAGCGATGCTTGAAATTTTTCATGCTTTCAGAATAGGTCTCAAAGAATTTGGAACTTGCCACAAAGAAATTAGACCTAGATCTCGCGTGTGATCGATCATGTTATTTTAGGTCTTAAAGAGATGGAAGAATAGTGTCACGATTGGCACCCCCCTTTCATATTCAAACTAATATTGAAAAATATTAACAAACTCGAAACTCACCATATGCAGTTGCGAAGGCACAATCATTAACTGATTCATGACACTAATCTTGAAGTCGTTGAATGGAAGATGGAAGCCTATGAAGAAGATTAAAGAAGATTAAACACTTCTGAAAGGAAATTATGCATCTGTCATATTCTCTATGTAACTTCTTGTATCCATATGGTGGAAACACCCTCATTCAGATAATGATCCCACTTTAGTAAAAGTGTAGTCCATGACACCCTCACGAATGAAACCAGAGACAATCTCCATTGTTTCCAAGTCCACCCAATCGATCAAAATGTCACTTTTCGTCTTCCAAAACATAGTTGACGTAAGCTTAATAACAATAAACTTTGTGAAAAATGAGTTTGTAACAATTAAAGTGGAATAAACAAACAATAAACTTTTGTTTTAAGTCGTTCCTGCTATTTAAGAGGAAAATGTGTTATTCTCAAGTATTTAAATCAATTCTCACTCTCATATCACTTTTTATTATCTTATTAACTTGAACATTGAAATGCTAACATTGCAAGTGAACCCTATCTCCACTACACCCGAAGCTAAAGTCCACCCATCGAACAATTCAAATTCCACTATAAAACAATATGTCATTCACACTATTAAATTTATTTATTATGAAATCAAATAATTATTTTAATAATTCACGATGATAAATGAGAAAATTTTAACTTTAACATGCTATCTTTCACCAATAATTCAAATACGCATTTTAGTTCCTTTTTTATAAAAAAGTGTTATTTTTTAGATTTATGAAATGTAATAGCTAAATGCATCTGCATAATAATGGAGTACTAAACTTTCATCTAATTGATGTTAACTATCTGATCTCGTGAATGAAAGATTCCTTCTAATGGAAGGAATAAGTGAGTCAGATGTTAGATTAGGATTAGGATGGCCATGAATTGATGGCAAGTAGAAAGTGCCAAGAATTATGTATGTGATGTGTCGAACCCGAACAAGCAAAACTTGCCATAAAAAGAAGACCAGGCGTGATTGGATTGGAAAGTTTTTGGAATGGGAATAGCAGTGGACCTAACAATGCACTTGTGACTTGTCAGTTGTCACATGATAGCATGCCTTAATAAGAAGAGTTCAGATCAGTGGAGAACAAGTCCAATCAACTTTACGTATACTAGCTGTGTAGATAGATTGATGTAATACTCTAATCACCACGCCCAGAACAAGTTTGTCTCGTACGTAATACTACTCTAGTTAGAATTGGAAAATAAGCCAGGACTTTTTTCCCATTTGTCCCAAAGTTGAAAATAAATTTCCACTTTTTTCTATTCTGAATTTTTTTTTCCAATCTGCCGTCTTTTTCTTATTGGGTTCGTCCATCCATTGGAGGAGTGCATGAAGACCCATTGCATCTTGTATGGGCTCGGTCAATCAATGGCCGAGGGTATAGGAACATTTTTTTAAATTTTTTAATATTTTAAATACTTTATTAAGTAGTTTTCTAATTATTATTAAATAAATTTTTAATTAATTATATATTTAATTAATATAATTGATTTTTTTAAAAATAATAATAATTTTTTTATAAAAATATTTAAAATAAAATGTAAATAATAATAGTTTTTTATGATAATAATTTTTTTTTGATATTATTATTTTTAAAATATTAATAATAAAAATGATTATTTTTTAGAATATTAATAATAGAAATAATATTTTTTTTTAATTCGTAAAAAATATTTCAAATATAGGTTAAAATCATTTATAATTTAAGAGGGATAAAATATTATTTATCAATTTTTTAAATTATTTGGGACAAAAAAATATCATTTATTAAAAATATTTGAAAATAATACTTTACATAAATGAGTATACAAGAGACAGAAAAGAAAAGACCATTCGAATTCGAATAATAAAAATATCTGATATGAAATAATACGAATATTATTGTCATTATTATAAGTAATAATTTTTTTTAGATATAATAAATAATTAAAGTATTTGATATTTAATAATGATTAGATATATCATTTATTCAATAATTTTTTAAAAAAAAAAATCTTATTTATAAAAATGACAATTATTTGCTATTTCTAACATTATCTATAATAATTAATATGTTATGTTTTTAATAATTTGTCATCAATGTTCTAATAATTATTTTTATCACAATTCAATAAGTAATAATATGACATTAAAAATAGCATTAAAAGCAAATGAATTGTTCTTATATATAATATACTTTCTCTTTCCTTAATAATAATAACAATAAATCAACTTTAAAAAAAAAAGTTAATATCATTAATTACGTATCTTTTAATTCATATGAAATATTCCAAATATAAACTGAAAAAGGCTCAAAATCTTTTTTAATTTAAGACGAAGAAAGTATTATTTATTAAAAATATCTTTTACAATTTGAGACAAACCATTTTCAATTCAGTATAAATCATACGTAATTAATGATATTAACTTTTTTTTTAAAGTTGATTTATTGTTATTATTATTAAGGAAAGAGAAAGTATATTATATATAAGAACAATTCATTTGCTTTTAATGTTATTTTTAATGTCATATTATTACTTATTGAATTGTGATAAAAATAATTATTAGGAAATTGATGACAAATTATTAAAAACATAACATATTAATTATTATTATAGATAATGTTAGAAATAACAAATAATTGTCATTATTATAAATAAGAATTTTTTAAGAAAAATTTATTGAATAAATGATATATCTAATCATTATTAAATATCAAATACTTTAATTATTTATTATATCTAAAAAAAATTATTACTTATAATAATGACAATAATATTCGTATTATTTCATATCAGATATTTTTATTATTCGAAGTCGAATAGTCTTTTCTTTTCTGTCTCTTGTATACTCATTTATGTAAAGTATTATTTTCAAATATTTTTAATAAATGACATTTTTTTGTCCCAAATAATTTAAAAAAATTGATAAATAGTATTTTATCCGTCTTAAATTATAAAAGATTTTAACTAATATTTGAAATATTTTTTACGAATTAAAAAAAATATATTATTTCTATTATTAATATTCAAAAAAATAATCATTTTTATTAGTAATATTTTAAAAATACTAATATCAAAAAAAAAATTATTATCATAAAAAACTATTATTATTTACATTTTATTTTAAATATTTTTATAAAAAAATTATTATTATTTTTTAAAAAATCGATTATATTAATTAAATATAGAATTAATTAAAAAATATTTAATAATAATTAGAAAACTATTTATTAAAATATTAAAAATATTAAAAAATTAAAAAAAAAAAAAGTTCTTCATACCCTCGGCCATTGATTGACCGAGCCCACACAAGGCGCAATGGGCCTTCATGTCCTCGTCCAATGGATGAACGAGCCCAATAAGAAAAAGGGGGCAGATTGGGAAAAAAAATTCATAGTGGGTGTAGCGATGTATTCGTCGCT
Source organism: Lathyrus oleraceus (assembly GCF_024323335.1). NCBI lineage: Eukaryota > Viridiplantae > Streptophyta > Magnoliopsida > Fabales > Fabaceae > Lathyrus > Lathyrus oleraceus. Next base: position 393,666,885 of record NC_066580.1, on the reverse strand, counting down.
ATATGATTTATTGATTAAACCATAAGCAATGTATACAATGAATCGAGTCGCCACCGCACTTTTATTTATCCTAAGGACTGGTTAAAAAGCGAACAAAAACCTAAGAAGTTTTACACGTAGAAAACTAATGAAAAAGATCAGAGAATCTGGGTAAGGGGTAAATTACGCAATGGGAAGGTGTTAGGCACCCATCACGTCCTAGGTACTCCTAGGGAGCCCTTTTCACACTTGTTGTATAAAAAATGTTTATTTGTTTTGACATATTGTGCAAACATGAATGGGATGATGAGAAAAGAGTGTACAAGTTAGTTATTTTTGTGTTCGAACGGATGAACCCGTTGCCTACGTACCTTCCATCAAAGGTAAGGATCAAAACGCCGTAGTTCGGCTAAAAGATTTCCAAAAATTAGTGAGTTCAATTTTAAACACAAGAGCACTAAGGCTCTTCATTACCAATGGGAGAAAACTCAACCAACATCAACAATCCACCATGCGAGGATGGCTTCAACATACTAGTGAGGGGTTAACCCTATAATAAGTATGGAAGACTTACGATCAACTCACTAAAGATAAGGTAAGATTTACATCAACCACTATGGTAATTAAAACCTAAGGCTAATGCATGAAAACATATTAACAATGGACAAAGCCAAAACAATTGAATGGGTGAAGTTAATTGATTATGATTATTCACAAAATATGGTCAAGATATGATTAAGATTGATTCAAAGAAGTGTTATGAAAAGTGAAGTTTGAAAAGTCAAGGACTTATGGTCCAAGTTTCTAATTTGAAAAGAGGTGAGAATGTTTGCACAACAAGTCAAAGTTTTTGAGTTAACAACGTGTGAAAAAGTTTAGGACAAAGAGGGTATGGATGATGGGATGTAAAACTTCTTATAAAGGTTCACCTCTTGAGATCATATAGAAGATGATTCAAGGGTGTCCTTAGGAATGGGCAACAAAGCAAGTAAACAAATAAAAGCAAGGTGATACCGGATGCCATCAATGGTCTTATACCAATCTCACAAACAAAAGTGGATACCGGATACCAATAAATGGGTTTACACCAATCTCCTAAAACAAAACAAATGATACCGGAAGCCATCAATGGTCTTATACCAATCTCACGAAGCAAAAGCGGATATCGGATACCAATGAATGGGTTTACACCAACCTCCTAAGGTAAAGCAAAACTTGGATGTCGGATGCCAATCTATCTGGACTTATACCAACCTCCAAAGGATGATCATAGGAATACAAATGCCACATCACAGGGGCTTACAATTGCATCCTCTCATACAACAAACAAGAGCAAAGAAGATATGAGTGACCAATGAGGTCTTACACTCTATCCTTCCATATCATGGGAACAAAAGCCAATCAACATGGACTTACAATTGTCCTCAATGGGCAAACAAACATAGATCACGAGGATATGCAATAATGATCATACAAGAATTAACAATCAATAATGATGAATGCACAAAGGCAAGCAAGCATGTACAAATGCAACAAGCAATCAAACATTTAGCACCCACTATAACCAAACAATTAGGCTCAATCAAAGGGTTAGACTTAAAAGTCAACTGGAATAGGGTAGATGGCGTTCTTAACCTTGACATTGAGAGCCAAGGTGAAGCAGATGAAAGGATATGAGGGGTGTGCCTCATCACTCTTATCCCTGATCAGGGAGAGCATTAAATATCAGAAGGTGGGGGAGTTCAGAAAGATGGAACTCTCTTCCCAAATTAGACTCGATGATCTTGGGTTTTACTCAACATGCATCAAACACAAGTAGTGTGAGCAATGTGAGTGACTCACAGAATAGTAGGAGATAGGCTACATATCTCTTTTGTCTACCAATTGCCTCACATGAGGTCTTCACCTGCTTAGGGACAAAAATAAACAATCACACACATTGCCTCTTAAGGAGGACTTCAGACAGTTGCCTGACTAAATAACAAGCCAGGTCTTCCAGACTACATGGAGACAAGAGAGTCTACCTCAATGCAAATGCTATCAAGCAAAGCAATGCAAGTTCTCAAAGGAACTGAGCAACTAAGGGTACCTGAAATCAATCAAATATAATCAGCATCCCAATCACAAAATCAAAACAACAAAGTAATGAACCAACAGATAATGTACAATCAAACAATGCAATGTGCAAAGCATAAAGCTCAAGTGAACCAAGCATCCTACAAAATAAACCAAGTTAGTTTACAACATCAAATGAACCAACATCAAACAACTTGCATTAATCTCCTTAAAGCATTTTGCTTCATAACCTGAAAATCACATTCAAACATGAGATACAAGACCACTAGGACAAGCCTAGGGTCAAAAGGAGATGAAAAATGTAAAACAGCAAGTGAAAAATGATCAAAACTAAGATTAATCAATTAAGAAGAAAGACCAATTGGTCCCATATCAAAACTATACACCAAGTCAATTTTATACACATAACATGTCAAACTATGCTTTTTGGAACCACATTGGAGCTACCAGAATGATCACACTCAAACCAATATCAAAACAGCTCAATAAATTCCACAAAAATTCCAGCTCAAACAGAACACATTCAATGAGCTACATATCAAATTTCATAGCATTTGGATAATGGGAACCAAGTCAATGAAAATCAACAAATCAAAGCATAAATGAAACAAGCTCAAGCATGGTATCAAATGGAGCATCAACTTCAATCAAGTGTAAAACAGAAATGACATAAGATAAATGAGTCACTCCAAAGCCAAAATGGAATTAGACATGTTAAGAATCAATCCACAAAAGTTCAGCTTCATATGATAAGGTATGAGAATTTCACAAGCTATGGAAGTAGATCACTCAAGAAGAACCCTAAAATGACTAAACAGCCAACAAAAATCCCAATCAAATAGGAAATGGATCAATCAAATCCACAAAAAATCAGGGTGAAACTAGACATACATATGATATCACATGCAAAAATTCAGGGAAATTGGCACAGGGTAAGCATAAAAAATAAAATCATGAACATAGCATAACATAGTGTGACACACATTGTCACACTCATGAAGATCACATCATACCTCTCTAACCAGGGACTCAAAAATAGCAAACTATATACCAAAATCACCAGGAAGAGTCAAGAACATGCATGTAAAATTTCATTCATTTTGGATAATGCATGATTATTTCATGATCAATATGGTAAAACATACACATATAGCATACATGTCAAAGATCACTAGGCAAAACCAAAAAATCACCAGGCACAACATTGATTATCATGCCTAAAAAAAACTAGAGGGAATTTGGAGATCAACACAAAAATCCCCATCCAATTTGGATCAAAAATGGATTTAATATGATTTTTAGAAGTTTTGTGAAAGAATGAAATAATTATTTAAATTGTGAAATGAAATTAATTAAGCGTAATGGCAATTTCGTAAATAGATGGAGCCAGGGACTAAACGCTGCGTTCAATTAAAACGCTGGCAGCACGTGATTCGTTGGTTTGAGCGGTAAACACAAATTCGAATGGCAAGGCACGAAAACAGGATCAAACACGCGAATGGAGTTGTTCTTGCAGTGTTCATCAATATTCATCAATTCCAGAAATCGTTATGGACAAAATTACACGAAAATCATCATGCCATATATGGTTCTCTTCGTCTTTCAACAAGGATCATGGATATGGTAATGAAATCATCCAGAAATTATCATACAAAGAGATACGATCAAGAATAGTTTTGCCATACAAACTTTAAATCAAGATATCTTGATGAATAATGGATGAAATTGCACGATTCAAGCGCCAGTCTACTCTATGTTCAAGGATCTATCTAAGCCACATGTTGATTGCAATAATTAAAGAGTTTGAATTCTCACCTTCTTGATGTGCAGTGCTTGAATCCGTGTGTTTTTGGCCTCAATAATGTGAAACAGATGGAGTAGGATGTTGTAGGAGGAGTATGGTGATGAATGTTCAGCTCAACAATGCCTGGATCAATGAAAATTTGCAACTGCCATGTGAAGAGCAAGCTTGCAACAGTTGGTGATTTTGCACGATTTTCCCTCCAATCTTGTTCAACAGTCCCTCTAAATCACCTGCAGATGAAGAATAATGCAAAAGAAAACACCAAGAACGATGGATTCTTGAGGAATTGGTGAAGAAAAGTGTATGTGAAAATGGTGAAAATTGAGAGAATTTGAGATTTTGTGATTTTGATCTGAATTGTGATTGTTCATTCTGAGCATTCTGTTAGGATTAAGCCTTTATAGTTCCTCTTAACCCATGCCTTAATCATGATTAGCCAAATTGGAGTGATTAGTGAATTGAGCTTGTTATGGAAATTGTCCAATTTGCCCTTTTGCACTTAAGACCAATGGAACAGTGATTTTTCCTTTGAAGCAAGTCACAAATTGCATTTGGAAGTGAATAGAATTGGTTTGGTGTGAAAATCCCTTTGTATTTTGAAATTTGACTTTTCTTCCCACCAAAAATTAAATGGTTCACTTGAAAAATGACCTTTTTATGTGAAGGTTTTTGATGAAATGTAATGATGGATTTGGATAGTACACATCAAATGTGGTTTGCTCAAAGAAGAACCATCCAATTTGGCCTTTCCATTCAAAAGTTATGGCACTTTGAATTTCAACATTTTCTGAAAATGATTTGATCATAACTTGCCAACCATAAATGGGAAATGAGTGTTCTTGGACTTTTTGGAAAGGTAAGATCAAGCTCTTCAACTTTCATGTTGGACAAATTTTGATTTGAAGCTTGGTTCGGACATGTAATTTTGAGGGGAATGACTTTCCATTTTGGGCAGGTGAAAATTACAGGTCATTTCTATTTTGGGAAACTTTTTGTCTGACTTCAAGTCCTTCAACCTTGATCTTTGAAATGCCAAATGAAGCTTATATGGACATGAATGAGACCTTTCCAACCATCTCACACCTTCAAATTCCTGATTAAATGCACAGTTGACCACAGTTGACTTTGCTAGGGTTTTGGTTAACTGAGCCAAGTTCTGATGAATTTTAAGCCTTTCTCTCTTGAGATCTTGATACCAAATGATGTCACAACTCATATGAACCTCTTATGAAGAACCATAGTGCCCAAATTCTTCAAGAATGGCCACTATCCATTGCTCAATGGCAGATTTGACCATTTTGACCTAGTTTGCTTCATCTGCAAGAAACAAGGTTAGATGACAATATTTTTGTACTTTTGGTTAGTAAACAAATGAAAAGCAATGATATACAAATGCAATACATGCTTGATGATCAAGAATCACATTCACAAGGTACCCACCCACTAGGAGGCAAGCAAAGGTGCACAATGATCCTTGAGGCAATGAATATGATATGATATGATGTCTTGAGGCCATGAGGGATCTTAGGGCAAAAAATGGGGTCTTACAGATGCCCCTATTTAAGGTCATTCTAGCCGGAGAAGTGAAGTTTAGAAATCTTCATCTCGACGCGGTAGAATGGGCTTAAATAACAGTAATGAGACAAATTTTGGTCCCTAAGAGACCTCATGATGCATATGTATGCATGTAAAAGACACAAACTCTGTGGGGAAAATGATTCACACAGAAGAAAAGACGATCCGTCGGAGTAATACACTCACCAGGAACAGAGACTCTAACAGGACTCTTATTGGGGATAATAAGAAAAAGAACGTGTGAGCAGGACACGACTCCGAATTGGGGAAAACAAAACTGACACAACGGGCGCAAGACACGACTCTGACTAGGGGATACCAGAAATCAGACTGGAGACCTCACTGGGGAAGCAAAGGACTCACACTGGGGATAAGAAGAAATTCCAAAGGAAAACACTTCCATTGGAAAGACTCAAGCTGACTCACACACAATGCATGTACTGGGGATAACGCCAATACAGCAACACAAATAGCAATACAACTCCGTCGGGGAAATCTAGAAAAGACTTTCCAGGGGAAACCGAAGGATGAGATGTTACCGGTATAAGGGCAACAAACTCAGGAAGAATGAATATCTAAGACCGGTATAAGGGTGAGAGATATCAATCAATCCAAACATCTGAGAAAGACCTGAAAAAGGTACATCAACTCAGGCAAATCTGACTCCACAGGGGACCAAGGTCATAATAGGGAGCAGAAAGGAAGGAACACCAGGGATACCGAGGTATATAATAGGTGACCGACCGAAACGTGAATTGGTATATATGCCAAGACACTCATCATCCTGAAGAAAAGCTAGAAAAGCAGACTTGTTTATAGGATGGATATCCAATTCCACAAGGAATATGAATCTTACTCTGCGGAGAAAACAATCAAAAGATTGACCCAAGAGTGCATGAGACATATTATTCATTACCGGCAGACCGTGAATAATATACTCGAAAAGGAAGAGACACCAGAGATACCGGAGTATATAATAGGTGACTAACCCAAGACGTGAATTGGTGTATATGCCAAGACACTCATCATCCGAAAGGAGGGTTTAAAAAGGCAAATCGACTTACAGGATGGACATTCGAATCCACAACAGGAAAACGAATCTTACTCAACTGGGGACACAAACCCAAAGAGCGCCTGAGATACAATATCCATTACCGTCAGAACGTGGATAGAATACTCGCATGAGATATATTATCTATTACCGGCAGACCGTAGATAATACACTCGCATGGTAAGAAACACCAGGGATACCGAAGTATATAATAGGTGATCTACCGAAAACGTGAATTGGTATATATGCCAAAACACTCATCATCCAAAACACAAACTGGTTAAAGGATGGGTATTCGATTCTACAAAGAATACGAATCATACTCTACTGGGGAAGATCAACAAAGGATTCCAACCAAAGAGTGAAAGAGATATATTATTCATTACCGGCAGACCGTGAATAATACACTCGAAAGGAAAAGACACCAGAGATATCGAAGTATATAATAGGTGACTAACCAAAAAGAGAGACAATCGATACCAAGCATCCGGGTAAACGAAAGACAACTCAAAGGGGATAAATTGCAAGCATCCGACAATTATCCGACAACAAATATTCGACCCCGCAAAGGAAATAACGAATCTTACTCGACTAGGGAAACACAAAAGGCTTCGACTGAAGAGTGCACGAGATATATTATCCATTACCGTCAGAACGTGGATAACACACTGTCGCATCACGCGAAAAACCGGCGGGAAAAGAAAGAAACAACAGAGCCGCCACCGTGCGTTATTTATCCCAAAAGAGGGAAAGGAAACGCTCGAAGTAAACCTAGGAAAGAACATGGTCTCGCGACCAAAAGAATGGGTTCGGGAGTCGGTTATGCGAAGGGAAGGTGTTAGGCACCCTACGCATCCGTAGTACTCTACGGGATCCACGCACAATAGGAAGGAAAATGGTTGCTAAAACACTGCTAAAACACACACACACTGGCTGAAAGAAGCGAAAGAGACTGACTGAAACTGACTCGGCAGGATGTCGCATCCTGGGCCTACTTAGTCTATCAGACATAGACATCAGAGTCGAAGTAGTTCGGACTGGGGAAACGACACATGCTTGCTAGGATGTCGCATCCTATGCATACGTATCTCCTTGGACGAAGGAGAATCAGAGCATTCGTAGCTCGGCTGACACGCACACAAACAAAACAAAACAAAGGCAAACGTGGAGCCCGACTGCCAATCGCTGGACTTATGTCAGCATCCGAACCTAAACAACACAACAGATAGATAGGGAGTCGGGGACTCAGCCTATAACTGTCAAACAAAACACAAAAAGAAAAGAAAGGTGCCCGGAGAGATCAGCTCAATCTCCTGCCTACATACTTCATCTGGTGTGAAGATCAGGGCGATGTAGTTCCCCTACGCAGGGACAAAGATCTAGCCTAACCAGATAACAGAGGGAGACACAACACTAGGGAGACTACGACTCGAGCCTAGATGTTGTCATGCAAAGTCAACCCTAAGTTAAGGTTTCTAGCTAAATGGCACGAGGGCCAACCTATCCTAGACACGGCTTGCACAGGAAGCAAGGGTCTCGATTGCAACTAGGGCAAGAGAAGAGGGAGATCTCAATCGCAACGAGGGCGAGAGAAGAGAATTAGAGTTAGTGGTCAGTCAAACTCGGCAAGACATCGCGTCTCGTGCCTACGTATCTCATCTGAACATGAGAATCAGAGTTGCCGTAGTTCGGCCGGCAGGGAAAAAGGACTCGATTGCAACTAGGGCAAGAGAAAGGAAAAGTCTTGATCGCAACGAGGGCGAGAGAAAGGATCGCAACGAGGGCGAGAGAAAGGATCGCAACGAGGGCGAGAGAAAGGATCGCAACGAGGGCGAAAGAAAGGATCGCAACGAGGGCGAGAGAAAGGATCGCAACGAGGGCGAAAGAAAGGATCGCAACGAGGGCGAAAGCAAACAAGGATTAGTCTAAACTAAACCTATCTTGCACAAGAGCAAGTCTAAAGCTAAACCTAAGAGGCAAAGCAAACAGGCAATCACAATCACAAGAAGCACACTCTATATGCATACAAGAGGCTCACACAAGGGTTAGGTTTTAGTCGAGGGGTCATATCAACCTCAACAAACAAACCTCTGGAATGGGGTGAAGTGTGCTCTTAACCTTGCCATTGAGGGGCTAAGGTGAAGCAGATGAAAGGATGAAGTGAGGATGAGACCTCACAGCTCTTATCCCTGGCCAGGGAGAGCTAATAGACAAATGAGCATGGGTCCAGAAAGTGGGAACCCTTCTATACTCGAAGACTCTGACACTGTACACTTTGTACAAGATCTTGGGTTTGTATCCCAATGCATCAACACACAGCAGTGTGAGCAGAGGGATGACACAACAAGAGTAGTGGGGGATAGATTGCATATCCCTACCTTCCACCAATTGCCTTACTTGAAGGACTTTTCCTGCTTGGGACAATTTTAAACAAACACAGGCATTGCCTCTTAAGGAGGACTTCAGACAGTTTGCCCGGTCAAACATCAGACCGGGTCTCCAGACTACATGAAGAAGAAAGGTATACCTCAAAAGCAATTGCTAAAAAGCAAAGCAAGCAACTAAAGCAACTAAAGTGTACCTGAAAAAGTCGAACTTATTAATAAACAAGTCAACAGTTCAAAGCAAAAGGAGTGAATAAACAGTCAGCCACAGAAGGTCAACTGTGCAAAGCAAGACTCAAACACATGAGTCAAACCATCTACAAAACAAAGGTTAGTTCATATGTAAACAAATCCAATCACATTTGTATGATCTCAATGGCAATGGTGCTTAACCTGAAACAGGAACTCAATAGTAAGCACAAAAGACCACTAGGACTAGCCTAGGGTCAAGGATGAAAGGAAAAAAGTCAAGGCAGCAAGGAAAAGTCAACCAAAACCAAAGTCAAACATTTGAGAAGCTATCACAATTGGGCCCACATTCAAATCATGCATTATGATCATTTCATGAACATTTGAAGTCAAAGTAAAGCAAAGGAAAGCACACAAAAGTCAACAGAATGACTTGCATCAAAAGTCAACCCAAACATTTTCAAAAATCATCAAATAAATCACACTCAATCCTAACATCTAACATGGTATACATGTAAAATTTCATGGCATTTGGATGAGAGGAAGGCAGTCAATTAAAATCATGAAGTCAAACCAAGTTCAAGTAAGCATGATGAAAGTCAACAAGCATGGGTCAACCTCAAAAAATCATATCAATTTGAAAACAGAAGAGAAATGAATGAGATTAACACCAATGCAAAGCTCAAAGAGTCTAGTTATCAAATATGAAATTTCATGGACATACAATATGATGTGAGAATTTCACAAAAGATTTGGCAATGTATAGCACAAAAAGTCAACAAATGACTAAGCAGGGAAGAAAATTCTCAATCAAATGAAAAACAGCAAGATTAATTCCAAGAAAATTCATGTACCAACTAGACATGTGATAGATGATTCATGCAAAATTTGGGGTCATTTGGATGTAAGGAGACATGTGAACAAAAATCAAGAAGATGCACATCATTGGTGTGACACAAATTGTCACACCCTAGTTCAAAAAATCACAACTAGCAAACCACAAATGAGAAATGTATAAACTCTACATGGAAACAAAGGTCAATGTGTCTAGTTTCACCACAAAAAATTTCAAGCTCATTGGATACAACATGAGTATTTCACAAAAGAAATGGCAATAGGTATCAATTGTGCATACATGTCAAGAAAATAATTATCAATTAAAATCCAGCCAATGGAAAATTAATTAAAAATCACAATAAAATACTAGACATCTTTGTGATCATCATGCAAAAAAAATCAGAATTTTTGGAGTTGAAATGGATGAGAAATTAATTGTTGAAGTTGATGCACAAATTGATGAAACATGAAGCACATAGCATAGCAAGATGGTCAAACGTGGTCAACGCAGTGGCAATGTTGTAATATTCGCCTCACTAATCAAAGCTGCGCGTTTTGGCAAAGGGAAATGAAATGTTTTGATTGGCTCTCAGCCAATAGAACAGTAACTTGGCCAATGAGCTTCATATTTTCTGTTTTAGAAACCCTAGGGTTTACATACAGCAGGGCAAGCTTCATCATGTTCAAAGTCATCAAACAAAATTCAAATCATAGCACACAAACAACATGGTATTGGTACAGGCAAAATCATTCAGCAACACACAAGCATAATCATGCGAATTTCTGGCAAATATTTTAGGGTTCAGCTCAGCAGCATGCTTCATCATTCAACTTCATCATCATGAACAACAATCAACAAACAGCATCAAAAATCAATCATGGCAAGGAAGCACTGTCATCATGCAACATCAAATGACAAACAAGACAAGCATAAGTTCCTGCAAATTTCTGGGCAGGACAAGATTTAACATGAACAGCACACCATCATTCAATGTTCATCATCAAAGCATCAACCGCAACCAACATCAACAATCAAAACAAAGCAATGTAACATCATCATTAAACAACATCAGCTAACAACCAATCGAACACAAACATGGGAAATCTGGGCCGGTTTAGGTTTAACAGCAGCAGCACACATTCATCATGAAATTTCAACAAACCCAGAAAGTTTAAACAAGCATGTCATTAGCTTCAGCAAACATCAAGCAATACAAATATGGTAGCCATTTTCACTAACTCGATGCTAGCAAGGTAAATCGAGCAGAAATAGGTTTGGACACACAAAATGAAATCCAGATTTCTTGGCCATGACACAACCATTTTAAGCATGCTTTAGTTCATTAGAATCAGCTCAAGAAAATCTTTCATAAACATATCATGGCATGGCAAATGATGGAGGTCGATCACTTACTTATTTTTGAAGAAAACTGATGTGCAGTGTTGTTTTGGTGGTTACAGCTCGAAACAGATGGCCTTCATGCTGTGGAATGATGGAATCTTGAAGTTGTTTGGCTCAGCAATGCTTGGAAGTCTTCAAATCTCATTTCACCATTGTTGTGGCTTGAAGAAAACAGAGTAGGAAGATGCAGTTCCAGCTGGTAAATGATGTTGCAAAAAGCTGCTAAATGTTGGTTGGATGAAGAAATAATGGGGGAATGCTCGGGTTCTTTGAAGGGTTTGGCAGAAAAATCTCAAAATCCCAAAATGCAAGAATGAGAGAATGTCAGTTTCTGTCGTGTGGCTGCAGTGTCTAGGGTTTACAAATGTCAGAAAATGCAGCTTATATTCCACTGTTTAAGGTTGCTAATCCAGATGATAAGTTGGTTTAACTTAAAATGAACCATTTGCTGTTTTTGCTAATTTGGAAACAAGTGAATATTGGAGGGTGTGAGCTGCTCGAGTGGGCCTCAAACAGGCTGCAAGTAACCTTTACCAATGCTGTTTGTTGTTTGTTCATGCAATGTTAACCTTACTTTGCTTATGTGACTCCATTTGCCAAAATTACTAACTTTGCATAAGTGAAAGAGGAGGTGTATGCTTGCCACGATTTGGGCTTTGGCAAGGCTGCACATGACCAATGCAATTGCTGTTTGTGGTCTGCTGAATGAATTGCTAATTGTTGCTCATTTATTTCAAACCATTTGCTAAAATTGCCAAGATTGCACTTTGGTCCAAAATGGTGGTAAAATGGTGGTATGATGATGATTTAGGGCTTTGAGCAAGTCACAAATATGATTTAAAACATTTCCCAATTGGCCAAAGTGAGAAAAAGTCCATAAATCAAAAAGTCAAACTTGAGTCAAACTTGGTTTTTTAATGAAATAGGTCAAAAAATGCCATTTTGATTGGCAAGGTTTTGGTGGCTGAAATTTATATTTTTGGAAAGAGGAGGAAAAATGTGGTTTGTAGGAAAAAACCCCACCAAATTTGGCCTTATGGTTTGAGAGATATGCCCCTTTGAAGTTCAAGATTTTGTGAAAATGAATTGATCATATCTTGACAACCACACATGGGATTTGAGAGTTCTTGGACTTTTTGAAAATGGGAGAACAAGATCTTCAACTTTCATGTTGGGCAAAAATTCATTTGAAGCTTGTATCATGATGCAAGTTGAGGATCAAGAAGTTTCTATTTTTGGCAGTTGAAATTACAGGTCCAGTTTCTATTTTTGGAAATTTTCTGATTGGCTTCAAATTCTTCCATGATGTTGATTGCCATGACATATGAGGCCTATTAGGACATGAATAAGCTCTCTCAAACCATTTCCATCCATCAAAACCAAAGAATCAACCACAGTTGACCAACTTTGACTTTCTAGGGTTTTGGACTGTCTATGCATTGACTGATGAATTCCAAACCCTAGTTCCTTGAGACCTTGACTTCAAATGATGTCCCAAGTTGTATGGACTCTTGATTATTGATCATGGTGCCCAAATTCCACAAGAATGGCCACCATCTACTACTTTGATTGATTGTTGACTGTCTAGGGTTTTTGCCTGACTGTGCATGAACTGGTGGCTTCTGAGCATCCAACCCTTGACTTGAACACTTCAAATGAACCCTCTAGTCATGTGAACTTGTTGGACAAAACCTAGGGCTTTGATTCCTTGAGAAACACCCTTGCTTGATTGGTGGACTGATCTCCTAATCAGTTTGACCTAATTCTTGCTTGCTTGCTCTTGAGGCAACTGGGGACAATGCAAATGCTATGCAATGTATCATGATATGCTATGACCTAATATGAGAATGTATGTACAACGGTAGGTGCAAATTTGAGGTGCTACAGCTGCCCCTATTCAATCAGCAGGGAACCCGAATGGATGATAGCAGTGGCTGTCAGACTTTCAGGGTAAACAGGGATTGAATACTAAAGAACCGTAGAAATTTGCACCGACTGGAATCCACCAATGGAAACGTCCACTGGGATTTATTACTGGGTATATTTTTTTTTGGGTTTTTGTTTTCAAAGAGTACGGCCACATCCAGACATCGCAACGACGATGAATGGGAAAAGAAAATCACAACTAGCTGCCGACGGACAACTAGGAAAAACTCAACGTTTATCGGAACCAACGGAGAGGTAACCAGACATTATGAATGACTGGGAGGAATACAACCATACGTCAATGGACGAAATGGGAAAAACTCAACGTTTACCAAGACCAACGGAGAGGTAAACAACTGGGGACGACCAGGAAAAACTCGACGTTTACAGACATCGAAAGATGATGTTTACAGACACCAAAAGGATCGACCAGACATTTACAGATGAATGGGAAGGCTCGACCAGACATCAACGGATGAATGGGAGAAAACTCGACGTTTACAGACATCGGAAGATGATGTTTACAGACACCAAAAAGATCAACCAGACATTTACAGATGAATGGGAAGGCTCGACCAGACATCAACGGATGAATGGGAGAAAACTCGACGTTTACAGACATCGAAAGATGATGTTTACAGACACCAAAAGGATCAACCAGACATTTACAGATGAATGGGAAGGCTCGACCAGACATCAACGGATGAATGGGAGAAAACTCGACGTTTACAGACATCGAAAGATGATGTTTACAGACACCAAAAGGATCAACCAGACATTTACAGATGAATGGGAATAAGAGAAAAACAACCAGACGTCAACGGACGACTGGGAAAAACTCAACGTTTATCGAAACCAACGGAGAGGTAAATCCACATGGGGAGGGTACAACTAGACGTCATAGGACGAATAGGAAAAACTCGACGTTTATCGACACCAACGGAGAGGAGAAATCTTCACTAGGGAAGGGATAACGATGTTACGAACATCGAAAGATGATGTTTACAGACATCAAAAGAAAACCAGACACTTACGCATGACTGGAAATCACCGAAAGATGGTGTTTACCGACACCAAAGAAGACCAGACACTTACGCATGACTGGAAATCACCGAAAGATGGTGTTTACCGACACCAAAGAAGACCAGACACTTACGCATGACTGGAAATCACCGAAAGATGGTGTTTACCGACACCAAAGAAGACCAGACACTTACGCATGACTGGAAATCACCAAAAGATGGTGTTTACCGACACCAAAGAAGACCAGACACTTACGCATGACTGGAAATCACCGAAAGATGGTGTTTACCGACACCAAAGAAGACCAGACACTTACGCATGACTGGAAATCACCGAAAGATGGTGTTTACCGACACCAAAGAAGACCAGACACTTACGCATGACTGGAAATCACCGAAAGATGGTGTTTACCGACACCAAAGAAACAAACACACGCGGGTGCTGACGGGGTATTGATATTCTCAAGATGACAGGGCTAGGCTGAACACTTGCGGGGGGGGGGGGGGTCTCACTGGGGAGAAACAAACTTTCTGTCACCAACAGGTGAGGAAATAAACCTCTGTGGGGACACCAAATGCTGACTGGAGCAACTGTAGCAAATGCGTTGTACAGGTTGAACAAAAAATCCGTCTCTGCAGGGGATACGGTCTGATGGGGTTTCGAACACATGAATGCATATGTTTGAATTTTTCTATAGCGTAATGTTCCATTTAGGAATGGAAATGCTACGCGATTTTTTTGAAGATGCAATGATCACTACATGCAAAATGCAAATGAACCCTGGCTAGGGAGCCAAAAAGATCAGACATTCCAACTCTGTGGGGACACTCTGACTGAGGAAACTCTGCGGGGAACTCTGCTTGGGGAATAGCAAAGCGACTTCACCGGGAAGAAGACCCAACCAATCCTCGGATAGGATAAACTCTGCTTGGAGAATATCTGTTATTCCGCTGGGGGTGACCCATGCCGACTATAGGTAGAATCAACTCAGCCGGGGATGCAAATATCAGTCTAGTATAGGAACTCGTCCAATCCACTGGTAGGATGAACTCTGCTGGAGTGAATAATTCTACCCTACTAGGGACGACCCAACCAATCCATATGTAGGAGAATTACTGCTGGAGATGTATTTCATTGAAACTTGCTCCACTCGGGGAACTTGCTGAGGGAAACCCACACCATTCTGTTGAGGAGAACGACCAAAGTGGGGAGAACAACCATAGTGGTGAGAATAACAACTCTGTTGAGGATGATAACACGTCATATCATACTGGAGACGAATTCCCACAGACCTGCTGGGGAACTCCCGGGGAAAATCAACTCCAGGCGCTCAGCGGGGATTCTCAACTGGGGAAATCTGCAAGCACAGGCCTGCTGGGGAAAGAAGGTGCTGTCCACAGACACCTCTGCAGGGGAAATAACTCTGATAGCTTCAATACGGGCTTGGGCCGGGGAACCGCCCTCTACTCTGAGAAACATTCTGCCCCTGCCCCTGCTGGGGATGTGATAACCTTCGGGCTTGCTGAAGAAACAACGATCGCGAATCTGTCGGGGAGATCACACTCTCAATCCTCTTGGGAGACATAGCTTGTTTGACAGGGATGTCGGCCAACTCGTCGAACACTGGTATCCATCATCCACCCACAGTGTTGACTTTCCACTTTTAAGAACTCCCAGACTCTTCTGGACTTTTCTGCTCCATCATCTTGTATTCCCTACTCGTCCGTACTTCACGGAGACTGAACTCCTGGGGTTTATACATACTTTCCAGTTATCAGACTTTGAAGAGTCTTCTTGATTAACTTTCCAGGATCGTCGTCGTGACTCTGTCGCGGTCTTCACACTGTTCAACTATCTCTTGCCCCTGATCAGGCTCCGCAGCAGAGATCGTTAGATAAAAGCGTGCCCCAGGTATGCCCCAGATGTTCTGGTATTTCAACACTTAGGTCATTCAGACTTCCGAGTAAGATTTCCAGGTTTTAATCTCACAAGCACGCATCGGAAGGGACCTCTATGTTTCAAAATGCAATTATTCTTATCAAACTAAACGGATGTTTTCGTAATCAAAACGGTAATGTCACAAAAACAAAATTTATTTGACTGAACACGCATTTTATTGACTGGAATAAAAAATGGCTCACAATCGAGCAACGCACAGGAAGCAAACCCTGGAAAGAGGTGATTGCACAAAAAAGGAAAAATTTATCCTAATGGCAATGTGAAACCATGATCTCATCGGGTTCCCACTCAGTTACACCTCATATGTCCTCAAGACTTTTCCGCACTTTCTGTCTTCTGAACAAGACACTTCTAATCGGTCTCTATCGGAGATTAGCCAAGTCATCAAGAGCACAAACGATCATGCTGGACGCAGTTGTTCGTTTCATTCCCTCTTTTGCCTGGACCGCCCTTTCGGGTTTCAGTCCACCGGGATACCCTTTTTTGCCCAAGTCGCCCTTGCGGGTTTTCAACTTGCCGGGTGTACAGTTCTTTTCTTTTATTTTTATCCCTAACTTTTGCCCGAACCTTCCTCTTTTTCTTGGTTCGCCGGGATGCCCCCTTTTTTTGCCTGGACTCTTTATTCCCCCTTTTTTTTTGTCCGACGGGTTTCTTTCACGAAGTATTTTCTAACTGCGTCCGCACTCACAGTGGATGGAAAATCGTCGTCATCCGTGGTCGTCAACTACAAGGTTCTGTCAGGGGAAACCTTCTTGACCACGAATGGACACTCATAACTGCTCATCCATTTGCCCTACGATCGTCTTGAGGAGGAAGGATCCTTTTCAACGCTACATCTCTCATACAGTACGCACGAGGTCACACTTCTCGGTCAACAACACGCTTCATTCCCTGGGTACAACTGTCCCCTAACAAGTAACTGTCAGCCCTCTTCCTCAGTTGGACTCAACGTGTCATTCTGAGTCCTTATCCATTCAGGCTTCTCTGACTTCTCATACATCTGTGAGGAAGACACCGCCCCAAGTAGATGCACATCCCAAGGTTCGATACCCAGGATATAGACTTTATGTTCAGCCACCATTGTTGGTGCAACCGACTGTGATCCGGGAAGCACTGCCTCATTCACTTTACTTCCCCATCAGACATCGGAATCCGTTCGGATTCGGGGTCAGACCCCTCCTCCGGGATCGGTCACTCTCAATCTTTCGATTTGAGTACCTCGAGATGTCCTCATCAGGGACCTCAAACTTCCTTGGTTGATGACCTTCCATGGGTTGCCTTTAGCTTCTCAAACACTTACCTGATCAGATCCATTTTGGACTTCCACGAAGTGGTATGAATCAGCATACACTGTCTCAGTCGGCGAGCAGCCTATGCCAAAGTACATCAAGTTTTTTCGAACATTGAGTGTATTGTTTCACAGTCGATAAACTTTTTGCTTAGGCAAATTGCATACTCTTTTCGACAAGACTAGTCATGCTGACTCAGTACGCACCTCATAAACCCCTCGAGGGCTGCCGAGTACCAGATTAACAATCATCCCCCTGGGAAGCATCGGAATCAGAAGTTCCTGCCATTTATCTCTTTTTCAATGCCCCTTGGCAATCATTATTCCGCCTGACAATTTGATTTCTTCTTTTTTTTTTTTTTTTTTTTCTTTGGCAGGATCGACCCCGATTCCTCTGATTCGCTCACAACAAGCCTCGGTAGCTTGATGGACAGCACTCCATAAGTGCACTGATTTAGACTCAAAAGTATGAGTTATCTCAAACGGTCAAACCACTTGCCCCAGGTCTACCGGATGCCCCTGTTCTCTTCGGGACTTTGTCATCATGTCCTCAACATGGGATTTGCTTTCCCGATGAATCATATCATGAAACAAAGTCACCGTAGACTTTTGATACGTGGCACCGGCCTCTTGTGATTGAACGACATCACCTTAGAACGAGAAGGTGCCCCTTGTGTGATGGACCTGGCTTACTTCATATCATCTGGCAGCCATTCAATCTGGTCTTGGCCAAGAAGCCATCCATGAAGATAAACACTGAGACCTGAGCTATATAATCAACCAATACCTCATTGTGAAGTACCGGGAGTTCATCCTTCAGATTAGCTCTGTTCGCATCTTGGTGGTCCATACACCTTCTCATCTTTCAGCACCAGTTTCCGCTTCACTAGAGGACAGTCTTCTCTTAAGGGTAGCTCGTGCCCCACAACATTGGTATTCCGCCCTGGTGTATCTTGATACAATCAGACATACGTATCAACCTGCTCTTCTAACAGGGCTACCACTCTGTTCTCGACTTGTCTCTGAAGCGGCCTCAACCTTCACTTTCCCTTCTGACCTCGGCGGTTCCTGGGATGACAAACTTGACTCGCTCCTCGTGCGGTTGAATCATCTTCTCCTCTTGTTTCAACGACCTGGCTAATTCCAGCTGATCACAATCTTCTGCGCCTTCTTCTTCGGCATGATAGCTTGGATTGTCGAAGTCATATGGAGGTGTAACCAAATTGTTATCGATGAGCTCAGGAGAATCATTCTTAAGGTTGGAACCAAATGAATCAAAAGGAAAGAGAATAAAAACATTGCCATTTTTTATTATATTTTTTTTTTAAAAAACTGCAAAAAATGAAAAACAGGGAACACCACTTTTTGATTGAAAAACCATCCATTTATTAATGATGCCGAAATATTGCAAAATGAAACATGAGGTGGCCCTTACAATGGACCATTACGTGTCGGGCAACACGTATGGCTTTCATGCAAACAAAATTAAAACACAGAAATACTACACTTCCGGATGAGCGACAGTGATGCTTTCGGAGGCCCTCCAATCGCCTGGCACGCACGACTTTATCCACGCCTCAAGCTCGCGGTCGCTGTCAACATCTTCACCCACTGAACGGGCATGGCCAGGATCCAACATCCCTGCACTGACGAAGGTGTAAGGTGGGCGACATCCTCTATTTGATCTAGACGACTCTTGACCCGGCTGATAACCGACCCCAAACATGTCTGCTTTTATCACAATGTCGATAATCCTTCCCCAGCCTTGGGCCTCTTTGTTCTTCACCACTTCCAGAGCTTGTTTATAAGAAGAAATGGACAGCTTCTTCTCTTTCTCGGCGACAAGAGCGTTCTCCACCTGGACGGTTTCAACTGCCAGACTGGGTGCCTTACATCTTTCATTGTCCATTTCTACTTTCTTCATCTTCTGGGTCGGGTCTTCCATCAATACACACCTTTCTGTAGTGATAGTCGCACAAGCATTATCAACAGCAGGGAAAGCTCCATCCTGCATCAGAGATCTTGGGACCACAGCCATTGGAACCTTTAGCTGATCCTCCTTAATCATCTTCATTCCCTTCTTGGCCTTCTGCACCATCTTGACTTGTGCAGAACCCTTCCTGAGCACAGGGTTGACATCCTCCTTCATAATCTGGGCCAAGTTAATGGTCTCGGAGTCCACCAAGTCCTGGACAACCTGCTTAAAAGCTCTGCAACCCTCAATGTTGTGTCCAGGTGCCCCAGAGTGAAACTCGCATTTGGTATTCTCATCATAGTTTGGTGGCCTCTTCTGCCGTTCTATAGGAAGCAATATCCTTGGCCGTACCAAAGCAAGATCCATCAACCTTTGGAACAGAAGGGCGTAAGTCACGGGTGGTTCCTCGAACCGACGATCCTTTCTACTCTTTTTCACCTGGCTTTCAGCCCTCAGTGTCTTCTGTTGAGGTGGCAGTTGTTGCTGTTGAGCAGGTGGATTGCTGACAGGAGTGGTTACAGTGGCAGCATAAGGATGATAACGATCTTTGCTGCGTTCTTTCTTTGCGGGCGCACCATCTGGCTCAACCTTCTTCTTAAATGAACCACTGTCGGAGGGTTTCTTTGCTACAGTACCAGAAGGTTTGTTCACTTCGGGAGACGGAGCCTTCCCCTGGGCTTTCTCTGCTATCAGCCATTTCTCGATCCTTTCCAAACTTTCAGATATAGCTTTCTGCCCCAAGGCAAGTCCTTGCACAACACTAAACAACTCCCTCATCATCTCTTTCAGCTCAAAGATGTCGGCGTTGGGAAGATCCATCAGCTTGGATTTGTTGACCCCCAGCAGGTTATCTGAACAGATGAGCTACGCGTACCAGTTGAATACCGAAACCTACAAAACAGCAAATGGGTTAGTATGACTCACCCATGCAATGTCTGTCCGTACTAGGAATATTCAGTCCTCTTTTTTTGGTTTCATTGAGACAGATAAAATTTATCAGCAACATTTTGACATCTGGATGTCTCTCGACCTGAGTTTTAATTAAAAATAATGGACCCTGAGTACGGACAAACATGAGTTGAATGCAGATGAATGCGAAATGATATGATGCAAATGCATGAATGCAGGCCACTGTGCCGCCAAGTCAACTGTAGACCCTCTGCTTTTCTGAACCAGTCAATTTGCGGGACCAAGTCACCATAAATCCAACTTGGGGAGTTCCGAAATAAACGGAACCGGAGATTACATCACTAGCTTCACAGGAACAAACACTGATCTGGTGACAAACAGATCCTCTGAACAAATGCTCTCAATTCAACCCGGGGATCCGAAATAAACGGAACCCGCTGACAGATATCACGGGCAGAACTCTGGCGTCCCAGAAATAAATGCCCATAATCCATAGTCACCGTCAGTACCAAGAGTCACCAACAAGTCACCAACCAATCAGCGACTGTACCTGTAATAAACAAACCCTCCCCACTCACGGGTGTCATCTAGGTCAGGGTAAAGCTGAGAGAAACGCAGCATAAATAACCTTTCGCAGGATACCATCATATACACACCCGAAGTATGTAACGATGATACCCCACCAGGGTCTGAACTGCTCGTGATATCAATGTTCCGCTAAGTGGCGCCATACCACCCGCTTCCCATGAACCACTCTATTCCTAATCATCCTAGATTGCACTCATGGTCTGGGTATTGGACCTTTTACCTCAACTGACTCCCCCCCCACACAGAGAAAACAGACAGCCAGCCAGTAATGAATAATGAATATGAATGCAAACATCAATGCACACAATCGATGCAAACAATAAATGTACATATATACAATGAATGCAATAAAATACAACAAGCAGAAAGCAACCAAAACCCTAATCCTAGAGAGCGCTAGGAGAGACTCGCTCAGGGAAGATGGACCAGCATAGGTCAACTTCTCTATATCCCCAGCAGAGTCGCCAGCTGTCGCATCGCGCGAAAAACCGGCGGGAAAAGAAAGGAACAACAGAGCCGCCACCGTGCGTTATTTATCCCAAAAGAGGGAAAGGAAACGCTCGAAGTAAACCTAGGAAAGAACATGGTCTCGCGACCAAAAGAATGGGTTCGGGAGTCGGTTATGCGAAGGGAAGGTGTTAGGCACCCTACGCATCCGTAGTACTCTACGGGATCCACGCACAATAGGAAGGAAAATGGTTGCTAAAACACTGCTAAAACACACACACACTGGCTGAAAGAAGCGAAAGAGACTGACTGAAACTGACTCGGCAGGATGTCGCATCCTGGGCCTACTTAGTCTATCAGACATAGACATCAGAGTCGAAGTAGTTCGGACTGGGGAAACGACACATGCTTGCTAGGATGTCGCATCCTATGCATACGTATCTCCTTGGACGAAGGAGAATCAGAGCATTCGTAGCTCGGCTGACACGCACACAAACAAAACAAAACAAAGGCAAACGTGGAGCCCGACTGCCAATCGCTGGACTTATGTCAGCATCCGAACCTAAACAACACAACAGATAGATAGGGAGTCGGGGACTCAGCCTATAACTGTCAAACAAAACACAAAAAGAAAAGAAAGGTGCCCGGAGAGATCAGCTCAATCTCCTGCCTACATACTTCATCTGGTGTGAAGATCAGGGCGATGTAGTTCCCCTACGCAGGGACAAAGATCTAGCCTAACCAGATAACAGAGGGAGACACAACACTAGGGAGACTACGACTCGAGCCTAGATGTTGTCATGCAAAGTCAACCCTAAGTTAAGGTTTCTAGCTAAATGGCACGAGGGCCAACCTATCCTAGACACGGCTTGCACAGGAAGCAAGGGTCTCGATTGCAACTAGGGCAAGAGAAGAGGGAGATCTCAATCGCAACGAGGGCGAGAGAAGAGAATTAGAGTTAGTGGTCAGTCAAACTCGGCAAGACATCGCGTCTCGTGCCTACGTATCTCATCTGAACATGAGAATCAGAGTTGCCGTAGTTCGGCCGGCAGGGAAAAAGGACTCGATTGCAACTAGGGCAAGAGAAAGGAAAAGTCTCGATCGCAACGAGGGCGAGAGAAAGGATCGCAACGAGGGCGAGAGAAAGGATCGCAACGAGGGCGAGAGAAAGGATCGCAACGAGGGCGAAAGAAAGGATCGCAACGAGGGCGAGAGAAAGGATCGCAACGAGGGCGAAAGAAAGGATCGCAACGAGGGCGAAAGCAAACAAGGATTAGTCTAAACTAAACCTATCTTGCACAAGAGCAAGTCTAAAGCTAAACCTAAGAGGCAAAGCAAACAGGCAATCACAATCACAAGAAGCACACTCTATATGCATACAAGAGGCTCACACAAGGGTTAGGTTTTAGTCGAGGGGTCATATCAACCTCAACAAACAAACCTCTGGAATGGGGTGAAGTGTGCTCTTAACCTTGCCATTGAGGGGCTAAGGTGAAGCAGATGAAAGGATGAAGTGAGGATGAGACCTCACAGCTCTTATCCCTGGCCAGGGAGAGCTAATAGACAAATGAGCATGGGTCCAGAAAGTGGGAACCCTTCTATACTCGAAGACTCTGACACTGTACACTTTGTACAAGATCTTGGGTTTGTATCCCAATGCATCAACACACAGCAGTGTGAGCAGAGGGATGACACAACAAGAGTAGTGGGGGATAGATTGCATATCCCTACCTTCCACCAATTGCCTTACTTGAAGGACTTTTCCTGCTTGGGACAATTTTAAACAAACACAGGCATTGCCTCTTAAGGAGGACTTCAGACAGTTTGCCCGGTCAAACATCAGACCGGGTCTCCAGACTACATGAAGAAGAAAGGTATACCTCAAAAGCAATTGCTAAAAAGCAAAGCAAGCAACTAAAGCAACTAAAGTGTACCTGAAAAAGTCAAACTTATTAATAAACAAGTCAACAGTTCAAAGCAAAAGGAGTGAATAAACAGTCAGCCACAGAAGGTCAACTGTGCAAAGCAAGACTCAAACACATGAGTCAAACCATCTACAAAACAAAGGTTAGTTCATATGTAAACAAATCCAATCACATTTGTATGATCTCAATGGCAATGGTGCTTAACCTGAAACAGGAACTCAATAGTAAGCACAAAAGACCACTAGGACTAGCCTAGGGTCAAGGATGAAAGGAAAAAAGTCAAGGCAGCAAGGAAAAGTCAACCAAAACCAAAGTCAAACATTTGAGAAGCTATCACAATTGGGCCCACATTCAAATCATGCATTATGATCATTTCATGAACATTTGAAGTCAAAGTAAAGCAAAGGAAAGCACACAAAAGTCAACAGAATGACTTGCATCAAAAGTCAACCCAAACATTTTCAAAAATCATCAAATAAATCACACTCAATCCTAACATCTAACATGGTATACATGTAAAATTTCATGGCATTTGGATGAGAGGAAGGCAGTCAATTAAAATCATGAAGTCAAACCAAGTTCAAGTAAGCATGATGAAAGTCAACAAGCATGGGTCAACCTCAAAAAATCATATCAATTTGAAAACAGAAGAGAAATGAATGAGATTAACACCAATGCAAAGCTCAAAGAGTCTAGTTATCAAATATGAAATTTCATGGACATACAATATGATGTGAGAATTTCACAAAAGATTTGGCAATGTATAGCACAAAAAGTCAACAAATGACTAAGCAGGGAAGAAAATTCTCAATCAAATGAAAAACAGCAAGATTAATTCCAAGAAAATTCATGTACCAACTAGACATGTGATAGATGATTCATGCAAAATTTGGGGTCATTTGGATGTAAGGAGACATGTGAACAAAAATCAAGAAGATGCACATCATTGGTGTGACACAAATTGTCACACCCTAGTTCAAAAAATCACAACTAGCAAACCACAAATGAGAAATGTATAAACTCTACATGGAAACAAAGGTCAATGTGTCTAGTTTCACCACAAAAAATTTCAAGCTCATTGGATACAACATGAGTATTTCACAAAAGAAATGGCAATAGGTATCAATTGTGCATACATGTCAAGAAAATAATTATCAATTAAAATCCAGCCAATGGAAAATTAATTAAAAATCACAATAAAATACTAGACATCTTTGTGATCATCATGCAAAAAAAATCAGAATTTTTGGAGTTGAAATGGATGAGAAATTAATTGTTGAAGTTGATGCACAAATTGATGAAACATGAAGCACATAGCATAGCAAGATGGTCAAACGTGGTCAACGCAGTGGCAATGTTGTAATATCCGCCTCACTAATCAAAGCTGCGCGTTTTGGCAAAGGGAAATGAAATGTTTTGATTGGCTCTCAGCCAATAGAACAGTAACTTGGCCAATGAGCTTCATATTTTCTGTTTTAGAAACCCTAGGGTTTACATACAGCAGGGCAAGCTTCATCATGTTCAAAGTCATCAAACAAAATTCAAATCATAGCACACAAACAACATGGTATTGGTACAGGCAAAATCATTCAGCAACACACAAGCATAATCATGCGAATTTCTGGCAAATATTTTAGGGTTCAGCTCAGCAGCATGCTTCATCATTCAACTTCATCATCATGAACAACAATCAACAAACAGCATCAAAAATCAATCATGGCAAGGAAGCACTGTCATCATGCAACATCAAATGACAAACAAGACAAGCATAAGTTCCTGCAAATTTCTGGGCAGGACAAGATTTAACATGAACAGCACACCATCATTCAATGTTCATCATCAAAGCATCAACCGCAACCAACATCAACAATCAAAACAAAGCAATGTAACATCATCATTAAACAACATCAGCTAACAACCAATCGAACACAAACATGGGAAATCTGGGCCGGTTTAGGTTTAACAGCAGCAGCACACATTCATCATGAAATTTCAACAAACCCAGAAAGTTTAAACAAGCATGTCATTAGCTTCAGCAAACATCAAGCAATACAAATATGGTAGCCATTTTCACTAACTCGATGCTAGCAAGGTAAATCGAGCAGAAATAGGTTTGGACACACAAAATGAAATCCAGATTTCTTGGCCATGACACAACCATTTTAAGCATGCTTTAGTTCATTAGAATCAGCTCAAGAAAATCTTTCATAAACATATCATGGCATGGCAAATGATGGAGGTCGATCACTTACTTATTTTTGAAGAAAACTGATGTGCAGTGTTGTTTTGGTGGTTACAGCTCGAAACAGATGGCCTTCATGCTGTGGAATGATGGAATCTTGAAGTTGTTTGGCTCAGCAATGCTTGGAAGTCTTCAAATCTCATTTCACCATTGTTGTGGCTTGAAGAAAACAGAGTAGGAAGATGCAGTTCCAGCTGGTAAATGATGTTGCAAAAAGCTGCTAAATGTTGGTTGGATGAAGAAATAATGGGGGAATGCTCGGGTTCTTTGAAGGGTTTGGCAGAAAAATCTCAAAATCCCAAAATGCAAGAATGAGAGAATGTCAGTTTCTGTCGTGTGGCTGCAGTGTCTAGGGTTTACAAATGTCAGAAAATGCAGCTTATATTCCACTGTTTAAGGTTGCTAATCCAGATGATAAGTTGGTTTAACTTAAAATGAACCATTTGCTGTTTTTGCTAATTTGGAAACAAGTGAATATTGGAGGGTGTGAGCTGCTCGAGTGGGCCTCAAACAGGCTGCAAGTAACCTTTACCAATGCTGTTTGTTGTTTGTTCATGCAATGTTAACCTTACTTTGCTTATGTGACTCCATTTGCCAAAATTACTAACTTTGCATAAGTGAAAGAGGAGGTGTATGCTTGCCACGATTTGGGCTTTGGCAAGGCTGCACATGACCAATGCAATTGCTGTTTGTGGTCTGCTGAATGAATTGCTAATTGTTGCTCATTTATTTCAAACCATTTGCTAAAATTGCCAAGATTGCACTTTGGTCCAAAATGGTGGTAAAATGGTGGTATGATGATGATTTAGGGCTTTGAGCAAGTCACAAATATGATTTAAAACATTTCCCAATTGGCCAAAGTGAGAAAAAGTCCATAAATCAAAAAGTCAAACTTGAGTCAAACTTGGTTTTTTAATGAAATAGGTCAAAAAATGCCATTTTGATTGGCAAGGTTTTGGTGGCTGAAATTTATATTTTTGGAAAGAGGAGGAAAAATGTGGTTTGTAGGAAAAAACCCCACCAAATTTGGCCTTATGGTTTGAGAGATATGCCCCTTTGAAGTTCAAGATTTTGTGAAAATGAATTGATCATATCTTGACAACCACACATGGGATTTGAGAGTTCTTGGACTTTTTGAAAATGGGAGAACAAGATCTTCAACTTTCATGTTGGGCAAAAATTCATTTGAAGCTTGTATCATGATGCAAGTTGAGGATCAAGAAGTTTCTATTTTTGGCAGTTGAAATTACAGGTCCAGTTTCTATTTTTGGAAATTTTCTGATTGGCTTCAAATTCTTCCATGATGTTGATTGCCATGACATATGAGGCCTATTAGGACATGAATAAGCTCTCTCAAACCATTTCCATCCATCAAAACCAAAGAATCAACCACAGTTGACCAACTTTGACTTTCTAGGGTTTTGGACTGTCTATGCATTGACTGATGAATTCCAAACCCTAGTTCCTTGAGACCTTGACTTCAAATGATGTCCCAAGTTGTATGGACTCTTGATTATTGATCATGGTGCCCAAATTCCACAAGAATGGCCACCATCTACTACTTTGATTGATTGTTGACTGTCTAGGGTTTTTGCCTGACTGTGCATGAACTGGTGGCTTCTGAGCATCCAACCCTTGACTTGAACACTTCAAATGAACCCTCTAGTCATGTGAACTTGTTGGACAAAACCTAGGGCTTTGATTCCTTGAGAAACACCCTTGCTTGATTGGTGGACTGATCTCCTAATCAGTTTGACCTAATTCTTGCTTGCTTGCTCTTGAGGCAACTGGGGACAATGCAAATGCTATGCAATGTATCATGATATGCTATGACCTAATATGAGAATGTATGTACAACGGTAGGTGCAAATTTGAGGTGCTACAGCTGCCCCTATTCAATCAGCAGGGAACCCGAATGGATGATAGCAGTGGCTGTCAGACTTTCAGGGTAAACAGGGATTGAATACTAAAGAACCGTAGAAATTTGCACTGACTGGAATCCACCAATGGAAACGTCCACTGGGATTTATTACTGGGTATATTTTTTTTTGGGTTTTTGTTTTCAAAGAGTACGGCCACATCCAGACATCGCAACGACGATGAATGGGAAAAGAAAATCACAACTAGCTGCCGACGGACAACTAGGAAAAACTCAACGTTTATCGGAACCAACGGAGAGGTAACCAGACATTATGAATGACTGGGAGGAATACAACCATACGTCAATGGACGAAATGGGAAAAACTCAACGTTTACCAAGACCAACGGAGAGGTAAACAACTGGGGACGACCAGGAAAAACTCGACGTTTACAGACATCGAAAGATGATGTTTACAGACACCAAAAGGATCGACCAGACATTTACAGATGAATGGGAAGGCTCGACCAGACATCAACGGATGAATGGGAGAAAACTCGACGTTTACAGACATCGGAAGATGATGTTTACAGACACCAAAAAGATCAACCAGACATTTACAGATGAATGGGAAGGCTCGACCAGACATCAACGGATGAATGGGAGAAAACTCGACGTTTACAGACATCGAAAGATGATGTTTACAGACACCAAAAGGATCAACCAGACATTTACAGATGAATGGGAAGGCTCGACCAGACATCAACGGATGAATGGGAGAAAACTCGACGTTTACAGACATCGAAAGATGATGTTTACAGACACCAAAAGGATCAACCAGACATTTACAGATGAATGGGAATAAGAGAAAAACAACCAGACGTCAACGGACGACTGGGAAAAACTCAACGTTTATCGAAACCAACGGAGAGGTAAATCCACATGGGGAGGGTACAACTAGACGTCATAGGACGAATAGGAAAAACTCGACGTTTATCGACACCAACGGAGAGGAGAAATCTTCACTAGGGAAGGGATAACGATGTTACGAACATCGAAAGATGATGTTTACAGACATCAAAAGAAAACCAGACACTTACGCATGACTGGAAATCACCGAAAGATGGTGTTTACCGACACCAAAGAAGACCAGACACTTACGCATGACTGGAAATCACCGAAAGATGGTGTTTACCGACACCAAAGAAGACCAGACACTTACGCATGACTGGAAATCACCGAAAGATGGTGTTTACCGACACCAAAGAAGACCAGACACTTACGCATGACTGGAAATCACCAAAAGATGGTGTTTACCGACACCAAAGAAGACCAGACACTTACGCATGACTGGAAATCACCGAAAGATGGTGTTTACCGACACCAAAGAAGACCAGACACTTACGCATGACTGGAAATCACCGAAAGATGGTGTTTACCGACACCAAAGAAGACCAGACACTTACGCATGACTGGAAATCACCGAAAGATGGTGTTTACCGACACCAAAGAAACAAACACACGCGGGTGCTGACGGGGTATTGATATTCTCAAGATGACAGGGCTAGGCTGAACACTTGCGGGGGGGGGGGGGGTCTCACTGGGGAGAAACAAACTTTCTGTCACCAACAGGTGAGGAAATAAACCTCTGTGGGGACACCAAATGCTGACTGGAGCAACTGTAGCAAATGCGTTGTACAGGTTGAACAAAAAATCCGTCTCTGCAGGGGATACGGTCTGATGGGGTTTCGAACACATGAATGCATATGTTTGAATTTTTCTATAGCGTAATGTTCCATTTAGGAATGGAAATGCTACGCGATTTTTTTGAAGATGCAATGATCACTACATGCAAAATGCAAATGAACCCTGGCTAGGGAGCCAAAAAGATCAGACATTCCAACTCTGTGGGGACACTCTGACTGAGGAAACTCTGCGGGGAACTCTGCTTGGGGAATAGCAAAGCGACTTCACCGGGAAGAAGACCCAACCAATCCTCGGATAGGATAAACTCTGCTTGGAGAATATCTGTTATTCCGCTGGGGGTGACCCATGCCGACTATAGGTAGAATCAACTCAGCCGGGGATGCAAATATCAGTCTAGTATAGGAACTCGTCCAATCCACTGGTAGGATGAACTCTGCTGGAGTGAATAATTCTACCCTACTAGGGACGACCCAACCAATCCATATGTAGGAGAATTACTGCTGGAGATGTATTTCATTGAAACTTGCTCCACTCGGGGAACTTGCTGAGGGAAACCCACACCATTCTGTTGAGGAGAACGACCAAAGTGGGGAGAACAACCATAGTGGTGAGAATAACAACTCTGTTGAGGATGATAACACGTCATATCATACTGGAGACGAATTCCCACAGACCTGCTGGGGAACTCCCGGGGAAAATCAACTCCAGGCGCTCAGCGGGGATTCTCAACTGGGGAAATCTGCAAGCACAGGCCTGCTGGGGAAAGAAGGTGCTGTCCACAGACACCTCTGCAGGGGAAATAACTCTGATAGCTTCAATACGGGCTTGGGCCGGGGAACCGCCCTCTACTCTGAGAAACATTCTGCCCCTGCCCCTGCTGGGGATGTGATAACCTTCGGGCTTGCTGAAGAAACAACGATCGCGAATCTGTCGGGGAGATCACACTCTCAATCCTCTTGGGAGACATAGCTTGTTTGACAGGGATGTCGGCCAACTCGTCGAACACTGGTATCCATCATCCACCCACAGTGTTGACTTTCCACTTTTAAGAACTCCCAGACTCTTCTGGACTTTTCTGCTCCATCATCTTGTATTCCCTACTCGTCCGTACTTCACGGAGACTGAACTCCTGGGGTTTATACATACTTTCCAGTTATCAGACTTTGAAGAGTCTTCTTGATTAACTTTCCAGGATCGTCGTCGTGACTCTGTCGCGGTCTTCACACTGTTCAACTATCTCTTGCCCCTGATCAGGCTCCGCAGCAGAGATCGTTAGATAAAAGCGTGCCCCAGGTATGCCCCAGATGTTCTGGTATTTCAACACTTAGGTCATTCAGACTTCCGAGTAAGATTTCCAGGTTTTAATCTCACAAGCACGCATCGGAAGGGACCTCTATGTTTCAAAATGCAATTATTCTTATCAAACTAAACGGATGTTTTCGTAATCAAAACGGTAATGTCACAAAAACAAAATTTATTTGACTGAACACGCATTTTATTGACTGGAATAAAAAATGGCTCACAATCGAGCAACGCACAGGAAGCAAACCCTGGAAAGAGGTGATTGCACAAAAAAGGAAAAATTTATCCTAATGGCAATGTGAAACCATGATCTCATCGGGTTCCCACTCAGTTACACCTCATATGTCCTCAAGACTTTTCCGCACTTTCTGTCTTCTGAACAAGACACTTCTAATCGGTCTCTATCGGAGATTAGCCAAGTCATCAAGAGCACAAACGATCATGCTGGACGCAGTTGTTCGTTTCATTCCCTCTTTTGCCTGGACCGCCCTTTCGGGTTTCAGTCCACCGGGATACCCTTTTTTGCCCAAGTCGCCCTTGCGGGTTTTCAACTTGCCGGGTGTACAGTTCTTTTCTTTTATTTTTATCCCTAACTTTTGCCCGAACCTTCCTCTTTTTCTTGGTTCGCCGGGATGCCCCCTTTTTTTGCCTGGACTCTTTATTCCCCCTTTTTTTTTGTCCGACGGGTTTCTTTCACGAAGTATTTTCTAACTGCGTCCGCACTCACAGTGGATGGAAAATCGTCGTCATCCGTGGTCGTCAACTACAAGGTTCTGTCAGGGGAAACCTTCTTGACCACGAATGGACACTCATAACTGCTCATCCATTTGCCCTACGATCGTCTTGAGGAGGAAGGATCCTTTTCAACGCTACATCTCTCATACAGTACGCACGAGGTCACACTTCTCGGTCAACAACACGCTTCATTCCCTGGGTACAACTGTCCCCTAACAAGTAACTGTCAGCCCTCTTCCTCAGTTGGACTCAACGTGTCATTCTGAGTCCTTATCCATTCAGGCTTCTCTGACTTCTCATACATCTGTGAGGAAGACACCGCCCCAAGTAGATGCACATCCCAAGGTTCGATACCCAGGATATAGACTTTATGTTCAGCCACCATTGTTGGTGCAACCGACTGTGATCCGGGAAGCACTGCCTCATTCACTTTACTTCCCCATCAGACATCGGAATCCGTTCGGATTCGGGGTCAGACCCCTCCTCCGGGATCGGTCACTCTCAATCTTTCGATTTGAGTACCTCGAGATGTCCTCATCAGGGACCTCAAACTTCCTTGGTTGATGACCTTCCATGGGTTGCCTTTAGCTTCTCAAACACTTACCTGATCAGATCCATTTTGGACTTCCACGAAGTGGTATGAATCAGCATACACTGTCTCAGTCGGCGAGCAGCCTATGCCAAAGTACATCAAGTTTTTTCGAACATTGAGTGTATTGTTTCACAGTCGATAAACTTTTTGCTTAGGCAAATTGCATACTCTTTTCGACAAGACTAGTCATGCTGACTCAGTACGCACCTCATAAACCCCTCGAGGGCTGCCGAGTACCAGATTAACAATCATCCCCCTGGGAAGCATCGGAATCAGAAGTTCCTGCCATTTATCTCTTTTTCAATGCCCCTTGGCAATCATTATTCCGCCTGACAATTTGATTTCTTCTTTTTTTTTTTTTTTTTTTTTTTCTTTGGCAGGATCGACCCCGATTCCTCTGATTCGCTCACAACAAGCCTCGGTAGCTTGATGGACAGCACTCCATAAGTGCACTGATTTAGACTCAAAAGTATGAGTTATCTCAAACGGTCAAACCACTTGCCCCAGGTCTACCGGATGCCCCTGTTCTCTTCGGGACTTTGTCATCATGTCCTCAACATGGGATTTGCTTTCCCGATGAATCATATCATGAAACAAAGTCACCGTAGACTTTTGATACGTGGCACCGGCCTCTTGTGATTGAACGACATCACCTTAGAACGAGAAGGTGCCCCTTGTGTGATGGACCTGGCTTACTTCATATCATCTGGCAGCCATTCAATCTGGTCTTGGCCAAGAAGCCATCCATGAAGATAAACACTGAGACCTGAGCTATATAATCAACCAATACCTCATTGTGAAGTACCGGGAGTTCATCCTTCAGATTAGCTCTGTTCGCATCTTGGTGGTCCATACACCTTCTCATCTTTCAGCACCAGTTTCCGCTTCACTAGAGGACAGTCTTCTCTTAAGGGTAGCTCGTGCCCCACAACATTGGTATTCCGCCCTGGTGTATCTTGATACAATCAGACATACGTATCAACCTGCTCTTCTAACAGGGCTACCACTCTGTTCTCGACTTGTCTCTGAAGCGGCCTCAACCTTCACTTTCCCTTCTGACCTCGGCGGTTCCTGGGATGACAAACTTGACTCGCTCCTCGTGCGGTTGAATCATCTTCTCCTCTTGTTTCAACGACCTGGCTAATTCCAGCTGATCACAATCTTCTGCGCCTTCTTCTTCGGCATGATAGCTTGGATTGTCGAAGTCATATGGAGGTGTAACCAAATTGTTATCGATGAGCTCAGGAGAATCATTCTTAAGGTTGGAACCAAATGAATCAAAAGGAAAGAGAATAAAAACATTGCCATTTTTTATTATATTTTTTTTTTAAAAAACTGCAAAAAATGAAAAACAGGGAACACCACTTTTTGATTGAAAAACCATCCATTTATTAATGATGCCGAAATATTGCAAAATGAAACATGAGGTGGCCCTTACAATGGACCATTACGTGTCGGGCAACACGTATGGCTTTCATGCAAACAAAATTAAAACACAGAAATACTACACTTCCGGATGAGCGACAGTGATGCTTTCGGAGGCCCTCCAATCGCCTGGCACGCACGACTTTATCCACGCCTCAAGCTCGCGGTCGCTGTCAACATCTTCACCCACTGAACGGGCATGGCCAGGATCCAACATCCCTGCACTGACGAAGGTGTAAGGTGGGCGACATCCTCTATTTGATCTAGACGACTCTTGACCCGGCTGATAACCGACCCCAAACATGTCTGCTTTTATCACAATGTCGATAATCCTTCCCCAGCCTTGGGCCTCTTTGTTCTTCACCACTTCCAGAGCTTGTTTATAAGAAGAAATGGACAGCTTCTTCTCTTTCTCGGCGACAAGAGCGTTCTCCACCTGGACGGTTTCAACTGCCAGACTGGGTGCCTTACATCTTTCATTGTCCATTTCTACTTTCTTCATCTTCTGGGTCGGGTCTTCCATCAATACACACCTTTCTGTAGTGATAGTCGCACAAGCATTATCAACAGCAGGGAAAGCTCCATCCTGCATCAGAGATCTTGGGACCACAGCCATTGGAACCTTTAGCTGATCCTCCTTAATCATCTTCATTCCCTTCTTGGCCTTCTGCACCATCTTGACTTGTGCAGAACCCTTCCTGAGCACAGGGTTGACATCCTCCTTCATAATCTGGGCCAAGTTAATGGTCTCGGAGTCCACCAAGTCCTGGACAACCTGCTTAAAAGCTCTGCAACCCTCAATGTTGTGTCCAGGTGCCCCAGAGTGAAACTCGCATTTGGTATTCTCATCATAGTTTGGTGGCCTCTTCTGCCGTTCTATAGGAAGCAATATCCTTGGCCGTACCAAAGCAAGATCCATCAACCTTTGGAACAGAAGGGCGTAAGTCACGGGTGGTTCCTCGAACCGACGATCCTTTCTACTCTTTTTCACCTGGCTTTCAGCCCTCAGTGTCTTCTGTTGAGGTGGCAGTTGTTGCTGTTGAGCAGGTGGATTGCTGACAGGAGTGGTTACAGTGGCAGCATAAGGATGATAACGATCTTTGCTGCGTTCTTTCTTTGCGGGCGCACCATCTGGCTCAACCTTCTTCTTAAATGAACCACTGTCGGAGGGTTTCTTTGCTACAGTACCAGAAGGTTTGTTCACTTCGGGAGACGGAGCCTTCCCCTGGGCTTTCTCTGCTATCAGCCATTTCTCGATCCTTTCCAAACTTTCAGATATAGCTTTCTGCCCCAAGGCAAGTCCTTGCACAACACTAAACAACTCCCTCATCATCTCTTTCAGCTCAAAGATGTCGGCGTTGGGAAGATCCATCAGCTTGGATTTGTTGACCCCCAGCAGGTTATCTGAACAGATGAGCTACGCGTACCAGTTGAATACCGAAACCTACAAAACAGCAAATGGGTTAGTATGACTCACCCATGCAATGTCTGTCCGTACTAGGAATATTCAGTCCTCTTTTTTTGGTTTCATTGAGACAGATAAAATTTATCAGCAACATTTTGACATCTGGATGTCTCTCGACCTGAGTTTTAATTAAAAATAATGGACCCTGAGTACGGACAAACATGAGTTGAATGCAGATGAATGCGAAATGATATGATGCAAATGCATGAATGCAGGCCACTGTGCCGCCAAGTCAACTGTAGACCCTCTGCTTTTCTGAACCAGTCAATTTGCGGGACCAAGTCACCATAAATCCAACTTGGGGAGTTCCGAAATAAACGGAACCGGAGATTACATCACTAGCTTCACAGGAACAAACACTGATCTGGTGACAAACAGATCCTCTGAACAAATGCTCTCAATTCAACCCGGGGATCCGAAATAAACGGAACCCGCTGACAGATATCACGGGCAGAACTCTGGCGTCCCAGAAATAAATGCCCATAATCCATAGTCACCGTCAGTACCAAGAGTCACCAACAAGTCACCAACCAATCAGCGACTGTACCTGTAATAAACAAACCCTCCCCACTCACGGGTGTCATCTAGGTCAGGGTAAAGCTGAGAGAAACGCAGCATAAATAACCTTTCGCAGGATACCATCATATACACACCCGAAGTATGTAACGATGATACCCCACCAGGGTCTGAACTGCTCGTGATATCAATGTTCCGCTAAGTGGCGCCATACCACCCGCTTCCCATGAACCACTCTATTCCTAATCATCCTAGATTGCACTCATGGTCTGGGTATTGGACCTTTTACCTCAACTGACTCCCCCCCCACACAGAGAAAACAGACAGCCAGCCAGTAATGAATAATGAATATGAATGCAAACATCAATGCACACAATCGATGCAAACAATAAATGTACATATATACAATGAATGCAATAAAATACAACAAGCAGAAAGCAACCAAAACCCTAATCCTAGAGAGCGCTAGGAGAGACTCGCTCAGGGAAGATGGACCAGCATAGGTCAACTTCTCTATATCCCCAGCAGAGTCGCCAGCTGTCGCATCGCGCGAAAAACCGGCGGGAAAAGAAAGGAACAACAGAGCCGCCACCGTGCGTTATTTATCCCAAAAGAGGGAAAGGAAACGCTCGAAGTAAACCTAGGAAAGAACATGGTCTCGCGACCAAAAGAATGGGTTCGGGAGTCGGTTATGCGAAGGGAAGGTGTTAGGCACCCTACGCATCCGTAGTACTCTACGGGATCCACGCACAATAGGAAGGAAAATGGTTGCTAAAACACTGCTAAAACACACACACACTGGCTGAAAGAAGCGAAAGAGACTGACTGAAACTGACTCGGCAGGATGTCGCATCCTGGGCCTACTTAGTCTATCAGACATAGACATCAGAGTCGAAGTAGTTCGGACTGGGGAAACGACACATGCTTGCTAGGATGTCGCATCCTATGCATACGTATCTCCTTGGACGAAGGAGAATCAGAGCATTCGTAGCTCGGCTGACACGCACACAAACAAAACAAAACAAAGGCAAACGTGGAGCCCGACTGCCAATCGCTGGACTTATGTCAGCATCCGAACCTAAACAACACAACAGATAGATAGGGAGTCGGGGACTCAGCCTATAACTGTCAAACAAAACACAAAAAGAAAAGAAAGGTGCCCGGAGAGATCAGCTCAATCTCCTGCCTACATACTTCATCTGGTGTGAAGATCAGGGCGATGTAGTTCCCCTACGCAGGGACAAAGATCTAGCCTAACCAGATAACAGAGGGAGACACAACACTAGGGAGACTACGACTCGAGCCTAGATGTTGTCATGCAAAGTCAACCCTAAGTTAAGGTTTCTAGCTAAATGGCACGAGGGCCAACCTATCCTAGACACGGCTTGCACAGGAAGCAAGGGTCTCGATTGCAACTAGGGCAAGAGAAGAGGGAGATCTCAATCGCAACGAGGGCGAGAGAAGAGAATTAGAGTTAGTGGTCAGTCAAACTCGGCAAGACATCGCGTCTCGTGCCTACGTATCTCATCTGAACATGAGAATCAGAGTTGCCGTAGTTCGGCCGGCAGGGAAAAAGGACTCGATTGCAACTAGGGCAAGAGAAAGGAAAAGTCTCGATCGCAACGAGGGCGAGAGAAAGGATCGCAACGAGGGCGAGAGAAAGGATCGCAACGAGGGCGAGAGAAAGGATCGCAACGAGGGCGAAAGAAAGGATCGCAACGAGGGCGAGAGAAAGGATCGCAACGAGGGCGAAAGAAAGGATCGCAACGAGGGCGAAAGCAAACAAGGATTAGTCTAAACTAAACCTATCTTGCACAAGAGCAAGTCTAAAGCTAAACCTAAGAGGCAAAGCAAACAGGCAATCACAATCACAAGAAGCACACTCTATATGCATACAAGAGGCTCACACAAGGGTTAGGTTTTAGTCGAGGGGTCATATCAACCTCAACAAACAAACCTCTGGAATGGGGTGAAGTGTGCTCTTAACCTTGCCATTGAGGGGCTAAGGTGAAGCAGATGAAAGGATGAAGTGAGGATGAGACCTCACAGCTCTTATCCCTGGCCAGGGAGAGCTAATAGACAAATGAGCATGGGTCCAGAAAGTGGGAACCCTTCTATACTCGAAGACTCTGACACTGTACACTTTGTACAAGATCTTGGGTTTGTATCCCAATGCATCAACACACAGCAGTGTGAGCAGAGGGATGACACAACAAGAGTAGTGGGGGATAGATTGCATATCCCTACCTTCCACCAATTGCCTTACTTGAAGGACTTTTCCTGCTTGGGACAATTTTAAACAAACACAGGCATTGCCTCTTAAGGAGGACTTCAGACAGTTTGCCCGGTCAAACATCAGACCGGGTCTCCAGACTACATGAAGAAGAAAGGTATACCTCAAAAGCAATTGCTAAAAAGCAAAGCAAGCAACTAAAGCAACTAAAGTGTACCTGAAAAAGTCAAACTTATTAATAAACAAGTCAACAGTTCAAAGCAAAAGGAGTGAATAAACAGTCAGCCACAGAAGGTCAACTGTGCAAAGCAAGACTCAAACACATGAGTCAAACCATCTACAAAACAAAGGTTAGTTCATATGTAAACAAATCCAATCACATTTGTATGATCTCAATGGCAATGGTGCTTAACCTGAAACAGGAACTCAATAGTAAGCACAAAAGACCACTAGGACTAGCCTAGGGTCAAGGATGAAAGGAAAAAAGTCAAGGCAGCAAGGAAAAGTCAACCAAAACCAAAGTCAAACATTTGAGAAGCTATCACAATTGGGCCCACATTCAAATCATGCATTATGATCATTTCATGAACATTTGAAGTCAAAGTAAAGCAAAGGAAAGCACACAAAAGTCAACAGAATGACTTGCATCAAAAGTCAACCCAAACATTTTCAAAAATCATCAAATAAATCACACTCAATCCTAACATCTAACATGGTATACATGTAAAATTTCATGGCATTTGGATGAGAGGAAGGCAGTCAATTAAAATCATGAAGTCAAACCAAGTTCAAGTAAGCATGATGAAAGTCAACAAGCATGGGTCAACCTCAAAAAATCATATCAATTTGAAAACAGAAGAGAAATGAATGAGATTAACACCAATGCAAAGCTCAAAGAGTCTAGTTATCAAATATGAAATTTCATGGACATACAATATGATGTGAGAATTTCACAAAAGATTTGGCAATGTATAGCACAAAAAGTCAACAAATGACTAAGCAGGGAAGAAAATTCTCAATCAAATGAAAAACAGCAAGATTAATTCCAAGAAAATTCATGTACCAACTAGACATGTGATAGATGATTCATGCAAAATTTGGGGTCATTTGGATGTAAGGAGACATGTGAACAAAAATCAAGAAGATGCACATCATTGGTGTGACACAAATTGTCACACCCTAGTTCAAAAAATCACAACTAGCAAACCACAAATGAGAAATGTATAAACTCTACATGGAAACAAAGGTCAATGTGTCTAGTTTCACCACAAAAAATTTCAAGCTCATTGGATACAACATGAGTATTTCACAAAAGAAATGGCAATAGGTATCAATTGTGCATACATGTCAAGAAAATAATTATCAATTAAAATCCAGCCAATGGAAAATTAATTAAAAATCACAATAAAATACTAGACATCTTTGTGATCATCATGCAAAAAAAATCAGAATTTTTGGAGTTGAAATGGATGAGAAATTAATTGTTGAAGTTGATGCACAAATTGATGAAACATGAAGCACATAGCATAGCAAGATGGTCAAACGTGGTCAACGCAGTGGCAATGTTGTAATATCCGCCTCACTAATCAAAGCTGCGCGTTTTGGCAAAGGGAAATGAAATGTTTTGATTGGCTCTCAGCCAATAGAACAGTAACTTGGCCAATGAGCTTCATATTTTCTGTTTTAGAAACCCTAGGGTTTACATACAGCAGGGCAAGCTTCATCATGTTCAAAGTCATCAAACAAAATTCAAATCATAGCACACAAACAACATGGTATTGGTACAGGCAAAATCATTCAGCAACACACAAGCATAATCATGCGAATTTCTGGCAAATATTTTAGGGTTCAGCTCAGCAGCATGCTTCATCATTCAACTTCATCATCATGAACAACAATCAACAAACAGCATCAAAAATCAATCATGGCAAGGAAGCACTGTCATCATGCAACATCAAATGACAAACAAGACAAGCATAAGTTCCTGCAAATTTCTGGGCAGGACAAGATTTAACATGAACAACACACCATCATTCAATGTTCATCATCAAAGCATCAACCGCAACCAACATCAACAATCAAAACAAAGCAATGTAACATCATCATTAAACAACATCAGCTAACAACCAATCGAACACAAACATGGGAAATCTGGGCCGGTTTAGGTTTAACAGCAGCAGCACACATTCATCATGAAATTTCAACAAACCCAGAAAGTTTAAACAAGCATGTCATTAGCTTCAGCAAACATCAAGCAATACAAATATGGTAGCCATTTTCACTAACTCGATGCTAGCAAGGTAAATCGAGCAGAAATAGGTTTGGACACACAAAATGAAATCCAGATTTCTTGGCCATGACACAACCATTTTAAGCATGCTTTAGTTCATTAGAATCAGCTCAAGAAAATCTTTCATAAACATATCATGGCATGGCAAATGATGGAGGTCGATCACTTACTTATTTTTGAAGAAAACTGATGTGCAGTGTTGTTTTGGTGGTTACAGCTCGAAACAGATGGCCTTCATGCTGTGGAATGATGGAATCTTGAAGTTGTTTGGCTCAGCAATGCTTGGAAGTCTTCAAATCTCATTTCACCATTGTTGTGGCTTGAAGAAAACAGAGTAGGAAGATGCAGTTCCAGCTGGTAAATGATGTTGCAAAAAGCTGCTAAATGTTGGTTGGATGAAGAAATAATGGGGGAATGCTCGGGTTCTTTGAAGGGTTTGGCAGAAAAATCTCAAAATCCCAAAATGCAAGAATGAGAGAATGTCAGTTTCTGTCGTGTGGCTGCAGTGTCTAGGGTTTACAAATGTCAGAAAATGCAGCTTATATTCCACTGTTTAAGGTTGCTAATCCAGATGATAAGTTGGTTTAACTTAAAATGAACCATTTGCTGTTTTTGCTAATTTGGAAACAAGTGAATATTGGAGGGTGTGAGCTGCTCGAGTGGGCCTCAAACAGGCTGCAAGTAACCTTTACCAATGCTGTTTGTTGTTTGTTCATGCAATGTTAACCTTACTTTGCTTATGTGACTCCATTTGCCAAAATTACTAACTTTGCATAAGTGAAAGAGGAGGTGTATGCTTGCCACGATTTGGGCTTTGGCAAGGCTGCACATGACCAATGCAATTGCTGTTTGTGGTCTGCTGAATGAATTGCTAATTGTTGCTCATTTATTTCAAACCATTTGCTAAAATTGCCAAGATTGCACTTTGGTCCAAAATGGTGGTAAAATGGTGGTATGATGATGATTTAGGGCTTTGAGCAAGTCACAAATATGATTTAAAACATTTCCCAATTGGCCAAAGTGAGAAAAAGTCCATAAATCAAAAAGTCAAACTTGAGTCAAACTTGGTTTTTTAATGAAATAGGTCAAAAAATGCCATTTTGATTGGCAAGGTTTTGGTGGCTGAAATTTATATTTTTGGAAAGAGGAGGAAAAATGTGGTTTGTAGGAAAAAACCCCACCAAATTTGGCCTTATGGTTTGAGAGATATGCCCCTTTGAAGTTCAAGATTTTGTGAAAATGAATTGATCATATCTTGACAACCACACATGGGATTTGAGAGTTCTTGGACTTTTTGAAAATGGGAGAACAAGATCTTCAACTTTCATGTTGGGCAAAAATTCATTTGAAGCTTGTATCATGATGCAAGTTGAGGATCAAGAAGTTTCTATTTTTGGCAGTTGAAATTACAGGTCCAGTTTCTATTTTTGGAAATTTTCTGATTGGCTTCAAATTCTTCCATGATGTTGATTGCCATGACATATGAGGCCTATTAGGACATGAATAAGCTCTCTCAAACCATTTCCATCCATCAAAACCAAAGAATCAACCACAGTTGACCAACTTTGACTTTCTAGGGTTTTGGACTGTCTATGCATTGACTGATGAATTCCAAACCCTAGTTCCTTGAGACCTTGACTTCAAATGATGTCCCAAGTTGTATGGACTCTTGATTATTGATCATGGTGCCCAAATTCCACAAGAATGGCCACCATCTACTACTTTGATTGATTGTTGACTGTCTAGGGTTTTTGCCTGACTGTGCATGAACTGGTGGCTTCTGAGCATCCAACCCTTGACTTGAACACTTCAAATGAACCCTCTAGTCATGTGAACTTGTTGGACAAAACCTAGGGCTTTGATTCCTTGAGAAACACCCTTGCTTGATTGGTGGACTGATCTCCTAATCAGTTTGACCTAATTCTTGCTTGCTTGCTCTTGAGGCAACTGGGGACAATGCAAATGCTATGCAATGTATCATGATATGCTATGACCTAATATGAGAATGTATGTACAACGGTAGGTGCAAATTTGAGGTGCTACAGCTGCCCCTATTCAATCAGCAGGGAACCCGAATGGATGATAGCAGTGGCTGTCAGACTTTCAGGGTAAACAGGGATTGAATACTAAAGAACCGTAGAAATTTGCACTGACTGGAATCCACCAATGGAAACGTCCACTGGGATTTATTACTGGGTATATTTTTTTTGGGTTTTTGTTTTCAAAGAGTACGGCCACATCCAGACATCGCAACGACGATGAATGGGAAAAGAAAATCACAACTAGCTGCCGACGG
Organism: Lathyrus oleraceus; assembly: GCF_024323335.1. NCBI lineage: Eukaryota > Viridiplantae > Streptophyta > Magnoliopsida > Fabales > Fabaceae > Lathyrus > Lathyrus oleraceus. The sequence goes on along the minus strand of NC_066580.1, from coordinate 393,624,887 downwards.
ACAACTAGGAAAAACTCAACGTTTATCGGAACCAACGGAGAGGTAACCAGACATTATGAATGACTGGGAGGAATACAACCATACGTCAATGGACGAAATGGGAAAAACTCAACGTTTACCAAGACCAACGGAGAGGTAAACAACTGGGGACGACCAGGAAAAACTCGACGTTTACAGACATCGAAAGATGATGTTTACAGACACCAAAAGGATCGACCAGACATTTACAGATGAATGGGAAGGCTCGACCAGACATCAACGGATGAATGGGAGAAAACTCGACGTTTACAGACATCGGAAGATGATGTTTACAGACACCAAAAAGATCAACCAGACATTTACAGATGAATGGGAAGGCTCGACCAGACATCAACGGATGAATGGGAGAAAACTCGACGTTTACAGACATCGAAAGATGATGTTTACAGACACCAAAAGGATCAACCAGACATTTACAGATGAATGGGAAGGCTCGACCAGACATCAACGGATGAATGGGAGAAAACTCGACGTTTACAGACATCGAAAGATGATGTTTACAGACACCAAAGGATCAACCAGACATTTACAGATGAATGGGAATAAGAGAAAAACAACCAGACGTCAACGGACGACTGGGAAAAACTCAACGTTTATCGAAACCAACGGAGAGGTAAATCCACATGGGGAGGGTACAACTAGACGTCATAGGACGAATAGGAAAAACTCGACGTTTATCGACACCAACGGAGAGGAGAAATCTTCACTAGGGAAGGGATAACGATGTTACGAACATCGAAAGATGATGTTTACAGACATCAAAAGAAAACCAGACACTTACGCATGACTGGAAATCACCGAAAGATGGTGTTTACCGACACCAAAGAAGACCAGACACTTACGCATGACTGGAAATCACCGAAAGATGGTGTTTACCGACACCAAAGAAGACCAGACACTTACGCATGACTGGAAATCACCGAAAGATGGTGTTTACCGACACCAAAGAAGACCAGACACTTACGCATGACTGGAAATCACCAAAAGATGGTGTTTACCGACACCAAAGAAGACCAGACACTTACGCATGACTGGAAATCACCGAAAGATGGTGTTTACCGACACCAAAGAAGACCAGACACTTACGCATGACTGGAAATCACCGAAAGATGGTGTTTACCGACACCAAAGAAGACCAGACACTTACGCATGACTGGAAATCACCGAAAGATGGTGTTTACCGACACCAAAGAAACAAACACACGCGGGTGCTGACGGGGTATTGATATTCTCAAGATGACAGGGCTAGGCTGAACACTTGCGGGGGGGGGGGGGGGGTCTCACTGGGGAGAAACAAACTTTCTGTCACCAACAGGTGAGGAAATAAACCTCTGTGGGGACACCAAATGCTGACTGGAGCAACTGTAGCAAATGCGTTGTACAGGTTGAACAAAAAATCCGTCTCTGCAGGGGATACGGTCTGATGGGGTTTCGAACACATGAATGCATATGTTTGAATTTTTCTATAGCGTAATGTTCCATTTAGGAATGGAAATGCTACGCGATTTTTTTGAAGATGCAATGATCACTACATGCAAAATGCAAATGAACCCTGGCTAGGGAGCCAAAAAGATCAGACATTCCAACTCTGTGGGGACACTCTGACTGAGGAAACTCTGCGGGGAACTCTGCTTGGGGAATAGCAAAGCGACTTCACCGGAAGAAGACCCAACCAATCCTCGGATAGGATAAACTCTGCTTGGAGAATATCTGTTATTCCGCTGGGGGTGACCCATGCCGACTATAGGTAGAATCAACTCAGCCGGGATGCAAATATCAGTCTAGTATAGGAACTCGTCCAATCCACTGGTAGGATGAACTCTGCTGGAGTGAATAATTCTACCCTACTAGGGACGACCCAACCAATCCATATGTAGGAGAATTACTGCTGGAGATGTATTTCATTGAAACTTGCTCCACTCGGGAACTTGCTGAGGGAAACCCACACCATTCTGTTGAGGAGAACGACCAAAGTGGGGAGAACAACCATAGTGGTGAGAATAACAACTCTGTTGAGGATGATAACACGTCATATCATACTGGAGACGAATTCCCACAGACCTGCTGGGGAACTCCCGGGGAAAATCAACTCCAGGCGCTCAGCGGGGATTCTCAACTGGGGAAATCTGCAAGCACAGGCCTGCTGGGGAAAGAAGGTGCTGTCCACAGACACCTCTGCAGGGGAAATAACTCTGATAGCTTCAATACGGGCTTGGGCCGGGGAACCGCCCTCTACTCTGAGAAACATTCTGCCCCTGCCCCTGCTGGGGATGTGATAACCTTCGGGCTTGCTGAAGAAACAACGATCGCGAATCTGTCGGGGAGATCACACTCTCAATCCTCTTGGGAGACATAGCTTGTTTGACAGGGATGTCGGCCAACTCGTCGAACACTGGTATCCATCATCCACCCACAGTGTTGACTTTCCACTTTTAAGAACTCCCAGACTCTTCTGGACTTTTCTGCTCCATCATCTTGTATTCCCTACTCGTCCGTACTTCACGGAGACTGAACTCCTGGGGTTTATACATACTTTCCAGTTATCAGACTTTGAAGAGTCTTCTTGATTAACTTTCCAGGATCGTCGTCGTGACTCTGTCGCGGTCTTCACACTGTTCAACTATCTCTTGCCCCTGATCAGGCTCCGCAGCAGAGATCGTTAGATAAAAGCGTGCCCCAGGTATGCCCCAGATGTTCTGGTATTTCAACACTTAGGTCATTCAGACTTCCGAGTAAGATTTCCAGGTTTTAATCTCACAAGCACGCATCGGAAGGGACCTCTATGTTTCAAAATGCAATTATTCTTATCAAACTAAACGGATGTTTTCGTAATCAAAACGGTAATGTCACAAAAACAAATTTATTTGACTGAACACGCATTTTATTGACTGGAATAAAAAATGGCTCACAATCGAGCAACGCACAGGAAGCAAACCCTGGAAAGAGGTGATTGCACAAAAAAGGAAAATTTATCCTAATGGCAATGTGAAACCATGATCTCATCGGGTTCCCACTCAGTTACACCTCATATGTCCTCAAGACTTTTCCGCACTTTCTGTCTTCTAAACAAGACACTTCTAATCGGTCTCTATCGGAGATTAGCCAAGTCATCAAGAGCACAAACGATCATGCTGGACGCAGTTGTTCGTTTCATTCCCTCTTTTGCCTGGATCGCCCTTTCGGGTTTCAGTCCACCGGGATACCCTTTTTTGCCCAAGTCGCCCTTGCGGGTTTTCAACTTGCCGGGTGTACAGTTCTTTTCTTTTATTTTTATCCCTAACTTTTGCCCGAACCTTCCTCTTTTTCTTGGTTCGCCGGGATGCCCCCTTTTTTGCCTGGACTCTTTATTCCCCCTTTTTTTTTGTCCGACGGGTTTCTTTCACGAAGTATTTTCTAACTGCGTCCGCACTCACAGTGGATGGAAAATCGTCGTCATCCGTGGTCGTCAACTACAAGGTTCTGTCAGGGGAAACCTTCTTGACCACGAATGGACACTCATAACTGCTCATCCATTTGCCCTACGATCGTCTTGAGGAGGAAGGATCCTTTTCAACGCTACATCTCTCATACAGTACGCACGAGGTCACACTTCTCGGTCAACAACACGCTTCATTCCCTGGGTACAACTGTCCCCTAACAAGTAACTGTCAGCCCTCTTCCTCAGTTGGACTCAACGTGTCATTCTGAGTCCTTATCCATTCAGGCTTCTCTGACTTCTCATACATCTGTGAGGAAGACACCGCCCCAAGTAGATGCACATCCCAAGGTTCGATACCCAGGATATAGACTTTATGTTCAGCCACCATTGTTGGTGCAACCGACTGTGATCCGGGAAGCACTGCCTCATTCACTTTACTTCCCCATCAGACATCGGAATCCGTTCGGATTCGGGGTCAGACCCCTCCTCCGGGATCGGTCACTCTCAATCTTTCGATTTGAGTACCTCGAGATGTCCTCATCAGGGACCTCAAACTTCCTTGGTTGATGACCTTCCATGGGTTGCCTTTAGCTTCTCAAACACTTACCTGATCAGATCCATTTTGGACTTCCACGAAGTGGTATGAATCAGCATACACTATCTCAGTCGGCGAGCAGCCTATGCCAAAGTACATCAAGTTTTTTCGAACATTGAGTGTATTGTTTCACAGTCGATAAACTTTTTGCTTAGGCAAATTGCATACTTTTTTCGACAAGACTAGTCATGCTGACTCAGTACGCACCTCATAAACCCCTCGAGGGCTGCCGAGTACCAGATTAACAATCATCCCCCTGGGAAGCATCGGAATCAGAAGTTCCTGCCATTTATCTCTTTTTCAATGCCCCTTGGCAATCATTATTCCGCCTGACAATTTGATTTCTTTTTTTTTTTTTTTTTTTTTTTTTTTTTTTTTTTTCTTTGGCAGGATCGACCCCGATTCCTCTGATTCGCTCACAACAAGCCTCGGTAGCTTGATGGACAGCACTCCATAAGTGCACTGATTTAGACTCAAAAGTATGAGTTATCTCAAACGGTCAAACCACTTGCCCCAGGTCTACCGGATGCCCCTGTTCTCTTCGGGACTTTGTCATCATGTCCTCAACATGGGATTTGCTTTCCCGATGAATCATATCATGAAACAAAGTCACCGTAGACTTTTGATACGTGGCACCGGCCTCTTGTGATTGAACGACATCACCTTAGAACGAGAAGGTGCCCCTTGTGTGATGGACCTGGCTTACTTCATATCATCTGGCAGCCATTCAATCTGGTCTTGGCCAAGAAGCCATCCATGAAGATAAACACTGAGACCTGAGCTATATAATCAACCAATACCTCATTGTGAAGTACCGGGAGTTCATCCTTCAGATTAGCTCTGTTCGCATCTTGGTGGTCCATACACCTTCTCATCTTTCAGCACCAGTTTCCGCTTCACTAGAGGACAGTCTTCTCTTAAGGGTAGCTCGTGCCCCACAACATTGGTATTCCGCCCTGGTGTATCTTGATACAATCAGACATACGTATCAACCTGCTCTTCTAACAGGGCTACCACTCTGTTCTCGACTTGTCTCTGAAGCGGCCTCAACCTTCACTTTCCCTTCTGACCTCGGCGGTTCCTGGGATGACAAACTTGACTCGCTCCTCGTGCGGTTGAATCATCTTCTCCTCTTGTTTCAACGACCTGGCTAATTCCAGCTGATCACAATCTTCTGCGCCTTCTTCTTCGGCATGATAGCTTGGATTGTCGAAGTCATATGGAGGTGTAACCAAATTGTTATCGATGAGCTCAGGAGAATCATTCTTAAGGTTGGAACCAAATGAATCAAAAGGAAAGAGAATAAAAACATTGCCATTTTTTATTATATTTTTTTTTAAAAAAAACTGCAAAAAATGAAAAACAGGGAACACCACTTTTTGATTGAAAAACCATCCATTTATTAATGATGCCGAAATATTGCAAAATGAAACATGAGGTGGCCCTTACAATGGACCATTACGTGTCGGGCAACACGTATGGCTTTCATGCAAACAAAATTAAAACACAGAAATACTACACTTCCGGATGAGCGACAGTGATGCTTTCGGAGGCCCTCCAATCGCCTGGCACGCACGACTTTATCCACGCCTCAAGCTCGCGGTCGCTGTCAACATCTTCACCCACTGAACGGGCATGGCCAGGATCCAACATCCCTGCACTGACGAAGGTGTAAGGTGGGCGACATCCTCTATTTGATCTAGACGACTCTTGACCCGGCTGATAACCGACCCCAAACATGTCTGCTTTTATCACAATGTCGATAATCCTTCCCCAGCCTTGGGCCTCTTTGTTCTTCACCACTTCCAGAGCTTGTTTATAAGAAGAAATGGACAGCTTCTTCTCTTTCTCGGCGACAAGAGCGTTCTCCACCTGGACGGTTTCAACTGCCAGACTGGGTGCCTTACATCTTTCATTGTCCATTTCTACTTTCTTCATCTTCTGGGTCGGGTCTTCCATCAATACACACCTTTCTGTAGTGATAGTCGCACAAGCATTATCAACAGCAGGGAAAGCTCCATCCTGCATCAGAGATCTTGGGACCACAGCCATTGGAACCTTTAGCTGATCCTCCTTAATCATCTTCATTCCCTTCTTGGCCTTCTGCACCATCTTGACTTGTGCAGAACCCTTCCTGAGCACAGGGTTGACATCCTCCTTCATAATCTGGGCCAAGTTAATGGTCTCGGAGTCCACCAAGTCCTGGACAACCTGCTTAAAAGCTCTGCAGCCCTCAATGTTGTGTCCAGGTGCCCCAGAGTGAAACTCGCATTTGGTATTCTCATCATAGTTTGGTGGCCTCTTCTGCCGTTCTATAGGAAGCAATATCCTTGGCCGTACCAAAGCAAGATCCATCAACCTTTGGAACAGAAGGGCGTAAGTCACGGGTGGTTCCTCGAACCGACGATCCTTTCTACTCTTTTTCACCTGGCTTTCAGCCCTCAGTGTCTTCTGTTGAGGTGGCAGTTGTTGCTGTTGAGCAGGTGGATTGCTGACAGGAGTGGTTACAATGGCAGCATAAGGATGATAACGATCTTTGCTGCGTTCTTTCTTTGCGGGCGCACCATCTGGCTCAACCTTCTTCTTAAATGAACCACTGTCGGAGGGTTTCTTTGCTACAGTACCAGAAGGTTTGTTCACTTCGGGAGACGGAGCCTTCCCCTGGGCTTTCTCTGCTATCAGCCATTTCTCGATCCTTTCCAAACTTTCAGATATAGCTTTCTGCCCCAAGGCAAGTCCTTGCACAACACTAAACAACTCCCTCATCATCTCTTTCAGCTCAAAGATGTCGGCGTTGGGAAGATCCATCAGCTTGGATTTGTTGACCCCCAGCAGGTTATCTGAACAGATGAGCTACGCGTACCAGTTGAATACCGAAACCTACAAAACAGCAAATGGGTTAGTATGACTCACCCATGCAATGTCTGTCCGTACTAGGAATATTCAGTCCTCTTTTTTGGTTTCATTGAGACAGATAAAATTTATCAGCAACATTTTGACATCTGGATGTCTCTCGACCTGAGTTTTAATTAAAAATAATGGACCCTGAGTACGGACAAACATGAGTTGAATGCAGATGAATGCGAAATGATATGATGCAAATGCATGAATGCAGGCCACTGTGCCGCCAAGTCAACTGTAGACCCTCTGCTTTTCTGAACCAGTCAATTTGCGGGACCAAGTCACCATAAATCCAACTTGGGGAGTTCCGAAATAAACGGAACCGGAGATTACATCACTAGCTTCACAGGAACAAACACTGATCTGGTGACAAACAGATCCTCTGAACAAATGCTCTCAATTCAACCCGGGGATCCGAAATAAACGGAACCCGCTGACAGATATCACGGGCAGAACTCTGGCGTCCCAGAAATAAATGCCCATAATCCATAGTCACCGTCAGTACCAAGAGTCACCAACAAGTCACCAACCAATCAGCGACTGTACCTGTAATAAACAAACCCTCCCCACTCACGGGTGTCATCTAGGTCAGGGTAAAGCTGAGAGAAACGCAGCATAAATAACCTTTCGCAGGATACCATCATATACACACCCGAAGTATGTAACGATGATACCCCACCAGGGTCTGAACTGCTCGTGATATCAATGTTCCGCTAAGTGGCGCCATACCACCCGCTTCCCATGAACCACTCTATTCCTAATCATCCTAGATTGCACTCATGGTCTGGGTATTGGACCTTTTACCTCAACTGACTCCCCCCCACACAGAGAAAACAGACAGCCAGCCAGTAATGAATAATGAATATGAATGCAAACATCAATGCACACAATCGATGCAAACAATAAATGTACATATATACAATGAATGCAATAAAATACAACAAGCAGAAAGCAACCAAAACCCTAATCCTAGAGAGCGCTAGGAGAGACTCGCTCAGGGAAGATGGACCAGCATAGGTCAACTTCTCTATATCCCCAGCAGAGTCGCCAGCTGTCGCATCGCGCGAAAAACCGGCGGGAAAAGAAAGGAACAACAGAGCCGCCACCGTGCGTTATTTATCCCAAAAGAGGGAAAGGAAACGCTCGAAGTAAACCTAGGAAAGAACATGGTCTCGCGACCAAAAGAATGGGTTCGGGAGTCGGTTATGCGAAGGGAAGGTGTTAGGCACCCTACGCATCCGTAGTACTCTACGGGATCCACGCACAATAGGAAGGAAAATGGTTGCTAAAACACTGCTAAAACACACACACACTGGCTGAAAGAAGCGAAAGAGACTGACTGAAACTGACTCGGCAGGATGTCGCATCCTGGGCCTACTTAGTCTATCAGACATAGACATCAGAGTCGAAGTAGTTCGGACTGGGGAAACGACACATGCTTGCTAGGATGTCGCATCCTATGCATACGTATCTCCTTGGACGAAGGAGAATCAGAGCATTCGTAGCTCGGCTGACACGCACACAAACAAAACAAAACAAAGGCAAACGTGGAGCCCGACTGCCAATTGCTGGACTTATGTCAGCATCCGAACCTAAACAACACAACAGATAGATAGGGAGTCGGGGACTCAGCCTATAACTGTCAAACAAAACACAAAAAGAAAGAAAGGTGCCCGGAGAGATCAGCTCAATCTCCTGCCTACATACTTCATCTGGTGTGAAGATCAGGGCGATGTAGTTCCCCTACGCAGGGACAAAGATCTAGCCTAACCAGATAACAGAGGGAGACACAACACTAGGGAGACTACGACTCGAGCCTAGATGTTGTCATGCAAAGTCAACCCTAAGTTAAGGTTTCTAGCTAAATGGCACGAGGGCCAACCTATCCTAGACACGGCTTGCACAGGAAGCAAGGGTCTCGATTGCAACTAGGGCAAGAGAAGAGGGAGATCTCAATCGCAACGAGGGCGAGAGAAGAGAATTAGAGTTAGTGGTCAGTCAAACTCGGCAAGACATCGCGTCTCGTGCCTACGTATCTCATCTGAACATGAGAATCAGAGTTGCCGTAGTTCGGCCGGCAGGGAAAAAGGACTCGATTGCAACTAGGGCAAGAGAAAGGAAAAGTCTCGATCGCAACGAGGGCGAGAGAAAGGATCGCAACGAGGGCGAGAGAAAGGATCGCAACGAGGGCGAGAGAAAGGATCGCAACGAGGGCGAAAGAAAGGATCGCAACGAGGGCGAGAGAAAGGATCGCAACGAGGGCGAAAGAAAGGATCGCAACGAGGGCGAAAGCAAACAAGGATTAGTCTAAACTAAACCTATCTTGCACAAGAGCAAGTCTAAAGCTAAACCTAAGAGGCAAAGCAAACAGGCAATCACAATCACAAGAAGCACACTCTATATGCATACAAGAGGCTCACACAAGGGTTAGGTTTTAGTCGAGGGGTCATATCAACCTCAACAAACAAACCTCTGGAATGGGGTGAAGTGTGCTCTTAACCTTGCCATTGAGGGGCTAAGGTGAAGCAGATGAAAGGATGAAGTGAGGATGAGACCTCACAGCTCTTATCCCTGGCCAGGGAGAGCTAATAGACAAATGAGCATGGGTCCAGAAAGTGGGAACCCTTCTATACTCGAAGACTCTGACACTGTACACTTTGTACAAGATCTTGGGTTTGTATCCCAATGCATCAACACACAGCAGTGTGAGCAGAGGGATGACACAACAAGAGTAGTGGGGGATAGATTGCATATCCCTACCTTCCACCAATTGCCTTACTTGAAGGACTTTTCCTGCTTGGGACAATTTTAAACAAACACAGGCATTGCCTCTTAAGGAGGACTTCAGACAGTTTGCCCGGTCAAACATCAGACCGGGTCTCCAGACTACATGAAGAAGAAAGGTATACCTCAAAAGCAATTGCTAAAAAGCAAAGCAAGCAACTAAAGCAACTAAAGTGTACCTGAAAAAGTCAAACTTATTAATAAACAAGTCAACAGTTCAAAGCAAAAGGAGTGAATAAACAGTCAGCCACAGAAGGTCAACTGTGCAAAGCAAGACTCAAACACATGAGTCAAACCATCTACAAAACAAAGGTTAGTTCATATGTAAACAAATCCAATCACATTTGTATGATCTCAATGGCAATGGTGCTTAACCTGAAACAGGAACTCAATAGTAAGCACAAAAGACCACTAGGACTAGCCTAGGGTCAAGGATGAAAGGAAAAAAGTCAAGGCAGCAAGGAAAAGTCAACCAAAACCAAAGTCAAACATTTGAGAAGCTATCACAATTGGGCCCACATTCAAATCATGCATTATGATCATTTCATGAACATTTGAAGTCAAAGTAAAGCAAAGGAAAGCACACAAAAGTCAACAGAATGACTTGCATCAAAAGTCAACCCAAACATTTTCAAAAATCATCAAATAAATCACACTCAATCCTAACATCTAACATGGTATACATGTAAAATTTCATGGCATTTGGATGAGAGGAAGGCAGTCAATTAAAATCATGAAGTCAAACCAAGTTCAAGTAAGCATGATGAAAGTCAACAAGCATGGGTCAACCTCAAAAAATCATATCAATTTGAAAACAGAAGAGAAATGAATGAGATTAACACCAATGCAAAGCTCAAAGAGTCTAGTTATCAAATATGAAATTTCATGGACATACAATATGATGTGAGAATTTCACAAAAGATTTGGCAATGTATAGCACAAAAAGTCAACAAATGACTAAGCAGGGAAGAAAATTCTCAATCAAATGAAAAACAGCAAGATTAATTCCAAGAAAATTCATGTACCAACTAGACATGTGATAGATGATTCATGCAAAATTTGGGGTCATTTGGATGTAAGGAGACATGTGAACAAAAATCAAGAAGATGCACATCATTGGTGTGACACAAATTGTCACACCCTAGTTCAAAAAATCACAACTAGCAAACCACAAATGAGAAATGTATAAACTCTACATGGAAACAAAGGTCAATGTGTCTAGTTTCACCACAAAACATTTCAAGCTCATTGGATACAACATGAGTATTTCACAAAAGAAATGGCAATAGGTATCAATTGTGCATACATGTCAAGAAAATAATTATCAATTAAAATCCAGCCAATGGAAAATTAATTAAAAATCACAATAAAATACTAGACATCTTTGTGATCATCATGCAAAAAAAATCAGAATTTTTGGAGTTGAAATGGATGAGAAATTAATTGTTGAAGTTGATGCACAAATTGATGAAACATGAAGCACATAGCATAGCAAGATGGTCAAACGTGGTCAACGCAGTGGCAATGTTGTAATATCCGCCTCACTAATCAAAGCTGCGCGTTTTGGCAAAGGGAAATGAAATGTTTTGATTGGCTCTCAGCCAATAGAACAGTAACTTGGCCAATGAGCTTCATATTTTCTGTTTTAGAAACCCTAGGGTTTACATACAGCAGGGCAAGCTTCATCATGTTCAAAGTCATCAAACAAAATTCAAATCATAGCACACAAACAACATGGTATTGGTACAGGCAAAATCATTCAGCAACACACAAGCATAATCATGCGAATTTCTGGCAAATATTTTAGGGTTCAGCTCAGCAGCATGCTTCATCATTCAACTTCATCATCATGAACAACAATCAACAAACAACATCAAAAATCAATCATGGCAAGGAAGCACTGTCATCATGCAACATCAAATGACAAACAAGACAAGCATAAGTTCCTGCAAATTTCTGGACAGGACAAGATTTAACATGAACAGCACACCATCATTCAATGTTCATCATCAAAGCATCAACCGCAACCAACATCAACAATCAAAACAAAGCAATGTAACATCATCATTAAACAACATCAGCTAACAACCAATCGAACACAAACATGGGAAATCTGGGCCGGTTTAGGTTTAACAGCAGCAGCACACATTCATCATGAAATTTCAACAAACCCAGAAAGTTTAAACAAGCATGTCATTAGCTTCAGCAAACATCAAGCAATACAAATATGGTAGCCATTTTCACTAACTCGATGCTAGCAAGGTAAATCGAGCAGAAATAGGTTTGGACACACAAAATGAAATCCAGATTTCTTGGCCATGACACAACCATTTTAAGCATGCTTTAGTTCATTAGAATCAGCTCAAGAAAATCTTTCATAAACATATCATGGCATGGCAAATGATGGAGGTCGATCACTTACTTATTTTTGAAGAAAACTGATGTGCAGTGTTGTTTTGGTGGTTACAGCTCGAAACAGATGGCCTTCATGCTGTGGAATGATGGAATCTTGAAGTTGTTTGGCTCAGCAATGCTTGGAAGTCTTCAAATCTCATTTCACCATTGTTGTGGCTTGAAGAAAACAGAGTAGGAAGATGCAGTTCCAGCTGGTAAATGATGTTGCAAAAAGCTGCTAAATGTTGGTTGGATGAAGAAATAATGGGGGAATGCTCGGGTTCTTTGAAGGGTTTGGCAGAAAAATCTCAAAATCCCAAAATGCAAGAATGAGAGAATGTCAGTTTCTGTCGTGTGGCTGCAGTGTCTAGGGTTTACAAATGTCAGAAAATGCAGCTTATATTCCACTGTTTAAGGTTGCTAATCCAGATGATAAGTTGGTTTAACTTAAAATGAACCATTTGCTGTTTTTGCTAATTTGGAAACAAGTGAATATTGGAGGGTGTGAGCTGCTCGAGTGGGCCTCAAACAGGCTGCAAGTAACCTTTACCAATGCTGTTTGTTGTTTGTTCATGCAATGTTAACCTTACTTTGCTTATGTGACTCCATTTGCCAAAATTACTAACTTTGCATAAGTGAAAGAGGAGGTGTATGCTTGCCACGATTTGGGCTTTGGCAAGGCTGCACATGACCAATGCAATTGCTGTTTGTGGTCTGCTGAATGAATTGCTAATTGTTGCTCATTTATTTCAAACCATTTGCTAAAATTGCCAAGATTGCACTTTGGTCCAAAATGGTGGTAAAATGGTGGTATGATGATGATTTAGGGCTTTGAGCAAGTCACAAATATGATTTAAAACATTTCCCAATTGGCCAAAGTGAGAAAAAGTCCATAAATCAAAAAGTCAAACTTGAGTCAAACTTGGTTTTTTAATGAAATAGGTCAAAAAATGCCATTTTGATTGGCAAGGTTTTGGTGGCTGAAATTTATATTTTTGGAAAGAGGAGGAAAAATGTGGTTTGTAGGAAAAAACCCCACCAAATTTGGCCTTATGGTTTGAGAGATATGCCCCTTTGAAGTTCAAGATTTTGTGAAAATGAATTGATCATATCTTGACAACCACACATGGGATTTGAGAGTTCTTGGACTTTTTGAAAATGGGAGAACAAGATCTTCAACTTTCATGTTGGGCAAAAATTCATTTGAAGCTTGTATCATGATGCAAGTTGAGGATCAAGAAGTTTCTATTTTTGGCAGTTGAAATTACAGGTCCAGTTTCTATTTTTGGAAATTTTCTGATTGGCTTCAAATTCTTCCATGATGTTGATTGCCATGACATATGAGGCCTATTAGGACATGAATAAGCTCTCTCAAACCATTTCCATCCATCAAAACCAAAGAATCAACCACAGTTGACCAACTTTGACTTTCTAGGGTTTTGGACTGTCTATGCATTGACTGATGAATTCCAAACCCTAGTTCCTTGAGACCTTGACTTCAAATGATGTCCCAAGTTGTATGGACTCTTGATTATTGATCATGGTGCCCAAATTCCACAAGAATGGCCACCATCTACTACTTTGATTGATTGTTGACTGTCTAGGGTTTTTGCCTGACTGTGCATGAACTGGTGGCTTCTGAGCATCCAACCCTTGACTTGAACACTTCAAATGAACCCTCTAGTCATGTGAACTTGTTGGACAAAACCTAGGGCTTTGATTCCTTGAGAAACACCCTTGCTTGATTGGTGGACTGATCTCCTAATCAGTTTGACCTAATTCTTGCTTGCTTGCTCTTGAGGCAACTGGGGACAATGCAAATGCTATGCAATGTATCATGATATGCTATGACCTAATATGAGAATGTATGTACAACGGTAGGTGCAAATTTGAGGTGCTACACACACTCGCATGGAAGATTATCCACAACCGGTTACTGGGTTAACAAAGGATAAATCGACCGAAAAGAAAGGCATCGGGATACCAAAACTAGGTATATAATGATGACCAATCAAAGGAGCAACAATCATTACCAAGCAAACGGGTAAATGAAAGGCGATCCGCTGGGAATGAATTGCAAGCATCCGACAATTATTCACAGGGACTGGCTTGGGATACATTGATAAACAATCAATGATCCGGGGAACAAATCACTAGCAAACGGTGAAAAGACCCACTGGCAACTTCAAAAGGGATAACATTGCGAGCATACGGCAATGATCCAGAAGACAACTTGCTGGGGATAAATTGCTAGCATCCGACAATTATCCACAAGCAAAGGGAGGAATATCAACATCAAATATTGAATGAAGATAACCACAAAGAGTAACCATCATCGGTTAGGATGAACAACAAGGTTAACTCTGCAAAAGGAGAAATTAGGGTTTATAACTACCGAATACGGGGTAGAATACCAAAAATCTGGCTGAAGAAACAAGAGGTTAACACTACCGACTACTGGGTAGAAACCACAGACTCAGCTGGGATAAAATTGCAAGCAACCGGCAATTATCCACTCGTACCATAAGGCACAAACTCCGATGGGGAGAACAAAACAACATGGGATTTACAACTACCGAATACGGGGTAGAAGACCACAAACTCAACTGGGGATAGGATGAATGACGGCCAAATACTGAGCACTTATTCAACTTATACCACCGGGAAACACAAATTCTGTTGGGGATAAAAACCACAACAACAGAAAATCCGCCATCAACCAGAACGAACCACAAAGGTTACCTCTGCTAGGGGAAAAAAGATAGGACTTACAACTACCGAATACGGGGTAGTAGCCATACTCTGGTGGGAATAACCATAAATTAGGGTTTACATCTACCGAATACGGGGTAGAAAACCAACAACTCTGTGTGGGGATGGGAAACAATCACAAATCCGCACGGGAAACAAAATAGGGTTTATAACAAAACCACACACTGCTGGAGAGCAGGCAAATAGGATTTACGACTACCGACTACTGGGTAGAGGACCAACAACTCTTGCTTGAGGAATAAAAGGTATATAACCACAAATTCCGCCAAGAAGCCAGAACATAGGACTTACAACTACCGGTTACTGGGTAGAGGCCCAAAAACTCCGCTGGGGATAAATGAGTTGATGCCGGTTACTGGGCAAACCATTCATTTCTTCCACAGGGAAGCACAAGAAACAGCTGACAAAATGCCAATTCGGGATTGATCCGAAAAGACAGACTGAATCAAAACACGTCCTATGAGGATATAACTCAATAGGAAAATCCATCCCAATATATATGTTGGGAGGAAACGGAAGAAATCGTCATCCACGAGGATATATCTCAGTGGGGAACCGCAGGAGGAAAATACAGACACTTTCTGCTTATGGGCTGACTCTATATGGAGAGATTAACCACCCGACATCTGCTTGGGAAGATCTATAGGAGAGATCTATATCACCCAAAGCAGGAGATAACAAACAAGAGATATATGGCAAACAATGCAACATGAATATCTGAATGTTTATGAATATGCATGAATATGCGTGATTTATGTTTGATGAATGCTGACAAAACAGACATATCTAACACAACAGGCCCAGGAATCAAACGTCCGGTACTATACTTCCAGGGTAAAAACCAACTGGAAAGCCAATCTGCTAGAGATCCACATGCTGTAAAGCGAAGATCTGCGGGTACTGCAGGGGATACAAAGAGATCAGGATACACTAAATCTCTGAGTCCTGGATCAATAAACAACCCAAACAGGGTACAGAAAGTCACAACAGGCAAAACTGCCACCAAGACCAATCTGTATGGGAACAAGAGAATCCTGAGGATATCTGCAGGGGATCCCAACATCAACTGAGAAACAAGAGTTCATGTCACAACCACGAACTGCTGCAAAAGTAACTCCAAACAACTCTGGGGAACAACCCACTGAAGGAGAATCATCCGAGTAGAATCTAACTGCACAAGCAACTCTACTGGGGAAAAGCTATCAAATATCCTTTCAGAGCACAAACCACTGAAGGAGAAAGCACCACACAAGTAGATTCTGCAACAAGCCACTCTACTCGGGGAGAACATACATCCAACGGATCACACAAGTAGATTCTGCAATAAGCCACTCTACTGAGGACCAAAAGTAAATCAGGAAATCACTCCAATCTTTGGGATGCTAGAACCACCAACCGACCCTACTGGGGATTGAGATCGCTTTCAACAGGCAGAAATTGCCACAACAACCATTCTGCAGACTAAGCTGGGAAAAATGGAAAGCAACCATGTTGAGGAGAGACACAACAACTCCGCTAGCGACTGCACTGGAGAGACTACTGCTGGAGAAGAACGCGAAGCCTTCAACAACATCTCTGCCTGCGACTATACTGGGGAACAACCCCATCAACAGCTCTGCTTGCGACAAATGCTGAGGAAAGCGGTAAGGTATCGGGATATCAATCCACCAACTACTGAATCTACCACAAGGAGAACAACCATGCTGGGGAGATTACTTGCTGGAGAAGAAACTGAGTCTTCAACAACATCTCTGCTTGGGGAACAACCCCAACAGCAAAGCGGGAGAAAGAGGATACAATCACATGCCAGGAATATGAACAACTGTCTTACCTGTTGGGAATCATACCACCCTCGGGAGAGCACTGAGACATTCCTGAGTATCCTTTCATCATTGTGAATATTCACTTTGTTTAAAACAACAATTTGAAAAATTTATTTGTTTAAAACAATGATATTTTATCAATTAAAACAATGCAAAACATTTGTTGAATTGAAACAAATAGGAGTGCAAATAATTGGATAAAAAGCTCAAATTTATTTGATGGAATGGTAGCCTGCAAATGGCAAGACTCCATAGATCTGTACAAATTTGAAATCAGTGATATATATTGGAGGAGGGCTACATTGAACATAATGATCCTTTCTCTACCAATTTGAATCTCGATGTATCCGAAGCTTTAGTTGACGACGAATCGAGAATCTTCTGACGAAAAGACGGCTGCGGAACAGAAAGTCTTGTCAGGATGCAGGTACTTGCCAAATCCCTAATTTTTGCCTAGATTGCCCCAGGGTGAGGTACTCAATCTAGCGGGATGAAAATATACTCTTTTTCAAGTCTCTAATTTTTACCTGGATTACCCTTACGGGTTCTCCACCGAGACGCTCATTTTTGCCTAAGCCGCCCTTTCGGGTTTTCAACTTAGCGAGCTATTCTGTTTTTCATTTGCATATACTCTTTTTTTTAGGCAAAGTATTTCTTGACCGCATCTGAATTCACAGGACGAGTGAAATCCTCGCCATCCATTGTTGTAAGCATCAAAGCTCCGCCTGAAAAGGCTCTCTTAACGACATATGGACCCTCGTAGTTTGGAGTCCACTTGCCCCTGGAATCGGGCACGAAAGACAAAACTTTCTTGAGCACGAGGTCACCTTCTCGGAACACACGAGGCTTGACCTTCTTATCGAATGCTTTCTTTATTCTCTGCTGATATAACTGACCATGGCACATGGCAGTTAATCGCTCCTCTTCAATCAAATTCAACTGGTCATAACGACTCTGAATCCATTCAGCATCAGTCAACTAGGGACTTGAGGGTATACTCTTTCTTTTTTCTTCTATTTGAAAAAAAATTCCCGATTTTTGATTTTTTTCGCCCTTTTTTTTTTTTTGATTTTTTGATTTTTACATTACATTTGTAATGCCCCAGTTTGACTGTTTTGCTGATTCTTATGATACAGCTGAATGAGCTCCTTTTGGTGCTCAAGAAGACGGGTAATCTCATCAGGAATCCCCTTCAACATCATCTTCCTCTACTTCGAATACAAAGAATTCAAGATTGGGAGATGGCGTTGGATCATTATGTTCAATGGGTTTAGAAATCCCTGCATAATGATTCTGGATAATGAAAAGCTTTTGAATTTAAACAAGCAAATCATTTATGCAGATGAAAAAGCTGTTTTATTTGTTTTTCATGGTTTTTTGTGATCACTGATTTCATGCAAAAAGCAAAAAGTGAAAACAAATGGAAAAACAAATGTTTAACAATGCATTAATTGAATGAAAACATCATTGTATTAAATGTGGCCAACAATGTCATCACTTCTCCTTTTGGCATGGGAGAAGGGTTTTAAACAAAGTGAACAATTACTCTGATCTATGGATGACTGTAGGAACATCTACAGCGACCCAATTGTGGCAGACACCACCAGGAATGACAAAATTGTTCAAATCTTCTGCATCCTCTTCCAAGATAGCAGCAGCTTCCTCTTCAGGTTGATCATCATGGATGAATCCTCCACTTGTGAACAAACCTTGCTCATTATATGCCCCAGAACAGTAGCCAATGCCAGCCCGGGATCTATTGTCTTCAAGCTCGATCACCTTCCCTAAACCAGCAACAGGAATAAATCCATCCAAAGCACTTCATCTAGCAAATACCTCTCTGAGTTCACAATTCTCTTGCCCAAGATAATCCATCAATCTGGCAGAGTTGACCCAATATAGTACCGGCGAAGTGCGTCTTCAAAAAAAATGAAGATCGCAGGGTCAGACCACAGGACCAGAAGCTGAGAACGACGCCTGCTTATGCAAATGATGCATGCAATGCTCGTGCAGATGATTTGTTTTTATTTCAAAGGAACTCAAGGGTTTTACTTGCAAACTTTGAAATATTTAATATTTTGATCGTATATGAGAATATCTCATCAGATACATCAGGTGAAAAAAATTTCCCGGTTTTTCCATGTTTGAAATTTTTTGCAAATAAACTCCTTTGAGTTCCTTGAAATTTTTCTTTTTATCTGATGATATGGATGAATGCATGAATGCAACAATCACACTCAAGGATCAAGCAAAGCACACCAAACAAAGGTCTTGGGAAAGCTCATTGTATCCCTAATATCAATCATCCATTTTGGTGGATTTAGGTTTTCACCTTATCGACACCCAAGTTCCATTGATATTAACGGTACATGAACCGGCTCTAACATCCTTAATATCAATCATCCATTTTGGTAGATTTAGGTTTTACACCTTATCAATACCCAATTTCCATTGATATTAACGGTATTTGAACGACTCAACCACGAATCACGGGTTTGCTGAGAGTCACGAGCATGGAGTCTCGGTTAAGAACCACCCAAAGGGAGTGTACTAGGGTTTAGACCTGCCAGACATGTTCTACCAGAGGTTCCCATAATCATCGTCCCATCTCTCGGATATTATCGGAGGAACGAATACTCGTATTCCAAAAATATTCTCAAGAGAGACTCTTATGAGTGTAGTATCGCGTAACAATCGCATCAGACATACATCTGAACGACCTCCGCACTACGTCCTAAAAAATAGGCCAAGATGGGTTTGGTAAACTAAGGTCCTTGGCTTCTAAGGCACATGATTGAACGAATAATGCCTAACCACAAATGACTTGTGTGACATTATTAATCCAACATGACCTCCACCAAGTGAATGGACTCGCAAGTCAACTGGCTAAGGAATACTCCACACCAGTCAACAAGACTACGCCATTCTCCTATCCTAGAGTGCACTCGAGTTCGGGTATAGAACTCATCTCACAGAGATCACCAAAGCAAACAACAATTGTATATCAAGCAATTCAAACATTACAATCAATACAGTTATCCCAAATTGTACAAAAATATGTCAAATAACACATAAACAATATATAATACAACAAGGGTGAAAAGTAGGCAGTACCACCAGGGAAGGTCTAATGTCGATCCCCAGCAGAGTCGCCACTTTTCTGTAGCGGTGTATTCGTCGCTATATGATTTATTGATTAAACCATAAGCAATGTATACAATGAATCGAGTCGCCACCGCACTTTTATTTATCCTAAGGACTGGTTAAAAAGCGAACAAAAACCTAAGAAGTTTTACACGTAGAAAACTAATGAAAAAGATCAGAGAATCTGGGTAAGGGGTAAATTACGCAATGGGAAGGTGTTAGGCACCCATCACGTCCTAGGTACTCCTAGGGAGCCCTTTTCACACTTGTTGTATAAAAAATGTTTATTTGTTTTGACATATTGTGCAAACATGAATGGGATGATGAGAAAAGAGTGTACAAGTTAGTTATTTTTGTGTTCGAACGGATGAACCCGTTGCCTACGTACCTTCCATCAAAGGTAAGGATCAAAACGCCGTAGTTCGGCTAAAAGATTTCCAAAAATTAGTGAGTTCAATTTTAAACACAAGAGCACTAAGGCTCTTCATTACCAATGGGAGAAAACTCAACCAACATCAACAATCCACCATGCGAGGATGGCTTCAACATACTAGTGAGGGGTTAACCCTATAATAAGTATGGAAGACTTACGATCAACTCACTAAGGATAAGGTGAGATTTACATCAACCACTATGGTAATTAAAACCTAAGGCTAATGCATGAAAACATATTAACAATGGACAAAGCCAAAACAATTGAATGGGTGAAGTTAATTGATTATGATTATTCACAAAATATGGTCAAGATATGATTAAGATTGATTCAAAGAAGTGTTATGAAAAGTGAAGTTTGAAAAGTCAAGGACTTATGGTCCAAGTTTCTAATTTGAAAAGAGGTGAGAATGTTTGCACAACAAGTCAAAGTTTTTGAGTTAACAACGTGTGAAAAAGTTTAGGACAAAGAGGGTATGGATGATGGGATGTAAAACTGTTGGTGTAAGCCCTAGAGGCCAATATTTTTGGTACTTTTATCGAATTATTTATTAATAATAAAAGGCATTTTCTTTATTATGGTTGATTAATAAAGTCCCTAGAATAGATAGTCCGTTTAATGTATTAAGTGTGACTTAATCATGAGAGCACATTAAACATAAGGGCACTGTTCTTAAAGTATTCGTAGTCGAGCTTTAATGTGAAGTGGGATAACATTAAAGCATTAAGACTATTATGTTTGTAGACTGATGATCACATCTCATAGATCATGGATAAAGAGTTATCAAGTCTTAAACATAGGTATGAATATTAGGAGTAATATTTATACCGGATTGACCCACTAGGAGAATACTATATAGAAAGTTATGCAAAGTGTCATAAGTTATTCTCATGGTGATAATAGTGTATACCACTCTTCGACCTGAAACCACTATGGATCCTAGATGTAGAGTTGAGTGCCTTATTACTGATCCAACGTCATCCGTAACTGGATGACCATAAAGACAGTTGATGAGTACTCCACGAAGCATGCTGAGGGACATGAGTGTCCTAGATGGAATTTGCCAATCCTGCGTAACAGGATAAATGTCTATGGGCCCAATATTGAACTGGACAAGGGTGACACGGTCTATACCTTGTGTTCAATATAGACATAAGGGCAAAGGGGTAATGATACACATAATTATTATCACAGGAGGTTTTGTCATATCACATGACATTTTTCGTGACTTGGGTAGCAGTGATGTGTTGCTAGATACCGCTCACTGTTTATTATGTTAAATGCGTGATTTAATATAATTGCCAACGCCGCGAAAACCTATAGGGTCACACACAAAGGACGGATTGATGAGAGATAGAATAATTAAGGAACATCGTAAGGTACGGTGTACTTCAGCAGAATACGAAATATGGTAAGGTACCAAATACTTAAGTGATTTTGGCATATTATGAGATATAGGCCAAAATGCACTTAAGTGGGCTTTTTGGCT
Organism: Lathyrus oleraceus; assembly: GCF_024323335.1. Taxonomy (NCBI): domain Eukaryota; kingdom Viridiplantae; phylum Streptophyta; class Magnoliopsida; order Fabales; family Fabaceae; genus Lathyrus; species Lathyrus oleraceus. The sequence goes on along the minus strand of NC_066580.1, from coordinate 393,603,095 downwards.
TGAAGCCCACACAAGTGGTTCTATAAATAGAGCTCTTGTGCAGAAGCTTTGTATTGGAATACAACACAACTGAAGAATTGGAATTTCGTATCTCTCTCTCGCTCAAAGCCTTCATTCATAACAGCTAGCACTGCGATTGAAGGAATCCGTTCGTGTGGACTGAGTAGAGACGTTGTCATCGTTCAACGTTCGTGATCGTCCCGTGGATCTGTATCAAAGGTTTTGATCATTATCAGAGATCTGTACCAAAGGTTTGAATCGCCACAAGAGGTAACGATTCTATCACTGATCATGCCCATTCGTAAGGATCACTAAATGGAGAAATTTTTAAATTCCGCTGCGCCTTGGATGGCAATTCTCCAACGGTGGTATCAGAGCCACTTACGAAACCATGAATCTGATAGCTGTTTTTGTTCTGTAATAATATGATTAAAATAGAATGAATCAAAGGTTAAATTGAGATCGATCAAGTTACATATATGTGATATATGTAACCCTGATGCAAAATACATTATATATGATATAATGTTCTTGTTTCGTTCATTCAAAACCTCGATGATTGTTTTCCTTTGAGCGATCAATGGTCGTTTGCTTCTTGATCCGACATTAGTATGGTGAAGCAATGACGTGTTGATCAATCATACTGAATTAACAATCGAGACGTGTTTGACGGTCTGAAATTGGTGCATTAGGGTTAGTGACGGCACAAGGGTTGTGTTGTCAGAGAGTTATGCGATTGGGGTTTGAACGCACAAGAGTTGTGCTTCCTAAACATTTTTTGGAACAGTGTTAACCGGTTAACGCGTATGGTTAACCGGTTAACGGAATGCGAAATAATTTTTGAGATTTTCAAACAGTGTTAACCGGTTAACGCATTTGGTTAACCGGTTAACGCAAGGCAGAAAACAGTTTTCCAAGACATTTTCAAACAGTGTTAACCGGTTAACGCATTTGGTTATCCGGTTAACGCAAGGCAGAAAACAATTTTTTCAGATTTCAAAACAGTGTTAAGCGGTTAACGCATATGGTCAACCGGTTAACGCATATGGTCAACCGGTTAACGCAAGGAAATTTTCGCCCATTCGGCTAACTCAGTGCTTTAAAAGTGTCAAGTGTTGATACGAAAAGCGACATCGATTTAAATGAATTGTTCATTAAAATGTGATGATCGGTCGTCGAAATTTAATTTGATTTTAATTAATTAAAGGAATTAATTATAATAATAATAAAGTGTTTATTATTGTCTTGTGGTGATCGGTTATGACCTTAGTTTTTTCCTTTGTTTTGTTTTGGGTTTTTTAAAATACGACCTGCGTGTCGTGCCTCTCTCTTAATCTCCCAAATGTAACTTCTTTTCTCATCTCACTCCCTCGTATGTTAAACGAGTTTCTTTCATGTAATGTAATGATATGAAGAAAGCAAAGAAGTCAGTGCCAAAGGAGGACAACCTTGGAGATCTTGCTTGGAGAAGCTTAGATCGTTGTAGGTTAGCTTAGGTTCTCTCATTGGCTTGGGAGAACAATTGCGCTAGGGGCCATAACTGTTTCATTCTGTTTGTATGTATGTTGATGCATGTGAATGTATGTTGATGCATGTGAGAGACGGTTTATATGATAAACAAGCCGGTGAGATCAGAAAAAAATGCAATTCCCTCAAAACTAAATATTAAGTTTTAAGCTTTCCAAGTTTTAACACTCATCAAGACTAGTAATGGATAATGTAGGTTTCGCCTACGCGAGGTGCATGATCTATATATTAGTAAGGTGCGATGGGATAATTGTAATATCCAACTGTTAAAACAATGGGTCAAACTTAACTAAACAAATTATAATAAGATTATATATATGTTTAGAAGCAAGAGCTGGGAATAATCCATATGATGGATTAGAATAAGGAGTTATTCACCCAACTGAAATTTTCGAGAGTTGTATGAGATACAATTGGAAGGAGTTCCTATCTAAAATAACCTAGTTTTGTGTAATCCGCCTACGCGGACTTAGAACGAAGTGAAATATGGATCTCGACCCACTAGAAAATCTTCCAACGGGATTTTCCGAATCAGATGATGAGGGTCATTTGTTTTGAGTAAAATAGTGGGAGCATGTTTAATTAAAGGCCTAATTGAATATGTCAATGATACTTATATTTTCATTAATCCTTATGTAGATTACCATGACAACAAACACCTCTAACAACATCCTGCGATCAATCCTTGATAAGGAAAAATTGTCTGGGACAGGATTGGCACCGAAACCTGAGGATTGTCCTCAAACATGATAAAAAGCTGTATGTCTTGGAGACACCTGTTCCTGAAGAGGAACCTCCTAGTTCTGCACCCAAGGCAGAAAGAGATGCTTATAAGAAGCATGTCGATGATGCCAATGAAACTGCTTGTCTCATGCTAGCTACCATGAACTCAGAATTGCAAAAGCAACATGAGAACATGTCAGCATTCGATATGATCGAACACCTGAAGTTGCTCTATCAAGAGCAAGCAAGGCATGAGAGGTTTGAAGTTTCAAAAGCCCTTTTTCAAAGTAAGTTAGCTGAGGGAGCCCCTGTAGGGCCCCATGTACTCAAGATGATTGGGTATGTGGAAAACCTTGAGAGATTGGGTTTTCCCCTCGAAAAGGAACTTGCAACTGACTTGATCTAAGAAAACTGATGACATTAGTCGAAGTGCACTAATATCTGAAGAAGAGCTGGAATATGAAGAGATTCCTATTGAGGTTGAGCATGTCGCTGATGAATTGCGTATCCCAGATCAAGTCAAAGAAGAAGTGCATGATGCTGAAGATACTAAGGAAGTTGAGGAAACTGTCGATAACTACCTGTTGGCAAGAGATAGGCCGAGAAGAGTCATCAAGTCACCTCAAAGACTTAGGTATGCATATCTCATAACTTATGCCTTAATATCTGCAAGTGAGGTTCTAGATGAAGAACCTAGAGACTATAAGGAAGTTATGAGGAGTCGAAATAAGACTGAATGGCTGAAGGCCATGGATGAGGAGATGAAGTTATGATAACCACATTTGGGAACTGATCAAGAAGGTGTCGACTTCAATGATGTGTTCTATCCTGTTGTAAAGCACATGTCTATTTGAATGTTACTTGTCATGGTGGCACAATTCGACCTAGAATTGGAATAAATGGATGTGAAGACTGCTTTCTTATATGGTGATCTAGATGAAACATGTTAGACAATAATACCGATCTAGAAGGGGGTTGAATAGATCAATATTTAAAAATTTAGGGCTTTTTAAAATTGTTTTTAAAGGTTGCTAAAGCCCCTTAGACCTCGATTATCTAAACGATCTATTACTGGAAAGATCGAATATGCGTGAAACCCAATGGAATGACTAAGATAAAACTAATCAACAACAATCTTCATCAATCGATGAAATACACGACTCCTTGATATAGCTACCACCAAGGATAAATTAAAACAATAAAAAAACAAGCAAAATATTGATAAACTTGTGCGAAGTTAATTTTATCAAACACTTGGTGTGCACACTAGACCAAGTCTTAATTTCACTAGAATTGATTGTGCAGAATTTTCCTTAGTTACAACCAAAGTGATTGCAACTATTTATCAAACAACTTCGATGCACAACAATTAAGCGATATGAAGTTACAAATTAGTTTCACACAAGATTCAATTTATGCAGAAATTAAAGAGTTAGAGAAAGAGAGAACAACACCAAATTTGTTTAGGCAGATCCTCTTTCGTCCTCGCTTAGGGTACGTTTGCCCCCAATTCTAAAACTAGAATTGAGATATTTATTATCAATTGCAAAGTTTATACAAAAGAAGAAATAATCACCACAAAGCAAACCTAAGTGTTGTTGTAGATCCTATTCACTTCTCTCCCCTTGATTCGAGTTGAACCAAGTGCTTCAAACATGCTGAACAAACCTCCGATTGTAGCTACCTTATTGCAAGAACTCCAAGTTATCCAAAACTCTAGCTCAGATGATTACGATTGTGACACGCTTGAACCCAAACCTTTCTTCACAATCCTCCGATTACTGTTACTCGTTCAAATGAACCCACCGTTCTTCAAACCTTTCACTCAGCTGAATCTATGAAGAAAAGATTTGTGCAAAAAACCCTAAATCTTGGAGGACAAAACCCTAATATTTTATTCAAGAAAAACTCACTAAAAACCTCTACCCAAACTAAGATACACAATCCTATTTGGACGTTATCACCACAACAATGCACTATGATCAACAAAAATTGTTATGTGTAGTTGTTGAAACATGCAATGAAGAATGAAGATAAAGAGGAACTTTAGTGTATATCTTTCACTTTTCTTGTTCTTGAGATGAAAATGAGACTCAAGAATATATATAATATATATATATATATATTATATATATATATATATATATATTATATATATATATATATATATAATATATATATATATATATATATATAATAATATATTATTATATATATATATATATATATATATATGATGTATGGACCAAGTGAAAAACACAACATAACTTTTAGCAAAAATACACAACAGAAAAATGAGTGAAATCAGCGACCACTCGACCTGTTCACACTGGGGACTCGACCTGTTCAGACCCACAACAACACAATTCAAATAAAAAAGGTTATGAGTCGACTTAAACAGGGAGATGAGTCGACTCATCTTGTTTTTCTAGAAGTGAGTCGACCCATGACTCGACCTGATCAGACCCGTGAGTTACGAAGAAAATGACATGCATGAATGAGTCGACTGGTCCAAAGCATGAGTCGACTCAAAGACTCGACTTGTTCACACTAGGGACTCGGCCTGTTCAGACTCGTGAGTTACAAAGAAAATGACATGCATGAATGAGTCGACCGCTCCAAAGTATGAGTCGACTCAAAGATTTTAGATGGTCAAAAATGAGTTTTTAAGATGAATTTTGCTCAATCCAAACCATTCTCTCATGTACCTAAGGTACCAGCAATGATCAAGTGCAATATTGACATAGATGAGATGCTCCTATATGCATAAACACATTGGGTTGATAATTTGAGCATGTTAAAAAATGAATGCACTCTATGATATAATGACACCGTCCAAAGTACATAGTATAAGCTACTAAAAGGCTTGACATCATTAAAACAAGGACTAAGAACCTTTTCCCTCATATACTCCCTTTTTTTTATGATGGGAAACCGTGCACAATCTTTCATATATCGCGTACTTTAATAGACATCCTCTCCCTGATTTTATGCTTTCCTTTGGAAAAAAATTTGCTATCATAATCATAAGTTGTGTTTCCATTGTTTCTCCCCCTTTGACAACATCAAAAATAGACAAGGACAAGGTCAACCGGAATCAAAATATATTAATAAGCACATAATCAACCACTTCGCAACAGATTAACATCAACAACCATTCACATAAAATGAAGTTAATGTAAAAAATAAAATTATAAATAAGTCACGAAACTAGAAAAAGAGATTTAGTACACTACATAGCCAAATTTGTTCAACATAAGTGTAAGACCCCAATTTTGACCCTAAGATCCCTCATGTTATCTCCTGATTTGCATTGCCTTTGGGATCACATCTTGGCATCCTCCTTACCCTCATTAATTGGGTTTGCATTGGGAGAGATCACCAAGCATATTTGATTTTATCATACTCTGTTTTTCTTTGTTTACTAACCAAAATGCCAAAAATATATCCATGTATAACTTTGTTTCTTTTGTAGGTAGTGTGTGGTCCACCTATGCCTCATCAAGATCACAACTAGGGTTTGAGACCCTCATGACAAGAGATAAATAAAGGAAAGGTTCAAAATGATTCTAAGTATCATATATGGATCCCCGTGTTCTTCATTTATCATTTTGATCAAGAATTCATCAACAGTTTGAAGCTTGTTTTCCTTGGAAGCCCTAATTCATTTGGGTATCTTGTGTGACTTCCTTAACAAGTTTCTTCAACAATTGGTCAAATATATCAAGGGATACTTCACTATACATAATATTATGCATATATGATTCTCCATGAGCCCTAAATATAAAATGGATATCAAGTTTGCAGGTTGGTTCAAAGAGATTGACCAAAGAAAGTCAACTAGTCAACATTAGGGTTCCCTAGATCCAATCTCCTACAATTTTTGCCATATTGTAGCGGTTAATTCATGACCATCAAGCTATGGATAAACTTGACATCAATAAAACCAGATTCATCGTCGCGCTTTTATTATTTCCAAAGGAAAAGGGGAAAGTACGAACAAAACCCAAAGATAAGAAGTTTTCAAATCAAAACTAATAAAATTCCGGAGATTACAAGTAAGAGGGTTGGTTACACAGAGGGAAGGTGTTAGCACCCAAAGTGTCCTAGGTACTCCTAGGGAGCCCTTTGTGTGTGCATATTTTGGGTATAAAAGATGTTTGATAAGAGGAGTGTGGGGATGAGAAAAAAATTTATTGATTATACTTTTGTGTTTGATAAGATCTTCGTTCTTGTGCCTACGTACCAACCTAAAAATGAGGAATCAAAACCTCGTAGTTCGTGGTAAAAATTTCAAATGAGTTGATGAATTGATTTTAACAAAAAAGTTTAATTAAGAGGGCACAAAAGGCCAAAGTTTTGAATGTGGTTATTAGTTATTTTTTTGTATTTTGAAATTTAAGTCAATATGGTTAAGTTTATTTACAAATTTGATTAAAAAAAGATTTAAAAATTCATTGGCATAAGGCCAAAGTTTCTAATCATTAAAACATGTGTAAGTTTGAAATTACAAGCAAAGAATGTTTTTGAAAAGAGGGAGAGATTTTTAAATTTAAGAAGTCGGAGGAGATGAAGGGACTACCCTAAGCACAAATTTAAAAGTTAAGAGTTGAAAAGATCTAACCAATGGGATGCAATCCAACAGACAAGAATGTCATATATAAAGCCATTTTCCTTTGGACATTTATCAATCAGTAAGCAACATGCAATAAGTAATATCCAGACATCATAAAGATCAAGGCACCAAATAAAGATAGCCACATCCAAGCAAGCATTCCAATAGCTAGAAGTCTTCATTGTCTTCCAATGTATCAGATGAAATATTCCCTGATCAACTCAGAAAAAAATATCAGACATAGACCAAAACAAAATAACAATTAAGCACAGAGACAAAGTAGTAGATGAATCAAAGAGATCCCCATGTCTTGCATCAGATGAAAGTCACTGTCAAAGATAGCCCAGTCTCTGAATGTTGGCATTGGCCAAGTCCTTTAGCATAAGGAATGTTTCCTAATTCTAAGTCCAAGGCTCAGATCAAGTTCCAACAGTCCACCAAATGTTTTTTTAGGGTTTTTGTTGTTATTAGGTGTTTTAAGATCCTAAGACCACAAACAAAATCAAAATACACAAATAAATGAGCAAAGTGAAAAAGGACTTAAACATAAAGAAGTTACATGAAATGTAAATGTCAATGGATGGTAAATGACTGAAATTTGAATTGTATAAAATAAATGACTTGAAAGTAAAAGCATAATCAATAAAAGTTAGTCAATGGTTAGTCAAATGTTAGTGTTGAGTTTTAGTTGATTAAGTCATTCTTTGGAGAACTCTCAACCATTCATTCACAAGTATGGATCCTTGAACCAAGACATCTTCCATGAGAAGGGCTCCAACTTGGATAATTCAACAAGTATGCCACTAGCTCTTATGAAAGGAAAAAAGGCCAAGTCTCCATACAATGCCATGAAGAATGGGAGACTTAAAATCTCACTTACTAGAATGATATGCCTTAAGCGTCAAATTTAGCTCTATGTTAAGCAATCGTAATTGGACTTATATAGAAGTCACAACTATCCGAGGCCGGGCAATAAAAATATAGGTGTTAATGCATGTTAGAGATTTGGTACAAAGAACCAAACTCCTAAAACATACCACACACTATAAGAAAATGGGAGGGACCTATCTCAGTCATACTTGTATTGATTCATCTGACACAAGGTCATTGATGAATCAATTAGCATTTAGACATTAGAGATTTCATTGGTCAAATGAGGGAATGGGGAAGAATAAGGACGAAGATGAAGAGAAAGGGGGAAATAGAAACACAAATTTATCATGAGAGGAATTTCATCTGATCAAAACCATTCATTCATTTTGGGAGATGAAATATATATTTCATCAATCCCCTAAATCCAATGGTTTTGATCCAACAAAAGTCAAATAACCAATGACCAAGGCCTAAACAGAAAGTCAAACATTACAAGACCATAAAAATGGCTCAACATAATTTTTAAACATTTAATCAATTAAAAATAAATTTTAAAAATGAACTTAAATGCATTTTAATTTGGACAAAACCTCAAATCTCTTCAAAACACCAAATAAATGGCCAAGGGATTTATCTTAGGTCAAACAAGGTCAAAGAACCTTAGACAAAAAATTTCATGATTTTTAAAAATTCAGAAGTATTTTTAAACAATTAAAAGTATGCATAAAAACATTTAATTAATTAAAAATACCAAAATTAATCCAAAAAATAGTTTTAATTCAGAATATGAAAGAGAAAAATATTTAAAGATTTTTGGTGAAAGTCCCATATTTTTTGGGTTAAAAATGAATTTATTATGAATTAAACAAAATAAGGCAATTAAATGAAAAATCAGAAAATACAAAAAAAAACAAAGGCCATCAGATATCCCTCATTAATTGAGGTGGTAGATCTGATGGTCAAGCACACGCTTCCATCATGTTCTGCAGTCAACGGGTGTACACACGTGGTAATCAGGAAGAAGGGCTAGGATTAAAACGTTTTGAAAGGATTTGATGGTTTGGAAGGTGCCAACGCACCACCTTAGCCCTAGCTCTGGTCATCTTCTTTGGGGGACCTCATCAGACTGGTCCACCATAAAAAATCACCAAAATTAAAAATAAGGACATGATTTTAAAGGGAAAATGCTCAGGAGCTCGAATCTGACCTCCATTTCATCTAATTCCAAGTATATTGAAAGATACATGGATTTAAAAATTGAGGTTCATGATCTGAGTTGCTTCGATTTGACCTTAAAGCAACTCAACCTTATTGCCTATATTGGTAAGACTTTAGACAACCAATAATCAAGCAAAATAGTTGATAAATGAGGGAGAATCGAAGAAGTGAAGTTTGAGAAAATCACCTTCGGGTAACTTCAATTCAGCTTAATCTTGCTTCCAATTTGTCTTGGCTCGACCCTGGAAGTTTGCAGGAAGTGAAATGGATCAAAGAGAGGTTTGGATTCTTGGAGTTTCAATCTCAAAACAGAAGGAGAATTAAAACTCGATTTCAAGTGAAATCTGTAAGTTTATCCTTTAATTGAGGCTAGAGATGCAATGGTTCAAAGCTTGGGCAGAAGGGTCCTCATTCTGATCACAAGGGTCATGTATATATAGCCTAGCAACTTGCTTTTCACATACTTTGAAACTTTGCCAATTTTAGCAACTTTGGTGCATGGATGCATGGGCAATGATTTAGGCCCAATTCATGATGCTATCACATTCCAATTCGTGCATAATTGACCCTGCAGCAATAACATGTAAGCATGCAAAAGGAAATGGATAATTGGATTCAAATCTTGCCAAAATAAACCTATGAAAGGAACCATGCGCAAGTCCCTCAAATCTTGTCCAAATTAAGTGATCTTTTACTTTTTGGAAAGGTGGCATGAAGGGGAACAACTTTGATGTTGAAAATGTTTCCATTTGAAGCTTGTATCAAATGACCACTTCTTCCACCTTCAATAACTTTTGCTATGACCTTCAAATGGAAATGGTTCCTTCATCAAAGTTATAGATATTTCAATCCTTTTAAATTTGTTAACAAATATGACCTCATTTGGAGTTGGCTTGAGGGAGTTATTAATTTTAGAAGTTGAGGAAAATTGCTTGTTCAATGGTAATGACCCAAAATGACCTATAATTTTTTCTCTTGCCACATGCCCTTTCAAGTTGAATTTGACATTTCTTAAAGAATAAAAGTTGGAGAATATATCTTGAAATTTATCATTAAACTTTGATGGCCTTCACATAAAAATTGAGCAAGTTATGGTCCATGGAAGTTGACCTTCTAACTAGGGCACAAACAAAATGACCTATAATATTTCACCATAAAAAATGACTTTCCAACCAAAAATAGATCTTGATGTCAACATGAAAGTTGTTTGGAGTTACATAAGGAGTAACTTTGATCTTGGAAGCATTTCATATGACAAACTATGTAGGAGATATGGTCTAGGATACCCCAGTTTTGACCAATTGACTTTCTCTGGTCAACCTCTTTGAACCAACTTGCAAACTTGAAGTTATCTTGATATCTTGGGCTCATGGAGGATAATATTTGCATAAGGTGGTGTATGATGCAGTATACCTTGATATATTGGACCAAATGTTGAAGAAACTTGTTGAGGAAGTCACATAAGATACATAGATGAATTAGGGTTTCCAAGGCAAACTAGCTTCAAACTCTTGATGAAATCTTGATCCAAATGATAAATGAAGAACATGGGGATCCATATGTGATGTCTAGAATAATTGTGAACCATCTCTTGATTGATTTCCTTACACTGAGGGTCTCAAACCCTAGTTGTGAGCTTGATGAGGCATTGGTAGATGCACACACTACCTACAAAAGAAACAAAGTTATACATAGACATATTTTTGGTATTTTGGCTAGTAAACATAGAAAAATAAAGTATGATACAATCAGATGTGCTTGGTGATCTTTCCCAATGCAAAACAAATGAATGAGGGGTAAGGAGGATACCAAGGTGTGATCCTAAAGCCAATGCAAATGATAAGATAACATGAGGGATCTTAGGGTGAAAATTGGGGTCTTACACATATGAAAATGATTCTAAGAACAAAGTTAATCTTTATGAAGTTCCAAACAACTTTCATGTTGGCATCAAGAGCTAGTTTTGCTTGGAAAGTCATTTTTTATGGTGAAATATTATAGGTCATTTTGTTTGTGCCCTAGTTAGGAGGTCAACTTCCAAGGACCATAACTTGCTCAATTTTTATGATATAAATTCCATTCAAGTTTCATGATCAATTTCAAGATGTCTTATCCATCTTTTATTATTTAAGGAATGTCAAATTAAACGTTCAAGGGCATGTGCCAAGAGGAAACATTATAGGTCATTTTGAGCGATCATCATTGAACAAGCAATTTTCCTCAATTTATAAAATGCATAACTACCTCATGCCAGATCCAAATGATGTCAAAATTGTGACCATATTGGAGAGGGATGAAAGAGCTATAACTTTGGTGAAGAAACCATTTTCATTTTGATCTCATAGCAAAAGTTATTCAAAATGGAAGAAGTGGTCATTTGACTTGGTACTTAGAAAATTTTCAATTATGTTTGATTTCTCCAACTTACACCTCAAAATTAATCATGATCCAAGCTCCAAATGGACAAGTGTCCAGCATGAAAGTTGTTCCCCTTGATGCCACATTTCCAAAAAGTCTAAAATCATGGCATTTAAAGCATTTTACAAGGACTTGCGCATGGTTACATTTCATGGTCCCATTTGGATGATTTTCATGAACAAACTTCAATTACAATTGCATGGCCTCATGTTAAGCTTTCAGCATCATTCACGCATATTTGTGGACCTTTTCCAATTATTTAATAGGCCTATCACACGTCCATGCAAGCATGCACCAATATTTCTAAATTTGGCCAAATTTTCATGTGTGTTAAAAGCAATGCAAAACCCTATAAATACATTGCCTTTGTGATCAGAATGAGGACCCCTGGGCCTAAGCTTTGAATTGCATCTTCCCTAACCTCCATTGATAACATAACCTTGAGGATTTCACTTGAAATCGAGCTTCAATTACACTTCTATTTTGGAATTGAAACTCCAAGGATCCAAGACCTTTGATCATCCCTTTCATCTCCTGCAAGCAAGTAGAAGCAAGCCTAAGCCAACTGAGATCCAAATCGAGCTTCATCACTGCAAACAGAAGGTGAATTTTGTGAAACTTTCTCTTTTCGATTCTCTCTCAATTTTCCATCATTTCAAGTAATTTTTGTATGGCTGCAGTCCTACCAATGTAGGCAACAAGATTGAGTTGCTTTGAGGACAAATCAAAGCAAATCAGATCATGCACCTTAAATATCAAGTCCATGTATCTTTCAGTATACATGGGATTGGGTAAAATTGAGGCCATATTCGAGCTTCTGAGCATTTTTTCTTTAAAATAGTGTACTCATTTTTTATTTTAGTGGTGGTTGATGGGGACTTGCTCATGTTTAAATGTTTTAATCATGACCTTAACTTCTGATTACCACACGTGTACACGCATTAGATCTGCCACCTCGATTAATAAGGGTGATTTGATGGCCCTTGTTTTTTCTCAATTTATATTATTTTTTGATTTCTCATTTAATCCTCTTATTTATTTAATTCATAAAAATTATTTTTTAATATTTGGAATTAAAATTATTTTTTGGATTAATTTTGATATTTTTAATGAATTAAATGTTTTTGTGCATATTTTTAATTGTTTTAAAATACATCTGACTTTCCAAAATTCATGAAATTTTTTGTCTAAGGTCCTTTGACCTTGTTTGACCTAGGATAAATCCCTCGGCCATTTATTTGGTGTTTTGAGGGATTTGAGGTTTTCTCCATACTAAAATGCATTTTAATTCATTTTTAATTTGATTTTTAATTGATTAAATTTTTAAAAATTATATGAGCCATTTTTATGGTCTTATGATGTTTGACTTTCTGTTTGGGCCTTTGTCATGGTTGATTTCACTTTTGTTTGATAAATACCATTGGATTTAGGGGATTGATGAAATGTACATTTCATCTCCCAAAGTGAATGGATGGTATTGATCAGATGAAATTCCTCCCATGATCAATTTGTGTTTCTATTTCCCCCTCCCTCTTCATCTTTATCCCTATTCTTTCCCAATCCTTCATTTGACCAATGATTTCTTTAATGTCTAAATGCTAGGTTGTTCATTAATGACCTTGTGTTAGATGAATCAACAGAAGTCTGACTGAGATAGGTCCTTCCCATTTCTTTTTGTGTGTGGTATGTTTTAAGAGTTTGGTTCTTTGTACCAAATCTCTAACATACATCAACACCTATATTTTTATTGCCCGGTCTCAGATAGTTGTGACTTCTACCTAAGTACAATTACGATTGCTTAACATAGAGATAAATTTGATCCTCAACGCATATCATTCTAGTAAGTGAGATTGTAAGTATCCCATTGTTCATGGCATTGTGTGGGAACTTGACATTTTTTTTCCATTCATGGGAGCTAGTGGCATACTTGTTGATTTATCTAAGTTGGAGCCCTTCTCATGGATGATGTCTTGGTTCAAGGATTCATATTTGTGAATGAATGGTTGCGTGTTCTCCAAAGAATGACTTAATCAATTAAAACTCACCACTAACATTTGACTAACCATTGTCTCATTCTTATTAATGTTGCTTTACTTTTAAGTCATTTACTTTATGCACTTTAAATTTCAAGTACCTTTATCATTAATTTCCATTTACATTTCATGCAAGTTGTTTATGTTTCAAGTCCTTTTCACATTGCTCATTTGAGCTATATCTTATGATTGTATATCTTGTTTGTTTGTATTTGTTTTATTTTTGGTCTTAGGACCTTAAAACATCTAATAACAACAAAAAGCCCTAAAAAACATTTGGTTGACTATTGAGATTTGATATGAACTTCTGGACTTAGAACTAGACACCATTCCCTATGCTAAAGGACTTCTCCGATGCCAACATTTCATACTAAGCTATCTTTGACTATGCCTTCATCAGATGCAAGACCTTGGACCCCCTTGATTCATCTGTTACTCTGCCTTTGTGCTTAATTTTTATTTTGTAATTATTATGTCTGATGTTTTGTTCTGAGTTGATCAAGGAATATTTCATCTACTACATGGGAAGATACTGAAGACTGCTAGCTATTGAAATGCTTCCTTGGATATTATGGCTATCTTTATTTGATGCCTTGATCTTCACATGATGCTTGGATATTACTCACTGCTTATTACTTATTGCTTCTCAAAGTCCAAAGGAAAATGAGTTTCTATATGACATTCTTGTCTGTTGGATTGTATCCCATTGGTCAGATCTTCTCAAATCTTCAAATTTTAATTTTTGATTTGGGTAGTCTCTTCATCTCCTCCCACTTCTTTAATTTCAAAATTTCTCCCTCTTTTCAAAAAATTTATTTGCTTGTGGTTTCAAACTTAGACATGTTTTAATGATTAGAAACTTTGGTCTTATGTCATTGAATTTTTAAAACTTTTTCTTAAATCAAACTTGTAAATAAACTTAATCATATTAACTTAAATTTCAAAAGACAAAAAGAAATAACAATCCCATTCAAAATCTTTGGCCTTTTCTGCCCCTTTCTTGAGAAACTCTTTTTTTTAAATCAACTCACCAACCCCTTGTGAAATTTTTACCACGAACTATAGGGTTTTGATCCCTTATTTTTATGTTGGTACGTAGGCATAAGATCGAAGGTCTTGTCAAACACAAAAATATAATCAATGAATTCTTTTCTCATCCCCACACTCTTTAATTTCATCAAACATCATTTATACCAAAAAAACACATGCCCACAAAAAGGGCTCCCTAGGAGTACCTAGGACACTTTGGGTGCTAGCACCTTCCCTCTATGTAACCAACCCCCTTACGTGTAATCTCTAGCATTTTATTAGTTTTGATTTGAAAACTTCTTATCTTTGGGTTTTGTCCGTACTTTTACCTTTTCCTTTGGAAACAATAATAGCGCGGTGGCGACTCTGGTTTTACTGACGTCAAGTTTATCCATAGCTTGATGGTCATGAATTTACCGCTACAGAAATTAAGTGGCGACTTTGCTGGGGAGAAGTCTTTAGTGGGTTTAGCCTACTTTTTATGTGTATATTTGTATATTTGATTATTTGTATACATTGTTTGTGTGATATATTTTGTCTGTTATGCTTGGTGATCTCTGTATGGTGAGATAAGTTCTAACCCAAACATGGGTGAAATTAAGATAGTAGGATGTTATAGTAATGTTCAACTTGTGTGGAGTAGTCCTTAACAAGTTGGCTTGAGACCCATCTACTAATTTGAGACTCCTTGGAATTATTGATGTCACACGAGTTAATCGTGGATAGGCATTACGCTTTCCAACCTGGGAGTCCGAGAAAATAAGGACCGTAGAACATTTAACCCAACTTGTGCTATTTAGGACGTAGTGCAGAGACTGTTCAAGTGTAGACTTGATAATAGTTGTTACGCGATACTACACTCAGACGAGTTTCACTTAAGAATATTATGGGTTGATGAGTCAGTCATCCTAACCTATAATATCCGATAGATGGAATCAAGACTCTGGGAACTTCTCAGAACATGATCTACGGGTTTTTATCCTTAGTACACTCCTTTTGGATGATTCTTAACTTGACTCCATGCTCATGACTTGCAACAAACCCTTTGATTCTTGGTTGATCCGATCAAGTCTCATCAAAATCAATGGAACTTGGGTGTTGATAAGGTGAAAACCATAATCCACCAAAATGGATGATTGATCTTGATGATGACTTGATCCATCCCTTGACCTTTGTTTGTCTTTTCCTTGTGAGGGATTGTTACATTTATGCATACATGTGCATCATAACATTCATCACAGGAAAAGTAAATTTTAAGGAAACTAAGGTCTTATTTGCAAATACTTTTAGACCATGGATTATGGACGAAGGAACACTAAGAAGTACAGTTTCAGATATCCTGATTTGAAGGAATTAAGGAAACTATCATCCTTTGTATTAGATCCCTTGGACTTCAAGCAACGTCATAGGAAGCTCTTGTCCGTGTTATCTATTGATGTGGTTGAAGGACTTTTGAGTGTTTTGGTGTAGTTTTATGGCCCTCTCTTATGGTGCTTCACTTTCCCCGATTATCAGCTTATGCCCATGTTAGAGTAATATGCCCATCTCTTGGGTATGCCCGTATCTAACAAGGTACCTTTCAGTGGATTAGAGGTGATTCCTAGATCTCATGTCATAGCCGAAGCTCTTCATCTGAAGAAATATAAGATTGATGCTCATTTGGTGAAGAAATGAGGAATTCTTGGGTTGACATCTGAGTTCCTCGTTGGTAAAGCTACTGTTTTTGCTCAAGCCAATAACATGGATGATTTTGAAGCTATCTTGGTATTGCTTATCTATCGTTTAGCTTTATTCCCTAACATTGATGGTTTTGTTGATGCTAACGCCATTAGAATATTTCTGATTGGAAATCATGTTCCTACTTTGTTGGGTGGCATGTATTTCTCTATGCATTTAAGGAATTCTAAAGGTAGTGGGACTATTGTGTGTTGTGTTCCTCTTCTGTACAAGTGGTTTATATCGAACATGCCTCAGACACCTACTTTTTTGTAGAACAAGCAATGTCTACGGTGGTCCCAAAGACTTATGTCTGTCACTAATGATGATATTGTTTGGTATGATTCTGCATTAGGTAGTTCATACATTATTGATAGTTGTGGCGAATTCTCTAACGTGCATCTCATTGGTACACAAGGAGGAATCAACTACAACCCTGCTCTGGCTCATCATCAACTTGGGTTCCCCTTGAGAGATAAGCTTAATAACGTTCAGTTAGAGGGTCTATTCTATCCGGAGGGTAAAGAACCCCAACTTTTGAAGAACAGAATGGTGCATGCTTGGCATAATGTGTATAGTAAAGGAAGATTTGAGCTTGGTCCATGCAACTGTGTATCTTTGGAAGCTTACACTATTTGGGTAAAAAAGAAAGCTTTGGAGTTGATGATGTCGTATGCTTGTGAAAGACCTATGTCTTTGGTTGTGGCTGAGCCATCAACACTCCTTAACCAAGATGTAGAGGAGTTGGAAGACGTACTCGCCAAGATGAAGCAAGAGAAAGACATGTGGGAAGAATGATTCCATGCTTTGAGCCGAAAGCATGAAGAGTTGTAAGTTGAGTCAAAAGACAAAGATGCACTTATTGAGATTCTGGAAAAGCATGCATTGAAGAGACAGAGAGAGCCAAAGGATTTATTTTCCTCTAGTATGCCTTAGCCTTCCGGTGCTTGGAAGAATATTGTTGATCAACTCGTCCTTAAGAAGGCTCATAAGAAGACATCCTTTGAATCCGGGATTCGACGCATCCTGAGGAAATATATTCATTTGGCCAGATCATCTAATACAGTTGCTAAGGATCCTTAGGATGATAGTTTCATTTTCTCTTGTATTTTGTATTTTGGTTTCTGAAATTGTACTCAATATAATATGTAGCGGTAAATTTATGACCATCAAGCTATGGATAAGCTAGACGTCAATAAAACCAGAGTCGCCACCGCACTTTTATTATTTCCAAGGGAAAAGGGAAAAGTACGAACAAAACCCAAAGATAAGAAGTTTTCAAATCAAAACTAATAAATTGCCAGAGATTACAGGTAAGGGGGTTGGTTACACAGAGGGAAGGTGTTAGAACCCAAAGTGTCCTAGGTACTCCTAGGGAGCCCTTTTTTGTGTGCATATGGGTTTTTGTACAAAATAATGTTTGCAATAAATAGAGTGGAGGGATGAGAAAAGAATTTATTAATTATATTTTTGTGTTTGACAAGACCTTCGGACTTCTGCCTACGTACCAACATAAAAATGAGGGATCAAAACCTCATAGTTCATGGCATAAATTTCAAAGTGAATGAGTTGATTTTAACAAAGATTTAAGTTTAACAAAGGCACAAAAGGCCTAAAAAGATTTGAATGAGTGTTAGTTCTTTTTGTCTTTTTAAATTTTAAGTCAAATATAGTTAAGTTTATTTACAAGTTTGATTAAGAAAAGAGTTTGAAAATTCAATGGCATAATGCCAAAGTTTCTAATTTGCAAAGAGTCTAAGTTTAGAAATCACAAACAAAGAAGATTTTAAAAGGCGGGAGAGATTTTTGAAATTGAAGAAGTGGGGAAGAGATGAAGAGACTAATCTTAAGGAAAAAATTAAAAGTAAAAAGTTGAAAAGCTCTGACCAATGGATTCCAATCTAATAGACAAAAATGTCATATAGAAATCCAAATTTCCCTTGGACTTTATAAACAGGCAACATAAGTACACAAATAGCAAGGTGAAGAGCAATGCATCAAATAAATATAGCCACATCCAAGCTTAGCAACTCCATGATCCTTCTTCATAATTCCCCATGTATCAAATGGCTTCAAAGAGGAGCATTAGACACAGGTTCAAAATAACAGCTTCAATATGATCATGTTGAAGATGAAGTCAAATGGATCTTCAATATTTACATCTGATGAAAGTTTTCTTCACAAGCACTTGGCTTTAGAAAAGTTGGCATTGGCCAAGTCCTTTGCATAAGGAGTGTTGCCTAATTCTAAGTCCAATGTCCCAGATATATCCAACAGTCCACACAAAATGTTTTTTAGGGTTTATGTTTATTAAGGTCAAAAGACCATAAATACAAATAAGTATATACAAACACAATATATCCACAACGTATGGCTCAAGTGAGAAAAGTGAAAATGACACTAAAATAAACAAATTAAGTGGTATGAATAATGTCAAATGAATAAAGGCTTGAAGTTAAAGTGCATAAAAGTAAATGGCTTAAAATTAAATGTTAGTGGTTAGTGGATTAGAAGTTAGTATTGCTTTTGCTTTGGTTTTGTTTAAGTCATTCTTTGGAGAACACTCAACCCACTTATCACAAGCACGAATCCTTGAACCAAGACATCTTCCAAAGGAAGGAAAAAAGGCCATGTTTCCACACAATACCATGAAAGAGGCGAGACTTACAATCTCACTAACTATAATGCTACGCCTTTTGTGTCAAAATTTAGCGCTATGTTAAGCAATCGTAATTGGACTTATGTAGAAGTCACAACCATTTGAGGTCGGTGTAAGACCCCAATTTTGACCCTAAGATCCCTCATGGCATCATAACATTGCATTTGCATTGCCTCAAGGATCTTTAGCATCTTGGTTCCCCTTGCCTTTGGGTGGGACTCCTTGTGATTGGTTTGAGATCACCAAGCATGCTTGAATTATACATCATTGTTTCTCTTACTTTTGTTTACTAACCAAAAGCACAAAAATGTGTCACTAACATCTTTTGTTTGAAGCTTGAGTATCATCCAAGACACTTTGTGGGTTCTATTTAGATGATTAGTCAACATTGGGAATGGCTTAAGATACTTCCAACAGGTTCAAATGGGGTCTATTCGTCGGTCAAAACATTAATCTTGAAGGAGCAAAAGTTTGTTCATGAGTTGTCGTGCTCGCTAGGCGAGCAGAATGGGTCGCCTAGCGAGTCCCGAGAAAAGCCACCAGAATCACCTACGCTCAGAGGAATTTCTTGAACTGTCGTGCTCGCTAGGCGAAGCCCACATGTTTAAAAAAAATGAAAAAAAAACGAAAAACGAAAAAGAAATAAATAAAATAAAATAATAAATAAATAAATAAATAAATAAATAAAATATAACAGAATTTTTTTGGACTTGGGCCTCTTTCATTTGAGCCCATAGGTCCATAAAAATCAGGTTATAAATTCAGAGTTTCAGTGAAACAAAAGGGAATTCTATTCCTATTATCCTGGCAGGGAAAAAGATAGTGAGAGAAGAGCTAACAGAGTTCAGAGCAACCTCCAGAGACTGAAGGGAACTCATTGGCAAAGAACCAATTCCCTCTCATATAAACCCTCAGATTACTTTGCAAACCCAACCGGGCAATTCAATTTCATTCGATCTCTCCAGTCAGGTTTGCCTTATTCCCATTACTTTATGCTTTTAATTTGAATGCTCTGAATGTATGAGGTATTATGGGTGAATTTGATACCCTTTTGATGCATGTGTTTGACAAGAGGTTTAGGCCTCCTACCCTTGGTTGCTTTTTGTGAGCTTTTTGTGAATTTTAATGGCATGATTCATGTGGTTACATTTTGATTTGGGGGCAACTCTTGATTACCCTATCTTGTTTCTCTAACCTGTTTGTTGAGTTTTGTTTTGTGAGGGCTCATATGACTCTTGCAGAGATGGCTTGCCTGGTGTTCCACTTTATTTGTGGGATACCACCTGGAGGTTTATTCCGATTACCTGTACTGACTCGCTTTCTTTGATGGTGTTTAGCTTGGAAGAGTCTTTGGGTTTCTTATTTATCTAATTGCTGTTACTTCGGATCTTTATCTGTACGATAGATCTCTCGATCCCTTTACTTTTCCCGGATGTTACCGATTTCTTAGGTTTCGTATAGCCTCTCGTGGCATGTCATTTAAGGTAGCGCGGTTCCTTCATCTAGGACTTCCTTTTTGCATGAGCATCCCTAAACACCCCAAACTCATTGATTTTTCTTCTCCTAAGAACACATTATCTCCTTCTACTACAGGAGAGTAAGTCTCCAAAGGTCGAGCATCCGGTAGATCGCGTAGTAATGTCGTTCACCCCAAAACACAACCCTTACCCCATAGGTGGTCGAACTACGTTTTGCTCTGATTTTCATCCCAGATGAGATACGTAGGCATAAGACGCGATGTCTTAGCGAGCACACTCCTCTTTAACCCATAGGTAGCCGAGCTACGAAGACTCTGATTCTCAGATTCAGATGAGATACATATGCAGATGATGCGACGTCCGTGCGAGTCATCTTCTTTTGACCCTTCTTTTAGTAAGTAGTACATTAGCTAAACATACACGCTTTTCTCATCCCTTCAATCATGTTTGCATAAATAAATTTTCACAAAAAAAAAACAACAACCTTTGCAACAAATGTGAAAAGGGCTCCCTAGGAGTACCTAGGATGCTTTGGGTGCCTAATACCTTCTAATTGCATAACCAACCCCCTTACCCAGATCTCTGACTTTTTTACTAGTTTTTTATTCGATAAAACTTTTAGGTTTTTGTTCGCTTTCTAACCATTCCTTTGGATAAATAGAAGTGCGGTGGCGACTCGACTTGTATGATTTACCTTGGATTTAGTCAATATCTCTAATGGTAACGAATACCCCGCTACAGAAAAATGGCGACTCTGCTGGGGATACCTACTTCTCTTTGCATATAAGGAATGCAAAGGGTGGTGGCGCCATTGTGTGTTGTTTGCCTCTGTTGTATAAGTGGTTTATTTCTCACTTACCTCAGACGGTCGCTTTCAAGGAGAACAAGGAATGTCTACGGTGGTCCACGAGACTTATGTCTCTCACTAATGATGATATCTCTTGGTATAACCATGTGTATGATGGTGTGCAGATTATTGACTCTTGTGGCGAATTCTCCAATGTACCTCTTCTTGGTACATGTGGTGGGATTAACTACAATCCTGTTTTGGCACGTCGGCAGCTTGGGTTCCCCTTCAAGGATAAACCAAATAACATTCTGTTAGAGGGTGTATTCTTTCAGGATGGTAAAGATCCACAAGGCTTGAAAGCTAGGATGGTCCGCGCTTGGCGCAAGATTCATAGGAAAGGAAGGAAAGAGTTGGGTCCTAAGAATTGCATCGCTTTGGAGCCTTACACTGTTTGGGTTAGGAAGAGGGCGTCTGAGTATCTCATGCCTTACGAGTATCTGAGACCTACGCCTATGATTATGGTTGGGCCTTCAACCCTCCCTAATCAAGGAGCAGAGGAGTTGAGAGACGAAGACCATTCACGTGCCTAGATCCGTGAACGTGAAGAGTTACTTCAGCAGATTAAGGAGAAGGATGCGTTGATTGAGTTTCTTGAGCATCAGGTTATTGATGACCCTGATGATGTATGGACTTCTCTACTTCCTCAGTCTTCTAAGTTCTGGAAGAGGAGGTATGATCGACTCGCCAAAGAGAAGGCCGATATGGAGGCAGCCAACGAGAGGGAGGTGAAGAGGCTTCGCGCATCTTATCTTCCTGTGTCCCGAGCTTTGGATGATTGTTTCTAGGGATCCATAGGATGATTATTTTCCTTTTCTCTTGTATATGATTGACGATGCTGCACTTCTTTTCCCTGATATTATTTGATGAGATATTTCCATATGTGATAAAATGCTTAATATTTCCAGAATTTTCAAATAAAACTCTAAAGTTCCTTTGAAATAAAAAACAAATCATATGCACAAACATTCCATGCATCATATGCATAAGTAGGTTTTGATTCCGGTCCCTTGCCCTGTGGTCTAACTCTGTGTCCTTCATTTATTTTGAAGACAAGCTGACTCACCGGTACTACACTAGAGCCAACATTTCAAGACTTATGGATCACTTAGAGCAAGAGAACCGCGAGCTGAAAGAGGAAGTGGCCAGATTGACTGCCCTAATGGAGTCACTCATGGCTGCCCAGAGTCAGTCTTCTCCGACACCTTCAACTCCTCCCCAGAGGACAGTTATCTCCGAGATTGTCTCCTCTACTGTGCCCGCTGCCAGTGCACACTTTGTTCCAAACAATCATGCCAACCGGGTTCCCGTGGGGGATGCCTCCCAATTTCATGCCTGAGGGTCCTGTTCCCACCTTTGCTTCTCTGTCGACATCTAGCCCAGTCCTTGTCGTTCCTCCTCCTATCGTGCATACTTTGCCCAGGGTAGACAACACCATCTATCATTCTGAGCCGTCTGAGGGTCCGGATGTTTATGAGAAGATGGATGCTATGAACGATCAATTTCTTGAGCTTCGCAAGGAATTGAAAACTCTTAGAGGGAAGGATCTTTTTGGCAAGTCGGCTGCCGAACTCTGCTTGGTTCCAAATGTGAAGATCCCTGTGAAATTCAAGGTCCCTGATTTTGAAAAGTACAAAGGAAATACTTGTCCTCTCAGCCACCTGGTCATGTATGCCAGGAAGATGTCGACTCAAACCGATAATGACCAACTACTCATCCACTACTTTCAGGACAGTCTGTCCGCTGCCGCTTTACGTTGGTACATGGGTTTAGACAGCGCGAACATCCGATCCTTCAATGATCTCGGCGAAGCCTTCGTCAAGCAATACAAGTACAATGTGGATATGGCTCCTGATAGAGATCAATTGAGAGCCATGTCCCAGAAGGATAAAGAAACATTTAAGGAGTACGCCCAGAGGTGGCGAGAGGTGGCAGCACAGATCGTGCCTCCGCTAGAAGAGAAAGAGATGACTAAGATCTTTTTGAAGACTTTAAGTTCTTTTTATTATGAGCGGATGATTTCTAGCGCTCCTTATGACTTCACCGATATGGTGAATATGGGGATGCGTCTAGAAGAAGGGGTCCGTGAAGGGCGGTTAACCAGAGAAGAAGGCTCTTCTGCCAAACGTTATGGGGCGTCTGCAAAGAAGAAGGATGGAGAGGCACATGCTGTGACCTACCATGAGAAACCAAAAAGACCCTCTGTGAGGAGGAAGACTGTGCGTCCTGCCAGTAACCAGCACCAGGTGGCTCATATAGCGCTTGTTTTCAGAGACAATCAACAGTATCAGTAACATAGTAACAATCAGCAACCACATCCGCAATATCAGCAACAACAACACCAACCACAGCAACAGGCCTACCAGCCTCGAAACAGTAATCAAACCAGCACGAGTTACGAGAGGAAGAGGGTCACCTTCGATCCTATTCCTATGACGTACGCAGAGTTATATCCCTCTTTGATAGAAAGGAAGCTGATTACTGCGAGAGACCCACCGGCTATACCTGCTAACCCCCAGTGGTGGTATAAGCCTGAGTTACATTGTGTTTACCATTCTCGTGCTCCCGGCCACGACGTGGATAATTGTTACCCTTTGAAGACCATGGTTCAAGACCTTGTGAGGTGTGGTATGCTATGTTTTGAGGACGTAGGCCCTAATGTGAAGAAGAACCCATTGCCCGAACATGGGAAATCTGTCAACATGGTCCAGGGTTGCCCTGGAAAATACAAGGTCAAATATGTTAGTCATATTCGACAGTCTCTGGTCCAGATGCATCGTTTGTTGTGTGACTACAGTCATTATGAGCATGACCATGATAGATGCCGAGTCTGCTCTGTTAACCAATTGGGTTGTTGCCAGGTGCGCAAGGATGTTCAGGAAATGATGGACATATGAGTCATTGAGATCCTTCAAAACAGCAATGTTGATGAAAATGAGCCTGAGGTCAACGTGATCTCCCCAGTGTTCCGGATACCCGAGCTTGTTATCATCAAGTACAATGGTAGCAAGCAGAAGGCTTCTCCCGCTCTGATCATTAAGCCTGCTGGTCCTGTGCCTTACTCCTCTGAAAAGGAAGTTCCCTATCGCTACAACGCCGTAGCTGTAGAGAATGAGAAAGAGGTGTCCTTGCCCTCTTCTTCTGTTGTGAATATTGCCGATGTTAGCGGTTTGACCCATAGTGGCCGTGTATTTTCAGCACCGCTGAAGCCTCAAATTAATGCTGATTTTGTTGAACGCCCGATCGGGAACGCTGTGAATTCTCCGAATCCGGCACTTGCTGTTAAGCCCTCCTCCGTACTGAAAACTCCTATTTCTGTTGGCCCGAGTGGCAATGTGAAAGAAGACTGTGATGAGATGCTGAGACTCATCAAAAGAAGCGAGTACAATGTTGTAGACCAACTTCTACAAACGCCATCCAAAATATTTGTGTTATCCTTACTCTTAAATTCAGAACCACACCGAGAGGCTCTGCAGAAGGTGTTGGATGTGGCATATGTAGATCACGATGTCACTTTAGAGAAATTCGATAGCATTGTTGCAAACATTACTGCTTTCAACAACCTGAGCTTTTGTGACTCTGATCTCCCTGAGGAGGCAAGAGACCACAACTTGGCTTTACACATATCTATGAATTGCAAAGACGACGCCATGTTCAATGTGCTGGTGGACACCGGGTCATCATTGAACGTATTGCCAAAATCCACTCTCTCAAAGCTATCATATCAAGGGCCTCCCATGAGGCAGAGTGGAGTAGTTGTGAAGGCTTTCGATGGGTCTCGCAAAATTGTGATTGGGGAAGTTGATCTCCCAGTCAAGATCGAACCAAGTGATTTCCAGATTACCTTCCAGTTTAAGGACATTCACCCATCGTATAGTTGTCTCTTACGCAGACCATGGATTCACGAGGCAGGCGCCGTGACGTCCACCCTAGAACAGAAATTAAAATTCGTGAAAAACAAGAAGCTGGTGGTGGTAGGGGGAGAAAGGGCTCTCCTGGTTAGCCATTTGTCTTCCTTCTCTTATATAGATGCTGAGGTTGAAGTTAGAACTCCTTTCCAAGCTTTATCTCTGAGCCTATTAAGAAGATAAATCCTTCATTTGCTTCCTACAAAGATGCAAAGCTGGCCATTAAGCATGGTGCAACCACTGGTTTAGGAAAAATGATTGAGTTAGAAGACAACGAGTCCCGGGCTGGCATAGGTTTTTCTTCTGGTACTTTCAACAAGCAAGGGTTATTCAAGAGTGGAGGTTTCATCCACACTGGTCTAGATGAGGAGGCTGCTGCCGTTTTAGAAGAAGATACAAAGGATTCTGGCAATTTCATCATCCCTGGAGGGGTCTGCAACAATTGGGTCGCTGTGGATATTCCAATAGTTGTCCATAAGTCAACGTAATGATCACTTTGTTTAAAAACCCTTCTCCCATGCCAAAAGGAGGAGTGATAACATTGCTGGCGCATAAATACAATGATATTTTCATTCAATAAATTCATGTTAAATGTTTGTTTTCCAATTATTTTCCCTTTTTTCTTTTGCATGAAATTGGTGATCACATAAAACCCTAAAAACTAGAATAAAATCGATCTTTTTCATATGCATAATGATTTGCCTTGTTTGATTTCTAAAAGCTTTTCATATCCAAAATCATTATGCAAGTTGATTTCTAAACCCATTGAACATAATGACCCAACACCATCTCCCAATTTTGAATTCCCTGTATTTGAGGCAGAGGAAGATGATGTTGAAGAGATTCCTGATGAGATCACCCGGCTACTTGAGCATGAATAGAAGATCATTCAGCCGCATCTTGAGAATCTGGAAACAGTTAACTTGGGGTCTGAAGATTGTGTGCGAGAGGTAAAGATTGGGGCACTTCTGGAAGAATCTGTTAAGAAGGGGTTGATTAAGTTGCTACGAGAATATGTTGACGTCTTTGCCTGGTCATATGAAGACATGCCTGGTCTAGATACTAATATTGTGCAACATTTCCTGCCTTTGAAGCCTGAGTTCGTGCCTGTGAAGCAGAAGCTCAGAAGAACTCATCCTGATATGGCAGTGAAGATCTAAGAGGAAGTTCAGAAGCAAATTGATGCGGGGTTCCTGGTGACTTCTATATATCCTCAATGGGTGGCCAATGTTGTGCCCGTGCCTAAGAAAGATGGAAAAGTTCGGATGTGTGTGGACTATAGAGGCTTGAATAAAGCTAGTCCGAAAGATGATTTCCCTCTACCACATATTGATATGTTGGTAGACAATACAGCTAAATTCAATGTCTTCTCGTTTATGGACGGATTTTCCGGATATAATCAGATTAAGATGGCACCCGAGGATATGGAGAAGACAACATTCATCACACCTTGGGGAACATTCTGTTATCGAGTGATGCCCTTCGGTTTGAAGAACGCCGGAGCCATGTATCAACGAGCTATGACCACCTTGTTTCATGATATGATACACAAGGAGATTGAGGTATATGTTGACGATATGATCGCTAAGTCAAGATCGGAGGTTGAACATGTAAAGCACCTATTGAAGTTTTTTCAGCGTCTGAGGAAATACAAGATTCGTCTGAATCCTAACAAGTGTACATTTGGAGTCCGTTCTGGAAAGTTATTGGGCTTTATTGTCAGTGAGAAAGGTATTGAGGTTGATCCTACAAAGGTCAAAGCAATACGAGAGATGCCTGCGCCCAAAACTGAGAAGCAAGTCCGAGGTTTTCTTGGTCGCTTGAATTATATTCCCAAATTCATATCTCACATGACTGCCACATGTGCGTCGATATTCAAGCTCCTCCGGAAAGATCAGTCTCATGATTGGACCGAGGATTGCCAGAAAGCCTTTGACAGTATTAAAGAGTATCTGTCTGAGCCTCCGATTCTGTCTCCGCTCGTGGAACGGAGACCATTGATCATGTATCTGACTGTTCTTGAAGATTCTATGGGTTGTGTCCTTGGCCAGCAAGATGAATCAGGGAAGAAAGAGTATGCTATCTACTACTTGAGTAAGAAGTTCACCGATTGTGAGTCTCGATACTCAATGCTTGAAAAGACATGCTGTGCTTTGGCTTGGGCTGCTAAGCGCTTACGCCAGTATATGATAAATCATACGACTTGTTTGATATCCAGAAGGGATCCAATCAAGTATATCTTCGAGAAGCCTGCTTTAGTAGGGAGAATTTCCCGTTGGCAGATGTTGTTATCTGAGTATGATATTGAGTATCGAGCTCAGAAGGCTATTAAAGGTAGTATCTTGGCTGACCATTTGGCACATCAACCTATTGAAGATTATCAGTCAGTTCAGTATGACTTCCCGGATGAGGAAATTCTGTATTTAAAAGTGAAAGATTGCGATGAGCCTACACTTGATGAAGGGCCAGAGCCTGGTTCCAGATGGAGTATGGTGTTTGATGGCGCTGTAAATCAGTATGGAAATGGTATTGGGGTCGTGATTATTACTCCTCAGGGCACACATATTCCTTTTACAGCAAGGCTAACTTTCAAATGCACGAATAATATGGCTGAGTATGAGGCCTGTATTATGGGATTGGAGGAATGTATTGATCTTAGGATCAAGCATCTTGATGTATATGGTGATTCAGCCCTCGTTGTTAATCAGATTAAGGGTGAATGGGAAATGAATCAGCCTGGCCTTATTCCATACAGAGATTATGCGAGGAGTATTTCAACGTTCTTTACTGAGGTTGACTTCCATCATATTTCTCGAGATGAGAATCGGATGACAGATGCTCTTGCTACGCTTGCTTCAATGATTGTGGTTAAATTGTGGAATGAAGTCCCCAATATCACCGTGATGCGCTTGGACATACCAACTCATGTATTTGCAGTAGAAGAAGTAAAAGATGATAAGTCGTGGTATTATGATATCAAGTGTTTCCTTCAGAGCCAGATTTACCCGCCTGGGGCATCTGTAAAAGATAGGAAGACTTTGAGGAGATTGTCAGGCAGTTTCTACCTCAATGGCAAGTGCTTTACAAAAGAAATTTTGACATGGTTCTGCTCAGATGCGTGGATAGACACAAAGCAGACCTGTTGATGACTGAGGTCCATGAGGGTTCATTTGGTACTCATTCCAATGGACATGCCATGGCAAAGAAGATGTTAAGAGCAGGCTACTATTGGCTGACAATGGAGTCTGATTGCTGCAAATACGTGAAGAAATGCCACAAGTGTCAGATTTATGCGGATAAGATCCATATTCCCCCGACACTTCTTAATGTGATTTCATCACCATGGCCTTTCTCTATGTGGGGAATTGACATGATTGGCACGATAGAGCCAAAAGCGTCTAACGGTCACAGGTTTATTCTCGTAGTAATTGATTACTTCACCAAATGGGTTGAAGCGACATCATATGCAAACGTGACCAGGCAGGTGGTTGTGAAGTTTATCAAGAATTAACTCATATGCCGTTATGGTGTGCCAGATAAGATCATTACTGATAATGGATCTAACTTGAATAACAAGATGATGAAAGAGCTGTGTAGTGAATTCAAGATTGCACATCATAATTCTTCTCCGTACAGACCCAAGATGAATGGGGCTGTTGAAGCTGCTAACAAGAATATCAAGAAAATTATCCAAAAGATGGTTGTTACGTACAAAGATTGGCATGAGATGTTGCCATTCGCTTTGCATGGCTATCGTACATCTGTCCGCACTTCAACAGGGGCAACCCCTTTCTCTCTTGTTTATGGCATGGAGGCGGTACTCCTAGTAGAGGTGGAAATCCCATCAATGAGAGTCTTGATGGAGGCCAAGTTGACTGATGCTGAATGGGTTCAGAGTCGTTATGACCAGGTGAACTTGAGAGAAGAAAAGAGATTGACTGCCATGTGCCATGGTCAGTTATATCAGCAGAGAATGAAGAAAGCTTTTGATAAGAAGGTCAAGCCTCGTGTGTTCCGAGAAGGTGACCTTGTGCTCAAGAAAGTCTTATCTTTCGCGCCCGATTCCAGGGGCAAGTGGACTCCAAACTATGAAGGTCCATATGTTGTTAAGAGAGCCTTTTCAGGTGGTGCTTTGATACTTACAACTATGGATGGGGAGGATTTCACTCGTCCTGTGAATTCAGATGCAGTCAAGAAATACTTCGCCTAAAAATAACAACAGAATAGCTCGCTAAGTTGAAAACCCGAAAGGGCGGCTTAGGCAAAAATGAGCGTCTCGGTGGATTGAAAACCCGAAAGGGCGATCCAGGCAAAAGTTAGAGACACGAAAAATATATAATAATGATATATGTATCCCGCTAGATTGAGTACCTCATCCTGGGGCAATCTAGGAAAAAATTAGGGATTTGGCAAGTAACTGCATCCTGACAAGACTTTGTTCCACAACTGTCATCCGTCAGAGATTCTTGCTCATTATCAACCAAAGCTTCAAATACATCGGATTCAGAATTGGTGGAGAAATGGTCATTATGTTCAACGTAGCCCTTTTCCAATATATATCACCAATTTCAAATTTGTAAATATCTATGGAGTCTTGCCATTCGCAGACTACCATTCTATCAAATAAATTTGAGCCTTTTATCCAATTATTAGCACTCTTATCTGTTTATATTCAACAAATGTTTTACATGTTTTGATTAAGAAAATATCATTGTTTTAAACGATCAAATTTTTTATAATTTGTTTTTAAACAAAGTGAACATTCACAATGACGAAAGGATACTTAGGATATCCTCAGTGCTCTCCCAAGGGTGGTACGATCCCCAACAGGGTAAGATTTTTATCCATATTCCTGGCATGACTGTATCTCCTCCCTCCGGAACCCCTTGTGGTTTATCCTACCAAGTGGATTGCTTGTTGAGAGTCACCTCTCTTCCCTTCAGCAGAGTAGCAATCTTTCTTCCTCAGCAGCTTAGATCTCTTTGGGCAAGAGCGGTATTTGGTGGTTGATCCCAATAAATTCTTTATCTCCTCAGATAAATTCCCCAGTAGAGTTGTTGGCGTGGTGGACCTTGTCTGTGATAACTCTCGTCCCCAGCTGGAAGGATTGATGATTCATCCTCTGCAGAGTTCTTTGCTTCCTGGTATCTCTGATCCCCAGCAGATTGGATACTCTCCGGTGGACTTGGCTTTCTCTCTTGATATGTAGTACCAAGTGGTTGATTCTTGGACCTGGTTGTGTTAAATATGTCTGTCTGTCAGCATACATCATACATAAACCACGCATATTCATGCATAATTATAACATTCAGATATTCATGTTGCATTCTTTGCCATATATCGTTGTTTGTTGTCTCCTGCTATTTGGTGATAAACTTCCCCGAGCAGATGTGTGTGTCTGATCTCTCCATATAGAGTCAGCTCCATAAGCAGAAAGCGTCTATCCTTTCTTCCATATTCCCCACCGGGTTATATCCTCGTGGATGTTGATTGTTTTTGTTCCTTCCCAACACATATACTGGGATGGTTTTCCCCATTGAGTTATATCCTCACCGAGACAAGTCTTGATTTGGTGTGCTTATCTAGTTTGATCCTAGATCGGTCTCTTGAGACTCTTTTCCTGTTTCCCCGTGGTAAATGAATAATGGCTCAATAATTAGTAATTATTATCCCCGACGGAGTCTGCGGTTCTCTACCCTCATACCGGTAGTTGTAAACCCTATTTCTTCCCTTTTTGTAGAGTAAC
Organism: Lathyrus oleraceus; assembly: GCF_024323335.1. Lineage (NCBI taxonomy): Eukaryota > Viridiplantae > Streptophyta > Magnoliopsida > Fabales > Fabaceae > Lathyrus > Lathyrus oleraceus. Next base: position 393,572,305 of record NC_066580.1, on the reverse strand, counting down.
TATTTTTGCTCATCTTTAATTGGTGACAATTATCTTCATCTAATATTCGGTGTTGATATCCCCTAATCTGCTCGGATAATTGCCCTGATTACGCAATTTATCCCCAGCGGGTCATCTCTCGTCTACTTTGTTGTTGTTGGTAACAATTGTTTCTCCCCTGAATTGGTCATCATTATATACCTAGTTTCGGTATCCCGATGCCTTTTCTTTTCGGTCAATTTATCCTTTATTAACCCAGTAACCGGTTGTGGATAATCGTCCATGCGAGTATATTATCTACGTTCTGACGGTAATAGATAGTATATCTCATGCACTCTCGGGTCTGAAGCCTTTTGTTCTTCCCCAGTTGAGTAAGATTCGTATCCTCTTTGTGGAGTCGAATATCCATCCTGTAATCGAGTTTGCTTTTAGCCCTCTTTTGGATGATGAGTGTTTTGGGAATATTCCCCAATTCACGCCTTGGTTGGTCACCTATTATATGCCCAGTAACCGATATCCCTGGTGTTCCTTCCTCTCTGCTCCCTATTATGACTTTTTGTCCCCTGTGGAGTCAGAATCCCTAAGTTGAAATATACCTTTTAGGTCTTCCTCAGACGTTTTGAAGTTTTGATATCTCTCACCCTTATGCCGGTCTTGGATATTCATCTCTTCCTGAGCATGTTGTATCTCTCACCCTCATACCTGGCGTTCAGATCACATGTCTCCTTGAGCTTATTACCCAGTAACCGGTAATACCTCGTCCCGCTGCTTCCCCAGGAGTGTCCTTGTGGACATCCCCAGCGAAGTCCCTTAGTGGATTGTTTTCATCCGGATTTTATCTGAAGTATCCGCTGTGGATAGTTTTTTGCTGTATTGGCATATTCCCCAATACATGCATCTTCGAGTCAGCTCAAGTCTTTCCATTGGATCTTTTCCCTTTGGAATTCTGTTCCCCATGCTTTGAGTCGTGACCTGCTCGCGCATTTTATTCCTTTTCTATCCCCAGGAGAGTCCCCAGGGTCTTGGTCCTATGGAGTGAATTGCTCATATGGATTATCAGTGGCTTCTGATTTCTTTGCTTTTGTGGACACAAATCTCCACAAAGTGCTACCATTTTTCATACCTACATTTGCATCATGAGGTCTCTTAGGGACCAAAATTCGTCTCTTTGTTATTATTTAAGCCCATTCTACCCCGTCGAGACGAAGATTTTAACCTTCACTTCTCCGGCTAGAATGACCTTAAATAGGGGCATCTGTAAGACCCCAATTTTGACCCTAAGATCCCTCATGGCATCAGAACATTGCATTTGCATTGCCTGAAGGATCTTTAGCATCTTGGTTCCCCTTGCCTTTGGGTGGGACTCCTTGTGATTGGTTTGAGATCACCAAGCATGCTTGAATTATACATCATTGTTTCTCTTACTTTTGTTTACTAACCAAAAGCATAAAAATGTGTCACTAACATCTTTTGTTTGAAGCTTGAGTATCATCCAAGACACTTTGTGGGTTCTATTTAGATGATCAGTCAACACAAGGGAATGACTTGAGATACTTCCAACAGGTTCAAATGGGGTCTATTCGTCAGTCAAAATGTTAATCTTGAAGGAGCAAAAGTTTGTTCATGAGTTGTCGTGCTCGCTAGGCGAGCAGAATGGGTCGCCTAGCGAGTCCCAAGAAAAGCCACCAGAATCACCTACGCTCAGAGGAATTTCTTGAACTGTCGTGCTCGCTGGGCGAAGCCCACGTGTTTAAAAAAAACGAATAAATAAATAAATAAATAAATAAATAAATAAATAAATAATAAATAAATAAATAAATAAATAAATAAATAAATAAAATATAACAGAAAAAATTTGGACTTGGGCCTCTCTCATTTGAGCCCACAGGTCCACAAAAAGCAAGTTATAAATTCAGAGTTTCAGTGAAACAAAAGGGAATTCTATTCCTATTACCCTGGCAAGGAAAAAGATAGTGAGAGAAGAGCTAACAGAGTTCAGAGCAACCTCCAGAGACTGAAGGGAACTCATCGGCAAAGAACCAATTCCCTCTCATATAAACCCTCAGATTGCTTTGCAAACCCAATCGGGCAATTCAATTTCATTCGATCTCTCCAGTCAGGTTTGCCTTATTCCCATTACTTTATGCTTTTAATTTGAATGCTCTGAATGTATGAGGTATTATGGGTGAATTTGATACCCTTTTGATGCATGTGTTTGACAAGAGGTTTAGGCCTCCTACCCTTGGTTGCTTTTTGTGAGTTTTTTGTGAATTTTAATGGCATGATTCATGTGGTTACATTTTGATTTGGGGGAAACTCTTGATTACCCTATCTTGTTTCTCTAACCTGTTTGTTGAGTTTTGTTTTATGAGGGCTCATATGACTCTTGCAGAGATGACTTGCCTAGTGTTCCACTTTATTTGTGGGATACCACCTGGAGGTTTATTCCGATTACCTGTACTGACTCGCTTTCTTTGATGGTGTTTAGCTTGGAAGGATCTTTGGGTTTCTTATTTATCTAATTGCTGTTACTTCGGATCTTTATCCGTACGGTAGATCTCTCGATCCCTTTACTTTTCCCGCATGTTACCGATTTCTTAGGTTTCGTATAGCCTCTCGTGGCATGTCATTTAAGGTAGCGCGGTTCCTTCATCTAGGACTGCCTTTTTGCATGAGCATCCCTAAACACCCCAAACTCATTGATTTTTCTTCTCCTAAGAACACGTTATCTCCTTTTACTACAGGAGAGTAAGTCTCCAAAGGTCGAGCATCCGGTAGATTGCGTAGTAACGTCGTTCACCCCAAAACACAACCCTTACCCCATAGGTGGTCGAACTACGTTTTGCTCTGATTTTCATCCCAGATGAGATACGTAGGCATAAGACGCGATGTCTTAGCGAGCACACTCCTCTTTAACCCATAGGTAGCCGAGCTACGAAGACTCTGATTCTCAGATTCAGATGAGATACGTATGCAGTGGATGCGACGTCCGTGCGAGTCATCTTCTTTTGACCCTTCTTTTAGTAAGTAGTACATTAGATAAACATACACGCTTTTCTCATCCCTTCAATCATGTTGGCACAAAGAAATTTTCACAAAAAAAACACAACAACCTTTGCAACAAATGTGAAAAGGGCTCCCTAGAAGTACCTAGGATGCTTTGGGTGCCTAATACCTTCTCATTGCACAACCAACCCCCTTACCCAGATCTTTGACATTTTTACTAGTTTTTGATTCGATAAAACTTTTAGGTTTTTGTTAGTTTTCTAACCATTCCTTTGGATAAATAGAAGTGCGGTGGCGACTCGACTTGTATGATTTACCTTGGATTTAGTCAATATCTCTAATGGTAACAAATACCCCGCTACAGTCGAGCAATAGAAATTTTGGTGTTAATGCATGTTAGAGACATAATATAATGGACTATACTCATAAAACATACCACACACAAAAATAATATGAAAAAAGGTGGACCTAATCTCATCCATACTCATGTTGATTTTGCAATCAACTAGTTTTAGGATCTAGAGATATCATAGTCCCATGACATCAATGAATAAATAAGGGGAATGAGATGAAGAGGGAGGGGAAATGGAATCAACACAAATTGGTCAAAGGAGGACTTTTACCAAATTAAGATCATTCATTCATTTTGGGAGATGAAATGTACATTTCCTCAATATTAGAAGCTCAACACAATTTATTTTGCATATAAATAATTAAAATCAACTAAAATCTGCATTAAATTAAATTATGGTTTATCAAATTCCTAAAACCTCATCAAAACACCAAACAAATGGCCATGAGATTTATCATAGGTCAAACAAGGTCAAAGGACCTGGAGAAAAAATTTCATCATTTTTGGAAACTTAAAACTATTTTTAAACAATTAAGAAAAATCACAAAATTAATTAAATCATGAAAAATATTAATAATGATCCAAAAAATAATTTTAATTCATAAAATAAAAGAGGAAATTATTTAATTTTTTTTGGTGAAACTCTCATATTTTTTAGACCAATATTAAAATTAATATGAATTAATGAAAATAAAACAAATAAAATGAAAATCAAATAATCAGAAAAAATGTGGACCACTTGATCTCCCTCATTAATTGAGGTGGCAGATCAAGTGGTCATAAGCGCACAATCCACGATGGACTTTAGTCAGCACGCCACAAACATGGCAATTCAAACCAACACACGAGATTATTTCATTTCAAAAGGATCATGTGGCTCTGAATACGCCAACTCACCATCGGAGCTACAACTCTAGTCTCCTTCTCAAGCGAGCCTCGCCGAACTGGTTCAGTCATAACCATCACCAAAATTAAAAAGAAGGACATGATTTCAAAGTAAAAGTGGCATTGAGCTCGAATCTGGCCTCAATTCGTCATAACTCCAAGTATATTGAAAGATACAAGGAGTTGAAATTTGAGGTGCACGATCTGAGTTGCATCGATTTGACCTCAAAGTAACTCAATCTTGTTGCTTACATTTGTAAGACTTCAGAAAACCAAGGATCCAAGAGAATTATGGAGAATTGAGTGAGAATCGAAGAGATTAAATTTTCTAGAAAATACCTTCAATGCATGTCTAAATTCAACTGTTCTTACTTTGATTCGTGCTTGATCTTGCTCAGAATGCTTGCAGGAATATATTAGAATGATCAAAAGGCTATGGATCCCTGGAGTTTTGAACCTCAAAATAGTGATATTCCAACTCAATTTCCAATGGAAATTCTCAGGTTTATCCTCTCTAGTGGAAGGGTTTGGGATCAAAGCTGGCGCCAAGGGGTCCCTATTTCTGATGCATAGAGTCTCTATTTATAGATAATTCAAATGATATTTGCACCCTTGAAGTGAACTTCCAAATTTGGTCCATAATTGAGTGTATATAAGTCTAAGATCCTGTTGGAATGCTAGGCAAATGTGCATGGAAGTTTGAAGTTTAATCTTGCCAAATGATGATGCAATGTGAAGGAGTTATGCATTTTTAAAGTTCCTTCATCAAAGATGTATCTATCTCAAAGTCCTTCAAAATGGTCACAAATTTGACCTCATTTGGATTTAATATGAAGGAGTTATGCATTTTTAAAGTTGAGGAAAATCACTTGTTCAATTTTATTGGTCCAAAATGACCTATAATGTATCCTCATATCACATGCTCATAAAAGTTGAATTAGCTCTTCCTACAAACATAAAAGTTGAAGTAGACACCTTTAATTTGATTTTGAAACTTGGAAATATTTCATGTCATAAAAATTGAGCAAGTTATGGCCTTGGGAAGTTGACCTCCAAATTAGGGTTTAGACAAAATGACCTATAATCTTTGACCATAAAAAATGACTTTTCAAGCAAAACTAGATCTAGACCCCAACATGAAAGTTGTTTGTAATGTAATTTATAGTAACCTTTCTCTTGGTATCATTTTCATATGATAAAAATTGTATGTGATAGGGTCTAGGGAACCTCAGTTTTGATCAGATGAATTCCTCTGGTCAACAACCACTATGAACTAACTTGCTAGCTTGCAATTCTCTTGACTTTTGGGACTCATGGAAGATCATATATGCATAAGATGATGGAATTTGAATTATCCCTTGAAATATTTGATCAATTGGTGAAGAATCTTGTGGAAGAAGTTTAAAGCGGGGTATTCGTTACCATTAGAGATATTGACTAAATCCAAGGTAAATCATACAAGCCGAGTCGCCACGACACTTCTATTTATCCAAAGGAATGGTTAGAAAGCGAAAAAAAACCTAAAAGTTTTATCGAATAAAAAACTAGTAAAAATGTCAGAGATCTGTGTAAGGGGGTTGGTTATGCAATGGGAAGGTATTAGGCACCCAAAGCATCCTAGGTACTCCTAGGGAGCCCTATTCACATTTGTTGCAAAGGTTGTTGTTTATTTTTTGAAAACTTATTTGTGAAAACATGATTGAAGGGATGAGAAAAGCGTGTATGTTTATCTAATGTACTACTTACTAAAAGAAGGGTCAAAAGAAAATGACTCGCACGGACGTCACATCCACTGCATATGTATCTCATCTGAATCTGAGAATCAGAGTCTTCGTAGCTCGGCTACCTATGGGTTAAAGAGGAGTGTGCTCGCTAAGACATCGCGTCTTATGCCTACGTATCTCATCTAGGATGAAAATCAGAGCAAAACGTAGTTCGACCACCTATGGGGTAAGGGTTGTGTTTTGGGGTGAACGACGTTACTACGCAATCTACCGGATGCTCGACCTTTGGAGACTTACTCGCCTGTAGTAGAAGGAGATAACGTGTTCTTAGGAGAAGAAAAATCAATGAGTTTGGGGTGTTTAGGGATGCTCATGCAAAAGGGCAGTCCTAGATGAAGGAATCGCGCTACCTTAAATGACATGCCACGAGAGGCTATACGAAACCTAAGAAATCGGTAACATGCGGGAAAAGTAAAGGGATCGAGAGATCTACCGTACGGATAAAGATCCGAAGTAACAGCAATTAGATAAATAAGAAACCCAAAGACTCTTCCAAGCTAAACACCATCAAAGAAAGCGAGTCAGTACAGGTAATCGGAATAAACCTCCAGGTGGTATCCCACAAATAAAGTGGAACACCAGGAAAGCTATCTCTTGTGTTGACTGATCATCTAAATAGAACCCACAAAGTGTCTTGGATGATACTCAAGCTTCAAACAAAAGATGTTAGTGACATATTTTTGTGCTTTTGGTTAGTAAACAAAAGTAAGAGAAACAATGATGTATAATTCAAGCATGCTTGGTGATCTCAAACCAATCACAAGGAGTCCCACCCAAAGGCAAAGGGAACCAAGATGCTAAAGATCCTTGAAGCAATGCAAATGCAATGTTATGATGCCATGAGGGATCTTAGGGTCAAAATTGGGGTCTTACAGATGCCCCTATTTAAGGTCATTCTAGCCGGAGAAGTGAAGGTTAAAATCTTCATCTCGATGGGGTAGAATATGCTTAAATAATAACAAAGAGACGAATTTTGGTCCCTAAGAGACCTCATGATGCAAATGTAGGTATGAAAAATGGTAGCACTCTGTGGAGATATGTGTCCACAAAAGCAAAGAAATCAGAAGCCACTGATAATCCATATGAGCAATTCACTTCATGGGACCAAGACCCTGGGGACTCTCCTGTGGATAGAAAAGGGATAAAAATGCGCGAGCAGGTCACGACTCAAAGCGTGGGGAACAAAATTCCAAAGGGAAAAGATCCAATGGAAAGACTCAAGCTGACTCGAAGATGCATGTATTGGGGAATATGCCAATATAGCAAAAACTATCCACAACGGATACTTCGGATAAAATCCGGATGAAAACAATCCACTAAGGGACTTCGTTGGGGATGTCCACAAGGACACTCCTGGGGAAGCAGCGGGACGAGGTATTACCGGTTACTGGGTAATAAGCTCAAGGAGACATGTGATTTGAACGCCAGGTATGAGGGTGAGAGATACAACATGCTCAGGAAGAGATGAATATCCAAGATCGGCATAAGGGTGAGAGATATCAAAACTTCAAAACGTCTGAGGAAAACCTAAAAGGTATACTTCAACTCAGGGATTCTGACTCCACAGGGGACAAAAAGTCATAATAGGGAGCAGAGAGGAAGGAACACCAGGGATACCGGTTACTGGGAATATAATAGGTGACCAACCAAGGTGTGAATTGGGGAATATTCCCAAAACACTCATCATCCAAAAGAGGGCTAAAAGCAAACTCGATTACAGGATGGATATTCGACTCCACAAAGGGGATACGAATCTTACTCAATTGGGGAAGAACAAAAGGCTTCAGACCCGAGAGTGCATGAGATATACTATCTATTACCGTCAGAACGTAGATAATATACTCGCATGGACGATTATCCACAACCGGTTACTGGGTTAATAAAGGATAAATCGACCGAAAAGGAAAGGCATCGGGATACCAAAACTAGGTATATAATGATGACCAATTCAGGGGAGAAACAATCGTTACCAACAACAACAAGGTAGACGAGAGATGACCTGCTGGGGATAAATTGCGTAATCAGGGCAATTATCCAAGCAGATGAGGGGATATCATCACCGAATATTGGATGAAGATAACTGTCACCAATTAAAGATGAGCCAAAATAGTTACTCTGCAAAAAGGGAAGAAATAGGGTTTACAACTACCGGTATGAGGGTAGAGAAACACAGACTCCGCCGGGGATAATAATTACTAATTATTGAGCAATTATTCATTTACCACGGGGAAACAGGAAAAGAGTCTCAAGAGACCGATCTAGGATCAAACTAGATAGGCACGCCAAATCAAGACTTATCCCGGTAAGGATATAACTCAATGGGGAAAGCCATCCCAGTATATGTGTTGGGAAGGAACAAAAACAATCAACATCCACGAGGATATAACCCGGTGGGGAATATGGAAGAAAGGATAAAAGCTTTCTGCTTATGGAGCTGACTCTATATGGAGAGATCAGACACACACATCTGCTCGGGGAAGTATATCACCAAATAGCAGGAGGCAGCAAACAACGATATATGGCAAAGAATGTAACATGAATATCTTAATGTTATAATTATGCATGAATATGCGTAGTTTATGTATGATGTATGCTGACAAACAGACATATCTAACACAACCAGGTCCAGGAATCAACCACCCGGTACTACATCTCAAGAGAGAAAGCCAAGTTCACCGGGGAGTATCCAATCTGCTGGGGATCAGAGATACCAGGAAGCAAAGAACTCTACAAGGGATGAATCATCAATCATTCCAGCTGGGGACGAGAGTTATCACAGACAAGGTCCACCACACCAACAACTCTACTGGGGAATCTATCCGAGGAGATAAAGGATTTATCGGGATCAACCACCAAATACCGCTCTTGCCCAAAGAGATCCAAGCTGCTGAGGAAGAAAGATTGCCACTCTACTGAAGGGAATAGAGGTGACTCTCAACAAGCAATCCACTTGGTAGGATAAACCACAAAAGGTTCCGGAGGGAGGAGATACAGTCATGCCAGGAATATGGACAAAAATCTTACCCTGTTGGGGATCGTGCTACCCTTGGGAGAGCACTGAGGATCTCCTAAGTATCCTTTCGTCATTGTGAATGTTCACTTTGTTTAAAAACAAATTACAAAAAATTTGATCGTTTAAAACAATGATATTTTCTTAATCAAAACATGCAAAACATTTGTTGAATAGAAACAGATAAGAGTGCCAATAATTGGATAAAAGGCTCAAATTTATTTGATAGAATGGTAGTCTGCGAATGGAAAGACTCCATAGATCTTTACAAATTTGAAATTGGTGATATATATTGGAAAAGGGCTACATTGAACATAATGACCATTTCTCCACCAATTCTGAATCCGATGTATTTGAAGATTTGGCTGATAATGAGCAAGGATCTCTTACGGACGACATTTGTAGAACAAAGTCTTGTCAGGATGCAGTTACTTGCCAAATCCCTAATTTTTGCCTAGATTGCCCCAAGATGAGGTACTCAGTCTAGCGGGATACCTATATCATTATTATATATTTTTTGTGTCTCTAACTTTTGCCTGGATCGCCCTTTCGGGTTTTTAATCCACCGAGACGCTCATTTTTGCCTAAGCCGCCCTTTTGGGTTTTCAACTTAGCGAGCTATTCAGTTTTTTTTAGGAGAAGTATTTCTTGACTGCATCTGAATTCACAGGACGAGTGAAATCCTCCCCATCCATAGTTGTAAGTATCAAAGCACCACCTGAAAAGGCTCTCTTAACAACATATGGACCTTCATAGTTTGGAGTCCACTTGCCCCTGGAATCCGGCGCGAAAGACAATACTTTCTTAAGCACAAGGTCACCTTCTCGGAACACACGAGGCTTGACCTTCTTATCAAAAGCTTTCTTCATTCTCTGCTGATATAACTGACCATGGCACATGGCAGTCAATCTCTTTTCTTCTATCAAGTTCACCTGGTCATAACGACTCTGAACCCATTCAGCATCAGTCAACTTCGCCTCCATCAAGACTCTCATTGATGGGATTTCCACCTCTACTGGGAGTACAACCTCCATGCCATAAACAAGAGAGAAAGGGGTTGCCCCTGTTGAAGTACGGACAGATGTACGATAGCCATGCAAAGCGAATGGTAGCATCTCATGGCAATCTTTATACGTAACAACCATCTTCTAGACAATATTCTTGATATTCTTATTAGCAACTTCAACATCCCCATTCATTATGGGTCAGTAAGGAGAAGAATTATGATGCACAATCTTGAACTCGCTACACAGCTCTTTCATTATCTTGTTGTTCAAGTTAGTTCCATTATCAGTAATGATCTTATCTGGCACACCATAACGGCATATGATTTGATTCTGGATAAACTTCACAACCACCTGCCTGGTCACGTTTGCATACGATGCCGCTTCAACCCACTTGGTGAAGTAATCAATTGCTACGAGAATAAATCTGTGTCCATTGGACGCTTTCTGCTCTATCATGCCAATCATGTCAATTCCCCACATGGAGAAAGGCCATGGTGATGAGATCACATTCAAAAGTGTCGAAGGAATAAGAATCTTATCCGCGTAAATCTGACACTTGTGGCATTTCTTCACAAATTTGCAGCAGTCAGACTCCATTGTCAGCCAATAGTAGCCTGCTCTCAACATCTTTCTAGCCATGGCATGTCCATTGGAATGAGTACCAAATGAACCCTCATGGACCTCAGTCATCAACAGGTCTTCTTCGTGTCTATCCACGCATCTGAGCAGAACCATGTCAAAATTTCTTTTGTAAAGCACTTCGCCATTGAGATAGAAACTACCTGAGAATCTCCTCAAAGTCTTCCTATCTTTCACAGATGCCCCAGGCGGGTAAACCTGGTTTTGCAGGAAACACTTAATGTCATAATACCATGGCTTGTCATCTTTCACCTCTTCTACTGCAAATACATGAGCTGGTCTGTCCAAGCGCATCACGGTGATATTAGGAATTTCATTCCAAAGTTTTACCACAATCATCGAAGCGAGCGTAGCAAGAGCATCTGCCATCCGATTCTCATCTCGAGAAATACGATGGAAGTCAACCTCAGTAAAGAACGTTGAAATCCTCCTCGCATAATCTCTGTATGGAATGAGGCCAGGCTGATTCGTTTCTCATTCACCCTTAATCTGATTAACAACGAGGACCGAATCACCATATACATCAAGATGCTTGATCCTTATATCAATACATTCCTCCAATCCCATAATACATGCCTCATACTCAGCCATATTATTCGTGCATTTGAAAGTTAGCCTTGCTGTAAAAGGAATATGCGCGCCCTGAGGAGTAATAATCACGGCCCCAATACCATTTCCATACTGATTTACAGCGCCATCAAACACCATACTCCATCTGGAACCAGGCTCTGGCCCTTCATCAAGTGTAGGCTCATCGCAATCTTTCACTTTCAAATACAGAATTTCCTCATCCGGGAAGTCATACTGGACTGACTGATAATCTTCAATAGGCTGATGTGCCAAATGGTCAGCCAAAATACTACCTTTAATAACTTTCTGAGCTCGATACTCAATATCATACTCAGACAACAACATCTGCCAACAGGGCAATCCTTCCAGTTAAAGCAGGCTTCTCAAATATATACTTGATTGGGTCCATTCTGGATATCAACCAAGTGGTATGGTTCAACATATACTGGCGTAAGCGCTTAGCGGCCCAAGCCAAAGCACAACATGTATTCTCAAGCATTGAATATCGAGACTCACAATCGGTGAACTTCTTACTCAAGTAGTAGATAGCATACTCTTTCTTCCCTGATTCATCTTGCTGACCAAGGACACAACCTATAGAATCTTCAAGAACAGTCAGATACATAATCAAGGGTCTCCCTTCCACAGGCGGAGACAGAATCGGAGGCTCGGACATGTACTCTTTAATACTATCAAAAGCTTTTTGGCAATCCTCGGTCCAATCATGGGACTGATCTTTCCGGAGGAGCTTGAATATTGGCGCACATGTGGCAGTCATGTGGGATATGAATCTGGAAATGTAATTCAAGCGGCCAAGAAAACCTCGGACTTGCTTCTCAGTTTTGGGTGCAGGCATCTCTTGTATTGCTTTGACCTTTGCAGGATCAACCTCAACACCTCTTTCACTAACAATGAAGCCCAATAACTTGCCAGAACGGACTCCAAATGTACACTTGTTGGGATTCAGATGAAGCTTATATTTCCTCAAACGCTGGAAAAGCTTCAACAAATGCTCTACATGTTCAACTTCCGTTCTTGACTTAGCAATCATATCGTCAACATATAGCTCAATCTCCTTGTGCATCATATCATGAAACAAGGTGGTCATAGCTCGTTGATACGTCGCTCTGGCGTTCTTTAAACCGAAGGGAATCACTCGATAACAGAATGTTCCCCAAGGTGTGATGAATGTTATCTTCTCCATATCCTCGGGTGCCATTTTAATCTGATTATATCCGGAAAATCCATCCATAAATGAGAAGACTTTGAATTTAGCTGTATTGTCTACCAAGATATCAATATGTGGTAGAGGGAAATCATCTTTCGGACTAGCTTTATTCAAGTCTCTATAGTCCACACACATCCTGACTTTTCCATCTTTCTTAGGCACGGGCACAATATTGGCCACCCATTGAGGATATATAGAAGTCACTAGAAACCCCACATCAATTTGCTTCTGAAGTTCCTCTTTGATCTTCACTGCCATATCAGGATGAGTTCTTCTGAGTTTCTGCTTCACAGGCACGCACTCAGGCTTTAAAGGTAAGAAATGTTGCACAATATCAGTATCTAGACTAGGCATGTCTTCATATGACCAGGAAAAGACGTCAACATATTCTCGTAGCAACTTAATCAACCCCTTCTTAACAGATTCTTCCAGAAGTGCCCCAATCTTTACCTCTTGCATACAATCTTCAGACCCCAAGTTGTCTGTTTCCAGATTCTCAAGATGCGGCTGAATGATCTTCTCTTCATGGTCAAGTAGACGGGTGATCTCATCAGGAATCTCTTCAACATCATCTTCCTCTGCCTCAAATACAGGGAATTCAAAATTGGGAGATGGTGTTGGGTCATTATGTTCAATGGGTTTAGAAATCAACCTGCATAATGATTTTGGAATTGAAAAGCTTTTAGAAATCAAACAAGGCAAATCATTATGCATATGAAAAAGATCGACTTTATTCTATTTTTTAGGGTTTTATGTGATCACCAATTTCATGCAAAAGCGAAAAGGGAAAATAAATGGAAAAACAAACATTTAACATGAATTTATTGAATGAAAATATCATTGTATTTATGTTGCCAACAATGTTATCACTGCTCCTTTTGGCATTGGAGAATGGTTTTTAAACAAAGTGATTATTACGTTGACTTATGGACAACCGTTGGAATATCCACAGCGACCCAATTGTTGCAGACCCCTCCAGGGATGATGAAGTTGCCAGAATCCTCTGTATCTTCTTCCAAGACAGCAACAGCCTTCTCATCTAGACCAGTGTGGATGAAACCTCCACTCTTGAATAACCCTTGCTTGTTGAAAGTACCAGAAGAAAAACCTATGCCAGCCCGGGACTCGTTGTCTTCTAACTCGATCATTTTTTCCTAAACCAATGGTTGCACCACGCTCAATGGCCAACTTTGCATCTTTGTAGGAAGCAAATGAAGGAGTTCTCTTCTCAATAGGCCTAGCTATAGAAAAAGCTTGGAAAGGAGTTCCAATTTCAACCTCAGCATCTATATAAGAGAAGGAAGACAAATGGCTAACCAGGAGAGCCTTTTCTCCCCCTACCACCACCAGCTTCTTGTTTTTCACGAATTTCAATTTCTGGTGTAGGGTGAACGTCACGGCGCCTGCCTCGTGAATCCATGGTCTGCCTAAGAGACAACTATACGATGGGTGAATGTCCATAACCTGGAAGGTAATCTGGAAATCACTTGGTCAGATCTTGATTGGGAGATCAACTTCCCCAATCACAGTTTTGCGAGACCCATCGAAAGCCTTCACAACTACTCCACTCTGCCTCATGGGAGGCCCTTGATATGATAGCTTTAAGAGAGTGGACTTTGGAAATACGTTCAATGATGACCCAGTGTCCACCAGCACATTGGACATGGCGTCGTCTTTGCAATTCATAGATATGTGTAAAGCCAAGTTGTGGTCTCTTCCCTCCTCAGGGAGATCATAGTCACAAAAGCTCAGGTTGTTGCAAGCAGTAATGTTTGCAACGATGCTATCGAATTTCTCCAAAGTGACATCGTGATCTACATATGCCACATCCAACACCTTATGCAGAGCCTCTCGGTGTGGTTCTGAATTTAAGAGTAAGGATAACACAGATATTTTGGATGGCGTTTGTAGAAGTTGGTCTACAACATTGTACTCGCTCCTTTTGATGAGTCTCAACATCTCATCACAGTCTTCTTTCACATTGCCACTCGGGCCAACAGAAGTAGGAGTTTTCAGTACGGAGGAGGGCTTAACAGCAAGTGCCGGATTCGGAGAATTCACAGCGTTCCCGATCAGGCGTTCAACAAAATCAGCATTAATTTGAGGCTTCAGCGGTGCTGAAAATACACGGCCACTACGGGTCAAACCGCTAACATCGGCAATATTCACAACAGAAGAAGAGGGCAAGGACACCTCTTTCCCATTCTCTACTGCTACGACGTTGTAGCGATAGGGAACTGCCTTTTTAGAGGAGTAAGGCACAGGACCAGCAGGCTTAATGATCAGAGCGGGAGAAGCCTTCTGCTTGCTACCATTGTACTTGATGATAACAGGCTCGGGTATCCAGAACACTGGGGAGATCACATTGACCTCAGGCTCATTTTCATCAACATTCCTGTTTTGAAGGATCTCAATGACTCCTTTGTCCATCATTTCCTGAACATCCTTGCGCACCTGGCAACAACCCAATCGGTTAATAGAGCAGACTTGGCATCTATCATGGTCATGCTCATAATGACTATAGTTACACAACAAACGATGCATCTGGACCAGAGACTGTTGAATATGACTGACATATTTGACCTTGTATTTTCCAGGGCAACCTTGGACCATGTTGACAGATTTCCCACGTTCGGACAATGGGTTCTTCTTCACATTAGGGCCTACGTCCTCAAAACATAGAATACCACACCTCACAAGGTCTTGAACCTTGGTCTTCAAAGGGTAATAATTCTCCACGTCGTGGCCGGGAGCACCAGAATGGTAAACGCAATGTAACTCAGGCTTATACCACCACTGGGGGTTAGCAGGTATAGCCGGTGGGTCTTTCGGAGTAATCATTTTCCTCTCTATCAAAGAGGGATATAATTCTGCGTACGTCATTGGAATAGGATCGAAGGTGACCCTCTTCCTCTCATAACTTGTGCTGGTTTGATTACTATTTTGAGGCTGGTAGGTCTGCTGCTGCGGTCGGTGCTGTTGTTGCTGATATTGCGGATGTGGTTGCTGATTGTTACTATGTTGCTGATACTGTTGATTGTCTCTGAAAACAGGTGCTATATGAGCCACCTGGTGCTGGTTACTGGCGGGACGCACAGTCTTCCTCCTCACAGAGGGTCTTCTTGGTTTCTCATGGGAGATCACAACATGTGCCTCTCCATCTTTCTTCTTTGCAAACGCCCCATAACGTTTGGCAGAAGAGCCTTCTTCTCTGGTTAACCGTCCTTCATGGACCCCTTCTTCTAGACGCATCCCCATATTCACCATATCGGTGAAGTCAGAAGGAGCGCTAGCAATCATCCGCTCATGATAAAAAGAACTTAAAGTCTTCGAAAAGATCTTAGTCATCTCTTTCTCTTCTAGCGGAGGCACGATCTGTGCTGCCACCTCTCGCCACCTCTGGGCGTAATCCTTAAATGTTTCTTTATCCTTCTGGGACATGGCTCTCAATTGATCTCTATCGGGAGCCATATCCACGTTGTACTTGTACTGCTTGACGAAGGCTTCGCCGAAATCATTGAAGGATCGGATGTTCGCACTGTTTAAACCCATGTACCAACGCAAAGCGGCACCGGACAAACTGTCCTGAAAGTAGTGGATGACTAGTTGGTCATTATCGGTTTGAGTTGACATCTTCTTGGCATAGATTACCAGGTGGCTGAGAGGACAAGTATTTCCTTTGTACTTTTCAAAATCAGGGACCTTGAATTTCACAGGGATCTTCACATTTGGAACCAAGCAGAGTTCGGCAGCAGACTTGCTTAAATGATCCTTCTTTCTGAGAGTTTTCAATTCCTTGCGAAGCTCAAGAAATTGATCGTTCATAGCATCCATCTTTTCATAAACATCTGGACCCTCAGACGGCTCAGAATGATAGATGGTGTCGTCTACCCTGGGCAAAGTATGCACGACAGGAGGAGGAACGACAAGGACCGGGCTAGATGCCAGCAGAGAAGCAAAGGTAGGAACAGGACCCTCAGGCATGAAATTGGGAGGCATCCCCCACGGGAACCCGGTTGGCATGGCTGTTGGAATAAAGTGTGCACTGGCAGCGGGCACAGTAGAAGAGACAATCTCGGAGATAACTGTCCTCTGGGGAGGAGTTGAAGGTGTCGGAGAAGACTTGCTCTGGGCAGCCATGAGTGACTACATTAGGGCAGTCAATCTGGCCACTTCCTCTTTCAGCTCACGGTTCACTTGTTCTAGGTGATCCATCAGTCTTGAAATATTGGCTCTAGTGTAGTACCGGTGAGTCAGCTTGTCTTCAAAATCAATGAAGGACACAGAGTTAGACCACAAGGCAAGGGACCGGAAACAAAACCTGTTTATGCATATGATGCATGCAATGTTTGTGCATATGATTTGTTTTTATTTTATTTTAAAGGAACTTTAGAGTTTTATTTGCAAATTCGGGAAATATTAAGCATTTTATCACATATGGAAATATCTCATCAAAGAATATCAGGGAAAAGAAGTGCAGCATCGTCAATCATATACAAGAGAAAAGGAAAATAATCGTCTTATGGATCCCTAGAAACAATCATCTAAAGCTCGGGACACAGGAAGATAAGATGCGCGAAGCCTCTTCACCTCCCACTCGTAGGCTGCCTCCATATCAGCCTTCTGTTTGGCGAGTCGATCATACCTCCTCTTCCAGAACTTAGAAGACTGAGGAAGTAGATAAGTCCATACATCATCAGGGTCATCAATAACCTGATGCTCAAGAAACTCAATCAACGCATTCTTCTCCTTAATCTGCTGAAGCAACTCTTCACGTTCATGGATCCATGCACGTGAATGGTCTTCGTCTCTCAACTCCTCTACTCCTTGATTAGGGAGGGTTGAAGGCCCAGCCATAATCATAGGTGTAGGTCTCGGATACTCGTAAGGCATGAGATACTCAGACGCCCTCTTCCTAACCCAAATAGTGTAAGGCTCCAAAGCGATGCAATTCTTAGGACCCAACTCTTTCCTTCCTTTCCTATGAATCTTGCGCCAAGCGCGGACCATCCTAGCTTTCAAGCCTTGGGGATCTTTACCATCCTGAAAGAATACACCCTCTAACAAAATGTTATTGGGTTTATCCTTTAAGGGGAACCCAAGCTGTCGACGTGCCAAAACAGGATTGTAGTTAATCCCACCATAAGTACCAAGAAGAGGTACATTGGAGAATTCGCCACAAGAGTCAATAATCCGCACACCATCATACACATGGTTATACCAAGAGATATCATCATTAGTGAGAGACATAAGTCTCGTGGACCACCGTAGACATTCCTTGTTCTCCTTGAAAGCGACCGTCTAAGGTAAGTGAGAAATAAACCACTTATACAACAGAGGCAAACAAACACAATGGCGCCACCACCCTTTGCATTCCTCATATGCAAAGAGAAGTAGGTATCGCCCAACAGAGTCGGAACGGGATTAAGAGTAGAGAAAATCCTAATAGCGTTCACATCCACAAACTTGTCGATGTTGGGGAATAACACTAGCCCATAGATGAGAAGTACAAATATGGCTTCAAAGGAATCCTCACTCATGGCCTTCCCATACATAGTAGCTTGAGCAATGAGGAACTCAGAAGAGAGACCTTGAATTCCACCTTTGGTAGTCATATGAGCACCAACCAGAGATTCATCTATGTGTAACATGTCAGCTATCTCTTGAGAAGTAGGAATACTCTCCAAGCCACTGAACGACAACTGGTCTAGAATAGGTATACCCACAAGGTAAGCATACTCCTGAAGGGTAAGAAAAAGCTGGAAATCCGGAAACGTGAAGCAACAGTACAAGGGATCGTAAAACTGCACCAATACACACATCAATCCTTCATCCATCTGAGTAGTCAGAAGAGGAAGAAGCTTCCCAAAACGAGCTTTGAAACCCAAAGGATCTAATACATAGGATGTCAGATTCCTTAACTCTTTCAAGTCTGGTTGCCTGAAGTTGTACTTCTTTGTATTCCTTCTTTGTCTTTCCATGTCTGAAAATTTTGCAAATAAACCCCTTAAGTTCCTTGAAATTTTTCTTATTTATTGATGATATGGATGCAAATGGGTGCATGAATGCATGAATGCAACAATCACACTCAAGGATCAAGCAAAGCACACCAAACAAAGGTCATGGGATGGATCATGTTATCCTTAATATCAATCATCCATTTTGGTGGATTATGGTTTACACCTTATCAACACCCAAGTTCCATTGATATTAAGGATTCATGAACGGATCAACCATGAATCAAGGGTTTGTTGTAAGTCACGAGCATGGAGTTAGGTTAAGAACCACCCCAAAAGGGAGTGTACTAGGGTTTAAACCTGCCAAACATGTTCTACAATAGGTTCCCATAGTCATCATCCCATCTTTCGGATATTATTGGAGAAACGACTACTCGTATTCCGAAAATATTCTCAAGAGAGGCTCTTATGAGTGTAGTATCGCGTAACAATCGTATTAAATCTTACACTTGAACGACTTTCGCACTACATCCTAAGAATAGGCCAAGATGGGCTTGGTAAACTAAGGTCCTTTGCTTCTAAGGTCTATATTGGAAAGAGTAATGTCTAACCACAACTTACTTGTGTGACATTATTGATCCCAACATGACCTCCACCAAGTGAATGGGCTTGCAAGTCAACTTGCTAAGGAATAACTCCACACAAGTCAATAAGACTACGTCATTCTCCTATCCTAAGTGCACTCGAATCCGGGTATAGAACTCATCTCACAAAGATCACCAAGCATACAAGGAACTAATATCAAGCAATTCAATCATTACATACAATACAGTAATCCCAAATTGCACAAAAATATGTCACAAAACAAATACAATACAACAAGCATGAAAAGTCGGCAAAACCCACTAGGCAAATACACCTCCCAAGCAGAGTCACCACTTTTCTGTAGCGGGGTATTCGTTACCATTAGAGATATTGACTAAATCTAAGGTAAATCATACAAGTCGAGTCGCCACCGCACTTCTATTTATCCAAAGGAATGGTTAGAAAGCGAACAAAAACCTAAAAGTTTTATCGAATCAAAAACTAGTAAAAATGTCAGAGATCTGGGTAAGGGGGTTGGTTATGCAATGGGAAGGTATTAGGCACCCAAAGCATCCTAGGTACTCCTAGGGAGCCCTTTTCACATTTGTTGCAAAGGTTGTTGTTTTTTTTTGAAAATTTATTTGTGCAAACATGATTGAAGGGATGAGAAAAGCATGTATGTTTATCTAATGTACTACTTACTAAAAGAAGGGTCAAAAGAAAATGACTCGCACAGACGTCGCATCCACTGAATACGTATCTCATCTGAATCTGAGAATCAGAGTCTTCGTAGCTTGGCTACCTATGGGTTAAAGAGGAGTGTGCTCGCTAAGACATCGCGTCTTATGCCTACGTATCTCATCTGGGATGAAAATCAGAGCAAAACATAGTTCGACCACCTATGGGGTAAGGGTTGTGTTTTGGGGTGAACGACGTTACTACGCAATCTACCGGATGCTCGACCTTTGGAGACTTACTCGCCTGTAGTAGAAGGAGATAACGTGTTCTTAGGAGAAGAAAAATCAATGAGTTTGGTGTGTTTAGGGATGCTCATGCAAAAGGACAGTCCTAGATGAAGGAACCGCGCTACCTTAAATGACATGCCACGAGAGGCTATACGAAACCTAAGAAATTGGTAACATGCGGGAAAATTAAAGGGATCGAGAGATCTACCGTACGGATAAAGATCTGAAGTAACAGCAATTAGATAAATAAGAAACCCAAAGACTCTTCCAAGCTAAACACCATCAAAGAAAGCGAGTCAGTACAGGTAATCGGAATAAACCTCCAGGTGGTATCCCACAAATAAAGTGGAACACCAGGCAAGCCATCTCTTGTGTTGACTGATCATCTAAATAGAACCCACAAAGTGTCTTGGATGATACTCAAGCTTCAAACAAAAGATGTTAGTGACACATTTTTGTGCTTTTGGTTAGTAAACAAAAGTAAGAGAAACAATGATGTATAATTCAAGCAATGTTGGTGATCTCAAACCAATCACAAGGAGTCCCACCCAAAGGCAAAGGGAACCAAGATGCTAAAGATCCTTGAGGCAATGCAAATGCAATGTTATGATGCCATGAGGGATCTTAGGGTCAAAATTGGGGTCTTACAAAGTTACACAAGATACCCAGATGAACTATGGTTTCCAAGGCAAACCAATTCCAAACTCTTGATGAATTCTTGATCAAAATAACCTGTGAAACTCATGGGGATTCATATATGATTCCTAAAGTCATTGTAACTCATTCTTGATTGAGCTCTTAGCAATGAGGGTCTTAAACCCTAGATATGAGCTTGATAGATCAAAGGTTAGCATGTGCCCTACATACAAAAGAGTTAGACAAAATGAAAAGACATATTTTTTGGGATTTTAGTTATTAAATATGATAAAATACAAAGTATGATACAATCAAATGGTGCTTGGTGGTCTCTGAAGCTGTAAATTCATGACCATCAAGCTATGGATAAGCTAGACGCCGATTAAACCAGAGTCGCCACCACGCTTTTATTGTTTCCAAGGGAAAAGGGAAAAGTAATAACAAAACCCAAAAGATAAGAAATTGTCAAATCAAAACTAATAAAATGACAGAGATTACAGGTAAGGCGGTTGGTTACACAGAGGGAAGGTGTTAGCACCCAAAGTATCCTAGGTACTCCTAGGAAGCCCTTTTTTGTATGCATATGTATTTTTCTACAAAATGATGTTTGCAAATAAATAGAGTGTGGGAATGAGAAAAGAATTCATTAATTATATTTTTGTGTTTGACAAGACCTTCAGACTTGAGCCTACGTACCAACATAAAAATGAGGGATCAAAACCTCGTAGTTCGTGGTATCAATTTCAAAGTGAGTGCATTGTTTTTAACAAAATTTTAAATTTAACAAAGGCACAAGAGGCCTAAAATGGTTTGAATGAGTGTTACTTCTTTTTGTCTTTTGAAAATTTTAAGTCAAGTATGGTTAAGTTTATTTACAAGTTTATTTAAGTAAAGAAGTTTGAAAATGCAATTGCATAAGGCCAAAGTTTCTAATTTGCAGTATGGTCTAAGTTTAGAAAGAAAGCGCAAGCAAAGAAGATTTTAAAAGAAGGGACAGACTTTGAAATTAAAGAAGTCAGGAGGAGATGAAGAGACTAATCCTAAGCATAAATTTAAAAGTTAGAGTTGAAAAGATGTGACCAATGGGATGCAATCCAATAGACAAGAATGTCATATAGAAACCCAAATTTCCCTTGGACTTTAGAGTCAAGTAACAATCAATATAAAAATAGCAAGTTTAAGAGCAAGGCATCAAATAAAGATAGCCACATCCCAGCTTAATAATCCCATGATCATCTTCAAGATTTCCCATGTATCAGATGGCTTCAAATATGGAATTAGTTGCAGGTTCAAAATAACAGCTTCACAATGATCATGTTGCAGATGAACTCAAATGGATCTTCAACATTGTATCAGATGAATGTTGATTTCACAAGCACATGGTTTCATGAAAGTTGGCATTAGCCAAGTCATTTGCATATGGAAAGTTGCCTAAATTGTAAGTCCAATAGTCTCAGATCAAACCAACAATCCACACAAAAATCTTTTTTTGGGTTTTTGTTCTTATTATGTACATTAAGGTCAAAAGACCATACAAACACACAAATATATATACAAACACAATACATCATAAAATATGGTCCAAGTGGACAAAGGGAAAATGACATTAAAGTAAACAATTTTAATGGTATGAATAATGGCAAATGGATAAAACTTAAAAAATTAAGGTGCATTAAAAGTAAATGACTTGAAATTAAAGGTTAGTTGTTAGTTGATTAGAAGTTAGTATTGCTTTTGCTTTGTTTTTGTATAAGTCATTCTTTTGAGAACACTCAACCCACTTATCACAAGCATGGATCCTTGAACCAAGACATCTTCCAAAGGAAGGAAAAAAGGCCAAGTTTCCACACAATACCATGAAAGAGGGGAGACTTATAAACTCACTAACTAGAATGCTATGCCTTTTCTGTCACAAATTTAGCGCTATGTTAAGCAATCTTAATTGGACTTATGTAGAAGTCATAACTATTTGAGGTCGGCAATAGAATTTTGGTGTTAATACATGTTAGAGACATAGTATGACGAACTATGCTCATGAAACATGCCACACACAAAAAAGAATATGCAAAATGGGGGATCTAATCTCATCCATACTTATGTTGATTTTGCAATTAACTAGCCTTAGGATATAGAGATATCATAGGTCCATGACATGAATGGATAAAGAAGGGGAACGAGATGAAGAGGGAGGGGGAATGGATTCAACATAAATTGGTCAAAGGAGGCCTTTTACCAAATTAAGATCATTCATTCATTTTGGGAGATGGAATATACATTCGATCAATCCCTTAAATCCAATGATCTTAACCTAGCAAAGTCAAATCAACCTTGACCAAGGCCCAACAACACAAGTCAAACTCACAAAGTCAATTAAAATGGCTCTACACAATTAATTTGACATTTAAACAATTAAAAATAATAAAAATATGCATTAAATTAAATCACGGTTCGTCAATTTCTTAAAACCTCATCAAAACACCAAAGAAATGGCCATGAGATTTATCATAGGTCAAACAAGGTCAAAGGACCTTGGAGAAAAAAATTCAGAATTTTTGGAAACTTAAAAAGTAGCTTTAAACAATTAAAAATACTCACAAAATTAATTAAATCATGAAAAATATTAATAATGATCCAAAAAATGATTTTAATTCAGAAAATGAAAGAGTATTTTATTTAAAATTTTTTTGAGTGAAACTCTCATATTTTTTGGATCAATATTAAATTTAATATGAATTAATGAAAATGAAACAAATAAAATGAAAATCAATTAATCTGAAAAAACGTGGACCACTTGATCTCCCTCATTAATTGAGGTGGCAGATCAAGTGAATTAAAACATGTGTTCCATCGTGTACACCAGTCAGCGCGCCACACAGTTGGTACTCAAAAGGAATGCTCGTGATTAAAACAAATTGAACTGATCATGTGGCTCTGGACCACGCCACCTCATTGCCGGAGCAAAGCACCAGTCGTCTTCTCAGGAGACCTTGGCCGGACTGGTCCACTCATCACCATCACAAAAATGAAAAAGAAGGACATGATTTTAAAGTAAAAATAGCACTGATCAGGAATCTGACCTTAATTCATCCTAACTCGAAGTATATTGAGAGATGCATGGAATTAAAATTTAAGGAACATGAATTGAGTTACTTCGATTTGACTTCAAAGCAACTCAATTTTCTTGTCTACATTGGTAGGACTTCAGACAATCAAGGATCCAAGAGAATTAATGAGAATTGAGGGAGAATCAAAGAGAAGAAAAAATCTGGAAAATACCTTCAATGTTGTGTAGCTTGCAGCATTGAAGGTATTAGGATTGAAACAAAGCTTGCAGAATGAAAAATCTGGAAAATACCTTCAATTATTGTTTGATCTTGCTCTGGAAGCTTGCATAAGTGGCTTAGGATCGAAACAATGCTTTGGATCCTGGAGTTTTTGAATCTCCAAATAGTGAGATTCAAACTCAAGTTTCAAATGAAAATTCTCAGGTTTTCCTTTTAAATGTGAGGGTTTCAAGTGTCGAAGGAAAAGCTGGCGTGCAAGGGTCCTTATTTCTGATGCTAGAGGCTCTTATTTATAGCAAATTCATGTGTTATTTGCACCTTCAAAATGTTTCCAAATTTGGCAATTGAGTGATGCATGCTTACATGGGCGTGTATAAGCCCATGAAGCTACTAAGTTAAGTCTATAATTACATGTAGTTGAGTCTGAAAGTGAATTAGAATGCAAGGCAAAAGTGTGCATCTGTTTGAAGTTTGGTCCTTGCCAAATGATGTAGCCATGTTCAAACCATGCGTAGACCACTTAAACCTTGTCCAAAATGAATGAAATTGGACTCTTTGGAAATGTTATATCAAGAGGAACAACTATTATGTTGAACACTTTTCCATTTTAAGCTTGTATCATGATGAATTTTAAGGTGGAATTTTGGAAATTTTAATATGTCAAAATTTTTTCTAAGTGTCAAGCCATATGTTCAATTATTCCACCTTGGCTAACTTTTTATGTGAGCTTCAAATGAGAAAAGTGTCTTCACTAAAGTTGTAGCTATTTCAAAAACTTTCAAAATGGTCACAAATTTGACATGATTTGGATTTGGGATGAATGAGTTATGCATTTTTGAAGTTAAGGAAAATCACTTGTTCAATGGTATTGGTCCAAAATGACCTATAATGTATCCTCATATCACATGCTCATAAAAGTTGATTTAGATCTTCCTCCAAACCTCAAAGTTGAATTAGACACCTTGAATTTGATTGTGAAACATGGAAATATTTCATATCATAAAAACTGAGCAAGTTATGGCCTTGGGAAGTTGACCTCCAAATTAGGGTTTAGACAAAATGACCTATAATCCTTCAACATAAAAAATGACTTTCCAAGCAAAATTAGCTCTAGACCTCAACATGAAAGTTGTTTGGAATGTCATGTAGAGTAATGTTGCTCTTGGAATCATTTTCATATGATTCAAATTGTAGGAGATAGAGTCTAGGGAACCCCAATTTTGATTAGATGAATTCCTCTGGTCAACCACCATCAACCACCTTGCAAACATGCAATTATCTTGACTTTAAGGACTCATGGGAGATCATATATGCATAAGATTATGAAATTTGAAGTGTCCCTTGGAATAATTGATCAATTGGTGAAGAATCTTGGTGGAGAAGTTACACAAGATACCCATATGAACTAGGGTTTCCAAGGCAAACCAATTCCAAACTCTTGAAGAATTCTTGATCAAAGTAACATACAAAGATCATGGGGACTCATATATGATGCCTAGATCCATTATGGATAATTTCTTGGTTGAGCTCTTAGCAATGAGAGTCTTAAACCCTAGATGTATACTTGATAGATCAAAGGTGATCAAGTGCCCTACCTACAAGAGAGTTAGACAAATGCAAAGATATATTTTTGGTATTTTTGGTTAGTAAATATGACAAAATACAAAGTATGGTACAATATCATAGTGCTTGGTGATCTCTCCCAAAACAAACCCAATGGATGAGGGGTAAGGAGGATGCCAAGGTATGATCCCAATGCTAATGCATATGATGAGATAGCATGAGGGATCTTAGGGTCAAAATTGTCGTCTTACAGCTGCCCCTATTTAAGGACATTCTAACTGAGGAGGTGAAGGTTAAAATCTTCATATCGACTCAGTAGGATGGGCTTAAATAACAACATATAGAAACAAGTTTTGGTCCCTAAGAGACCTCATGATGTATATGCTATGAATGTTAAAATAAATCTCTATGGCGAAATGTTGCCACAAATGAAAAGAATTCAGAGAGACTGAAAGTCCGCAGGAGCGTAATGCATTCCTCATGGAAAACTCACTAGAGAGACAGACACTTTGGGGAACAAAGGGTTATGCGTAGGCCAGGCTACGACTCAAAAATTGTTGGGGGACATGAGGAATTTCATGAAAATGGAAGGACTCAACCGGGGAAACAAAGGGCACGTCTGCAGGGGAACAAGTAAATCAGAATAAAACTAAAATACTCGAACCATGTAGGAACAACGATTTAACTAAGGAAATAAGCACTCAACTCGACCGGGGAAGAAAAAATCTTCAATGCAGGAGGAGTAGAAATCTATTATCCACTACCAGTTACTGGGTACGAAGATGATAAAAATATGATAGAGAGAACATCTGTTACCGGTTAGGGGAAACATATCAAGGATGAGTCACTGAGGGCTGCCAGTAGGTGAATTCATTACCGGCTACTGGGTAAGAATAGACTTGATGGGGAAGAGCTGAAAATAGGATTTACAACTACCAATTACTGGGTAGAAGACCAAAGGGGGAGAATACCCGTCACTGGTTAAAGTAAACATATCAAGGATAGACTCAAAGGAAAGAAAATCCATCATAGGTTAAGATGAACATATCAAGGATAAACTTGCATGGGGATGTAAAGAAGGATATCCGTTATCGGTTAAGATGAACATATCAAGGATAAACCACCTGACCAAAAAGTAGGAATTACATCTATTTTGAATGCTGGATAGAATACCATCAAAGAGAATATCTGTCACCGGTTTAGGATGAACATATCAAGGATAGACTCCGAGGGGAAGAATACGGATTACATCTATCAGTTACTGGATAGAGGACCACAAAGAGGATATCCATCACCGGTTAAGGTGATCATATCAAGGATAAACTCTACAAAGGGGAGAAAAGCAGGATTTACAACTATCGGTTACTAGGCAGAAGACCCTAAAAAGAAAGAAACCTGTCATTGGTTAGGATGAACATATCAAGGATTAACTCTCTAGGAAACAAATAGGGATTATAACTACATTTTTACTGGGTAGAATACCAAAGATAAGAATATCCGTCATCGGTTAGGATGAACATATCAAGGATATACTTCCTAGGGAAACATGAAAATGAATCTGCTGAGGAGAAAGAGTTTGCTTTTGTCGGGTATTAGGAAAGAAGTAACAAACTTCCAACTAAGAAGAATACTACCAGTTACTGGGTAATAGACTCTTAGGGGACCAAAAATGTCTATCTAGGTTAGATCTAGAAAGAAATGGTCAATCAAGACTCAACCTAATAAGGACATAACTCAAGGGGAGCGGTTCCATCCAGACAAATCAAATGGGGAGGAAGCTGAAGTAATAATCATCCATGAGGAAATAAATCAATGGGGAAAGGAGAAAGGTTAAAGTCTTTCTACTTAAGGGGCACACACTCTACAATTGAAGGAGGACAGACACACCAAACTTGCATGGGGATAAGGTACCGCCATGATATAGGATAAAAATCACAAGAATGAATCAACAGGTGCAATAATGAAGTTATATGAATAGATGTATATGTATTTGTATATGTATATGTATATGTATATGTATATGTATATGTATATGTATATGTATATGTATATGTATATATGATGATTATGCTGACAAAACGATCGCAAAGGATACAAAGATGTCACAAATTTGAATCATTGATACAATTCCCGACCAATCCATAAGAGAGGGAAACAAATGCTGGAGAAAAGAGAGATCAACATCCCAAAGGCTCAACCCTAGCTGGGGAAGGAGGAGATCTATTGAGGAAACTGTTATTAACTCGGCGGGGAATTTTAGGTCAACACCATATCAAATGGGAGACAACCCTGCAGGGGATAAACACAAAAAGCTGCTCAGAAACCAGGATAAATTTTTGACTGTGACGAATCGGATGGCGATTGATGGGGAAACCAAAGCTCTGCCAACATCATGCGAACTGCTGCAACGAATGTCCGCACTCAGCTGGGGAACAATCCTAAACTCCGCTGGGGATAACAGCGAATTAATTGTCTGGGGAAATCAACAAACACTGGGCACTAAACATGTTTCCTAGGGTGAAAGAGGAATCACACCTACTGCTTTGGGGAGAACCAAAAATGCTCCAATTTAGGGCTTACTGCTTTCAAACTACTGCTAATATTCCCTTTTAATGAAATCAATTGCTTAAAATTAATCCTTTTATATGATTAAGAAAACATGCTTTGATTAAAATTTTAATTTTCAAATAAAATTTAAAACTATTTGGCTGAATTAAATAAGAGTAGAAACAATTGGATAAAAGCTCAACTTTATTTAATAGAATGGTAGTCTGTAAATGACAAGACTCCATAGATCTTTACAAAGAGTAGAAAATGGTAATTTACATGGAAAAGGGTTACATTTAATACAATGATCACTAATCCTTCCACCAACTCTTGATATCCACTCTGCTCTTGGCCGCTACCGGGGATCAGAATCCGACAATGTGCTCAAGAAAGTCTTCAAAACTGAAGATCAGCAGGATGCAATTACTTTCCATAATCCCTAATTTTTGCATAAATTTCCCCAAGGCGGCGTGCACAATTTATAGGGATAATTCTTTCTATTTTATGTCTCTAAATTTTTCCTAGATCGCCCTTTCAGGTTTTCAATCCACCGAGACGCTCATTTTTGCCTAAGACGCCCTTTCGAGTTTTCAACTTAGCGAGGTGTTCTTTCCGTTTTAGGAGAAGTATTTCTTGACTACATCTGCATTCAAAAGACGAGTGGACTCTTCACCATCCATAGTTGTAAGAATCAAAGCACCACCTGAAAAGCCTTTCTTAACAACATATGGACCTTCATAGTTAGGAGTCCATTTTCCCCTAGAATCTGGTTTGAAAGATAGAATCTTCTTGAGCACGAGGTCACCTTATCTGAACACACGAGGCGTGACCTTCTTATCAAAAGATTTATTCATCCTCTGTTGGTATAACTGACCGTGACACATGGCAGTCAACCTCTTTTCTTCAATCAAATTCAGCTGATCATACCTGGTTTGACACCATTCAGCCTCAGTAAACTTGGCTTCCATGAGCACACACAATGATGGCATCTCAACCTCTACCAGGAGCACAACTTCCATGCCATAAACAAGAGAAAAAGGGGTTTCCCCTGTTGAAGTACGGATGGATGTACGATACCCATGCAAAGCAAATTGGAGCATCTCATGCCAATCTTTGTATGTTACCACCATCTTCTGAATGATCTTCTTGATGTTCTTATTTGTAGCTTCAACAACCCCATTCATCTTAGGTATATAGGGAGAAGAATTATGATGTGCAATCTTGAAGTCCTTGCTGTAGCGGGGTATTTGTTACCATTAGAGATATTGACTAAATCCAAGGTAAACCGTACAAGTCGAGTCGCCACCTCACTTCTATTTATCCAAAGGAATGGTTAGAAAGCGAACAAAAACCTAAAAGTTTTATCAAATCAAAAACTAGTAAAAATGTCAGAGATCTGGGTAAGGGGGTTGGTTATGCAATGGGAAGGTTTTAAGCACCCAAAACATCCTAGGTACTCCTATGGATCCCTTTTCATACTTGTTGTAAGGTTGATATTTTGTAAAAATTTATTTGTGCAAACATGATTGAAGAGATGAGAAAAGAATATACAAGTTTATTTATATTTTGTGTTTGGATGGATAAACCCATTGCCTACGTACCATCTTTAAAAAGATTAGGATCAAAACCTCGTAGTTCGGGGTAAAAATCTCAAAATGAGTTGGTGAATTAATTGGTCCAAAAGCCTTAAGGTCTTTTGTTATCCAAGGGAGAAAACTCAACCTAAAACCACAAATCCACCATGTGAGGATAACTTCAACATGCTAGTGAGGGGTTAACCCTATAATAAGCATGGAAGACTCATTGTCCATCACTAAGGATATAGGTGAGTATTACATCTACCTCAAGGATAACTCAAACCTAATAGCTAAAGGTTATGAAAAATTTGATTAAGGAAATGGCCATTGAAACCACAAAAAGTATTTGAGTGGGTTGTATTTACAAATGAAAAGTATTTACAAAATATGGTCAAAGTTGACTTAGAAGTTCAATTCAAAATAAGTGCTATGAAAAGAAAGTTTGAAAATCAAAAGCATAAGGCTTAGGTTTCTAATGTTGAAAAAAAGTGTTAAATGTTTGCACAAAAGTTTTGGCTTGGGTTAGAGTGGGGAGAAGAAGAAGAAAGGCTAAAGTCCTAAGCATGCAAGAGGTAAGGGAGAAGAGAACAAGACCACAAATGGAGTTCCTCTCTTGAGATCATATTGATGATCCAAGTAGCTCCCATCCTTTGGAATAAGCAATCACATAAGCATAAACTCAAGCAATCAACAATCAATGAATTCTTGGGAAATTTCCTCAAGGTATCTTTGATCCCTCTCTCTTAGAAGCTCATGGCAATGGTTCCTCAATTAGGCTCAAGTTAGAATCCCTAGCACAAGAAAACACACATCAAAAAGTTCTATGGGAACAAACAAGGAATGAACAAGAGGAGTTTAGAATTTGGTCCTTTCAAAGTTCATCTTCAAGCTTTAGGCACTCTAAAGGCATGAGGCCTAGTTGCTCTTTGACATTTAAGCACTCTAAAGGCATGAGGCCTAGTTGCTCTTCAAATTCCATTAGCTTGGGTAAAGTCCTAATATCTAAGTCCATTTTCTCCAATTCTTTTGCATTTTTGTTCATAACAAACAGACAAACACAAGCACAAATGATATATACACAATTATATGCTCAAGTAAGCAAAAGGCAAATGACATTAACATAAACATGTGCTCCAATGAGCAAAGGAAAAAGCAAATGAATAATATGTACAAGAATGATAAATTGCATAAATGTAAAGTTCAAAAAGTAAATGTTAATGGTTAATAATTAGTAGTTAGTGAGCCGTAAGGCAAATTTAGCGCTATGTTAAGCAATCGTAATTGGACATATGTAGAAGTCACAACTATCTGAGGCCGGTCAATAATAATGTAGGCAACAACACAACTTAGAAGTCTTGATTAGTGAACCAAGTTCCAACAACTTGCCATGCCAAAAGAAAATGGGAAATGATCTTGTATTGGTTTAAGTCTTTTGCATGATTTAGGAAACAACCTATCCTTAATGCAAAGCCATTCACTTGATCAATTGATCAAGATGAATTAGATTTGAATCAAGGAAGATTAAGTCTCCCTAATCAATGCTAACTTATCAACCTTTAACTCATTGATCAAAAAAGAAAAAGAGAAGAATAAGGAGAAGGAGATGAATAATGGAAATGGAAATGGAAAGATAAAAGAATAAAATGCATTAAATGAAAAAGAATGTACCAATCCACATATGTTGACCAATGATATTGGGGATCATGGTCAAACACTCAAAAACAGAAGTGGGATGAAGATTGGAAGTCAAGAAATGAAAAAAATATTTTTGGCATTTTTTAATATTAAAAATAAACTTGAATTAAAATATTAAAGAAAGGTCAAACTTCAAAATCACTTCAAATCAACTTTGAAAAGTCCAAGTGATTTATCCTAAGTTCAACAAGGTCAAACAAAGTTTGACAAAAAATTTCAGCATTTTTTAAAAGTCAGAAAATAAAACATATTTTTTGGAAACTAAAAGTTATGAATTTTTGAAATAAAATGGAATTAAAGAAAATAAAATGGAATTAAAGAAAATAAAATGGAATTAAAGAAAATAAAACAGAAATTAGAAAATAGAAAAAATCAGGAAGCGTTGGATAACATTCATTAATTGACGTGGTCAATCTGATGGTCCTGAAGCGTGCACGTACCAAAGGCTTGAGTCAAACGCGTCACATGCTGAATTAAAAAAAGTCATAACACGCAATGGCCAAGATTAGATCTGGGAAGCTTGATCCAAAGGTTGAAACTCATCCACGTGGGGACGGTGGTGGAAACCACCGTCTTCTCCGGTGAACATCACAGTTTCCGGCCAGAATTGCAGACAATAAAAACTTAACCAAATGAAGCGATCCTCATATCATTGGAAAGCTGGGGTGATGTACATCACCCCTGTACCATTGGTTTTCCTTCTAGATCTCCATGGGAAGAGAAATCAGAAGAGGAAAATAATGGAGTTCAAACTGAACTTGATGATTTTGCAAAATTAAAAGCACAACTCAAATGCCTCTAATGAGAGGACTTCAGACAACACAATAGCCAGGCAAATGGATCAAAGATTAATGAGTTTCGAAGAAAAAACCAGTTGATGATCACCTTTGGATTGTGAAGATTTGAGCTGCCTTCCTTGCTTCCTTTTGCAAAACAGAAGTTTAATGGATCATATGATGAAGGTCTAGGAACTTTAGATCTAAAGATTCAACCAAATTCAGTTGAATTTTAGATCTGAAAATTTTATTAAATGTGAACTAGTTCCTTTGGTAATGGCTATGGATTCAGTTGTGCAGCATATCAGGCACCTTTAGTTGATTCTCAAGTGAAGCAAGCAAGTGTATTTATAGCAAGAGCTGATGCAATGCATGATCAAACTCGTGTGCATGTGAATTGGGTTGTCCATGCATGCGCTTGTACAGGCGCATGTGAGGCCCAAAATCCATTGCAAATGCAAGCTGAAATGAATGTGAGATGGTTTGGACGTGTACATGCAATTGGTTTGTAGTGTGCAATGAGTTTCAAACAAGTTTCCATAATTGCACCAAAATCTTCCCCTCTTCGAAAATGCCACTTGAAAAATTGAAACATAGGCATGTGGGTAATGGTTGGAAAGGTCTTGACATAAGGAACAAATGTTATTTTGGACCAAAGCTCATTTGGAGTGTGGAAATTAGTGAATTTTGAGTTTAAAGTGTAAGGTGCAAAACATGCAAAAGTGAAGTTTCCAAATTTGGCCAATGTTCAAGCCCTTCTATTTTGATTATGCAAGCCTCAAATGGAAAACCCTTCAACATCAAAGTTGTAGATATTCTTAAGACAGTCAAAATGGACTTAAATTTTGCATCATTTAGATTTTTGATGAAAGAGTTATGGGCACTTGAAGTTGGACTTTTTTGCCTTTCAATGCATTTGGTCCAAAGTGACCTATAATGTTTTTCATTATCACATGTATTTCCCTTGATATTATGAAATTTTGTTAAACATAACATTTGAAGTAGACATCTTAAGCTTTCCAATGCATTTGATCCCACCTCAAAATAATAAAAAATGAATGAGTTATGTTCTTGGGTAGTTGACCCAAAGTTAGGGTTTCAGTCAAAATGACCTATAATGTCTTGGAATGGATGATGATCTTAAAAGCTTCAAATCAATTTGTTATGAACATGAAAATTGTTCATATTATCCTTAAGAACAGTTTTTCTTTTGGGATCATCTCCATTTGACCAACACATAAAACGTTAGATCTCAGTGCATTTCAAAATAGTCAGATGAATTGACTGATCAACTTCTCAAGTCCATAACTCATATCTTAATGAATTGATGATTGAGGACACTCAAATAAGTTCAAATATACATGAAATGATGAATTAAAGGACTTCCCTTGATTGTATTTGATCATGGGCTGAGGTTGCTTCATGAGCAAGGCACACTTGGTACACAGATGAATTAGGGTTTCCTTGAGAAACAAACTTCAAACCCCTTGACTTGCTTTGATAAAAATGATGAATTGAGACTCTAGGGAGGCATATTTGATGGATGAGAGCTTTAGGAACCATTACCATGCTTGCTTTCATCTTCTCTTGGCCATATCTTTGCACAAAGGATCTCCTTGAAGCTCTTGGCCTTGTGATTTCTTAAACAAGAAATGTTAGTGACATATTTTTGTGCTTTTGGTTAGTAAACAAAAAATGATAAAAGCAATAATATACAATTCAAACATGCTTGGTGATCTCAAACCACTCACAAGGGAGTCCCACCCAAAGGCAAAAGGGAACCAAGATGCACATGATCCTTGAGGCTTTGCAAATGCAATGTTATGATGCCATGAGGGATCTTAGGGACAAAATTGGGGTCTTACAGATGCCCCTATTTAAGGTCATTCTAGCCGGAGAAGGGAAGGTTAAAATCTTGGTCTCGACGAGGTAGAATGGGCTTAAATAATAACAAAGAGACTAATTTTGGTCCCTAAAAGACCTCATGATGCAAATCTATGTATACAAAAACAAAATACTTTGTGGGAATATGTGTTCACAAAGAAGAACTGAAATCAGGAGAAACTGACAATCCACATGAGTAATTCACTCCATGGGACAGAGACTCCGAGACTCTTATGGGGATAAGAAAGGGAGTAAAAGTGCGTGAGCAGGGCACGACTCAAAGCTTAGGGAGTAGAATTCCAAAGGGAATAAATCAAAGGAACGACCCGAGCTGACTCAAAGGCGTATGTATTGGGGAAAATGCCAATACAGCAGAAATTATCCATAACGGATACTTCGGATAAAAATCCGGACTCAAATGGGGACAATCCACCAAGGGACTTCACTGGGGAAAACCCAAACAAAACTCTTATGGGGAAATAACGGAATGAGGTATTACGGGTTACTGGGTAATAAGCTCAAAGAGACATGTGATCTGAACACCGGTATGAATGTGAGATACAACATGCTCGGGGAGAATGAATATCTAAGACCGGTATAAGGGTGAGAGATATCAAACATCCAAAAGTCATCTGAGGAAGGCCTAAAAGGTATACTTCGACTCAGGGAAATCTGACTCCGCAAGGGACAAAAAGTCATAATAGGGAGTAGAAGGAAGGAACACCAGGGATACCAGTTACTGGGTATATAATAGGTGGCCAACCGAAGCGTGAATTGGGGAATATTCCCAAGACACTCATCATCCAAAAGAGGGCTAAAAGCAAACTTGATTATAGGATGGATATTCGATTCCGAAAAGGGGATACGAATCTTACTCGACTGGGGAAGAACAAAAGGCTTCGACCAAAGAGTGCATGAGATATATTATATATTACCGTCATAACGTAGATAACATACTCGCATGGAAGATTATCCACAACCGGTTACTGGGTTAATAAAGGATAAATCGACCGACAAAGAAAAGGACATCAGGATACCGAAACTAGGTATATAATGATGACCGATCCAAGGGAGAAACAATCGTTACCAACAACAAAAAGGGTAGACGAGAGATGACTCGCTGGGGATAAATTTCTTGATCAGAGCAATTATCCAAAAGATGAGGGAATATCGATACCGAATATTGGATAAATATAACCGTCAAGGAGGGGATTACATATACCGGATACTGGGTAGAAAATCACGGAAAAAGCAACTGTCACCAATTAGGATGAGAAAAATGGTTAACTCTGCAAAGGAGATGAAAATAGGATTTACAACTACCGGTATGAGGGTAGAAGACCAGAGACTCCGCCAGGGATGGGATGAACGATTACTGGTTACTGAGCAATCATCCAATTACACCACAGGGGAGTGCAAGAAACAACCAAAAAGGGCCAGTCTAGGATCAAACTAGATAGGCACGCCGAAACAAAATTTGTCCCTATGAGGATATAACTCAATGGGAAATTCCATTCCAATATATGTGTTGGGAGGAAACAGAAACAACCATCATCCACGAGGACATAACTCGGTGGGGAATATGGAACGAAAGATAAATATTTTCTGCTTATGGGGCCGACTCTGTAGCGGGGTATTCGTTACCATTAGAGATATGGACTAAATCCAAGGTAAACCATACAAGTCGAGTCGCCACCGCACTTCTATTTATCCAAAGGAATGGTTAGAAAGCGAACAAAAACCTAATAGTTTTAACAAAAACTAGTAAAAGAAACAGAGATCTGGTGTAAGGGGGTTGGTTATGCAGTGGGAAGGTGTTAGGCACCCAAAACATCCCAGGTACTCCTAGGGAGCCCTTTTCACACTTGTTGCAAAGGTTGTTTGTGCAAACATGATTGAAGAGATGAGAAGAGAATGTACAATTTAATTACAATTTGTTTGGATGGATAAACCCATTGCCTACGCACCATCTTATATAAAGATTAGGATCAAAACCTCGTAGTTCGGGATACAAATCTCAAAATGAGTTGGTGAATTAATTGGTCCAAAAGCCTTAAGGTCTTTTGTTATCAAAGGGAGAAAACTCAACCAAACCACAAATCCACCATGTGAGGATAGCTTCAACATGCTAGTGAGGGGTTAACCCTATAATAAGCATGGAAGACTTATTGTCCATCACTAAGGATATAGGTGAGTATTACATCTACCACAAGGATAACTCGAACCTAATAGCTAAAGGTTATGAAAGATTTTGATTAAGAAAATGGCCATTGGAACCACAAAAGACATTTGAATGGGTTATATTTACCAATTATAAGTATGTACAAAATAGTCAAAGTTGACTTAAAGATTCAATTCAAAAATAAGTATTGTGAAAATAAAGTTTGAAAATCAAAAGCATAAGGCTTAGGTTTCTAATGTTTGAAAGCAATAGTTAAATGTTTGCACAAAGAGTTTTGGCTTGGGTTAGAGTGGAGAGAAGAAGAAGAAGGGCTAAGTCCTAAGTAAAACAAAAAGGTGAGGGATAAGAAATGAAACCACACTAGGAGTTCCTCTCTTGAGATCACATTGGTGATCCAAGTAGCTCCCAACCTTTGGAATAAGCAACCACAAAGTATAAGCAATCCAACAAGTCTCATAAGAGATCCTCAATGTGTCTTGTATCTTCCACTTGGATGCACATGGCAATGGTCCTCTAATTAAGCTTAAATGGAAACTCCTAGCACAAAAGCACACACATCAAAGATTCCATGAAGTAAAACAAGAATGGACAAGAGTGAGTTTAGAGATTTGGTTCTTCTAACCCGTCTTCATCATTAAGATCCTTTGGCTCCAATTTTGCATAAGTAAGGTCCTAGAATCTATGTCCAATTCTCCATTTCTTTGCATAGGGTAAGTCCTAGAAACTAAGTTCATTTCTTTGCATTTGGTCCACAACAATCAAAACAAAAACACAAGCAGAATAATATATACAATTATGTGCTCAAGTGAGCAAAAGGCAAATGGCATTAACATAAACATGTGCTCAAGTGAGCAAAGGGAAAAGTAAATGGATAATATGTGCAAGAATAGCAAATTGCATAAAGGTAAAGTGCATAAAGTAAATGTTAATTGTCAATAGTTAGTGTTAGTAGTTAGTGTGCCATAAGGCAAATTTAGCGCTATCTTAAGCAATCG
Organism: Lathyrus oleraceus; assembly: GCF_024323335.1. Classification (NCBI taxonomy): domain Eukaryota; kingdom Viridiplantae; phylum Streptophyta; class Magnoliopsida; order Fabales; family Fabaceae; genus Lathyrus; species Lathyrus oleraceus. Next base: position 393,535,199 of record NC_066580.1, on the reverse strand, counting down.
TAATTGGACTTATGTAGAAGTCACAACTATCTGAGGCCGGTCAATAATAATGTAGGCAACAAACACAAGTTAGGAGTCTTGATTAGTGAACCAAGTCCCAAAAACATGCCATGCCAAAAAGAAAATTACAATTGATCTTGTATTGGTTTAAGCTTTTTGCATGATTTAGAAGACAACCTATCCTTAATGCAAAGCCATTCACTTGATCAATTGATCAAGATGAATTAGATTTGAATCAAGGAAGATTAAATCTCCCTAACCAATGCTAACTTATCAACCTTCAACTCATTGATCAAAAAGAAAAGAAGTAGAAGAAGAAGAAGGAGAAGATGGATAAGAGAAAATGGAAATGGCAAAATTAAAGTGCATTAAATGAAATACAATGTACCAATCTTCATATGTTGACCAATAACATTGAAAGTCAAGGTCAATCAATCAAAAACAGAAGTGAGATGAAGATTGGGAGTCAAGAAATGAATAAACTATTTTTGGCATTTTTTAATATTTAATTAAACTTGAATTAAAAATAAAATGGAAAGGTCAAACTTCAAAATCACATCAAATCAACCTTGAAAGGTCCAAGTAATTTATCCTAAGTTCAACAAGGTCAAACAAAGTTTGACAAAAAATTTCAGCATTTTTAAAAGTCAGAAACTATTTTTAATCAATTAAAAATGAATAAAAATAACCTAATCGAACTAAAATCTCAAATAAATCTCAAATCAATTCAAAAATTGATGAGAATATTTTTCATAGATCCATCATCATTCAAATAGGTTAGGAAAATATTTTTGTATTTTTTGAATATCAAAAACTATTTAAAATAAATTAAAAATAACCAGAAAAGAGAAAATTCACAAAAAATATCAAATGACAAAATAAAAAGTATTAAAAATCAGAAATAGAAACTAGAATTTATTTGGGAAATAATGCAATTGGTCCCATAATTTTTGGATAAAAAATGAGAGAGATATGATTTTTTGAAATAAAAGGAATTTAAGAAAATAAAAACAGAAATTATAAAATGCAAAAAAAGGAGGAGCGTTGGATCTGAGCTCATTAATTGAGCTGGCAGATCACACGCTCCTAAGGCGCGCGCCTATGGTGATCCACGGTCAATGCGTGCACATGGAAAACAAAAGAAAGTCATAACAAGCAAGGGATGAGATTAAATCTGGAGATTCAAACGCACGGCCTATATTTGATCTGGAGATGATGAAGCCACCGGAGCCACTGTCTTCTCCGGTGAGCCTTAGGATTCCGGCCAAATTGCAGAAATTAAAACCTTAACCAGATCAAACGATCTATACATCAATAGAAAGCTGGGATGATGTACATCATCCCTGTACCATCCATTTTCATTCTAGATCTCTAGGATTTGAGAAATCAGAAGTTGAAAAAATCTGGTGTTCATCATGAACTCAATGAATTGCAAAAATTAAAAGCATAAACATGATGTCTCTATTGAGAGGACTTCAGCCAACACAAAATCTAAGCCAGAAGGTCAATGGATTAGGAGAATCGAAGGAAATACCAGTTGGAATGTAAACTTGAATTCTGGTATCTTGAGCTTGAAACCTTGCTTGCTTTGCCAAAACAGAAGTTCAATGAGATGTATGGTGAAGGTTTAGAAGCATTAGATCTAAGAAAACAACCAGGTGAAGCTGAATTCTAGATCTGAAAATTTTAAGAGAAATGGAACTTGCTTCTTTAGTGATGGTTAGGGAAAGATTTCTGCAGCATTTCAGGTTCAAATTTGGCCTCTCAAATGAGTGGAATGAAGTCTCTATTTATAGAGAAAGTGGCAAGGAAAGTGTGGAATAATCCGTGTGCATGGCATGTGAAGCTTCATTGCATGGGCTTGCATGATCATGCACAAGGCCCAAAAACAATGCCAAACGAGTTCTGAACACCAACCAGATGGAATTGAACGTGTGAATTGCAAGGAAATTGCTTATGCACTAAGATTTCAAGTGAATTCCTTCTTTGTACCTAAAAATTCATCTCTTCGAAAGTACCATTTAGAAAATCCAGACATGGGCATGTGGGTAATGGTTGGAAAGGTCTTGATGTAAGGAATAATTGTTATGTTGGTCAAGAATCCATTTGGAATGTGGAAATTTATGAAATTTGAGTTTAAAGTGTGATATGCAAAACATGTCAAGGCAAGGTTTCTAAAATTGGCCAACTTTCAAGCCCTTCTGTTTTGATGATGTAACCCCCAAATGGAAAAACCTCCAACATCAAAGTTGTAGATATTTTCAAGACAATCAAAATTGACTTAAATTTTGCATCATTTGGATTTTTTATGAAAGAGTTATGAGGACTTGAAGTTGGACTTTTTTGACTTTTAATGCCTTTGACCCAAAAGGACCTATAATGTCTTGCATTATCACATGTATTTCCTTTGATATTTTGAAATTTTGTTCAATATAACATTTGAAGTAGACATCTTAAGCTTTCCAATTCATTTGATCCCACCTCAAAATCACAAAACATGAATGAGTTATCGCCTTGGGAAGTTGACCCATAATTAGGGTTTCAGTCAAAATGACCTATAATGTATTGGACTGGCAGATGGTCTTCCAAGATTCAAATCAAATTTTGATGAACATGAAAGTTGTTCATATTGTCCTTAAGAACAATTTTTCTTTTGAGACCATCTCCATTTGACCAACATATAAAATGTTAGGTCTCAATGCATTTCAAGATAGTCAGATGAATTGACTGATCAACTTTCCAAGTCCACAACTCATATTTTGATGAATTGATGATTGAGGACACTCAAATAAGTTAAAATATGCATGAAATGAAGAGTTAAAGAACTTCCCTTGATTATATTTGACCATGGGCTGAGGTTGCTTCATGAGCAAGGCATTGTGGTGCACAGATGAATTAGGGTTTCTCTGGGAAACAAACCTCAAATCCTTTGACTTGCCTTGATCAAAAATGATGCACTGAGGTACTAGGGAGGCATATTTGATGGATGAGAGCTTTGGTAACCATTGCCATGCTTGCTATCATCTCCTCTTGACCATGTCTTTGTACCAATGATCTCCTAGAAGCTTTGGACCTTGTGGTTGCTCAAGCTACAAACAAAAGATGTTAATGACATATTTTTGTGCTTTTGGTTAGTAAATAAAAATGAGAAAAGCAATGATATACAATTCAAGCATGCTTAGTGATCTCAAACCACTCTCAAGAAATCCCACCCAAAGGGAAAAGGAACCAGGATGCTCAATGATCCTTGAGGCTATGTAATGCAATGTTATGATGCCATGAGGGATCTTAGGGACACAATTGGGGTCTTACAGATGCCCGTATTTAAGGTCATTCTAGCCAGAGAAGGGAAGGTTAAAATCTTCGTCTCGACGAGGTAGAATGGGCTTAAATAATAACAAAGAGACGAATTTTGGTCCCTAAGAGACCTCATGATGCAAATGTATGTATCCAAAAGGATAATACTTTGTGGGGATATGCGTCCACAAAGGAGTAAAGACAATCAGGAAACACTGACAATCCAAATGAGTGATATATTTCCATGGGATAAAATCCTGGAGACTCTTATGGGGATAAGAAAGAAATGCGTGAGCAGGGCACGACTCAAAACTTGGGGAGCAGAATTCCAAAGGGAATGAACCAATGGAAAGACATCGAGCTGACTCGAAGACGCCCGTATTGGGGAATTCGCTGGGGATGTCCAAAAAGACTCTCCTGGGGAAGCAGCGAGATGAGGTGTTACTGCTTACTGGGTAACAAGCTCAATGAGACATGTGATCTGAACACCGGTATAAGGGTGAGAAAACAACATGCTCGGGAAGAATGAATATCTAAGACCGGTATAAGGGTGAGAGACATCAATCAACCAAATCATCTGAGGAAGACCTAAAAGGTATATTTCAACTAAGGAAACCTGACTCCATAGGGGAATAAAAGTCATAATAGGGAGCAGAAAGGGAGGAACACCAGGGATACCGGTTACTGGGCATATAATAGGTGACCAACCAAAGCGTGAATTGGGGAATATTCCCAAGACACTCATCATTCAAAAAGAGGGCAAAAAGCAAACTCGATTAGAGGATGGACATTCGATTCCAAAATGGGGATACGAATCTTACTCCACATGGGAAGAACAAAAGGCTTCGACCAAAGAGCGCATGAGATATATTATCTATTACCGTCAGAACATAGATAATACACTCGCATGGAAGATTATCCACAACCGGTTACTGGTTTAATAAAGGATAAATCGACCGATAAAGAGAAAATCATCGGGATACCAAAACTAAGTATATAATGATGACCAATCAAAGGGAGCAACCAACATTACCGACAGCCGATATGAAAGATGATTTGCTGGGGATAAATTGCTTAATAAGAGGAATTATCCGAAAGAAGGAGGGGATTTCAATACCGAATATTGGATAGTGATAACCATCAAGGAGGGGATTACATCTACCGGATACTGGGTAGAATACCACGGAAAAGTAACCGTCATCAACTTAGGATGAACAAAAAGGTTAACTCTGCAAGGGAGAGAAAATTGGGTTTACAACTACCGATATAAGGGTAGAAAACCACAGGCTCCGCCGGGGATAAAGTGGATAATTACTGGTTACTGAGCAATTATTCATTTACTACAGGGAAGCACAAGAAACAGTCACAAGAGGCCAATTTAGGATCAAACCAAAGAGGTGAACTGAATCAAGACTCGTCCTAATGAGGATATAACTCAATAGGGGAACCCATCCCAATATATGTGTTGGGAGGAAGCGAAAACAACCATCGTCCACGAGGATAGAACTCAGTGGGGAATGCGGAAGGAAAGATAAACACTTTCTGCTTAAGGGGCTGACTCTCTATATTGGGGGATCAGACACCGACACCTGCTTGGGAAAAGTATTACCCACTAGCATAGGGATAACAAACAAAGATATATGGCAAACAATGCAATATGAATATTCAAATGTTCGAAAATTGTATGCACACATGCGTGGTTTATGTATGATGGATGTTGACAAACAGACATTTCTAACACAAACAAGCTTCATAGGAATAAGCACACAAACATCCGGTACTACATCTCAAGAGAGAAAGCTAAAATCACCAGAGAGCGATCAATCTGCCGGAGATCAGAGATACCAGGAAACAACCAAATCTCTGCGGGGGAGGAATCAATAGTCAACCCGGCTGGGGACAGGAGTTACAATGAGACCACATCTACCACATGAGCAACTCTACTGGGGAGTCTATCCGATGGATAAAGGGATTCTGGGGGTCAACCACCAAGTACCGTACCCATCAAGGAGATCATATTTGCTGAGGAGGAAAGGTTGCTACCACGATGAAGGGGAGAGTGGTAAATATCCTAACAAGCATACCACTCAGGGATCCGGAGGAAGAAAATACAGTCATGCCAGGAATATGAACAACTGTCTTACCCTGTTGGAGATCGTACCATCCTTGGGAGAGCACTGAGGATCTCCTAAGTATCTTTTTGTCATGGTGAACATTCACTTTGATTAAAAACAAGTTATGAAAAATTCGTTTATTCAAAACAATGACATTTTCTCAATTAAAGCATGTAAAACATTTGTTGAATAGAAACAAATAAGAGTGCAAACAATTGGATAATAGGCTCAAATTTATTTGACGGGATGGTAGTCTGCAAATGGCAAGACTCCATAGATCTTTACAAGTTTGAAATTGGTGATATATATTGGAAAAGGGCTACATTGAACATAATGACCATTTCTCCACCAATTCTGAATTCGATGTATTCGAAGCTTCGGTTGATGACGAATGAACAAGAATCTCTGACGAATGAACAGGATGCAGTTACTTGCCAAATCCCTGATTTTTGCCTAGATTGCCCCGGGGTGAGGTACTCGATCTAGCGGGATACATTTTTTTTCATGTCTCTAACTTTTGCCTGGACTGCCCTTTCGGGTTTTCAATCCACCGAGACGCTCATTTTTTGCCTAAGCCGCCCTTTCGGGTTTTCAACTTAGCAAGCTATTCTGTTTTTATTTCTAGGCGAAGTATTTCTTGACTGCATTTGAGTTCACAGGACGAGTGAAATCCTCCCCATCCATAGTTGTAAGTATCAACGCACCGCCTGAAAAGGCTCTCCTAACAACGTATGGACCTTCGTAGTTTGGAGTCCACTTGCCCCTGGAATCGGGCGCGAAAGACACGACTTTCTTGAGCACAAGGTCACCTTCTCGGAACACACGAGGCTTGATCTTCTTATCAAAAGTTTTCTTCATTCTCTGCTGATACAATTGACCATGGCACATGGCAGTCAATCTCTTCTCTTCTATCAAATTCAGCTGGTCATAACGACTCTGAACCCATTCTGCATCAGTCAACTTGGCCTCCATCAAGACTCTCATTGATGGGATCTCCACCTTTACTAGGAGTATGGCCTTCATGCCATAAACAAGAGAAAAAAGGGTTGCCCCTGTTGAAGTGCGGAAAGACGTACGATATCCATGTAAAGCAAATGGCAGCATCTCATGCCAATCTTTATACGTAACAACCATCTTCTGGATAATCTTCTTAATATTCTTATTAGCAGCTTCAACAACCCCATTCATCTTGGGTCTGTAAGGAGAAGAATTATGATGTGCGATCTTGAACTCACTACAAAGCTCTTTCATCATCTTGTTATTCAAGTTAGATCCATTATCAATAATGATCTGATCTGGCACACCATAGTGGCATATGAGTTGATTCTTGATAAACTTCACGACCACCTGCCTGGTAACATTTGCATATGATGCCGCTTCAACCCACTTGGTGAAGTAATCAATTGCTACGAGAATAAATCTGTGTCCGTTAGACGCTTTCGGCTCAATCATGCCAATCATGTCAATTCCCCACATAGAGAAAGGCCATGGTGATGAAATCACATTCAAAAGTGTTGGAGGAATATGAATCTTATCCGCATAAACCTGACACTTGTGGCATTTCTTCACATATTTGCAGTAGTCAGACTCCATTGTCAGCCAATAGTAGCCTGCTCTCAACATCTTTCTAGCCATGGCATGTCCATTGGAATGAGTACCAAATGAACCCTCATGGACCTCAGTCATCAACAGGTCTACTTCGTGTCTATCCACGCATTTGAGCAGAACCATGTCAAAATTTCTCTTATAAAGCACTTCGCCATTGAGGTAGAAACTGCCTGACAATCTCCTCAAAGTCTTCCTATCTTTCATAGATGCCCCAGGCGGGTAAACCTGGTTTTGCAGGAAACACTTAATGTCATAATACCATGGCTTGTCATCTTTCACCTCTTCTACTGCAAATACGTGAGTTGGTCTGTCCAAGAGCATCACGATGATATTGGGAATTTCATTCCAAAGTTTTTCCACAATCATCGAAGCGAGCGTAGCAAGAGCATCTGCCATCCGATTTTCATCTCGAGGAATATGATGGAAGTCAACCTCAGTAAAGAACGTTGAAATCCTCTTCACATAATCTCTGTATGGAATGAGACCAGGCTGATTCGTTTCCCACTCACCCTTAATCTGATTAACAACAAGGGTCGAATCCTCATAAACATCAAGATGCTTGATCCTTAGATCAATGCATTCCTCCAATCCCATAATACAGGCCTCATACTCAGCCATATTATTCGTGCATTTGAAAGTTAGCTTTGCTGTAAAAGGAAAATGTGTGCCCTGACGAGTAATGATTACTGCCCCAATACCATTTCCATACTGATTTACAACACCATCAAACACCATACTCCATCTAGAACCAGGCTCTGGCCCTTCATCGAGTGTAGGCTCATCACAATCTTTCATTTTCAAATACAAAATTTCTTCATCCAGGAAGTCATACTGAATTGACTGATAATCCTCAATCGGCTGGTGTGCCAAGTGGTCAGCCAAGATACTACCTTTGATAGCTTTCTGAGCTCGATACTCAATAACATACTCAGACAACAACATCTGCCAACGGGCAATCCTCCCAGTTAAAGCAGGCTTCTCAAATATGTACTTGATTGGATCCATTCTGGATATCAACCAAGTCGTATGATTTATCATATACTGGCATAAGCGCTTAGCAGCCCAAGCCAAAGCACATCATGTTTTCTCAAGCATTGAGTATCGAGACTCACAATCAGTAAACTTCTTACTCAAGTAGTAGATGGCATACTCTTTCTTCCCTGACTCATCTTGCTGACCAAGGACACAAACCATTGAATCTTCCAGAATAGTCAGATGCATAATCAATGGTCTTCCTTCCACGGGCGGAGACAGAATCAGAGGCTCAGACAAATATTCTTTAATACTATCAAAAACTTTCTGGAAATCCTCGGTCCAATCATGAGACTGATCTTTCCGGAGGAGCTTGAATATCGGCGCACATGTGGCAGTCATGTGGGATATGAACCTGGAAATGTAATTCAAGCGACCAAGAAAACCTCGGACTTGCTTCTCAGTTTTGGGCGCATGCATCTCTTGTATTGCTTTGACCTTTGCAGGATCAACCTCAATACCTCTTTCACTGACGATAAAACCCAATAACTTGCCAGAACGGGCTCCAAATGTACACTTGTTGGGATTCAGACGAAGCCTATACTTCCTCAGACGCTGAAAAAGCTTCAATAAGTGCTCTACATGTTCAACTTCCGTTCCTGACTTAGCAATCATATCATCAACATATACCTCGATCTCTTTGTGCATCATATCGTGAAACAAGGTAGTCATAGCTCGTTGATACGTGGCTCCGGCGTTCTTCAAACTGAAGGGCATCACTCGATAACAAAATGTTCCCCAAGGTGTGATGAATGTCGTCTTCTCCATATCCTCGGGTGCCATTTTAATCTGATTATATCCGGAAAATCCATCCATAAATGAGAAGACTTTGAATTTAGCTATATTATCTACCAACATATCAATATGTGGTAGAGGGAAATCATCTTTCGGACTGGCTTTATTCAAATCTTTGTAGTCCACACACATCCGGACTTTTCCATCTTTCTTAGGTACGGGCACAATATTGGCCACCCATTGAGGATACGTAGAAGTCACCAGAAACCCCGCATCAATTTTCTTATGAACTTCCTCTTTGATCTTCACTGCCATATCAGGATGAGTTCTTCTGAGCTTCTGCTTCACAGGCACGCACTCAGGTTTCAAAGGTAGGAAATGTTGCACAATATTTGTATCCAGACCTGGCATGTCTTCATATGACCATGCAAAGACATCAACATATTCTCGTAGCAATTCAATCAACCCCTTCTTAACAGATTCTTCAAGGAGTGCCCCAATCTTCACCTCTCGCACACAATACTCAGACCCCAACTTGACTGTTTCCAGATTCTCGAGATGCGGCTGAATGATCTTCCCTTCATGCTCAAGTAGACGGGTAATCTCGTCAGGAATCTCTTCAACATCATCTTCTTCCGCCTCAAATACAGGGAACTCAAAATTGGGAGATGGTGTTGGATCATTATGTTCAATGGGTTGGATCAACCTGCATAATGATTTTGGATATGAAAAGCTTTAGACTTCAGACAAGGCAAATCATTATGCAGATGAAAAGATTGATTTTATTTTGTTTTTCAGGGTTTTATATGATCACCAATTTCATGCAAAAAAGCGAAAAAGGAAAATAATTGGAAAAACAAACATTTAACATGAATTTATTGAATGAAAATATCATTGTATTTATGTTGCCAACAATGTCATCACTCCTCCTTTTGGCATGGGAGAAGGGTTTTTAAACAAAGTGATCATTACGTTGACTTGTGGATAACTGTAGGAATATCCACAGCGACCCAATTGTTGCAGATCCCTCCAAGGATGATGAAATTGTCCGAATCCTCTGCATCCTCTTCCAAGACGGCAGCAGCTTCTTCATCCTGACCTGTGTGGATAAAACCTCCACTCTTGAATAGCCCTTGCACATTGAAGACCCCAGAAGAAAAGCCAATGCTAGCCCGGGACTTATTGTCTTCTAGCTCGATCATTTTTCCTAAACCAGCAGTCGCAACACCCTCGATGGCCAACTTCGCATCTTTGTAGGAAGCAAATGAAGGAGTTCTCTTCTCAATAGGCTCAGCTATAGATAAAGCTTGGAAAGGAGTTCCAACTTCATCCTCATCATCTATGTATGAGAAGAAAGACAAGTGGCTAACCAGGAGAGCCTTTTCTCCCCCTACCACTACCAGTTTCTTATTCTTCACAAATTTCAGCTTCTGGTGTAGGGTGGATGTCACGGCGCCAGCCTCGTGAATCCATGGTCTGCCTAAGAGACAGCTGTACGATGGGTGAATGTCCATAACCTGGAAGGTAATCTGGAAATCACTTGGTCCAATTTTGATTGGGAGATCAACTTCCCCAATCACAGTTTTACGCGACCCATCGAAGGCCTTCACAACTACTCCACTCTGCCTCATGGGAGGCCCTTGATATGCTAGTTTCGAGAGAGTGGACTTCGGCAATACATTCAGGGATGACCCAGTGTCCACCAGCACATTGGACATGGCGTCGTCTTTACAGTTCATGGAGATGTGTAATGCCAAGTTGTGGTCTCTTCCCTCCTCAGGGAGATCAGAGTCACAGAAACTCAAATTGTTACAAGCAGTGATATTTGCAACAATGCTATCGAATTGTTCTATAGTGACATCGTGATCCACATATGCTATATGCAAAACTTTTTGCAATGCCTCTCTTTGTGGTTCTGAATTCAGAAGCAATGATAATACGAATATTTTGGATGGCGTTTGTAGAAACTGGTCTACAACATTATACTCACTCTTCTTGATGAGCCTTAGCATCTCATCACAGTCTTCTTTCTCATTGCCACTAGGGCCAATAGAAGTAGGAGTTTTTAGTACAGAGGAGGGCTTAACTGCAAGTGCCGGGTTCGGAGAATTCACCGCATTCCCAATCGGGCGTTCAACAAAATTAGCATTAGCTTGAGGTTTCGGTGGTGCTGAAAATACTCGACCACTGCGGGTCAAACGACTTACATCTGCGATATTAACAATAGAGGAGGATGGTAAAGACACTTCTTTCCCATCTTCTACAGCAACAACGTTGTAACGAAAGGGAATTGCTTTTTCGGAAGAGTACGACACAAGACCGCCAGGTTTAATGATCAGGGAAGGAGAAACCTTCTGCTTGCTACCATCGTACTTAATGGTAACAGGCTCGGGCATCCGGAACACCGGGGAAATTTACGTTGACCTCAGGCTCATCTTCGTCAACATTCCTATTCTGAAGGATCTCAATGACTCCTTCATCCAGCATATCCTGAAGATCCTTGCGCACCTGGCGACAACCTAATCGGTTAACAGGGCATATTCCGCATCTATCATGATCGTGCTCATAATGACTGTACTCACATAGCAACCGATGCATTTCAACCAGAGACTGTCGAATATGGCTGACATACTTGACTTTGTACTTGCTAGGGCAGCCCTGGACCATGTTGACAGATTTCCCATGCTCGGGCAATGGGTTCTTCTTCACATTAGGACCTACGTCCTCGAAACACAGAATGCCACACCTTACAAGGTCTTGAACCTTGGTCTTTAAAGGATAGCAATTCTCCACGTCGTGGCCGGGAGCACCAGAATGATAAACACAATGCAATTCGGGCTTATACCACCACTGGGGGTTAGCAGGTATAGCCGGTGGGTCTCTTGGAGTAATCAACTTCCTCTCTATCAAAGAGGGATATAACTCTGCGTACATCATCAGAATAGGATCAAAAGTGACATTTTTCCTCTCGTAACTCGTGCTGGTTTGATTACTGTTTCGAGGCTGGTAGGCCTGTTGTTGCGGACGGTGTTGTTGTTGTTGATATTGCTGAGGTGGTTGCTGATTGTTGTTGTGTTGCTGGTACTGTTGATTATCTCTGAAAACAGGTGCTATGTGAGCCACCTGGTGCTGGTTACTGGAGGGACGCACGGTCTTCCTCCTCACAGAGGGTCTTCTTGGTTTCACATGGGAGGTCACAGCATGTGCCTTTCCATCTTTCTTCTTTGCAAACGTCCCATAACATTTGGCAGAAGAGCCTTCTTCCTTGGTTAGACGTCCTTCTGTAACCCCTTCTTCTAAACGCATCCCCATATTCACCATTTCAGTGAAGTCAGAAGGAGCGCTAGCAATCATCTTCTCATAATAGAATGAACTCAAGGTCTTCAGAAAGATCTTGGTTATTTCCTTCTCTTCTAGCGGAGGTACGATCTGCGCTGCCAACTCTCGCCACCTCTGGGCATTATCTTTGAATGTTTCTTTATCCTTCTGGGACATGGCCCTCAATTGATCCCTATCGGGAGCCATATCCACATTATACTTGTACTGCTTGACGAAGGCCTCACCAAGGTCGTTGAAGGATCGGATGTTCGCACTGTCTAAACCCATATACCAGCGCAGAGCGGCACCGAACAAACTATCCTGAAAATAGTGGATGAGCAACTGGTCGTTCTCGGTTTGAGTTGACATCTTCCTAGCATACATGACCAGGTGACTGAGAGGGCAGGTATTACCCTTGTATTTTTCAAAGTCAGGGACCTTGAATTTCACAGGAATCTTCACGTTGGGAACCAAGCAGAGTTCGGCAGCAAACTTGCCGAAAAGATCCTTTCCTTTGAGAGTCTTCAATTCCTTGTGAAGCTCAAGAAATTGATCGTTCATAGCGTCCATCTTCTCATAGACATATGGGCCCTCAGATGGCTCAGAATGATAGATGGTGTCGTCTAACCTGGGAAAAGTATGCACAACAGGAGGAGGAACAACAAGGACTGGGCTAGATGCCGACATAGAAGCAAAAGTTGGAGCAGGACCCTCAGGCATGAAATTAGGAGGTATCCCCCACGGGAACCTGGTTGGCATGGCTGTAGGAGGAAAGTGTGCACTGGCTGCGGGCACAGTTTAGGAGACAATTTCTGAGATAACTGTCCTCTGGGGAGGAGTTGAAGGCGTCGGAGAAACCTGGCTCTGGGCAGCCAAGAATGATTCCATCAAGGCACTCAGTCTGGCCACTTCCTCTTTGAGTTCACGGTTCTCTTGCTCTAGTTGATCCATCAGTCTTGAAGTGTTGGCTCTAGTGTAGTACCGGTGAGTCAGCTTGTCTTCAAAATAAATGAAGAACATAGAGTTAGACCACAGGACAAGAAGCCGGGAACAAAACCTGCTTATGCACATGATGCATGCTCGTGCATATGATTTGTTTTTATTTCAAAGGAACTCTAGGGTTTTATTTGCAAATTTTGGAAATATTTAACATTTATCGCATATAGAAATATTTCATAAACTAATATCAAGGAGCTTCCCATAGCGAGCTTTGAAACCCAAGGGATCTAATACATAAGATGTCAAATTCCTTAACTCTTTTAGATCGGGCTGTCGAAAGTTGTACTTCTTTGTATGCCTCTTTGGTCTTTCCATGTCTGAAATTTTTTGCAAATAAACCCTTTAAGTTCCTTGACAATTTTCTGATTTTTTTTTTATGACATGAATGCATGCATGTATGAATGCAACAATCACACTCAAGGATCAAGCAAATCACACCAGACAAAGGTCATGGGAAAGCTCATAGCATCCTTAATATCAATCATCCATTTTGGTGGATTATGGTTTTCACTTTGTCAACACCCAAGTTCCATTGATATTAATGATACATGAACCGGCTCAATCATCCTTAATATCAATCATCCATCTTGGTGGATTATGGTTTTCACCTTATCGACACCCGAGTTCCATTGATATTAAGGATGAACGACTCAACCATGAATCACGGGTTTGTTGAGAGTCACGAGCATGGAGTCTCGGTTAAGAACCACCCAAAGGGAGTGTACTAGGGTTTAAACCTGCCGAACATGTTCTACAAGAGGTTCCCATAGTCATCATCCCATCTTTCGAATATTATCGGAGAAACGAATACTCGTATTCCAAAAATATTCTCAAGAGAGACTCTTATGAGTGTAGTATCGCGTAACAATCGCATCAGATCTTACATCTGAACGACTTCCGCACTACGTCCTAAAAATAGGCCAAGATGGGCTTGGTAAACTAAGGTCCTTGGCTTCTAAGGCACGTGTTAAAATAATAATGCCTAACCACAAATAACTTGTGTGACATTATTAATCCAACATGACCTCCACCAAGTGAATGGACTCGCAAGTCAACTTGCTAAGGAATAACTCCACACAAGTCGACGAGACTATGCCATTCTCCTATCCTAAGGTGCACTCGAGTTCGGGTATAGAATTCATCTCACAGGGATCACCAAGCAAACAAGCAATTGTATATCAAGCAATTCAAACATTACAATCAATACAGTAATCCCAAATTGTACAAAAATATGTCATATAACAAATAAACAATATCATACAACAAGGGTGAAAAGTAGGCAAAACCACCAAGGAAATCAAATTCCCCAGCAGAGTCGCCACTTTTCTGTAGCGGTGTATTCGTCACTTTATGATTTATTGACTAAATCAAAAGGAAAGCATACAAAGAATCGAGTCGCCACCGCACTTTTATTTATCCAAAGGAATGGCTAAAAAGCGAACAAAAGCCTAAGAAGTTTTACGCATAGAAAACTAATGAAAAGATCAGAGATCTGGATAAGGGGTTAATTACGTAATGGGAAGGTGTTAGGCACCCAAAACGTCCTAGGTACTCCTAGGGAGCCTTTTCACAACTTGTTGTATGAAATGTTATTTGTTTATGAAATATTTATTGTGCAAACATGGATTGAAGGGATGAGAAAAGAATATACAAGTTATTATTTTAGTGTTTGAACGGATGAACCCGTTGCCTACGTACCTTTCCATGGAAGGTAAGGATCAAAACGCCGTAGTTCGGCTAAAAGATTTCCAAAAGTAAGTGAATGGATTGATTTTAAACAAAATCCCTAAAGTCTTTCATTATCCACGGGAGAAAACTCAACCTTATACAAACAACAAGTCCACCATGTGAGAATAGCTTCGACATACTAGAGGGGTTAACCCTGTTTTCAGTATGGAAGTCTTACGATTCAATCACTAAGGACAAAAGGCGAGATTAACATCAACCACTAAGATAATTGAAACCTATGGCTAATGTATGAAAACTTGATTAAGAAGTGGACTAGGATGTTTTGGGAGATCTGGGTAAGGGGTTAATTACGCAATGGGAAGGTGTTAGGCACCCAAAACATCCTAGGTACTCCTAGGGAGCCCTTTTCACAACTTCTTAATCAAGTTTTCATACATTAGCCATAGGTTTCAATTATCTTAGTGGTTGATGTTAATCTCGCCTTTTGTCCTTAGTGATTGAATCGTAAGACTTCCATACTGAAAACAGGGTTAACCCCTCTAGTATGTCGAAGCTATTCTCACATGGTGGACTTGTTGTTTGTATAAGGTTGAGTTTTCTCCCGTGGATAATGAAAGACTTTAGGGATTTTGTTTAAAATCAATCCATTCACTTACTTTTGGAAATCTTTTAGCCGAACTAGGGCGTTTTGATCCTTACCTTCCATGGAAAGGTACGTAGGCAACGGGTTCATCCGTTCAAACACTAAAATAATAATTTGTATATTCTTTTCTCATCCCTTCAATCCATGTTTGCACAATAAATATTTCATAAACAAATAACATTTCATACAACAAGTTGTGAAAAGGGCTCCCTAGGAGTACCTAGGACGTTTTGGGTGCCTAACACCTTCCCATTACGTAATTAACCCCTTATCCAGATCTCTGATCTTTTCATTAGTTTTCTATGCGTAAAACTTCTTAGGCTTTTGTTCGCTTTTTAGCCATTCCTTTGGATAAATAAAAGTGCGGTGGCGACTCGATTCTTTGTATGCTTTCCTTTTGATTTAGTCAATAAATCATAAAGTGACGAATACACCGCTACAGAAAAGTGGCGACTCTGCTGGGGATAGAAAAGAGATCCTTGGTGGTTTTGCCTACTTTTCACCCTTGTTGTATGATATTTGTTTATCTGTTATATGACATATTTTTGTACTATTTGGGATTACTGTATTGATTGTAATGATTGAATTGCTTGATATGTAATTGCTTGTTTGCTTGGTGATCTCTGTGAGATGAGTTCTATACCCGAACTCGAGTGCACCTTAGGATAGGAGAATGGCATAGTCTCGTTGACTTGTGTGGAGTATTCCTTAGCAAGTTGACTTGCGAGTCCATTCACTTGGTGGAGGTCATGTTGGATTAATAATGTCACACAAGTTATTTGTGGTTAGGCATTATTCTTTTAACATGTGCCTTAGAAGCCAAGGACCTTAGTTTACCAAGCCCATCTTGGCCTATTTTAGGACGTAGTGCGGAGGTCGTTCAAATGTAAGATCTGATGCGATTGTTACACGATACTACACTCATAAGAGTCTCTCTTGAGAATATTTTTGGAATACGAGTATTCGTTCCTCCGATAATATTCGAAGGATGGGATGATGACTATGGGAACCTCTGGTAGAACATGTTCGGCAGGTTTAAACCCTAGTACACTCCCTTTGGGTGGTTCTTAACCGAGACTCCATTCTCGTGACTCTCAACAAACCCGTGATTCGTGGTTGAGTCGTTCAGACATCCTTAATATCAATGGAACTTTGGTGTCGATAAGGTGAAATCCATAATCCACCAAAATGGATGATTGATATTAAGGATGATTGAGCCGGTTCATGTATCGTTAATATCAATGGAACTTGGGTGCCGATAAGGTGTAAACCATAATCTACCAAAATGGATGATTGATATTAAGGATACTATGAGCTTTCCCATGACCTTTGTCTGGTGTGACTTGCTTGATCCTTGAGTGTGATTGCTGCATTCATACATTCATGCATTCATGTCATCAGAAAAATCAGAAAATTTTCAAGGAACTTAAGGGGTTTATTTGCAAAATTTTCAGACATGGAAAGACCAAAAAGGCATACAAAGAAGTACAGCTTTAGACAGCCCGATCTGAAAGAGTTAAGGAATCTGACATCTTATGTATTAGATCCCTTGGGTTTCAAAGCTCGCTATGGGAAGCTTCTGCCTTTGTTGACTACTCAGGTTGACGAAGGGTTGATGAGTACTGTGGTGCAGTTCTATGATCCTCTGTATCATTGCTTCTCTTTTCTGGATTTTCAGTTGTTGCCTACGCTCGAGGAGTATGCTCATCTTGTGGGTATTCCTATTCTGGATCAGGTGTCGTTTAGTGGCTTAGAGAGTATTCCGACTTCTCGAGAGATCGCAGACTTGTTGCACATAGATGAATCCCTTATTGAAGCGCATATGACCACCAAAGGTGGAATTCAGGGTCTTCCTTCTGATTTCCTCGTCGCTCAAGCTACCGCTTATGGGAAGGCCAGGAGTGAGGATGCCTTTGAGGCCATATTCGTGCTGCTCATCTATGGATTGGTATTGTTCCCCAACATCGACAAATTTGTGGATGTGAACGCCATTAGGATCTTTTGTGTTCTTTGTAACACCCCGATAATAATATGATAATTATTTAAATTAAGTTAATAATATATTTATTAATTTAATTAGATAATTGGATTATTATTATTATTTTTGGAATTATTGAATTATTATTATTATTATTATTGGAATAATAATATAAATTGGAAAATATATATATAAGTTGGAAATAAGGAAAAGAATCCCATTTGGTAAAAAGAGTTTTACGTGAAACAGAGAAGCGGCTGAAAAGTGGAAAGTGGAGAAAGGACAAAGAGGAAGAGCAAGGGCAAAGGTTGGAGAAGAGAAAAGCTTGGAGCTCAAAGATTCGCCGGATTAACTCAGGTAAGGGGGGTTTATCGTCGTTTAATGGGTATTATGGGTTAGCATGTAATGGGTAGTGATAAACCGTTGAATTGACCCTAATTGGGATTGTGAATGCTGAAAATTATGTTGGATAAGCTGTGTGAAAACTGAAATTGAACCTGTATTTGAGTGTGTTGTAATTTCCCGAACGTAGAGCTTTTTACGGAATTGGAATCGGAGGTCCGGAAGTCCTCCAACGGCGGAAAATGCGGAGAATTCTGCATTCTGCTTTGTGTTAGCGCAGGAACAGCTTTCTGTCTTGCGTTAACCGGTTAACCCAGGGTGTTAACCGATTAACACTGTGTTGTATTGTGTAAAATTGCTGTTTTGTCTGCGTTAACCGGTTAACCCAGGGTGTTAACCGGTTAACACTGTTGTGATTGCTGAGATATTGCTGTTTGTGCTGCGTTAACCGGTTAACCCAGGGTGTTAACCGGTTAACACTGTTAAGTTTTGGGCAGGAAGCGTGTTTGTGCTGCGTTAACCGGTTAACCCAGGGCGTTAACCGGTTAACACCGTTGCAGAGTGGAAAATTGGTGTTTTAAATGTTGTGTACTTAATTGATGGTTGGCATATGTTGGCGGATGATGTAATAGGGATTATTTCCTGTTGTTTTGAGTAGTAAGGGTATTAGTAGAGTGTGCTAATACTGTGATTAATTATTTGACATGATATGGTGTTTGATACATGTGTTGATGATGTATGATGATATGTATAATGTTGTGAATGTATATATTATGCATGTATTTGTGAATGGACTGTTGTATGGCTTAGAGTGTGAGCATATGTCCATTGTGGATTGTTGTTGATGTTTGCATGCTAGGTGATTAGTGTGCATAGCATAGCCTTTGGGGCTGTAGCTAATTCCCATGGTGAGGAATTAGTGAGTGAATCATTGTGGATTTGTTGTTGATGTTTGCATGCTAGGTGATTAGTATGCATAGCATAGCCTTTGGGGCTGTAGCTAATTCCCATGGTGAGGAATTAGTGAGTGAGTCAATAGATCTCAAATGAGTGGGACTAGTGAGCTTAGTAGCCGTATCTGGATTTGATCGGTGAGCTTGAACTATATGTTCAAGAATAGTCGGTACCGCATGTGTGGAGTCTCATTTCATAATGTATGTATGGCGTATAATATGAATGGATGTATTCCAATATTATACGTGTGGTTGTGTCGACATTGAGTATGAGTATGAATTGTGTAGTATTGAGTATGATAATTGGGTTGATGTGCCGTTACTGAATGTGTGATATGATTAGGGTGATTAATGTGTTAATTTACTTAACATGACATGATATTTTATAATGCTTACTATATCGATTGAGGAACTCACCCTTACAACTATTTTTCAGGTAACGAGCAATGAGTTGAGTAGAAGCTAATGCTTGGAGTCTAGTGTAGTCTCCTTAGTGGGTCATGCTCTGATAGATGTAACATCGGGAGGGAACATTTTAATTGTGTTGTTGATGATTGTTGAACCAGTTTACATGTAGTATGTTGCATGTTTTGAATGATCGATTTGATCTCTATCCGCTGCGTATTATGCAACTGTTTTATTTGATAAATAACTGAGCATGACAAGCTACTTTGATGAATAGTGTGAAATATTGTGTGACACCCTTAATTGCATATTTACTCTGATAGATACATATTTGTTATTTTGATTAAATATTTGGGGTATTTTAGAAGGGTGTTACATTAGTGGTATCAGAGCATCGTCGGTCGAGTCGAGTCGTAATTATTCTGTTCCCCTGTACGGGATAGAGGTTGTGTAACCCTATCAGTACTTATTGTTTTAGTTTGTTGGGTTTTCAGAATAGAGATGGCTGGAAGAGGTAGAGACGATGCTGCGATTGCTGAGGCTCTGGGTATGCTAGCTGGAGTACTGGGAGGGAATCCGAATGTTGTGGGAATGGGAGCTGCTCGTCAATTGAGTGAGTTCCAGAAGAACAATCCTCCAATGTTCAAGGGAGCATACGATCCAGATGGCGCTCAGAAGTGGTTGAAGGAGATAGAGAGAATCTTCCGAGTGACTGAGTGTGCCGATAACCAGAAGGTCAGGTTCGGTACGCATATGCTGTCAGAAGAAGCAGATGATTGGTGGGTTGCTACCCGCACTGAGTTGGAAACTGCTGGGAATGCTGAGATCACTTGGGTTGTATTCAGAGAGAGATTTCTGAGGAAGTACTTTCCAGAGGATGTCAGAGGAAAGAAAGAGATAGAGTTCTTAGAATTGAAACAGGGTAACAAGTCTGTTACTGAGTATGCTGCTAAGTTCACAGAGTTGTCAAAGTATTATACTCCCTATAATGAGGCTGCTGGAGAATTTTCGAAATGTGTGAAGTTTGAGAACGGGTTACGTCCCGAGATCAAGCAGGCTATTGGATACCAACGGATCTGTGTGTTTTCTGACTTGGTTGACTGTTGCAGGATTTTTGAACAGGATTCCAAAGCCAGAGCAGAGAGCTATCAGCAAAGGGTTGATAGGAAAGGCAAGAATCAGAATGATCATGGAAAACCGTATGCAGCTGGCAAAGGTTTTCAGAAGCAGAGTGGGATGAAGAGGCCTAGTGGGGGAGACTCTAGCGCCCCTGCTAAGTGTTATAGATGTGGTCGGGCTGGACATCGTTTGATCAGAGGTACGTGTTATATTAATGGCTTTCCTCTTGTAGCTATTATTGACACCGGTGCTACTCATTCCTTTATATCTTTGGATTGTGCTGTGAAACTTAAGTTAGAGATATCTGAGATGCATGGTAGTATGGTGATTGATACTCCTGCGAAGGGTTCAGTGACTACTACTTCAGTTTGTTTAAATTGTCCTTTGAGTATTTTTGGTAGAGACTTTGGGGTAGACCTTGTGTGTCTTCCACTAGTGCAGATTGATGTTATCTTGGGTATGAACTGGTTGGTGTTTAACCGAGTTTATATCAACTGTTTTGATAAGACTATGATTTTTCCTGAGATTGAGGAAGGAGAGAGTTTGGTTCTATCAGCGAGGCAGGTGAATGAGGCAGTAACAGATGGGGCAGAGTTGTTTATGCTGTTAGCGACTTTGGAGGCTAAAGATAAACTGGTGATTTGCGATCTAGCTGTGGTGTGTGATTTTCCTGATGTGTTTCCAGAAGAAGTGAATGAATTACCGCCAGAGCGTGAAGTTGAGTTCTCGATTGAATTGGTACCTGGTACTAGGCCGATATCGATGGCTCCGTACCGTATGTCTGCTGTTGAGTTAACTGAATTGAAGAGTCAGTTGGAAGATCTGTTGGATAAGAAATTTATTCGTCCGAGTGTGTCACCGTGGGGTGCACCAGTGTTATTGGTTAAGAAGAAAGAAGGTACTATGAGGTTGTGTGTGGACTACAGGCAACTGAATAAAGTGACGATCAAGAATCGGTATCCTTTGCCGAGGATTGATGATTTGATGGATCAATTGGTTGGTGCGAGTGTGTTCAGCAAGATAGATTTGAGATCTGGGTATCATCAGATACGTGTGAAAACTGAGGATATTCAGAAGACTGCTTTCAGAACAAGGTATGGACATTATGAGTATTCTGTAATGCCTTTTGGTGTGACTAATGCGCCTGGAGTATTTATGGAGTATATGAATAGGATTTTCCATCCGTACCTAGATAAGTTTGTTGTGGTGTTTATTGATGACATTTTGGTGTATTCGAAATCTGAAGAAGAGCATGCTGAACATTTGAGAGTGGTTTTAGGAGTTCTACGAGAAAAGAAGTTATTTGCTAAACTGTCTAAGTGTGAATTTTGGTTAGAAGAGGTTAGTTTTCTTGGTCATGTAATTTCAAGAGGTGGTGTTGCTGTTGATCCTTCTAAGATAGAAGCGGTGTCTAAGTGGGAAGCTCCTAAGTCTGTTGCTGAGATTCGAAGTTTCCTTGGATTGGCTGGTTATTATAGGAAGTTCATTGAGGGATTTTCTAAGTTGGCGTTACCGTTGACGATGTTGACCAAAAAGGGGCAAGCGT
The DNA here is from genome assembly GCF_024323335.1 of Lathyrus oleraceus. Lineage (NCBI taxonomy): Eukaryota > Viridiplantae > Streptophyta > Magnoliopsida > Fabales > Fabaceae > Lathyrus > Lathyrus oleraceus. The sequence goes on along the minus strand of NC_066580.1, from coordinate 393,513,421 downwards.
TTGTTTGGGACTCGAAATGTGAAGAAGGTTTCCAAGAGTTAAAGAGGAGGTTAACTACTGCTCCTATTCTGATATTACCGAGTCCGTCGGAACCATTTGAGGTTTACTGTGATGCTTCTTGTTGGGTTTGGGTGGTGTGTTGATGCAGAATAAGCAGGTTATAGCTTATGCTTCGAGACAACTGAGGGTTCATGAGAGGAACTATCCGACGTACGATTTAAAGTTGGCAGCTGTGGTATTTGTTCTGAAATTATGGAGGCATTACTTGTATGGATCAAGATTTGAGGTTTTCAGTGACCATAAAAGTTTAAAGTATTTGTTTGATCAGAAAGAGCTGAATATGAGACAGAGGAAATGGTTAGAGTTTCTGAAGGATTATGACTTTGGTTTGAATTACCATCCGGGTAAAGCAAACGTAGTGGCTGATGCATTGAGTCGGAAATCATTGCATATGTCTATGTTAATGGTTAGAGAATTGGATTTAATTGAGCAGTTTAGAGACTTGAGTTTGGTGTGTGAGAGTACTCACAATAGTGTTAAATTGGGAATGTTGAAATTAACGAGTGGTATTCTGGATGAGATTAGAGAGGGTCAGAAATCCGATGTGCTTTTGGTTGATAAGTTGACTCTAGTGAATCAAGGTCAAGGTGGTGAATTCAGAGTTGATAAGAACGGTGTTTTGAAATTTGGTAATCGGGTGTGTATTCCGGACGTTACCGAACTTAAGAAGAGTATTCTGGAGGAAGGACATCGTAGTGGCTTGAGTATTCATCCTGGAGCTACGAAGATGTATCATGATTTGAAAAAGTTATTTTGGTGGCCGGGAATGAAAAGAGAAATTGCGAGTTTTGTTTATTCTTGTTTGACTTGTCAGAAGTCAAAGATTGAGCATCAGAAGCCGTCTGGGCTAATGAAACCGTTGGCTATTCCAGAGTGGAAGTGGGATAGTATCAGTATGGATTTTGTTTCTGGTTTACCGAGGACAAGTAAGAATTTTGAAGCTATTTGGGTGATTGTTGATAGATTGACGAAATCGGCTCATTTCATTCCGATCAGAATGGATTATCCGTTAGAGAGATTAGCTGAGTTGTATATTGAGAAGATTGTAAGTTTGCATGGTATTCCGTCGAGTATTGTTTCGGACAGAGATCCTAGATTTACATCGAAGTTCTGGGAAGGTTTGCAGAGGGCTTTGGGAACTAAGCTGAGATTGAGTTCTGCATATCATCCGCAGACTGATGGTCAGACTGAGAGGACGATTCAGTCACTAGAGGATCTTTTGAGGGCTTGTGTTTTGGAAAAGGGAGGTGCTTGGGATTGTTATTTACCTTTGATTGAGTTTACCTACAACAATAGTTTTCATTCGAGCATTGGTATGGCACCGTTTGAAGCTTTGTATGGTAGGAGATGTCGGACACCTTTATGTTGGTATGAGTCCGGTGAGAGTGTTGTGGTTGGACCGGAGATTGTTCAACAAACTACGGAAAAGATTAAGATGATTCAGGAGAAGATGAGGATTGCTCAGAGTCGTCAGAAGAGTTATCACGACAAGAGAAGGAAGTCACTTGAGTTCCAAGAGGGAGATCATGTGTTCCTTCGTGTTACGCCGATAACTGGGGTTGGTCGAGCCTTGAAGTCGAAGAAGTTGACACCTCGATTTATTGGTCCTTATCAGATTTTGGAGAGGATAGGGGAGGTAGCCTATCGTGTCGCTTTACCACCGTCACTTGCAAATTTGCATGAGGTTTTTCATGTGTCTCAGTTGAGGAGGTACATTCATGATCCGTCGCATGTAGTCCAAGTAGATGATGTACAGGTGAGAGATAACCTGACTGTTGAAACATCACTTATGAGGATCGAGGATCGAGAGTTGAAGCAGTTGCGGGGTAAAGAGATTGCCTTGGTGAAGGTAGCTTGGGGAGGACCAGCAGGTGGCAATGTGACTTGGGAACTGAAGAGTCAGATGAAGGAGTCTTATCCTGAGTTATTCGCTTGAGGTATGTTTTCGAGGACGAAAACTCTTTTAGTGGGGGAGAGTTGTAACACCCCGATAATAATATGATAATTATTTAAATTAAGTTAATAATATATTTATTAATTTAATTAGATAATTGGATTATTATTATTATTTTTGGAATTATTGAATTATTATTATTATTATTATTGGAATAATAATATAAATTGGAAAATATATATATAAGTTGGAAATAAGGAAAAGAATCCCATTTGGTAAAAAGAGTTTTACGTGAAACAGAGAAGCGGCTGAAAAGTGGAAAGTGGAGAAAGGACAAAGAGGAAGAGCAAGGGCAAAGGTTGGAGAAGAGAAAAGCTTGGAGCTCAAAGATTCGCCGGATTAACTCAGGTAAGGGGGGGTTTATCGTCGTTTAATGGGTATTATGGGTTAGCATGTAATGGGTAGTGATAAACCGTTGAATTGACCCTAATTGGGATTGTGAATGCTGAAAATTATGTTGGATAAGCTGTGTGAAAACTGAAATTGAACCTGTATTTGAGTGTGTTGTAATTTCCCGAACGTAGAGCTTTTTACGGAATTGGAATCGGAGGTCCGGAAGTCCTCCAACGGCGGAAAATGCGGAGAATTCTGCATTCTGCTTTGTGTTAGCGCAGGAACAGCTTTCTGTCTTGCGTTAACCGGTTAACCCAGGGTGTTAACCGGTTAACACTGTGTTGTATTGTGTAAAATTGCTGTTTTGTCTGCGTTAACCGGTTAACCCAGGGTGTTAACCGGTTAACACTGTTGTGATTGCTGAGATATTGCTGTTTGTGCTGCGTTAACCGGTTAACCCAGGGTGTTAACCGGTTAACACTGTTAAGTTTTGGGCAGGAAGCGTGTTTGTGCTGCGTTAACCGGTTAACCCAGGGCGTTAACCGGTTAACACCGTTGCAGAGTGGAAAATTGGTGTTTTAAATGTTGTGTACTTAATTGATGGTTGGCATATGTTGGCGGATGATGTAATAGGGATTATTTCCTGTTGTTTTGAGTAGTAAGGGTATTAGTAGAGTGTGCTAATACTGTGATTAATTATTTGACATGATATGGTGTTTGATACATGTGTTGATGATGTATGATGATATGCATAATGTTGTGAATGTATATATTATGCATGTATGTGTGAATGGACTGTTGTATGGCTTAGAGTGTGAGCATATGTCCATTGTGGATTGTTGTTGATGTTTGCATGCTAGGTGATTAGTGTGCATAGCATAGCCTTTGGGGCTGTAGCTAATTCCCATGGTGAGGAATTAGTGAGTGAATCATTGTGGATTCGTTGTTGATGTTTGCATGCTAGGTGATTAGTATGCATAGCATAGCCTTTGGGGCTGTAGCTAATTCCCATGGTGAGGAATTAGTGAGTGAGTCACTAGATCTCAAATGAGTGGGACTAGTGAGCTTAGTAGCCGTATCTGGATTTGATCGGTGAGCTTGAACTATATGTTCAAGAATAGTCGGTACCGCATGTGTGGAGTCTCATTTCATAATGTATGTATGGCGTATAATATGAATGGATGTATTCCAATATTATACGTGTGGTTGTGTCGACATTGAGTATGAGTATGAATTGTGTAGTATTGAGTATGATAATTGGGTTGATGTGCCGTTACTGAATGTGTGATATGATTAGGGTGATTAATGTGTTAAATTACTTAACATGACATGATATTTTATAATGCTTACTATATCGATTGAGGAACTCACCCTTACAACTATTTTTCAGGTAACGAGCAATGAGTTGAGTAGAAGCTAATGCTTGGAGTCTAGTGTAGTCTCCTTAGTGGGTCATGCTCTGATAGATGTAACATCGGGAGGGAACATTTTAATTGTGTTGTTGATGATTGTTGAACCAGTTTACATGTAGTATGTTGCATGTTTTGAATGATCGATTTGATCTCTATCCGCTGCGTATTATGCAACTGTTTTATTTGATAAATAAATGAGCATGACAAGCTACTTTGATGAATAGTGTGAAATATTGTGTGACACCCTTAATTGCATATTTACTCTGATAGATACATATTTGTTATTTTGATTAAATATTTGGGGTATTTTAGAAGGGTGTTACATTCTTAATCCCGTTCCTACTCTGTTGGGTGATACCTAATTCTTTTTGCATCTGAGGAATGCAAAGGGTGGAGGAGTTATTGTGTGCTGTTTGCCTTTGTTGTATAAGTGGTTTATTTCTCACTTACCGCAGACGGTTGCTTTCAAGGAGAACAAGGGATGTCTACGGTGGTCTACGAGACTTATGTCTCTCACTAATGACGATATCTCTTGGTATGATCGCGTGTATGATACAGTTCAGATCATTGATTATTGTGGTGAATTACCTAATGTGCCTCTTCTTGGTACATGTGGTGGGATCAGCTACAACCCTATCTTATCACGTCGTCAGCTTGGGTTCCCCCTAAAAGATAAACCTCATAACATTCTGTTAGAAGGTGTATTCTTTCAGGAGGGTAAAGATCCCCAAGGCCTGAAAGCCAGGATGGTCCGCGCTTGGCGCAAGATTCACAAGAAGGGTATAAATGAGTTGGGTCCGAAGAACTGCATTGCTTTGGAGCGGTATACTTCTTGGGTCAGACAGAGAGCCTCAGAGTATCTTATGCCATATGATTATCCGAGACCTACACCTTTGGATGTGGCTGGGCCTTCAACCCTCCCTAACCAAGGCGTAGAAGAGTTGAGAGACGAAGACCTTTCACGTGCCTGGATCCGTGAAAGAGAAGAGTTGCTTCAACAACTTAAAGAGAAGGACACTCTAATTGAATTCCTCGAGCATCAGGTGATAGACGATCCGAATGATACCTGGACTTCTCTGCTTCCTCAGTCTTCCAAGTTCTGGAAGAGGAAGTATGATCGACTCGCTAAGGAGAAAGCAGATATGGAAGCAGCATATGAGAGAGAGATCAAGAGGCTTTGTGCATCTCGCCTTCCAGCATCTCGAGCTTCTAGGGATCCATAGGATGGTCATTTTCCTTTTCCCTTGTAATAATCAACAATACTGTACTTCTTTGTCTCAAATATATTTGATGAGATAATTTCCATATGCGATTAAATGCTTAAAATTTCAAAAAAAATTTTTTTTTGCAAATGATACCCCAAAAGTTCCTTGAAATAAAAACAAAGCATATGCACGAGCATTGCATGCATCATTTGCATAAGCAGGTGTTGTTCTGGTCTTCTTGTCTATGGCCTAACTCTGTGATCTTCATTTATTTTGAAGACAAGCTGACTCATCGGTACTACACCCGAGCTAATTCTGCAAGAGTGATGGATCAACTTGAACAAGAGAACCGTGAGCTGAAGGAAGAGGTCGCTAGACTGAGTGCTCTGATGGAGCAATTCTTGGCTGCTCAGAATCAACCATCTCCACCTCCTACAACTCCTCCCCAGAAGACTGTGATTTCTGAGATTGCTTCATCAACAGTGCCAGCTGCTAGTGCCCATTTCATGCCAGCCATGCCAGCCGGGTTTCCGTGGGGTATGCCTCCTGGTTTTATGCCTGATATTCCAGCTCCTACCTTTGCTTCCATGCCGGCATCTAGCCTGGTCCTTGCAATGCCTCCTCCTGTCGTGCATACCGTTCCTAGGGTAGACGACACCATCTATCATTCTAAGCCGTCTGAGGGCCCAGATGTTAATGAAAAGATAGATGCGATGAATGACCAATTTCTTGAGCTCCGTAAGGAATTGAAGACCCTCCGAGGGAAAGATTCGTTCAGCAAGTCTGCTGCTGAATTATGCTTAGTTCCCGGTGTTAAGATACCTGTCAAATTCAAAGTCCCTGACTTTGAGAAGTACAAGGGGAACACTTGCCCGCTCAATCACCTGGTTATGTATGCCAGGAAAATGTCTACTCAAACGGATAATGATCAACTGCTGATTCATTATTTTCAGGATAGTTTGTCTGGTGCAGCTCTTCGGTGGTATATGAGCCTTGATAGTGCAAACATCCGTTCCTTCAACGATCTTGGCGAGGCCTTCGTCAAGCAATACAAATATAATGTGGATATGGCTCCTGACCGTGATCAACTCAGAGCTATGTCCCAGAAGGACAAAGAGACATTTAAAGAGTACGCCCAGAGGTGGCGAGAGCTGGCAGCTCAGATTACTCCTCCGCTGGAAGAGAAGGAGATGACTAAGATCTTTCTGAAAACTCTTAGTTCATTTTATTATGAGCGGATGGTCGCTAGTGCTCCCTCTGATTTCACCGAAATGGTGAACATGGGGATGCGATTGGAGGAAGGAGTCCGGGAAGGACGGTTATCTAAGGATGAAGGCTCTTCTAAACGATATGGGGCGTTTAAGAAGAAAGATGGGGAGGCACATGTTGTGCAATCCCATGTTAAACCTAGAAGACCCTCTGCCAAGAGGAAGCCTGTGCGTCATGCCAGCAACCAGTATCAGGTGGCTCATATAGCACCTGTCTTCAGAGACAATAATCAGCAAAATCAGCAACCACCTCAGTATCAACAACAGCATCGCCCTCAGCAACAGGCTTACCAGCCTCGTGGCAACAGTAATCAGGATAATTTGAATTATGATAGGAAGAAGATCACTTTCGATCCTATTCCTATGTCATACGTTGAGTTATATCCCTCTTTAATAGAGCGGAAACTGATTACCCCGAGGGATCCTCCGGTTGTACCTGCTAACCCGCAGTGGTGGTACAAGCCCGACCAACATTGTGTTTATCATTCCGGTGCTCCCGGTCACAATATAGAAACTGCTATCTGTAGCACCTCAAATTTTCACCTATCATTGTACATACATTCTCATATTAGGTCATAACATAGCATGGTCCACTACATAGCATTGCATTGTCCCTTTTGCTCAAGTGCAAGCCAGTCAGAAGAATTAGGTCAAACTGATCAGGAGATCAGTCAACCAAGCAAGCAAGTACATATTCCTTTGAGCCAAGGCCCTAGGGTTGGTCCAACATGTTCACATGACTTGGGGATCCATTTGAAGTGTTTTGGTCAAGGATTGGATGTTCAGAAGTCATCAGTCAATGCGCAGTCAGTCAAAAACCCTAAAAGTCAACTGTTGGTCAACTGTCCATTTAATAAGTGATTTGATGATGGGATTTGGTTTGAGAGAGCTTATTCATGTCCAAATAGGCCTCATATATCATGGCAAACACCATCATGGAAGAATTTGAAGACAGATCAGAAATTTCCAAAAATGGAAACTGGACCTGTAATTGAAACCTGCCCAAAATGGAAAGTCTTGATCCTCAAACTTACATCATGATACAAGCTTCAAATGAATTTTTGCCCAACATGAAAGTTGAAGATCTTGTTCTCCCATTTCCAAAAAGCCCAAGAACACTCAATTCCCATGTATGGTTGGCAAGTTATGATCGAATCGTTTTCAGAAATTTTTGAACTTCAAAAGGCCATATCTCTCAAACCATTTGGCCAATTTGGGTGGGGTTTTTTCCTACAAGTCAAATTTGATCCCCTCTTTCCAAATATGTCATCATCTTTCACCAAAACATCACCATGCAAAATGGCATTTTTGAACTTGCCTTAATTAATTTCAAGTGAGTTGAATTTTGACTTTTCAAAATAATCATTTTTAAACCATTTGGCCAATTGAAATAGTTCAGAAATGTGGTTTTGGTCATGTTACAAAGTCAAATTCGTGCAGTACACATAGCCATCCCTACTTGCTTGAAAATTGGCAAAAAGTACATTTTTCAACAACTACATCCCACATTTTCATGGACTTTGATTTGTACTTTCAAACAGAGAATTAAAAGATGATTTTCTGTCATTTGAAACCCCTAGTTGCAGCCATCTAACTCAGAAAATCTCACTCTCTCTCAAATTCATTTTTGGCCATTTTCCAAAATCTTCAAAAATCCTCCAAAGAACCAAGCCTTGCCTTGCTCGATTCACCTTCCAAGCAACCTTGTGAGCACTTTGCAACCACTTTTCTCCATCTGTAAGCAGCTTCATTGCAACTGTTTTCAAAAAGCTCAGCCATGGCAGATGGAAATTCGAGTAAAAGCAAGCTACACTGAGCCAAGGCATCTTCACTATCCATCATTGGGAGCACAAGGCTGCACCTGTTTGAGCATATCCAAGCCAGAAAACACCTGAATCTGCATCTGCTCTCCAATTTGGTCAGTTTTCGATTTACTTGTTTTGCCAAACCATGCCATGTTTAGTGTAGGTCTTGGTATGCTGATTGTTATGAACTTTGTCTCATATAAAATGGTTAAGTATTTTGCAAGAAATCTGAAAATGAAAGTTGATGTTCATATGCTCTTTTGTTCGATTCTCTCTCCATAGTTTGTTTCCATGAAAATGAAGCTTGGATTTGTTATGTGTGTGCTCTAATGGTTCTATTGGTATGCTCATTAATCATTTCTGGAATTTTTTATGCTTGAGCAAGTTTTGATGTTGAATTTCTTTGGTCTGATTCGTGCTTATTGTTGTGTGTTAATGGAAATTGATGATAGATTGTTGTTTGCCTTGCCATGCTGAACATTTCTGTGTATTTAATTATGGTTTCTGGGAATTTTGTGAAAAAACTCGATTGAAGGTGATGATGTTGTTACTGTTTGATAGAAAACCCTAGGGTTTCTTCATTGCTTTGCCCAGAAACCCTAATCACATGAATCCATGCCCAGAATTCTTGATCCGTACGTATGCATGGCCCTTGTTCCAGCCAGAACCAATGAAATCATTTCATTCCCGTCCCTAAAACGCGGTCGTTTAAGTTAGTGAGTCCCAATATTACAACTTTGCCACCCGGTCATTTAATTATTCCAATTTAATTCATTTTTATTTCAATAAATATTTCATTTGATCATCAATCTTTGAAAATTCATAACTTGTTCATTTCAAATACAATTTTCATGGGGTTTTTTGCATCATGTCCTGTTTGATGTCTAGTTTTTTATCATTATTTTTGATGATTTTTTGGATGGCTGGATTTTAAATGGCCTTAGAGTTTGTATAGTGTGACCAAATTTTGTACACTTTGCCAAAACATTTGTGAAATGATGATGCTTTATCCAATGGCTCCCAAATTTTTTGTGCTTAAACTAGACACACTCATGGTGATTTTGGTGTAGAGTTTGTGAATTTATCATTGCTGGTTTGTGAGTTATGAATTTTTGAATTAGGGTGTGACAATTTGTGTCACACCATTGATGTCCAACTTCATGATTTTCATTACCATGCTTCTTTAACTCAAATTGGTTTGAATTTTTGCATGAATGTACTCTTATATGTCTAGTTTACATGTGAATTTTCTTGGAATTATTTGTGGCATTTCCTAATTGTTTGAGATTTTCTCCCCTGTTTAGTCATATGTTGACTTTTTGTGACACATGTTCCCATTTCATTTGTGAAATTCTCATACTTTATTAGATGGACATGAAATTTTACATGAGATAACTAGACATCCTCATCTTTGCCATGGTTTTAGTCCCATTCATTTATCATACACCATCTCTGATCTATGAATTTTTCAAGTTGATGCATGTTTGGTTGACTTCATTGAGCATGTTCAAAATTGCTTTGACTTTCTGATTTTCATTGACTGCCTCCCACTTGTCCAAATGAGATGAAATTTGACATGCTTACCATGCTGTGGGTTGTGATTGATCATGATTTATTTGGTGATTTTTGGAAATGTTTAAGATTGCTTTTGAGTTAAGTCTTGCTGTTGACTTCTATGAGCTTCTAAATGCCATGTTTTGACCTAAATTGTTCATGAAATGATGATGATAATTGATATGAATGTGAAACCAATTGGGTTTGTTTCTTGATTGTTTGAACATGATTTTGGACACTTGTCCTTTGCTGTTTTGACTTTTTCATTCTCTTTTGACCCTAGGCTTGCCCTAGTGGTCCTGGTACTCACTTTTGAGTTTATGTTTTCAGGTTGAACACCAAATGACCAATGAGATCAGTTTCTTTTGATTGAGCTTGCTTGAATATCATTGTCTAACCTCTTGGTTTTGTAGGTGGCTTGACTCGTATGATTTGAGTCTTGTACATTGGTCCCTCTGTGTTGACTGTTGATTCTTTTCCTTTTGCTTTAACTGTTGAAATGTGTACTGATTTGTTTGACTATTTCAGGTACCATTAGTTGCTTAGTTCTTTGAACTTGCTTTGCTTTGCTTTAAATAGCAACTTGCTTGAGGTATAATTCCTTTTCTTCATGTAGTCTGGAAGACCTGGCCTGTTACTTGGCCAGGCAACTGTCTGAAGCCCTCCTTAAGAGGCAATGTCTGTGGATGTTTAACTTTGTCCTTGCATAGAGTCAAAGACCTCCTAAGTGAAGAGGCAATTGGCAGAACCCAAGGGATAAGCAACCTATCCCCTGCTATTCTGTGTGTCATCTGTTTTGCTCACACCACTGTGTTGATGCATTGCAGATACAAACCCAAGATCTTGTACAATTGTACAGTTGAGTCAGTTTTAAATGTGTAGAAGGGTTCCCACTTTCTGAACCCACACATTCTTGTCTTAAGCTCTCCCAGGCCAGGGATAAGAGCTGTGAAGTCTTATCTTCACTCACCTATCATCTGCTTCACCTTAGCCCCTCAATGGCAAGGTTAAGAGCACATTCACCCAGTTCCAGAGGTTTGTTTGTTGAGGTTGATATGACCCCTCGACTAAAACCTAACCTTGTTTGAGCCCATTGCTTGTGTATAGTGTGTGCTACCTGTGCTTGCATGTTTGTTTGACTTGCTTCCTGTGCGAGTTAGGGTTAGTTTAGACTTGCTTCCTGTGCAAGTTAGGTTTTGCTTGGCTTGCTTCCTGTGCAAGTTAAGTGTGTGTGTGGCTTGCTTCCTGTGCAAGTCATGTTTAGGATAGGCTTGCTTCCTGTGCAAGTTAGCTAGAAACCTTAACTTAGGGATGATTTTGCATGATAACATCTAGGCTCGAGTCGTAGTCTCCCTAGTGTTGTGTCTCCCTCTGTTATCTGGTTAGGCTAGTCCTTTTTCCCTGCGTAGGGGAACTACGTCGCCCTGATCCTCATACCAGATGAGGTACGTAGGCAGGAGATGAGCAGATCTCTCCGGGCGCCTGTGTCTTTGTTTTGTCTTGTTGTGTGCTTGGAAGCTGATGTAAGTCCATCGAGTGGCATTTGGGCTCCAATATGGGTTTGTTGGTTCGGATGCTGATGTAAGTCCAGTGATTGGCATTCAGGCTCCACGTTTGCCTCTTTGTGTGTGTTTTGGTTCGGATGCTGATGTAAGTCCAGTGATTGGCATTCAGGCTCCGTGTTTGCCTTTGCCTGTGTTTGTTTGTGTGCGTGTTAGCCGAGCTACGAATGTTCTGATTCTTCTTCGTCCAAGAAGATACGTATGCATAGGATGCGGTATCCTAGCGAGCATGTGTCGTTTCCCCAGTCCGAACTACTTCGACTCTGATGTCTATGCCTGATAGACTAAGTAGGCCCATGATACGATGTCCTGCCGAGTCAGTTTCAGTCTTGTTTGTTCTTTGTGTCTCTTTCAGCCAGTATTTTTGTGTGTGTGTGAGCAGTGTTTTAGCAACCATTTTTCCTTCCTATCGTGCGTGGATCCCGTCGAGTACGACGGATGCGTAGGGGTGCTAATACCTTCCCTTCGCATAACCGACTCCCGATCCCATTCTCTTTGGTCGCGAGACCATGTTCTTTCCAGGTTTACTCTGAGCGTTTCCTTTCCCTCTTTTGGGATAAATAACGCACGGTGGCGGCTCTGTTGTTCTTTGTTTTCCCGCCGGTTTTTTGCGTGATGCGACAACTGGCGACTCTGCTGGGGACTATAGAGAAGTTGACCTGTGCTGGTCCATCTTCCCTAAGCGAGTCTCTCCTAGCGCTCTCTAGGTTAGGGTTTTGGTTGCTGTTTGCTGTTATTTATTGCATTCATTTATTTATTGTTTGCATTTATGTTTGCATTTATGTTTGCATTAATGTTTGCATTCATATTCATCTGTTCACCTGGCTGGTTGTCTGTTTCTCTCTGTTGGGGTGGGAGTTACATGAGGTAAAAGGCCCAATACCCAGGCCATGAGTGAAATCTAGGATACTTAGGAATAGAGTGATTCATGGGAAGCGGGTGGTATTGCGCCACTTAGCGGAACATTGATATCACGAGCAGTTCAGACCCTGGTGGGATATTATCGTTACATACTTCGGGTGTGTATATGATGATGTTCTGCGAAAGGTTATTTATGCTGCGTTTCTCTCGACCTTACCCTGGCCTAGACGACACCCGTGAGTGGGGAGGGAATGATCATTATTACAGTTACAGGTACAGTTGGTGACTTGTTGGTGACTTGTTGGTGACTTGTGATCCTGTTGGTGACTATTGGTTCAGAAGTTTGGGGTCTCAGATGACTTTGGGTTTCAGATGAATTTGTGGTTCCGAGTTCAAGCCGAAGCTTTGATCCTGTGTTCCGAGAGACACAGCCAACCAGTCTTGTCTGCATCATTTGCATCATAACATGTTTATTTTCAAAAAAATACGCAATAAAAAAAAAGAAAAAGAAAAAAAAGGGGAAAAAGAAAAGAAAAAAACTAATCCCTGCATGCATATCATTTCTCAGGTACATTCCAGAGCTTGTTCACTGATAGAGATGGCAACAGTCCCAGAGTTGAAGCGGAAGACTTGTTCCTACAGCTTTCACCGTGAACCTTTGACGTCTCTGATTGAGTTGAGCAACCTTATGACCAGTGGTAACCAGAAGGGGTTTGTTGACCAGTATGGAGATATTCTGACACTGTTGAAGATGGTAGTCGATCCAGTGCCGCTGCAGACTCTTCTACAGTTCTACGACCCAGAGCTTCATTGTTTCACCTTTCAAGATTATCAGTTGGCGCCTACTCTTGAGGAGTACTCCATTCTGCTGAGTGTCCCGGTCCGGTATCAGGTTCCTTTCTTGGATGTGCCCAAGGAGGTTGATTTCAGAGTTGTTGCCAGAGCTCTCCATTTGGGTATCAAGGAAGTCAGTGATAGTTGGAAGTCCAGTGGGGATGTTGTAGGATTGCCTTTGAAGTTTCTGTTGAGGGTAACTAGAGAAGAAGCAGAGAAGGGAAGTTGGGAAGCCTTTCATGCTCAGTTGGCCGTCATGATCTATGGGATCGTCCTGTTTCCGAGTATGCCCAATTTTGTTGACTATGCTGCAGTCAGTATTTTCATTGGAGGAAATCCAGTTCCTACTCTGTTGGCTGACACTTACTATGCTATTCACAGTAGGCATGGTAAGGGTGGGGCTATCAGGTGTTGTCTCCCGCTTTTGCTCAGATGGTTCTTGTCTCTTCTGCCAGTCAGTGGACCTTTTGTGGATGCTCAGAGCACACATAAGTGGACTCAGAGGGTTATGTCTCTTACCTCCTATGATATCAGGTGGCAATCTTACCGGATGGATGTGCGTAACGTCATTATGAGCTGTGGAGGATTCCGTAATGTGCCACTCATAGGGGCTAGGGGTTGCATCAATTACAACCCGGTTCTTTCTCTTCGCCAGTTGGGGTTTATGATGAAGGGAAGACCACTTGAGGCTGAGGTAGCAGAAAGTGTGTATTTTGAGAAGCAGAATGACCCGGATAGATTGGAGCAGATAGGGAGAGCTTGGAAGTCTATTGGTATGAAGGATGGATCTGTCTTAGGGAAGAAGTTTGCCGTTGCTATGCCTGATTACACTGATTGGGTCAAGGAGAGAGTAGGAACTTTGTTGTTACCCTATGATAGGATGGAACCGTTGCAGGAGCAACCACCTTTGATCCTTGCTGAGAGTGTGCCTGCGGAGCACTACAAGCAAGCCCTGATGGAGAATCGCCGTTTGAGAGAGAAGGAGCAAGATACCCAGATGGAGCTGTACAAAGCCAAAGCTGATAGGTTGAACTTGGCTCATCAACTCAGAGGAGTGCGAGGAGAAGATGCTAGCAGACTGAGAAGCAAGAAGAGATCCTACGAAGAGGTGGAGATCATGTTAGATGCAGAACACCGGGAGTGCTTGAGGCTGCAGAGAGCTGAGGCCAGCTATCAGAAGAAGATCAGAGACTTGGAGAAGCAACTCAGAGATAAAGACATCCAGTTGAAGAAGGAAGTAGACTTGAGACAGGCATCATAGAACCACCTTGGAGGAGAAGTGGTAGAGCTTAGACGACAACTGAAGGAAAAGATCACTCTTTTGCCAGAATGTTCAGAATGTGACCTGTTGATAGACCAGTGTCAGTACTTGAAGACTCTCATTCCGGGAGGCCGTTTGTCTTAGCTTGTATCTTTGATATGTATGTTGAGAATCACCTCCAGGCTTGTTGGATGGGATTCATTGTTGTACTCCGATTGTTTGGATTTTCTTTGTCGACTTTGTTGTATGATCCTGTTACTCATATAGATGAGGTTGTTGGTTTCACCTTGTACTCATCACTCTTGTGTATGTTGTTTCTGTGCTTCTGTGTTGTTCTTGCTGCAGGTTGCCATCTTTTGAGGATGACTCAGGCTCTTTGAATGCCTGAGGAATGAACATATCATGTGCATCATACGCATCATTAGCACCATACTCATATCATTTTGCATAACAGGTGTTCTTGGTCGTGACTTCTCACTCTTGGTTCCTGTTCAGGCAGGATAGCTGATCAACGTCCGCACCGCTACTCAACAAGACTGAATCAACAGAGAGGTATGGATCAAGTTCAAGCAGAGTTGGCTGAGATGAAGGCTAACATGGCCCAGTTCATGAATATGATGCAAGGGGTCGCACAAGGTCAGGAAGAACTTCGAGCCATGGTTCAGAGACAAGAGGCTGCAATTCCACCGGTCAACCATGCTCCGCCAGAGGGAGGCCCGGTCAATGATAACAATGTTGCTGCTGCTGTACCCATCAACAACTATGCTGTAGGTGATGAGTTGGGGGGCATTCGAATCAACGGTCAACCTATTGCTCCAGATGCCGCTAATGCCAGAGCAGTCCGTGCCCCGGCCCGTAATCCTGTTCCGATTGTTGACAGACAAGAGGATATGTTCACTCTGCTTAGTGAAGACGAAGACGTTCTGGGAAGGGTTGATGAGAGGGATCGTAAAGTTGATGCCCTTGCTGAGAAAATTAGAGCTATGGAATGTCAGAACTCTCTCGGTTTTGATGTTACCAATATGGGGTTGGTGGAAGGTTTGAGAATCCCTTACAAGTTCAAAGCACCGTCCTTCGATAAATACAACGGTACTTCTTGCCCTCGCACCCATGTGCAGGCTTATTATCGAAAAATCTCTGCGTATACCGATGATGAAAAGATGTGGATGTATTTTTTCCAAGATAGTCTATATGGGGCTTCTTTGGACTGGTACATGGAATTGAAGAGAGATTCGATCTGATGCTGGAGGGATCTGGGTGAGGCCTTCTTGAGGCAATATAAACACAACATGGACATGGCACCGAGCCGGACTCAGCTGCAGAGTCTATGTCAGAAATCCGGAGAGAGCTTCAAGGAGTACGCCCAGAGGTGGCGCGAACTGGCTGCTAGAGTTCAACCCCCTATGCTGGAGAGGGAGTTGACAGATATGTTTATCGACACTCTTCAGGGTGTGTTTATGGACCGGATGGGGAGCTGCCCATTCGGTAGTTTTTCTGATGTTGTCATTTGTGGAGAGAGGACTGAGAGCTTGATTAAAACTGGGAAGATCCAAGATGCTGGTTCCTCTTCTTCTAAGAAGCCGTTTGCTGGGGCACCTCGTCGAAGAGAGGGTGAAACTAATGCTGTTCAATACCGCAGAGATCAGAACAGAAGTCAACGCTGTCAGGTTGCTGCAGTGACCATTCCGGCACCTCAACCTCGTCAACAACAACAACAAAGAGTTCAACAACCGCAACAACAACAACAACAACGTCCGTATCAGCCCAGACAAAGGATGCCTGATCGACGTTTTGATTCGCTACCCATGTCGTACGCCGAACTGCTGCCTGAACTACTCAGGTTGGGGATGGTTGAGTTGCGTACAATGGCTCCGCCTACAGTATTGCCTCCTGGGTACGACGCCAACGTCCGTTGTGACTTTCACTCTGGGGCACCAGGGCATCATACTGAGAAGTGTCGGGCTCTCCAGCACAAGGTCCAAGATTTGATCGATGCCAAGGCAATCAACTTCGCTCCAGTGCCTAACGTCGTAAACAACCCTATGCCTCAGCATGGTGGGCACAGAGTGAACAATATTGAGGGGAAAGAAGCTGAAGATCTGGTTGTTAATGTTGATGATGTTCAGACTTCTCTGCTAGTTGTGAAGGGCCGTCTGCTGAATGGGGGTGTCTACTCGGGCTGTGATGAGGATTGTTTGGGCTGTGCAGAATCTGAGAATGGTTGCGACCAGCTAAAGGCCGGTATCCAGGGTATGATGGATGAGGGTTATTTGCAATTCAGTAGGGCTGTAAAAGATCGTGGAACAGTGTCAACTATCACCATTTACTTTAAACCGTCTGAAGAACGTGGACAAAGGGTCGTTAGTGCACCTGCAACAAATGGTACCCCAGTTACCATTTCCGTGCCTGTAACCATCAGTGCTCCAACTACTACTGCTGCGTCTGGAAGAAGGGCTGTTGAGAATAGTAGAGCCGTGCCGTGGAAGTATGATAATGCTTATCGCAGTAACAGAAGGGCTGAAAGTCAGACGAGACCAGTGAATCAAGCTCTAGTGACAATTGGTTTACCGAATAGAGTTCCTGCAACTGTTGGTCCGGCTGTGGATAATGTAGGGGGTCCAGGAGGTTTCACTAGGAGTGGTCGTCTGTTCGCACCGCAGCCTTTGAGGGACAATAATGCTAAGGCTCTCGCCAAAGCAAAGGGTAAGCAAGCTGTGGTTGAGGAAGAACCTGTCCAGAAGGAAGCGCCCGAGGGCTCATTTGAGAAGGACATGGAGGAGTTTATGAAGATAATCAAGAAGAGTGACTACAAGATTGTAGATCAGTTGAATCAAACTCCGTCCAAGATTTCTATACTTTCACTGTTGATGTGCTCTGAGGCACACCGTAATGCCTTGCTGAAGATGTTGAATCTGGCTTACGTGCCTCAGGAGATTTCTGTCAATCAACTGGAGGGTGTGATGGCCAATGTGAGCACCAGGCATGGTGTAGGATTCACCAACCTGGACTTACCGCCTGAAGGGCGGAACCATAACAAAGCCTTGCACATCACCATGGAGTGCAAGGGGGCAGTGTTGTCTCACGTATTGGTAGACACCGGGTCGTCGCTGAATGTGCTGCCTAAGCAGATTCTGAAGAAGATTGATGTGGAAGGGTTTGTGCTTACTCCCAGTGACCTGATCGTTCGTGCTTTCGACGGATCCAAACGTTCTGTGTGTGGGGAAGTT
Organism: Lathyrus oleraceus; assembly: GCF_024323335.1. NCBI lineage: Eukaryota > Viridiplantae > Streptophyta > Magnoliopsida > Fabales > Fabaceae > Lathyrus > Lathyrus oleraceus. The sequence goes on along the minus strand of NC_066580.1, from coordinate 393,496,085 downwards.
ACCTTGCCTGTGAAGATAGGTCCTGAGGTATTCGATATCATCTTCTATGTTATGGACATCCAGCCCGCCTATAGTTGTTTATTGGGGCGTCCATGGATTCATGCAGCAGGGGCAGTCTCGTCGACTCTCCATCAAAAACTCAAGTATGTCTGGAACGGTCAGATTGTGACCGTGTGCGGTGAAGAAGAGATTCTGGTGAGTCATCTATCCTCGTTCAAATATGTTGAGGTGGATGGCGAGATCCACGAAACCTTATGCCAGGCGTTTGAGATTGTGGCTCTTGAGAAAGTGGCGTACGCTGAGCAGAGGAAGCCAGGTGCTTCAATTACTTCTTACAAGCAGGCTAAAGAGGTTGTTGATTCTGGCAAAGCTGAAGGCTGGGGCAAGATGGTGGATTTGCCTATCAAAGAAGACAAATTTGGCGTTGGTTATGAGCCTCTCCAAGCAGAGCAGAATGGTCAAGCGGGTCCGAGTACCTTTACCAGCGCTGGGCTGATGAATCATGGCGACGTCTCTGCAACCGGTAGTGAAGACTGTGACAGTGATTGTGATTTGGACAACTGGGTTCGCTCGTGTGCACCAGGGGAGTCTATCAACAACTGGACGGCTGAAGAAGTGGTTCAAGTTACTCTTCTGATAGAGTAATTTTCTGTTGTTTGTCATTTTGCATGAAAATCCTACGATCCGCCCAAGGCGTAGTGATTCATTGTAGGGCCTCATCATGTTTTAATGATTATCATTAATGAAGGACATTTTTTGAAATCAAACTTTGTGATCCCTGTCTTTCTATTTTTTGTTTTCATCCTTTTTCAAAACAATAAAAATGGCAATGTTTTTGTTTTTTGTGACTTTATTGAACTCTTTTTCTAAAACAAAGCATTAAACATGCAGAAGCGATCTTATGGCATTCACTATGAACAGTTCTGTTATGGCTCAGTATGATTTCGACAATCCCATCTACCAAGCTGAAGAGGAGAGTGAGGAAGACTGTGAACTTCCTGCAGAATTGGTCAGATTGCTGAAGCAAGAGGAAAGGGTCATCCAACCTCATCAGGAGGAGTTGGAGGTTGTTAATTTGGGTACTGAGGACGCCAAAAGAGAAATCAAGATTGGGGCTGCTTTAGAGGACTCTGTCAAGAGGAGGCTGATTGAGATGCTGAGAGAATATGTGGAGATATTCGCCTGGTCATATCAAGATATGCCTGGTTTGGATACAGACATTGTGGTGCACCGATTACCTCTTAGAGAAGGATGTCCTTCGGTCAAGCAGAAGCTTCGTAGAACGAGTCCTGACATGGCAACTAAGATCAAGGAAGAGGTTCAGAAGCAGTGGGATGCAGGTTTTTTGGCTGTTACAAGTTATCCCCCATGGGTGGCCAACATCGTTCCTGTGCCGAAGAAGGATGGCAAAGTCAGAATGTGTGTCGATTACCGGGATTTGAATAGAGCGAGTCCGAAAGATGATTTCCATTACCTCACATTGATGTATTGGTTGATAATACGGCTCAATCCTCGGTATTCTCTTTCATGGATGGTTTCTCTGGATATAATCAGATCAAGATGGCGCCAGAGGACATGGAAAAGACGACATTCATTACACCTTGGGGCACGTTCTGCTATAAGGTGATGCCATTTGGGCTAAAGAATGCTGGTGCTACCTATCAGAGGGCAATGACGACTCTTTTTCATGACATGATGCACAAAGAAATTGAAGTGTACGTAGATGATATGATTGCGAAGTCGCAGACAGAAGAGGAGCACCTGGTTAATTTGCAGAAGCTGTTTGACCGGTTGAGAAAGTTCAAGCTGAGGTTGAATCCGAACAAGTGTACGTTTGGGGTGAGATCAGGGAAGCTTTAGGCTTCATTGTCAGTGAGAAAGGGATTGAGGTTGATCCAGCAAAAGTCAAAGCTATTCAAGAGATGCCTGAACCGAAAACGGAAAAGCAAGTCCGTGGGTTTTTAGGGAGGTTGAACTACATCGCAAGGTTCATATCTCACCTAACTGCCACATGTGAACCAATTTTCAAACTGCTCAGAAAGAATCAGGCGATCAAGTGGAATGATGATTGTCAGAAAGCTTTTGACAAGATAAAGAGTATTTACAGAAACCTCCAATCCTTATACCTCCAGTTCCAGGGAGACCTCTGATAATGTACCTGTCAGTGACTGAGAACTCGATGGGGTGTGTATTGGGACAGCATGACGAGTCTGGTCGAAAAGAGCATGCCATATACTACCTTAGCAAAAAGTTTACCGACTGTGAAACAAGATATTCACTGCTCGAGAAAACTTGTTGTGCTTTGGCCTGGGCTGCTCGCCGACTGAGGCAGTATATGTTGAACCATACTACCTTATTGATTTCTAAGATGGATCCAGTGAAGTACATCTTTGAGAAACCGGCTCTCACCGGACGCGTTGCTCGTTGGCAGATGATTCTAACAGAATATGATATTCAGTACACGTCACAAAAGGCCATCAAAGGTAGTATTCTGTCAGACTACCTCGCCGAGCAACCGATTGAAGATTATCAGCCTATGATGTTTGAATTCCCTGATGAAGACATCATGTATCTTAAGATGAAAGATTGCGAAGAGCCTCTTGTCGAGGAAGGACCGGATCCGGATGACAAATGGACACTGATGTTTGATGGGGCTGTGAATATGAACGGTAACGGTGTTGGGGCAGTATTGATCAATCCTAAAGGTGCTCATATACCTTTTTCTGCCAGATTGACGTTTGACGTCACCAACAACGAAGCTGAGTATGAGGCTTGTATCATGGGGATAGAAGAAGCCATTGATCTGAGGATCAAAACTCTTGATATATTTGGAGATTCCGCTCTAGTGGTCAATCAAGTCAACGGAGATTGGAATACGAACCAGCCGCATTTGATTCCGTATAGAGATTACACCAGAAGAATACTGACGTTCTTCAAGAAGGTGAAGTTGTATCATGTCCCCCGGGATGAGAATCAGATGGCTGATGCTTTGGCGACTTTGTCGTCTATGATCAAAGTTCATTGGTGGAATCATGTGCCACATGTTGCGGTGAATCGACTCGAGAGGCCTGCGTATGTGTTTGCAGCCGAGTCTGTTGTGATTGATGAGAAGCCGTGGTATTATGACATCAAGAACTTCCTCAAGACTCAGGAGTATCCTGAAGGTGCGTCGAAGAATGACAAGAAAACCCTGAGGAGGCTAGCCGGAAGCTTCTATTTGAATCAGGATGATGTGTTGTATAAGAGAAACTTTGACATGGTCTTGCTCAGATGCGTGGACCGACCCGAGGCGGACATGTTAATGTAGGAAGTTCATGAAGGTTCCTTCGGTACTCATGCCGGCGGACATGCAATGGCTAAGAAATTGTTGAGAGCGGGTTACTACTGGATGACTATGGAATCCGATTGTTTCAAGTATGCTCGGAAGTGCCATAAGTGTCAAATCTATGCTGATAAGGTGCATGTACCACCAAGCCCTCTGAATGTCATGAATTCGCCTTGGCCGTTTGCCATGTGGGGCATTGATATGATTGGGAAGATTGAGCCTACTGCTTCGAATGGACATCGCTTCATTTTGGTAGCGATTGACTATTTCACCAAATGGGTGGAAGCAGCTTCCTATGCTAACGTTACCAAACAAGTGGTTACCCGGTTCATCAAGAAAGAAATCATCTGTCGTTATGGAGTTCCGGAGAGAATCATCACTGACAATGGTTCGAATCTCAATAACAAGATGATGAAAGAGCTTTGTAAAGATTTCAAGATTGAACATCACAATTCTTCTCCTTACAGACCGAAGATGAATGGTGCTGTAGAAGCGGCGAACAAGAATATCAAGAAGATTGTGCAGAAGATGGTCGTTACGTACAAGGATTGGCATGAGATGCTGCCTTTCGCTTTGCATGGGTACCGTACCTCAGTACGTACGTCGACCGGGGCAACCCCTTACTCCCTTGTGTATGGTATGGAAGCTGTCCTACCTGTTGAAGTGGAGATTCCTTCTCTGAGAGTTTTATTGGATGTCAAGCTGGACGAAGCCGAGTGGATTCGAACAAGGTTTAACGAGTTGAGCCTTATCGAGGAGAGACGGCTAGCAGCTGTATGCCATGGGCAGTTGTATCAGCGAAGGATGAAGCGAGCCTTTGATCAGAAAGTGCGTCCTCGAAGCTATCAGATCGGTGATCTAGTTTTGAAGAGGATCCTCCCTACCGGTGCAGACAACAGGGGCAAGTGGACTCCTAATTATGAAGGTCCATATGTTGTGAAAAAGGTATTCTCCGGTGGAGCCTTGATGCTTACAACTATGGATGGTGAAGATTTTCCGTCTCCTGTTAACTCAGATGTAGTCAAAAAGTACTTCGCATAAATTGACCCGCTGGACAAAAAGAAAAAAGAGTTCAGGCAAAAAAAAAAAAAAAAGGGCATCCCGGCGAACCAAAAACAGAAAGAAAAGGTTCGGGCAAAAATTAGGGATAAAAAAGAAAAGAATTTGTACACCCGGTAAGTCGAAAACCCGCAAGGGCGGCTTAGGCAAAAATGGGTATCCCGGTGGATTGAAAACCCGAAAGGGCGATCCAGCCAAAAGAGGGATTAAAGCGAAGACTACAGTCTGAGTTTGTCTGTACTTCATCAAGCTTTGTCGTCTGCCATCTCGAAAGATGTGATCCGTCTAGTCATTCTTCTCAGAAAGCAAGGAGTTGGGAGGAAAACTGATGATCTGTGAGTTATAACAGAATTGGGAAATAGTGGATGCCGTGTTCACGTTGCCATTAGGATAGATTTTTCCTTTTGTGCGCAATTACCTCTTTCTAGGAATTGCTTCCCAATGTATTTGCCTCTTCAGGCACATTTTCAATCAATAAAAGTCGTTATTCAGATAAATGGCTCTTTTGTTTTTATTTTTCTACTATTTTGTTTGCAAAAATGTCCGAATTTTTGATAAGCATTGCATATAAAAACATGAAGGCTAAACAATAACTTGCAGGATGATGAAACATTTGAAAATCATTTTGAATGTTGAGGACACTTGAGCGTATCTTGTCCATGTATCCCCTGGGGGCATTTTGTTGTGCTGTTTTTCAGGTTGGCATCTGTGAGGACGTTTCCTCAGCAGATATTTTCCCCAAGCAAGTTTGGAAGCTATCAGAGTTATGTTCCCCTGCGGAGACGTCTGTGGATAGTGCCTTCTATTCCCCAACAGATCTAAGGATTGCCTATCCCCAGCAGGCCTGTATTTGCCGATTTCCTCCCCGAGTGAGGCAGGTTCATTGAAATTTATCTCCAACATTTATCCTATCTGTGGACTGAAGGATATCCCCAGCGGAGTTTACCTTCCCCCAGCAGCAGTGCTATTCTCCAACATGGGTGAGAAGTCGTTGCTCTCCTTGCAGAGTCTCCCCGCAGAGTTGGAGTACCCGATCAGTTTTGGCTCCCCAGCCGGAGTTTTTCATCATTTTTGCATTTTTTGCATTTTTTGTGATCATTGCATCCTCAAACTGTGTAGCATTCCCATTCAATATGGAACATTACGCCATAGAAAAATTCAAACATATGCATTCATGTGTTAACCTCACCAGATCGTATCCCCGGCAGAGGCGGATCATTTCATTCAACATCAGCACAGCAAGTCTGCTACAGTTGCTCTTGACAGCATTCAGGATTGATATCCCCACAGAGGTTTATTACCTCACCCGTTGGTGACAGAAAGTTTGTTTCTCCCCCAGTGAGACCCCCAGCAAGTGGTCAACCTTGCCTTGACATATCTAAAAAGTCGTTCTTGTGATACCGGTAAGTGTCATGCCAGCGCCCGCGTGTGTTTCTTTGTTTGGTGTCGGTAAACACCATTGTTTCGGTGTCTGTAAACATCGGGTATTCTCTCCAGTCATCAGTAAATGTCTGGTCATCATTTTTGGTGTCGGTAAACACCATTGTTTCGGTGTCTGTAAACATCGGGTATTCTCTCCAGTCATCAGTAAATGTCTGGTCATCATTGTTTTGATGTCGGTAAGCATCGAGTCTCACCCCAGTCATCGGTAAATGTCTGGTCATTTTTTTGATGTCGGTAAACATCATCTTTCGATGTCGGTAAACATCGAGTCTTTTCTGCAGTCATCGGTAAATGTCTGATAACTCCCCAGCTATAAATCCCCAGTAGAGTCATCTGTAAATGTCCTGTCTGGTTTCCGGTTGCGAATATTTGTTTGTATCTCCCCAATAAATTTCTCATTCCCAGTCATCGGTAAATGTCTGGTCATTCTTTTGATGTCGGTAAACATCATCTTTCGATGTCGGTAAACGTCGAGTCTCATCCCAGTCATCGGTGAATGTCTGGTCATGCTTTGTTTCCTTGTTGATAAAATCAAGATCCCCAGAAGTCGTCGGTAAACGTCTTGTCTGATTACACCCCAAAGATTTTGTTCCTCCCCAAGTGGAGACGCCATCGGTAAATGGCCCTGTATGCTTCGATATCGGTAAATATTGAATGCCCAGTTTTATCCGCCATCGGTAAATGGCCCCGTTTTCTTCGATATCGGTAAATATCGGATCCCCAGTTGCAGTAGCCATCGGTAAATGGTCAAGTTGAAGTTGATATCGGTAAATGTCAAGTTTCTTTGAAACCACCATCGGTAAATGGTTTTGCTTCCTTTTACATCAGAAGTTGTTTCCCGGCAGCCATCGGTAAATGGTCTTGCTGAAGTTGATATCAGTAAATATCAAGTTACCAGTTTCTAACCATCGGTAAATGGTTTCGCCTTTCTGAAGTTGTCAATTGCAGGCGTCATCGGTAAATGACGTGGTTCTCCTTATATCATATCCGGCAGAGTGCAAATTTCTACGGTTCTTGGTATTCAATCCCTGTTTACCCTGAAAGTCTGACAGCCGTTGCTATCATCCGTTCGGGTTCCCAGCTGATTGAATAGGGGCAGCTGTAGCACCTCAAATTTACACCTATCATTGTACATACATTCTCATATTAGGTCATAACATAACATGGTCCACTGCATAGCATTGCATTGTCCCTTTTGCTCAAGTGCAAGCCAGTCAGAAGAATTAGGTCAAACTGATCAGGAGATCAGTCAACCAAGCAAGCAAGTACAAATTCCTTTGAGCCAAGGCCCTAGGGTTGGTCCAACATGTTCACATGACTTGGGGATCCATTTGAAGTGTTTTGGTCAAGGATTGGATGTTCAGAAGTCATCAGTCAATGCGCAGTCAGTCAGAAACCCTAAAAGTCAACTGTTGGTCAACTGTCCATTTAATCAGTGATTTGATGATGGGATTTGGTTTGAGAGAGCTTATTCATGTCCAAATAGGCCTCATATATCATGGCAAACACCATCATGGAAGAATTTGAAGCCAGATCAGAAATTTCCAAAAATGGAAACTGGACCTGTAATTGAAACCTGCCCAAAATGGAAAGTCTTGATCCTCAAACTTACATCATGATACAAGCTTCAAATGAATTTTTGCCCAACATGAAAGTTGAAGATCTTGTTCTCCCATTTCCAAAAAGTCCAAGAACACTCAATTCCCATGTATGGTTGGCAAGTTATGATCGAATCGTTTTCAGAAATTTTTGAACTTCAAAAGGCCATATCTCTCAAACCATTTGGCCAATTTGGGTGGGGTTTTTTCCTACAAGTCACATTTGATCCCCTCTTTCCAAATATGTCATCATCTTTCACCAAAACATCACCATGCAAAATGGCATTTTTGAACTTGCCTTAATTAATTTCAAGTGAGTTGAATTTTGACTTTTCAAAATAATCATTTTTAACCATTTGGCCAATTGAAATAGTTCAGAAATGTGGTTTTGGTCATGTTACAAAGTCAAATTCGTGCAGTACACATAGCCATCCCTACTTGCTTGAAAATTGGCAAAAAGTACATTTTTCAACAACTACATCCCACATTTTCATGGACTTTGATTTGTACTTTCAAACAGAGAATTAAAAGATGATTTTCTGTCATTTGAAACCCCTAGTTGCAGCCATCTAACTCAGAAAATCTCACTCTCTCTCAAATTCATTTTTGGCCATTTTCCAAAATCTTCAAAAATCCTCCAAAGAACCAAGCCTTGCCTTGCTCGATTCACCTTCCAAGCAACCTTGTGAGCACTTTGCAACCACTTTTCTCCATCTGTAACCAGCTTCATTGCAACTGTTTTCAAAAAGCTCAGCCATGGCAGATGGAAATTCGAGTAAAAGCAAGCTACACTGAGCCAAGGCATCTTCACTATCCATCATTGGGAGCACAAGGCTGCACCTGTTTGAGCATATCCAAGCCAGAAAACACCTGAATCTGCATCTGCTCTCCAATTTGGTCAGTTTTCGATTTACTTGTTTTGCCAAACCATGCCATGTTTAGTGTAGGTCTTGGTATGCTGATTGTTATGAACTTTGTCTCATATAAAATGGTTAAGCATTTTGCAAGAAATCTGAAAATGAAAGTTGATGTTCATATGCTCTTTTGTTCGATTCTCTCTCCATAGTTTGTTTCCATGAAAATGAAGCTTGGATTTGTTATGTGTGTGCTCTAATGGTTCTATTGGTATGCTCATTAATCATTTCTGGAATTTTTTATGCTTGAGCAAGTTTTGATGTTGAATTTCTTTGGTCTGATTCGTGCTTATTGTTGTGTGTTAATGGAAATTGATGATAGATTGTTGTTTGCCTTGCCATGCTGAACATTTCTGTGTATTTAATTATGGTTTCTGGGAATTTTGTGAAAAAACTCGATTGAAGGTGATGATGTTGTTACTGTTTGATAGAAAACCCTAGGGTTTCTTCATTGCTTTGCCCAGAAACCCTAATCACATGAATCCATGCTCAGAATTCTTGATCCGTACGTATGCATGGCCCTTGTTCCAGCCAGAACCAATGAAATCATTTCATTCCCGTCCCTAAAACGCGGTCGTTTAAGTTAGTGAGTCCCAATATTACAACTTTGCCACCCGGTCATTTAATTATTCCAATTTAATTCATTTTTATTTCAATAAATATTTCATTTGATCATCAATCTTTGAAAATTCATAACTTGTTCATTTCAAATACAATTTTCATGGGGTTTTTTGCATCATGTCCTGTTTGATGTCTAGTTTTTTATCATTATTTTTGATGATTTTTTGGATGGCTGGATTTTAAATGGCCTTAGAGTTTGTATAGTGTGACCAAATTTTGTACACTTTGCCAAAACATTTGTGAAATGATGATGCTTTATCCAATGGCTCCCAAATTTTTTGTGCTTAAACTAGACACACTCATGGTGATTTTGATGTAGAGTTTGTGAATTTATCATTGCTGGTTTGTGAGTTATGAATTTTTGAATTAGGGTGTCACAATTTGTGTCACACCATTGATGTCCAACTTCATGATTTTCATTACCATGCTTCTTGAACTCAAATTGGTTTGAATTTTTGCATGAATGTACTCTTATATGTCTAGTTTACATGTGAATTTTATTGGAATTATTTGTGGCATTTCCTAATTGTTTGAGATTTTCTCCCCTGTTTAGTCATATGTTGACTTTTTGTGACACATGTTCCCATTTCATTTGTGAAATTCTCATACTTTATTAGATGGACATGAAATTTTACATGAGATAACTAGACATCCTCATATTTGCCATGGTTTTAGTCCCATTCATTTATCATACACCATCTCTGATCTATGAATTTTTCAAGTTGATGCATGTTTGGTTGACTTCATTGAGCATGTTCAAAATTGCTTTGACTTTCTGATTTTCATTGACTGCCTCCCACTTGTCCAAATGAGATGAAATTTGACATGCTTACCATGCTGTGGGTTGTGATTGATCATGATTTATTTGGTGATTTTTGGAAATGTTTAAGATTGCTTTTGAGTTAAGTCTTGCTGTTGACTTCTATGAGCTTCTAAATGCCATGTTTTGACCTAAATTGTTCATGAAATGATGATGATAATTGATATGAATGTGAAACCAATTGGGTTTGTTTCTTGATTGTTTGAACATGATTTTGGACACTTGTCCTTTGCTGTTTTGACTTTTTCATTCTCTTTTGACCCTAGGCTTGCCCTAGTGGTCCTGGTACTCACTTTTGAGTTTATGTTTTCAGGTTGAACACCAAATGACCAATGAGATCAGTTTCTTTTGATTGAGCTTGCTTGAATATCATTGTCTAACCTCTTGGTTTTGTAGGTGGCTTGACTCGTATGATTTGAGTCTTGTACATTGGTCCCTCTGTGTTGACTGTTGATTCTTTTCCTTTTGCTTTAACTGTTGAAATGTGTACTGATTTGTTTGACTATTTCAGGTACCATTAGTTGCTTAGTTCTTTGAACTTGCTTTGCTTTGCTTTAAATAGCAACTTGCTTGAGGTATAATTCCTTTTCTTCATGTAGTCTGGAAGACCTGGCCTGTTACTTGGCCAGGCAACTGTCTGAAGCCCTCCTTAAGAGGCAATGTCTGTGGATGTTTAACTTTGTCCTTGCATAGAGTCAAAGACCTCCTAAGTGAAGAGGCAATTGGCAGAACCCAAGGGATAAGCAACCTATCCCCTGCTATTCTGTGTGTCATCTGTTTTGCTCACACCACTGTGTTGATGCATTGCAGATACAAACCCAAGATCTTGTACAATTGTACAGTTGAGTCAGTTTTAAATGTGTAGAAGGGTTCCCACTTTCTGAACCCACACATTCTTGTCTTAAGCTCTCCCAGGCCAGGGATAAGAGCTGTGAAGTCTTATCTTCACTCACCTATCATCTGCTTCACCTTAGCCCCTCAATGGCAAGGTTAAGAGCACATTCACCCAGTTCCAGAAGTTTGTTTGTTGAGGTTGATATGACCCCTCGACTAAAACCTAACCTTGTTTGAGCCCATTGCTTGTGTATAGTGTGTGCTACCTGTGCTTGCATGTTTGTTTGACTTGCTTCCTGTGCGAGTTAGGGTTAGTTTAGACTTGCTTCCTGTGCAAGTTAGGTTTTGCTTGGCTTGCTTCCTGTGCAAGTTAAGTGTGTGTGTGGCTTGCTTCCTGTGCAAGTCATGTTTAGGATAGGCTTGCTTCCTGTGCAAGTTAGCTAGAAACCTTAACTTAGGGATGATTTTGCATGATAACATCTAGGCTCGAGTCGTAGTCTCCCTAGTGTTGTGTCTCCCTCTGATATCTGGTTAGGCTAGTCCTTTTTCCCTGCGTAGGGGAACTACGTCGCCCTGATCCTCATACCAGATGAGGTACGTAGGCAGGAGATGAGCAGATCTCTCCGGGCGCCTGTGTCTTTGTTTTGTCTTGTTGTGTGCTTGGAAGCTGATGTAAGTCCATCGAGTGGCATTTGGGCTCCAATATGGGTTTGTTGGTTCGGATGCTGATGTAAGTCCAGTGATTGGCATTCAGGCTCCACGTTTGCCTCTTTGTGTGTGTTTTGGTTCGGATGCTGATGTAAGTCCAGTGATTGGCATTCAGGCTCCGTGTTTGCCTTTGCCTGTGTTTGTTTGTGTGCGTGTTAGCCGAGCTACGAATGTTCTGATTCTTCTTCGTCCAAGAAGATACGTATGCATAGGATGCGGTATCCTAGCGAGCATGTGTCGTTTCCCCAGTCCGAACTACTTCGACTCTGATGTCTATGCCTGATAGACTAAGTAGGCCCATGATACGATGTCCTGCCGAGTCAGTTTCAGTCTTGTTTGTTCTTTGTGTCTCTTTCAGCCAGTATTTTTGTGTGTGTGTGAGCAGTGTTTTAGCAACCATTTTTCCTTCCTATCGTGCGTGGATCCCGTCGAGTACGACGGATGCGTAGGGGTGCTAATACCTTCCCTTCGCATAACCGACTCCCGATCCCATTCTCTTTGGTCGCGAGACCATGTTCTTTCCAGGTTTACTCTGAGTGTTTCCTTTCCCTCTTTTGGGATAAATAACGCACGGTGGCGGCTCTGTTGTTCTTTGTTTTCCCGCCGGTTTTTCGCGTGATGCGACACTATCCATTGAAGGCTAAGGTGCAAGACCTTATGAGATGCGGCATTCTGAGCTTTGAGGAGTCAGGCCCCAATGTTACGAAGAACCCATTGCCCTAGCATGGGAAGTCAATTAACATGGTCCAGGGTTGCCCTGGCAAATATAAGGTCAAATATGTAAGCCATATTCGACAGTCATTGGTTGAGTTGCATCGTCTGCTGTGTGATTACAGTCATATGGAGCACGACCATGACAAATGCCGTATCTGCTCCGTCAATAGATTGGGTTGTCGCCAAGTGCGCAGAGAGCTGCTAGAGCTGCTAGATGATGGTACTATTGAGATTCTTCAAAACAGAAATGTTGATGAAGACGAACCTGAGGTGAATGTGATTTCTCCCGTGTTCAAGATTCCAGAGCCTATTGTTATCCGATATGATGGCAGCAAACAGAAGTCTTCTCCTTCTTTGGTGATCAAACCTGCAGGCCCTGTGCCTTATGCTTCAGATAGAGCAATTCCCTTCCGCTATAATCCAGTTGCTGTTGAAGATGGGAAAGAAGTGCCTTTGCCTTCAACTTCTATGGTAAATATTGCTGATGTGAGCGGGTTGATCCGGAGTGGTCGTGTATTTTCTACACCCCCGAAGCCTCATGTTGTTTCTGATTCTGCTGAGCATCCGGTTGGGACTGCGGTGAATGTTCTGAATCCGGCACCTGTTGCTAAACCCTCCTCTGTACAAAAGACTCTTGCATCTTCTGTTGGCCCTAGTGGCATTGTGAATGAAGATTGTGATGAGATGCTGAGGCTCATCAAGAAGAGTGAGTACAACATTGTAGACCAGCTTCTACAAATGCCGTCCAAGATCTCCGTGCTATCTTTGCTTCTGAATTCAGAACCCCATAGGGAGGCTCTGCAGAAATTATTGGACGTGGCTTATGTTGATCATGACGTCACTATTGAGCAGTTTGATAGAATAGTTGCAAACATTACTACTTGCAACACTTTGAGTTTCTGTGACGCTGATCTCCCTGAGGAGGGAAGAGACCACAACATGGCTTTACATATTTCTATGAATTGCAAGAACGACGCCATGTCCAACGTGCTGGTGGACACTGGGTCATCTTTGAATGTATTTCCGAATACCACTCTTTCGAGATTGTCATATCAGGGGCCTCCCATGAGGCAGAGTGGTGTTGTTGTGAAAGCTTTCGATGGGTCACGGAAGACCGTGATTGGGGAAGTTGATCTCCCAATCAAGATTGGACCAAGCGATTTCCAGATCACCTTTCAGGTTATGGATATCCACCCATCTTATAGTTGTCTCCTTGGTAGACCATGGATTCACGAGGCTGGTGCCGTGACATCCACCCTACACCAGAAGCTGAAATTCGTCAAGAATAAGAAACTGGTTGTGGTAGGGGAGAAAAGGCTCTCCTGGTTAGCCACTTGTCTTCTTTCTCATACATTGATGCTGAGGATGAAGTTGGAATGCCTTTCCAAGCTTTGTCTATTGCTGAGCCGATTGAGAAGAAGTCTCCTTCCTTTGCTTCCTATCGAGATGCGAAACTGGCCATTGAATGTGGTGCAGTTGCTGGTTTGGGGAAGATGATTGAGCTTGAGGACAACAAGTCCCGGGCTGGCATTGGCTATTCTTCTGGGGCATTCAATGAGAAAGGGCTGTTCAAGAGTGGAGGTTTCTTCCACGCCGATCCGACTGAAGAAACTGCTGCTATTCTAGAAGAGGATGCAGAGGATTTGAGCAACTTTGTTATTCCTGGCGGTGTCTGCCACAATTGGGTCGCTGTGGATGTTCCTACGGTCATTCATAAGTCAGCGTAATATGTCACTTTGTTTAAAAACCCTTCTCCCATGCCAAAAGGAGAAGTGAGGATATTGTTGGCAGCATTTATGCAATGATATTTCATTCAATTAATGCATTGTTAAACATTTGTTTTTCCATTTGTTTTCACTTTTTGCTTTTGCATGAAATCAGTGATCACAAAAAACCCTTAAAAACAAGAATAAAAGCAATCTTTTCATCTGCATAATGATTTGTTTGTTTAAATTCTAAAGCTTTTTATTCTCCAAAATCATTATGCAGGTTGATTCTAAAACCCATTGAACATAATGATCGAACGCCATCTCCCAATTTTGAATTCCCTGTATTTGAAGTAGAGGAAGATGATGTTGAAGGGATTCCTGATGAGATTTCCCGTCTCCTTGAGCATGAAGAGAAGATCATTCAGCCGCATCTCGAAGATCTAGAAACAGTCAACTTGGGGTCTGAAGATTGTGTTCGTTTGGTGAAGATTGGGGCACTCCTTGAAGAGTCTGTCAAGAAGGGGTTGATCAGTTTGCTACGAGAATATTCCGATATCTTTGCTTTGTCGTATGAAGACATGCCAGGTCTAGATACAGATATTGTGCAACATTTCCTGCCTTTGAAGCTTGAGTGCGTGCCAGTGAAGCAGAAGCTCAGAAGAACTCATCCAGATATGGCAGTGAAGATCAAAGAGGAAGTTCAGAAGCAAATTGATGCAGGGTTTCTGGTGACTTCTACATATCCTCTATGGGTGGCCAATATTGTGCTTGTGCCTAAGAAGGATGGAAAAGTCCGTATGCGTGTTGATTACAGAGATTTGAATAAAGCTAGTCCGAAAGATGATTTCCCTCTACCACACATTGATATGTTGGTAGACAATATAGCTAAATTCAAAGCCTTCTCGTTTATGGACGGATTTTCCGGATATAATCAAATCAAGATGGCACCCGAGGATATGGAGAAGACAACATTCATCACACCTTGGGGAACATTCTGTTATCGAGTGATGCCCTTCGGTTTGAAAAACGCCGGAGCCACGTATCAACGTGCTATGACTACCTTGTTCCATGATATGATGCACAAGGAGATAGAGGTCTATGTCGACGACATGATTGCTAAGTCTAGAACGGAAGTTGAACATGTTGAGCATTTGTTGAAGCTTTTTCAGCGTTTGAGGAAGTACAAGCTCCGTCTGAATCCGAACAAATGTACATTTGGAGTCCGTTCTGGAAAGTTGTTGGGTTTTGTTGTCAGCGAGAGAGGTATTGAAGTTGATCCTGGAAAGGTCAAAGCAATACAAGAGATGCCTGCGCCCAAAACTGAGAAGCAAGTCCGAGGTTTTCTTGGCCGCTTGAATTATATTTCCAGATTTATATCCCACATGACTGCCACATGTGCGCCGATATTCAAGCTCCTCCGGAAAGATTAGTCTCTTGATTGGACCGAGGATTGCCAGAAAGCTTTTGACAGTATCAAAGAGTATCTGTCTGAACCTCCGATCTTGTCTCCGCCTGTAGAAGGAAGACCTCTGATCATGTATCTGTCAGTTCTTGAAGACTCGATGGGTTGTGTACTCGGTCAACAAGACGAATCAGGAAAGAAAGAATCTGATATCTACTACCTCAGTATGAAGTTTACTGATTGTGAGTCTCGATACTCTATGCTTGAGAAGACGTGCTGTGCTTTGGCTTGGGCTGCTAAGCGTCTACGCCAGTACATGATAAATCATACAACTTGGTTGATATCCCGAATGGATCCAATCAAGTATATTTTCGAGAAGCCTGCTTTAACCGGGAGGATTCCCCGTTGGCAGATGTTGTTGTCTGAGTATGATATCGAGTATCGAGCTCAGAAAGCTATCAAAGGTAGTATCTTGGCTGACCATTTGGCACATCAGCCGATTGAAGATCATCAGTCTGTTCAGTACAACTTCCCAGACGAGGAGATTCTGTATTTGAAAATGAAAGGTTGTGACGAGCCTACACTTGATGAAGGTCCGGAACCTGGTTCTAAATGGACGATGGTGTTTGATGGCGCTGTGAATCAGTACGGAAATGGAATTGGGGCAGTAATCATTACTCCTCAGGGAACACATATTCCTTTTACAGCAAGGCTAACTTTCAAATGCACGAATAATATGGCTGAGTACGAAGCCTGCATTTTGGGATTAGAAGAATGCATTGATTTGAGGATCAAGCATCTTGATGTGTATGGTGATTCGGCCTTGGTTGTCTATCAGATCAAGGGTGAATGGGAGACGAATCAACCTGGTCTCATCCCATATAGAGATTATGCGAGGAGGATTTCAACGTTCTTTACAGAAGTGGACTTTCATCATATTCCTCGAGAAGATAATCGGATGGCAGATGCGCTTGCTACGCTTGCTTCGATGATTGTAGTCAAGTATTGGAATGAGGTTCCCAATATCACCGTGATGCGCTTGGATAGACCAGCTCACGTGTTTGCAGTTGAAGAAGTAAATGATGACAAGCCTTGGTATTTTGATATCAAGAATTTCCTCCAGAACCAGGTTTACGCACCTGGGGCATCTGTGAAAGATAGGAAAACTCTGAGAAGGTTGTCAGGCAGTTTCTACCTCAGTGGTGAAGTGTTGTACAAGAGAAATTTTGACATGGTTCTGCTCAGATGCGTGGATAGACACGAAGCAGACCTGTTGATGACTGAGGTCCACGAGGGTTCATTTGGTCCTCATTCCAATGGACATGCCATGGCTAGAAAGTTGTTGAGAGCAGGCTACTATTGGCTGACAAATGGAGTCTGACTGTTGCAAATATGTTAAGAAATGGCACAAGTGTTAGATTTATGCGGATAAGATTCATATTCCTCCGACACTTCTGAATGTGATTTCATCACCATGGCCTTTCTCTATGTGGGGAATCAACATGATCGGCATGATTGAACCGAAAGCGTCCAATGGACACAGGTTTATTCTCGTAGCAATTGATTACTTCACCGAATGGGTTAAAGCCGCTTCATATGCGAATGTGACCAGGCAGGTGGTCGTGAGGTTTATCAAGAATCAACTTATTTGCCGTTATGGTTTGCCAGATAAGATCATTACTGATAATGGATCTAATCTGAATAATAAGATGATGGAAGAGTTGTGCGCTGAGTTCAAGATTGCACACCATAACTCCTCTCTTTACAGACCTAAGATGAATGGGGCTGTTGAAGCTGCTAATAAGAACATTAAGAAGATTATCCAAAAGATGGTTGTTACGTACAAAGATTGGCATGAGATGCTGCCATTTTCTTTGCATGGATATCGTACATTTGTCCGCACTTCAACAGGGGCAACCCCTTTCTCTCTTGTTTACAGCATGGAGGTTGTTCTCCCAGTAGAGGTGGAGATCCCATCAATGAGAGTCTTGATGGAAGCCAAGTTGATGTCGCATTACGCGAAAAACCGGCGGGAAAACGAAACAACAGAGCCGCCACCGTGCGTTATTTATCCCAAAAGAGGGAAAGGAAATGCTCGAAGTAAACCTGGAAAAGACATGGTCTCGCGACCAGAGAGAGATGGGATCGGGAGTCGATTATGCGAAGGGAAGGTATTAGCACCCCTACGCATCCGTCGTACTCGACGGGATCCACGCACAAAAGTAAAGATAAGTATGCTAAAAACTGATCACAAACTGCACACACAAGGCTGGAAAGAGACACAAGAAAACAAGAGAAACTAACTCGGCAGGATATCGCATCCTGGGCCTACGTAGTCTGTCAGGCACAGACATCAGAGTCAACGTAGTTCGGGACAGGGGAAAACGTGCTCGCTAGGATATCGCATCCTATGCATACGTATCTTCTCTGACTGGTGAAGAATCAGAGCACTCGTAGCTCAGCTAACGCACGCCAAACAAAACACAAACAGGAAACCGACTGCCAATCGTTGGACTTACGTCAGACTCCACACAAACAGGCAAACATGGAAACCGAATGCCAATCGCTGGACTTACATCAGACTCCGAACCAACAAACACACACACAGGAAACCAATTGCCAATCGCTGGACTTACGTCAGACTCCAACCACACACACACAGGAAACCAACTGCCAATCGCTGGACTTACGTCAGACTCCAAACACACACAAAGGGGTGAAAACAAAAGGGCGCCCGGAGAGATCAGCTCATCTCCTGCCTACGTACCTCATCTGGTATGAGGATCAGGGCGACGTAGGTCCCCTACGCAGGGAAAAAGGACTAGCCTAACCAGAGACTGGGAAATGACATACTAGAAGGGAGACTAACTTGAGCCTAATAGTTATCATGTAAATTCACCATGGTCCTAGGTTGAGGTTTCTATCTAACTTGCACGGGGAGCAAGCTATCCTAAACAGCACAAGCAAAGCAAACATACACACAAATAGCACACACTATATACAAACAAAGTGGGCTCACACAAGGTTAGGCTGTGAAACACAAGCCAACTGGAATCGGGTGTGATTAGCTCTTAACCCTAACATTGAGAGTTAGGGTGAAGCAGATGAAATGGGAAGTGAGGGTAAGACCTCACAGCTCTTATCCCTGGCCTGGGAGAGCTTCAGACAAATGAAAGTCGGAACTCTTCTATCCACATATGACTGACACAACAAAGATCTTGGGTTAATATCTACAATGCATCAACACAAGGTGTGTGAGCAAAGTGGATGACACACCGAGTAGCAGGAGATGGATTGCACATCTCTTTTATCTGCCAATTGCCTCATAAGAGGACTTTACCTGCTTGGCACAAAGATAAACAAACACAAGCATTGCCTCTTAAGGAGGGCTTCAGACGGGTGCCTGCCCAAGTAACAGGACAAGTCTTCCAGACTACATGAAGTCAGAGAATTATACCTCAGTGGTTAAGCAACCAAGCAAAGCAAAAGCAAGTTCAAAAGAACTTAAGCAACTTATGTACCTGAAAAAAATCTAACTCAATCAGTATACACGTCAAACAATCAAACGGACAACAGTCACACAATCAGACAGACAAGCAAGCAATGCAACAGTGTGCAAGGCATAAGCCAATGAGCACAACACAAACAACTTGGCATCAACCTACAAAACAACTCAAAGTTAGTCAACATCAACCAATTAATCAACTCAAATGAGTGAGCAACTCCAATCATAGCAATGTGCTTCTTAACCTGAAATCAAAACTCAATTGTGAGTCACAAACCACTAGGTCAAGGCCTAGGGTCAAAGATGGAGAAATAATCCAAAACAGAACATGAAATTCAACATGAATCAACCTCAATCAATTAAGAACACAATCCAAAAGGTCCCATATCAATATCATTCACCAAATTCATTTCATGAACCAAACATGGCAAGGTATGCAAATTGTAACCACATTGTGACATCAGAATGATCAAATGCACATAAATTCAAAAATGATTCAAATAATCTTGTAAAAATTCACGAGTGAACAGAACATACAACATGATCATCACACAAAATTTTAAGGCAATTGGGAAACATTAGGCATGGTAATCAAATTGCATAAGTCAAGGTAAGCACAACCAAGCACATGTGTGACACCAAATGTCACACCAACTTAACACAAGCCTAAAACAGAAATGGTAATTGGTAAAAACCTCAAACCAAAGCCACAACAACACTCAACATGTCTAGAAATAATGTGCAAAATTTCACATTCATTAGATAAAGGACAAGCATTTCACAATCAAATGAAATTCAAGACAATTCAAAAGCTCACAAATGACCATCCAGAATGAAAAATCTCAATCAAATCAGAAATCAATCCAAAAATTCCAACAAAAATCATGATCAATCACAACATCCATATCAAGTATCATACAAAAAATCAAAGCATTTGGAATCCATTTGGCATGGCAAATCAATCAAACAAGTTGAATATCACAAGGTGTGACACAAATTGTCACACCTACCCTAACATGATCATAAAACAGCAATGGTGAAAGCTAAAAATACAAACTCAACACCATAATTTCAAGCAAGATGTCTAGTTTCAACATGTCAAATTTCATGAGCATTGGATAAACTACCATCATTTCACAAAGGATATGGCAAGGCAATGTACAAAATGGACATGTATACATAAACCCTAGGCAAAATAATTTTCCAGCCAAGCACAATTTATGGAAAAATGATGACAAAATACTAGAAACAATAAGGAAGGCAATGCAAAAATCCTCATATTTTTTGGAGCATTATTTAATGATTTATGAATTTTGGAATTTGATGAAAAAATAAAAAATCAATGAAGCATGATATTGGAAATGAATGGAGGGAAGTCAAATAATATGAAATGACATTTGAATAAATGTTGTGGCTGGGAATCAAATTGAGTTACAATTCAAACACTGGCGCCAAATGAATGAAACTCTGCGTTTCATTAAACGCACATGGCAAGTCAATGGTGATGTGGCTTGGTCAAAGGCGCTAGGGCCAATCATTTTGCCATGCAGACGCATACGTGTACCAATACATGCGCATATATTCACAAACACATGCAGAACTCATGAAAAGAAATTTGAAAGATCAAACGCACGCCTGGGAATGAGATTCATCAATCTTCATCGTGTTCATCATGGCTCAAGAACTTTTTTCTTAGATTTCAACAATAAGCACATCAATGGATAGATCTTTCATCACACATCACGAATCCAGGCATGGTTAAGGTTAATTCATCAAGACAAGACCAGATCGAGCAAAACAAATTTCATCATCAAAACTTTAATCCACCATATCTAACACAATAATGCATGGAAATTAATGATTCGAAGCTCAGATTAATCAGTGTTCAAAGATCTACAGCAATAGCATAACAATTTTAGGAATTAGAGAGGTTGATTTTGTGACCTCTTGAAGAAGCAGAACTGGAATTGATGGATTTAGGCCTTGCAATGCTCAAACAGATCTTCTAAATCACTTGTATGGATGAATGGATGAAGACTTGAGGCTCAAATGTGCACGATTCCACAAAAATCTGAATCCACCATTGATGTATGCAAGCTTCGAGCATGAGCAAAAGTGCACTAATTCTCTTGGTTCTTGCTTCAAATCACCTCCATAATGCCTCCAGATGATGAATCAAGCAAGAAAAGTGCAATGTATTTGAAGAATTTGAAAGAAAAAAGTGAGAGAAAATTTGATAGGTTTTGATCCAAATCTGAAAAAATGAAATGTTATTATGCAAAAACAGTTATGATTTGTCCTTTATACTCCCTCCTAATCATGTTGCTAATCATGTTTAAGCCATTGGTTAAGTGTATTAGCAAAATAGGAGTGCACATGCCAAATTAGCAATTTCACCTTATGCATGAAAATCATGATGAACAGTACACAGGTTTGGGTTCAAATTCACTTAAAAACCATTTTGGAGCCAAATGCAATGGTAGAATGTATGAACAATGCACCAATTTCAAATTTTAATTTTCCCTCCAAAAACCAAGTGAAAATGCAAATGATTATGTGATGAGAATTGGTGTAATATGATGCATGGTTTGGAAAGTATAGGTCAAAATATGAACATTGCAAAAAGAACCACTCAATTTGGCCTTTTGGTTTGAAAGTTATGCATGTTTGAAGTTCAAGTCACACTTGGCCAAGATTAATCCATATCTCTTCAACCAGACATGAGAAATTCATGACCTTGGACTTTTTGGAAATGGGAGAGGAAGATCTTCAACTTCTATGTTCGACAAAATTTCATTTGAAGCTTCCTTGAGGATGTAATCTTGAGTTGAAAACCTTTCCATTTTTGGCAATTCAAATTACAGGTCACCTGCTATTTTTGGAAAGTTTTGATCTGGCTTCAAATTCTTCAATGTTGATGTTTGAAATGTCAAATGAGACTTGTATGGACATGAATGAGGCATGTCTAACCATCTCCCACCTCCAAATCCATGGTTGAGTTGACAGTTGACTTTTGTTGACTTTTTAGGGTTTCAGATGATTTGATCATTGACTGATGAGCTTTGAGCCTTCAATCTTTGCCAGACCATTTCAAGATGATCCTTGGGTTACATGAACTCATTGTACCAACCCTAGGGCTTTGATTCCATAGAAAATGCACTTGCTTGCTTGCACAACTGGATCTCCTAACCAGTCTGACTGATGACATGCAATGAACAATGCAATGTTAATGACCTAAACATGAAAATGCATATACAAATGGGAGGTGCAAATTTGAGGTGCTACAGCTGCCCCTATTCAATCAGCTGGGAACCCGAACGGATGAGAGCAACGGCTGTCAGACCTTCAGGGTAAACAGGGATTGAATACCGAAGAACCGTAAAAATCTGCACTCTGCGAGGATCCAAGAAAGGACTGTCCACCAAGGACAACTTCCACTGGGATCTGATGTTTGTCACTGAACCAGATAAGATGTCTACCAATGACTCCACTGGGGATTTTGATTTTTTTCTTCAGAAAAAGGAACCACGACCCGTCATCGAAGGATAATGAATGGGAACAAAGAAATCACAACCATACGTCAACGGACGAATGGGAAAAACTCGATGTTTATCGAAACCAACGGAGAGGTGACAGAGACATCAACGGATGAATGGGAAAGACTCAACCAGACGTCAACGGACGAACGGGAGAAGCTCGACGTTTATCGACACCAACGGAGAGGTGACCAGACATCAACGGATGAATGGAAAGAAAGGGATACAACCAGACGTCATCGGACGAATAGGAAAAACTCAACGTTTATCGAAACCAACGGAGAGGTGACCAGACATCAACGGATGAATGGGAAGACTCGACCAGACGTCAACGGACGAACGGGAGAAGCTCGATGTTTATCGACACCAACGGAGAAGGTGACCAGATATCAACGGATGAATGGGAAGACTCGACCAGACGTCAACGGACGAACGGGAGAAGCTCGACGTTTATCGACACCAACAGAGAGGTGACCAGACATCAACGGATGAATGGAAAGACTCGACCAAACATCAACGGATGCAAGGGAGAAGCTCGATGTTTATCGACACCAACAGAGAAAGGTGACCAGACATCAACGGATGAATGGGAGGATATACAACCATACGTCAACGGACGAATGGGAAAAACCCAACGTTTATCGACACCAACGGAGAGGTGACTCCTGGGGAAGGGTACAGCTATACGTCAACGGACGAATAGGAAAAACTCAACGTTTATCAACACCAACGGAGAGGAGAACAGACATCAACGGATGACCTGTGGGGAAAATACAACTAAACGTCAACGGACGAATAGGAAAAACTCAACGTTTATCGACACCAACGGAGAGGAGAATTCTGCACTAGGGGAAAGATGTTACGAACATCGAAAGATGATGTTTACCGACATCAACAAAGAAGACCAGACATTAACGAATGACTGGGGATGGACTTGATGCTTACCGACACCGAAAGAATGGTGTTTACCGACACCAAAGAAATAACACACGCGGGTGTTGACATGACACTTACCGGTATCACAGGGACGACGTCTACATATGCCAGGGCAAGGCTAAACACTTGTTGGGGATCTAACTGGGGAGAATCAAGCTTTCCTTTCACGGACGGGTGAGGAAATAAACCTCTCTGGGGATTATCAATCCTAAATGCTGTCAGGAGCAACTGTAGCAAACGTGCCGTACAAATGTTGATCAAAGACCCGCCTCTGCCGGGGATATGGTCCGATTAGGTTCGACATATGAATGCATATGTTTGAATTTTTCTATGGCGTAATGCTCCATATTGAATGGAAATGCTACGCGATTTGAGGATGCAATGATTACTACATGCAATAATGCAAAATGATGAAAACTCTTGCTGGGGAGCCAACTGATTAAATATTCCAACTTTGTGGGGGAGACTCTGTCTGAGGAATTCTCTGCGGGGAGTAACACCGACTTCTCACTCCTGCTGGAGAATAGCACTGCTGTTGGAGAAAGGATCCCAATCCACTCGGGGACTCCGCTTGGGACATAATCAAAGTAACTTCTCTGGGGAGAGCTGCCAATCCATAAGTAGGATAAACTCTGCTGAAGATAATTTTCCGGACCTGATCCACTCGGGGAACCTGCTGGGGGAACCCATCAACACAAACCTCTGCTAGGGGAACACATCACAACCCTGATGGGGACAGGCATTCACCACTCTGTTGAGGAAAAGCATACTGTTGGGAAAACATATACCAAACCACGCTGGGGATAGACATCCACGACCCTGCCGGGAACAAGCGTTCACAACCACGCTGGGGATAGCAGTACTTCAAGCCAGACTGCTGGGAATAAAACCACTCTACTGATACCTCTGCTGGGGATACAACATCCTTCCAATCCGGTGGGGATTAACAATCTCTAACTCTGTGGGGAAATGCCAGCTTTCAGACTAGCTGGGGACTTAACAATCTTTAGCTCTGCTGGGGAAATGCCAGCTTTCAGACTAGCTAGGGACTTAACAATCTTTAGCTCTGCTGGGGATAGAAGGCACTATCCACAGACGTCTCTGCAGGGGAGAAAAATAGTTCTTATAGCCTTCAGACTTGCTTGGGGAAACAACCACTTCCAAGCCTGCTGGGAAATCATCCATGGCCTAACTATGCTGGGGAGACAAGTCTCAGGAATCAATCGTGGCTTATCTGCTTCAGCCAGGAATCAAAAGGTAACAACCTGCAAAACAACACTACAAACATGCCCCAGGGGTTGCATGGACAAGATACGCTCAAATATCCTCAACATTCAAGATGATTTTCAAATGTTTTATCTTTCTGCACATTATTGTCTAACCTTCATGTTTTCATATGCAATGTTTATCAAAAATTCGGACGTTTTTGCAAACAAAACAGTAAAATAAAAACAAGAGAGCAATTTATCTGAATAACGACTTTTATTGATTGAAAATGGGCCTGACAAGGCAAATACATCGGGAAGCAATTCCTAGAAAGAGATAATTGCGCACAAAAGGAAAAAATCTATCCTAATGGCAATGTGAACACGGCATCCACTATTTCCCAATTCTGTTATTACTCACAGATCATCAGTTTTCCTCCCAACTTCCTTGCTTTCTGAGAAGAATGATTGGACCGATCACATCTTTCAAGATGGCAGACGACGAAGCGCGACGAAGTACAGATGAACTCAGACTGTAGTCTTCGCTTTAATCCTTCTTTTGCCTGGATCTCCCTTTCGGGTTTTCGACTTACCGGGTGTACAAATTCTTTTCATTTTTTTATCCCTAACTTTTGCCTGAACCTTTTCTCTTTTTTTTTTGGTTCGCCAGGATGCCCTTTTTTGCTGGACTCTTTTATTCTTTTTGTCCAGCGGGTCAATTTATGCGAAGTATTTTTTGACTACATCTGAGTTAACAGGGGACTGAAAATCTTCACCATCCATAGTTGTAAGCATCAAGGCTCCACCGGAGAAAACCTTCTTCACAACATATGGACCTTCATAATTAGGAGTCCATTTGCCCCTGTTATCTGTACCGGGAGGAAGGATCCTCTTCAAGACTAGATCACCGATCTAATAGCTTCGAGGACGCACTTTCTGATCAAAGGCTCTCTTCATCCTTCTCTGATATAACTGCCCATGGCACACAGCCGCTAACCGTCTCTCTTCGATAAGTCTCAACTCATTAAACCTTGTTCGAATCCACTCGGCTTCGTCAAGCTTGACGTCTAACAAGACTCTCAGAGAAGGAATCTCCACTTCAACTGGTAGGACAACTTCCATACCATACACGAGGGACTAAGGGGTTGCCCCGGTTGACGTACGTACTGAGGTACGGTACCCATGCAAAGAGAAAGGTAGCATCTCATGCCAATCCTTGTACGTCACGACCATCTTCTGCACAATCTTCTTGATATTCTTATTTGCCGCCTCTACAACACCATTCATCTTTGGTCTGTAAGGAGAAGAATTGTGATGTTCAATCTTGAAATGTCTACAAAGCTCTTTCATCATCTTGTTGTTGAGATTCGAACCATTATCAGTAATGATTCTCTCAGGAACCCCATAACGACAGATGATTTCCTTCTTAATGAACCGGGAAACCACTTGTTTGGTAACATTAGCATAGGAAGCTGCTTCTACCCACTTGGTGAAGTAATCAATCGCAACCAGGATGAAGCGATGTCCATTAGAAGCAGTGGGCTCAATCCTCCCAATCATATCAATGCCCCACATCGCGAATGGCCAAGGCGAGTTCATGACATTCAGAGGGCTTGGTGGTACATGCACCTTATCAGCATAGATTTGACATTTATGGCATTTACGAGCGTACTTGAAACAATCGGATTCCATAGTCATCCAGTAATAACCGGCTCTCAACAATTTCTTGGACATTGCATGACCACCAGCATGGGTACCAAACGATCCTTCATGCACTTCCTGCATCAACATGTCTGCTTCGTGTCTATCCACGCATCTGAGCAGAACCATGTCAAAGTTCCTCTTATACAACACGTCATCCTGATTCAAATAAAAGCTTCCAGCTAGCCTTCTCAGGGTTTTCTTGTCATTCTTCGAAGCACCTTCAGGATACTCCTGACTCTTGAGGAAGTTCTTGATATCATAGTTCCACGGCTTCTCATCAACAACAGACTCGGCTGCAAACACATACGCAGGCCTCTCGAGTCGATTCACTGCAACATGTGGCACATGATTCCACCAATGAACTTTGATCATAGAAGATAAAGTAGCCAAGGCATCAGCCATCTGATTCTCGTCTCGGGGGACATGATACAACTTCACTTTCTTGAAGAACGTCAGTATTCTTCTGGTGTAATCTCTATAAGGAATCAAATGCGGCTGGTTAGTATTCCAATCTCCATTGACCTGATTGATCACTAGAGCGGAATCTCCATAAATGTCAAGTGTTTTGATCCTCAAATCAATGGCTTCTTCTATCCCCATGATACAAGCCTCATACTCAGCTTCATTGTTGGTGACATCAAAAGTCAATCTGGCAGAAAAAGGTATATGGGCCCCTTTTGGATTGATGAGCACCGCCCCAACACCGTTACCGTTCACATTCACAGCCCCATCAAACATCAATGTCCACTTGTCATCAGGATCCGGTCCTTCCTTGACAAGAGGCTCTTCGCAATCTTTCATCTTAAGATACATGATGTCTTCATCAGGGAATTCAAACATCATAGGTTGATAGTCATTAATAGGTTGCTCGGCAAGGTAGTCGGACAAAATACTACCTTTGATGGCCTTCTGCGACGTGTATTGGATATCATATTCTGTTAAGATCATCTGCCAACGGGCAACACGTCCGGTGAGAGACGGCTTCTCAAAGATGTACTTCACTGGATCCATCTTAGAAATCAACAAGGTAGTATGGTTCAACATATGCTGCCTCAGTCGGCGAGCAGCCCAGGCCAAAGCACATCAAGTTTTCTCGAGTTGTGAATATTTGATTTCACAGTCGGTAAACTTTTTGCTAAGGTAGTATATGGCATGCTCTTTTCGACCAGACTCGTCATGTTGTCCCAATACACACCCCATCGAGTTCTCAGTCACTGACAGGTACATTATCAGAGGTCTCCCAGGAACTGGAGGAATAAGGATTGGAGGTTTCTGTAAATACTCTTTTATCTTGTCAAAAGCTTTCTGACAGTCATCATTCCACCTGATTGCTTGATTCTTTCTTAGCAATTTGAATATCGGTTCACACGTGGCAGTTAGGTGAGATACAAACCTTGCAATGTAGCACAGTCTCCCTAAAAACCCACGAACCTGCTTTTCCGTTTTTGGTTCAGGCATTTCTTGAATAGCTTTGACTTTTGCTTGATCAACCTCAATCCCTTTCTCACTGACAATGAAGCCTAACAGCTTCCCGGATCTCACCCCAAACGTACACTTGTTTGGATTCAGCCTCAGTTTGAACTTTCTCAGCCTATCAAACAACTTCTACAAATTAACCAGGTGCTCCTCTTCTGTCTGCGACTTCGCAATCATATCATCCACGTACACTTCAATCTCTTTGTGCATCATGTCATGAAAGAGAGTCGTCATAGCCCTCTGATAGGTAGCACCGGCATTCTTCAGCCCAAATGGCATCACCTTATAGCAGAACATGCCCCAAGGTGTTATAAATGTCGTCTTTTCCATGTCCTCTGGCGCCATCTTAATCTGATTATACCCAGAAAAACCATCCATGAAAGAGAAAACCGAGGATTGAGCCGTGTTATCAACCAATACATCAATGTGAGGTAATGGGAAATCATCTTTTGGACTCGCTCTATTCAAATCCCGGTAATCGACACACATTCTGACTTTGCCGTCCTTCTTCGGCACGGGAACGATGTTGGCCACCCACGGGGGATAAGTAGTCACTGACAAGAAACCCGCATCGAACTGCTTCTGAACCTCTTCCTTGATTTTAACAGCCATATCAGGACTCGTTCTCCGAAGCTTCTGCTTGACCGAAGGACACTCTTCTCTGAGAGGTAGTCTATGCACCACAATATCGGTATCCAACCCAGGCATATCTTGATACGACCAGGCGAATATCTCCACATACTCTGTCAGCATCTCAATCAACCTGCTCTTGACATCTTCTTTCAAAACAGCCCCGATCTTAATATCTCTTCTGGCGTCCTCAGTACCAAGATTAACAATCTCCAACTCCTCCTGATGAGGTTGGATGACCCTTTCCTCCTGCTTTAACAATCTGACCAATTCTTTAGGGAGTTCACAGTCTTCCTCACTCTCCTCTTCAGCTTGGTAGATGGGATTATTGAAATCATACTGAGCCATAGAAGAACTGTTCATAGTGGATTCCGTGAGATCACTTCTGCATGTTTAATGCTTTGTTTTAGAAAAAAGAGTTCAAGAAAGTCACGAAAAACAAAAACATTGCCATTTTTAATTTTGAAAAATGAAAAACAAAAATAGAAAGACAGGGATCACAAAATTGTTTGCAAAACGTCCTTTATTAATGATATCATTGAAAAAAACATGATGAGGCCCTACAATGAACCACTACGCCTTGGGCAAAACGTAGGGTTTTGTGCAAAATGAAAAACAAAAGAAAATTACTCTGTTTGAAGAGTAACTTGGACCACATCTTCTGTTGTCCAGTTGTTGAATTACTCCCCTGGTGCACACGGGCGAACCCAGTTGTCCAAATCACAATCACTGTCACCATCTTCACTACTGGCCGCAAAGACGTCACCATGATTCATCAGCCCAGCGCTGGTAAAGGTACTCGGACCTGTTTGCACACCCTGCTCCGCCTGCCAAGGTTGATAGCCAATTCCAAATTTATCTTCTTTGATAGGAAAATCCACCATCTTGCCCCAGCCTTCTGCTCTGCCAGAGTTGACAACCTCCATTGCCTGCTTGTACGATGC
The DNA here is from genome assembly GCF_024323335.1 of Lathyrus oleraceus. Classification (NCBI taxonomy): domain Eukaryota; kingdom Viridiplantae; phylum Streptophyta; class Magnoliopsida; order Fabales; family Fabaceae; genus Lathyrus; species Lathyrus oleraceus. Next base: position 393,467,002 of record NC_066580.1, on the reverse strand, counting down.
AATTAAGGCACTTGGCTTCTTCTACTCAGCAAAAGCCACCCTCTCAAGAGCAACAGTCTCAAATGCCTGGCATAAGGTTTCATGGATCTCGCCATCCACCTCTACATACTTGAAAGAGGATAGATGACTCACCAGAATATCTTCTTCACCACACACGGTCACAATCTGACCGTTCCAGACATACTTCAGTTTTTGGTGGAGAGTTGACGAAACTGCCCCAGCTGCGTGAATCCAAGGACGCCCCAACAAACAACTATACGCGGGCTGGATGTCCATCACATAGAAGACGATGTCGAATACCTCCGGACCGATCTTCACTGGCAAGATGACTTCACCAAAAACAGACCGTTTGGATCCATCAAATGCACGCACAATCAGGTCACTTGGAGTGAGGATAACTCCTTCCACATCGATCTTGCCTAGAGTCTTCTTAGGCAGCACATTCAGCGAAGAGCCAGTGTCTACCAGCACGTGAGACAACACTGCCCCCTTGCACTCCATGGTGATGTGCAAGGCCTTGTTATGGTTACGTCCCTCCGGCGTCAAGTCCAAATCGGTAAACCCCAAACCGTGCCTGGTACTCACGTTGGCAATCACCCCCTCTAGTTGGTTGACAGATATCTCTTGAGGCACGTAAGCCAGATTCAACATTTTCAGCAAGGCGTTACGGTGTGCCTCAGAGCACAGCAGCAATGAGAGTATAGAAATCTTGGACGGAGTCTGATTCAGCTGATCTACAATCTTGTAGTCACTCTTCTTGATTATTTTCATGAACTCCTCCACGTCCTTCTCAAACGAGCCCTCAGGTGCATCCTTCTGAGCCGGTTCTTCATCAACCACAGCCTGTTTACCTTTATCCTTAGCAAGAGCTTCAGCATTGTTATCTCTCAACGGTTGGGGAGCAAACAGATGTCCACTTCTGGTAAGCCCTCCTGGTCCTCCAACATTGTCCACAACTGGACTCACAATCACAGGAGTTCTAACAGGCAGCCCAATAGTCACAGGAGACTGGTTCACCTGTCTTGTCTGACTCTCAGCCCTTCGATTACCGCGATAAGCGTTGTCATATCTCCATGGCACAACCCTACTATCAACAGCCCTTCTCCCTGAAGCAATGATGGTAGTTGGAGTACTGACGGTTACAGGAGCAGAAATAGTAACAGGAGTACCACTAACTGCAGGCGCACTAATAGCCCTCTGACCACGTCCCTCAGACGGTTTGAAATAGATAGTGATGGTTGACAGCACCCCACGATCTCTAACAGCCCGACCGAACTGCAAACAACCCTCGTCAATCAAATTCTGTATACCAGCCCTCAACTGATTACAACCATTCTCAGATTCAGCACAGTCTACACAGCCCTCATAACAGCCCGGGAATACTCCCCCATTCAACAAACGGTCCTTCACAACAAACAGTGAAGTTTGAACATCTTCAACATTGACCACCAAGTCTTCGACTTCTCCCCCTTCGACATTGTTCACTCTGTGTGCACCATGCGGAGGCATAGGATTGTTTACAACATTCGGCACAGGAGCAAAATTGATAGTTTTAGCGTCAATTAGGTCCTGGACCTTATGATGAAAAGCGCTGCAGTTCTCAATGTGGTGTCCTAGAGCACCAGAGTGGAAATCACAACACACGTTGGCATCATACCCAGGTGGTATTTTTGTCACCGGAGCCATGGTTCTCAACTCCACGAATCCTAATCTGAGCAACTCAGGTAGCAACTCAGCATAGGTCATCGATAAAGGATCAAAACGTCGATCAGGCATCCTCTGTCTCGGCTGATACGGACGTTGCTGTTGTTGTTGTTGTGGCGGTTGTTGTTGAACCCTCTGTTGTTGCTGTTGTTGACGAGGTTGAGGTGTTGGAATTGTCACAGCAGCAACCTGGCGATACTGATTTCTGTTTGTACTCCTTCGGTGTTGTACCGCATTGGTTTCACCCTCTCTCCGGCGAGGTGCCCCAGCAAACGGTTTCTTCGAAGACGAGGACCCAACATCTTGAATTTTTCCGGCTTTAATCAAACTTTCAGTCCTCTCACCACAGATTACGACGTCTGAGAAACTACCGAATGGGCAACTTCCCATCCGGTCCATGAACAATCCCTGTAATGTCCCAATGAACATGTCAGTCAACTCCCTTTCCAGCATAGGGGGTTGTACTCTTGCAGCCAATTCACGCCACCTCTGGGCGTACTCCTTGAAGCTCTCTCCAGATTTTTGACAAAGACTCTGCAACTGAGTCCGGCTCAGCGCCATGTCCATGTTATGTTTATACTGCCTCAAGAAGGCCTCACTCAGATCTTTCCAGCATCGGATAGAATCTCTCTTAAGCTCCATGTACCAATCCAAGGAAGCCCCAGACAAGCTATCCTGGAAAAAATACATCCACATTTTCTCGTCATCGGTGTAAGCAGAGATTTTTCTGTAGTATGCCTGCACATGGGTGCGAGGACAAGAAGTACCATTGTATTTATCGAATGAGGGTGCTTTGAATTTGTAGGGAATCCTCAACCCTTCCACCAGACCCATATTTGTAACATCAAACCCAAGGGAGTTCTGACATTCCATAGCTCGGATCTTCTCAGCAAGGGCATCAACTTTACGGTCCCTCTCTTCGATTCTTCCAACAACCTCATCATCTTCACTGAGCAGAGTGAACATGTCCTCTTGTCTATCAACAATCGGAGCAGGATGACGAATCGGAGCCCGGGTAGCTCTGGCATTAACAGTCTCTGCAGCAAGAGGCTATCCGTTGATTCTGATACCCCTCAATTCATCCCCTACAGCATAGTCATTGGCGGGAGCAGCAGCAACAACATTCTCATGAACGGGTACACCCACTGGTGAAGCACGGTTGGACGGCGGAATCACGGCTTCCTGTCTCTGGGCTAAGGCACGCATCTCCTCTTGCCCCTGAACAACCCCTTGCATCATTGTCATAAACTGGGCCATGTTTGCCCTCATCTCAGCCAATTCTGCTTGAACCTGGTCCATGTTCCTCTGATGATTTAGTCTGGTTGAGTAGCGATGCGGTCGATGATCAGCTATCCTGCCTGACACAGGAACCAGAGTGAGAAGTCTCGAGCAAGAACACCTGTTATGCAAAATGATATGTGTATGATGCTAATGATGCGTATGATGCATATGATATGTTCATTTCTTAGGCATTCAAATAGCCCGATTCATCTTCGAAAGATGGCAACCTGCAATACACAACAAGGAAGCAACATACACAAGATAGTGAGCACAAGGTGGAACACCAACAACCTCATCTATAGATAAGAGCAACAAGGATCATACAACAAAGTCAACAGAGATCCAGGTAAATCAAAGTACAACAAATGAATACCATCCAACAAGCCTGGAGGTGATTCTCAACATAAACATCGGAAATACAAGCTAAGACAAACGGCTTCCAGGAATGAGAATCTTCAAGTACTGACACTTGTCTATCAACAGTTCACACTCTGAGCATTCTGGCAGGGGAGTGAGCTTCTCCTTCAATTGTCTTCTGAGCTCCACAACTTCTCCTCCAAGTTGGCTCTCTGATGCATGTCTCAAGTCTACTTCCATCTTCAACTGGACATCTTTGTCTCTGAGTTGCTTCTCCAAGTCCCTTATCCTCTTCTGATTACTGGCTTCAACTCTCTGCAATCTCAAGCATTCCCGGTGTTCTGCATTCAACAAGGCCTCCATCTCCTCATAAGACCTCTTCTTGCTCTTCAATCTAGCAGTATATTCACCCTGCACGTCTCTGAGTTGATGAGTCAGGTTCAACTTATCAACTTTGGCTTTATAGAGCTCCATCTGGGTATCTTGTTCCTTCTCCTTCAATCGGTGATTCTCCATCAGGGCTTGTTTGTACTTCTCAGCAGGTACACTTTCAGCAAGGATCAAAGGCGGTTGCACTCGCAAAGACTCCATCCTATCATAGGGCAACAACAAAGTTTCCACTCTCTTCTTGACCCACTCAATGTAGTCAGGCATAGCAATGGCAAACTTCTTCCCCAGAACAGCTCCATCTTTGACACCAATGGTCTTCCAAGCTCTTCCCACTCGCTCCAAACTGACAGGGTCACTTCGCTTCTCAAAGTACACACTTTCAGCTATCTCAGCATCAAGTGGTCTTCCATTCATCACGAACCCCAACTGGCGAAGAGAAAGAACTGGGTTGTAATTGATGCAACCCTTAGTCCCTACAAGTGGCACGTTACGGAATTCTCCACAACTCATAATGACATTACGCACATCCATCCGGTAACACTGCCATCTGATATCATAAGATGTAAGAGACATAACCCTCTGAGTCCACTTATAAGTGTTCCGAGCATCCACAAAAGGTCCACTGACTGGCAGGAGAGACAAGAACCATCTGAGCAAAAGTGGGAGACAGCATCTGATAGCTCCACCCTTACCATGCCTACTGTGAATAGCATAGTAAGTGTCAGCTAACAAAGTAGGAACTGCGTTTCCTCCAAGAAAGATAGTGACTGCAGCATAGTCCACAAAGTTGGGCATACTTGGGAACAAGACAATCCCATAGATCATGATGACCAATTGAGCATGAAAAGCTGCCCAATTTCCCTTCTCTGCTTCTTCTCTAGTAATCCTCAACAGGAACCTCAAAGGTAAACCCACAACATCCCCACTGGATTTCCAATTATCACTGACTTCTTTGATACCCAAATGGAGAGCTCTGGCAACAACTCTGAAATCAACCTCCTTAGGCACATCCAAGAAAAGAACCTGATACCGGATCGGGACATTCAACAAAATGGAGTACTCCTCGAGAGTAGGCGCCAACTGATAATCTTGGAAGGTGAAGCAACGAAGCTCTAGGTCATAGAACTGTAGAAGAGTCAGCAACGACACTGGATCTACCACCATCTTCAATAGTGTCAGAATATCCCCATACTGGTCCACAAACCCCTTCTGGTTACCACTAGTCACAAGGTTGCTCAACTCTATCAGAGACGTCAAAGGCTCACGGTGAAAACTGTAGGAACAAGTCTTCCGCTTCAACTCTGGGACTGTTGCCATCTCTATCAGTGAATCGAACTCCTGAATGAACCTGAGAAATGATATGCATGCAGAGATTAGCTTTTTCTTTTTCTCTTTTTTCTGATTTTTTCAATCAATTTTTTTTTGCACTATTTTTTGAAAGTAAACATGCTATGATGCAAATGATGCAGACAAGATTGGCTGGCTGTGCATTTCGGAACACAGGATCAAGGCTTTGGCTTGAACTCGGAACCACAAATTCATTTGAAACCCCAAAGTCATCTGAGACAACCCAATCTGAAGGACCAAGTCACCAACAGGATCACAAGTCACCAACAAGTCACCGACAAGTCACCAATTGTACCTGTAATAATGATCATTCCCTCCCCACTCACGGGTGCCATCTAGGCAAGGGTAAGGTCGAGAGAAACGCAGCATAAATAACCCTTTCATAGAATATCATCATATACACACCCGAAGTATGTAACGATAATACCCCATCAGAGTCTGAACTGCTCGTGATTTCAATGTTCCGCTAAGTGGCGTCATACCACCCGCTTCCCATGAATCACTCTATTCCTAGGTATCCTAGATTTCACTCATAGCCTGGGTATTGGGCCTTTTACCTCAAATAACTCCCACCCCAACAGAGAGACAACACAACACAGCCAGATGAACAGATGAATATGAATGAATGCAAACATAAATGCAAACAATAAATAAATGAATGCAATAAATGAAACAGCAAAAGCAACCAAACCCTATCCTAGAGAGCGCTAGGAGAGACTCGCTTAGGGAAGATGGACCAGCAAGAGGTCAACTTCAAATTGTCCCCAGCAGAGTCGCCAACTGTCGTATTACGCGAAAAACCGGCGGGAAAACGAAACAACAGAGCCGCCACCGTGCATTATTTATCCCAAAAGAGGGAAAGGAAACGCTCGAAGTAAACCTGGAAAAGACATGGTCTCGCGACTGTAAGACCCCAATTTTGTCCCTAAGATCCCTCATGGCATCATATTATATCATATCATTGCCTCAAGGATCATTGTGCACCTTGCCTGCTTTCCTGTGGGTGGGTCATCTTTTGAGAGTATTTCTTGATCACCAAGCATGTTTTGCATTTGTATATCATTGCTTTTCATTTGCTTACTAACCAAAAGTACTAAAATATGTCATCTAACCTTGTTACTTGCAGATGAAGCAATCACAGGTCAAGGCAGTCAAAGGTAGCCTTTGAGCAATAGATGGTGGCCATTCTGAAGAATTTGGGCACCATGATCATTGATTAAGAGTTCATATGAACCATGGCATCATTTTGAATCAAGATCTCAAGTGGTAGAGGCTTGGATGTCATCAGAGAACAGCTAGGTCAGCTGAAACCCTAGAAAAGTCAACACAAGTCGACTATGCATTCAATCATGGATTTGAAGGTGGGAGATGGTTAGAGAGGCCTCATTCATGTCCATAAAAGTCTCATTTGACATTTCAAATATCAACATTGAGGAATTTGAGGTCAGATGGAAACTTTCCAAAAATAGTAAGTGACCTGTAATTTCAAATTGCCAAAAATGGAAAGGTCTTCTCCTCAAGTTTACATCATCAAGAAAGCTTCAAATGAAGTTTTGTCCAACATGAAAGTTGAAGATCTTGCTCTCACCTTTCCAAAAAGTCCAAGAACATGAATTTCTCATTTGTGGTTGAGAAGTTATGGATCAATCATTGCCAAGAAAACTTGAACTTCAAGCTTGCATAACTTTTGCACCAAAAGGCCAAATGAAGTGGTTCTTTTTGGAACATTTCCATCTTGACATGCTCTATCATAATCATGCATTTCATTTCATCAATTCTCATCACAAAAATATTGGATTTTTCACTTGATTTCATTTGAATTTTTGGAGGGAAAGTAGCAATTTGAAAAATATGCATTATTTTCAATTCCAACCAATTGCAATTGCCTCCAAACAGATTTTGAAACTCATTTCAAGCCAAATTCGGTACTGTTCCATTGCCTTGCATTGCATAAGGGTGGTTTTGCCATTTTGCATAAACATGCCAATTTCACTAATCACTTGCATTGTGGCTAAAGATGATTAACAAGCTTGATTAGAAGATGGTATATAACCATAATCATAACAGAAAATGCTAAGAACAACCTCACAATTTCAGATCTAAAAGTTTTTCTCTCAAAATTCTCTCAACTTTTTCATCGAATTTTTCATCTCTTTTGCTTGTTTCTTGGTTTGTGCATCATCTACAAGCATTGTTGAAGATTATTGAAGCTGGATCTTGAAGAATTCTGCAAGAATCGTGACTGTTGAAGCTTGTGCATATCCATGGCAGTTGAAGTTTCCAGAGAGATCGAGCATTGTTGAGCTGTTCTTCATCATCCATTCACCTATCCAAGCAGTGTAGAGCATCTGTTTCACATTTCCAGGACTTGAATCAAGCAAATCAACTTCTGCATCTTCAATGAGGTTAGAATTCGAATGCTCCAATTCTTGAAATAATCATGTGCATCTTGTAGATCTTTGAACATAGGTTATGCTGAGCTTTAGATCGTGAATTTTCATGCAGTATTAAGTTAGTTATCATGATTTGAAGTTTGATTGTTGAAACTTTCTTTGCTCGATTCTTTTGATGTGTGCTGAATTAGATGAAATCAATACTGGATATGTGATGTATGTTGAAGGACGATTCCAATGATATATGTTTGGTGATTTTCTGTGTTGATTTGTTCTTGGTGACGAAGTACACGATGAACAATGGATGAATGTTAGGTTTTCATTTTCCAGAACTTGTTTGATCTGCATTAGCGTGTTTTGCATGTGGTTTCTTGTTAATGCTCATGCATTGGTCCATGTCATGCGTGCGTGTCCATATGATTGGCTCAGCTTGAAGCGCCTTGCCACGTCTGATTAATGAAACGGAGCATTTCATTAAGTGGCGCCTCAATTCAAATCCTAACACGGATCGATCCTTGGCTCGGTCATTTCCAAAGTTGCCTTGCAATTTTATTCCATTTCATCATCCATGTTCATGTATTGCTTCATCATGATTTTTCATTTTTCTTTTCACTTCCAAAAATCATAACTCAATGAATATGCATCCAAATCACATGAGATTTTTTGCACAATGATCTTCATGATGTCTTCTATTTTCTGGATATTTTTACAGAATTTTTGCACGGTTAAAAATATTTTTGGCCTAGGGTTTATGTTTGCATGTCATACCTTGCACCTTTCTTGCCATTTTGTTTGTGAAATGATGATGGTTAATCCAATGAAGCTGAAAGATTACATGTTTAAACTAGACTAATTCCTGGTCATTTTGGTATAGAGTTTGCATTTTTCTCATTTCTGGTTGTTGAGATATGATTTGATTAATGTAGGTGTGACAATGTGTGTCACACCTTTGCTTGCTTGATTTGCTGATTTTATTTACCATGCCAGAAAAATGCCAAATGATGTGAAATTTTGCATGATGCTACTTCTGGATGTTAAGTTTGATTATGAATTTTTGTAGAAGTTTTGGATCCATTTCCAATTTGTTTGAGATTTTATTTGCTGGTTGGTCATAATTGGACCTTTGATGAGTGTTGAACTTTCATGATTTGGGAAATGCTTATGCCTTATCACATGAACTTGAAATTTTGTATATGTTTTCTAGACACATTGAAGTTTGTCTTGGCTTTGGTTTGAGTCATTTATCACTTGTCATCTCTGTTTTAGGATTGCCTTAAGTTGATGTATCAATTTGTGCTTCCTTTGAGCTTGTTTATGCTTACATTGACTTATGGAATTTCTTTGACTTGCTTATACTTGTCCAAATGCCATGATTTTTGGTGTGTTAATCATTTGATGTGCTGTTTAACCATGATTTTTCTTGAGATTTATTGAGCCATTCTAGAATTAATATGCCTTTGTTCATTCTGTTGCTTCAATGAGCTTTCAACTTGCATGCTTTGACATGATTTGTTTATGAAATGAAATTGGTGAATGATATTGACATGAGACCACTTGGACATTGTTCTTGATTGATTAATCTTGATTCTTGTCAATTTTCATGTTCTGTTTTGGATTATTTCTCCTTCTTTGACCCTAGGCCTTGTCCTAGTGGTTTGCTTCTCATGTTTGAGTTTGTTTTCAGGTTAAGAAGTACATGGCCTTAAGGAGATCAATTCACATTGCTTGAGTTGGTTATTTGATTGTTATTGACTAACCTTGACTTGTTTTGTAGGATGCTTGTAGCTCATTTGAATTGAGTTTGTGCTTTGCACATTGTGGCATTGCTTGTTTGATTGTGTATTGTCTGTTGACTGTTGGATTATCTGTTTGACTTTTTGAATTGAGTACTGATTGAGTTGGATTGTTTTCAGGTACATTAGTTGCTTAAGTTCATTTTGAACTTGCTTGGTTGCTTAACCAATTAGGTATAACATCTCTTCTTCATGTAGTCTGGAAGACCTGGCTTGTTATGTGGCCAGGCACCTGTCTGAAGTCCTCCTTAAGAGGCAATGTTTGTGATTGTTTATCTTTGTCCCCAAGCAGGAAAAGTCCTTTTGATAAGGCAATTGGTAGATAAAAGAGATGTGTAGTCCATCTCCTACTATTCTGTGTGTCATCCCTTTGCTCACATTACATGTTATAGCATTGTGGATCTTAACCCAAGATCTATAGAGTCATTCTCTTGTGGAGAGAGTTCCAACTTTCTGAACTCCCACGCCTTCTATCATTTGAAGCTCTCCCTGACCAGGGATAAGAGCCATGAGGCACACCCCTCATCTCCATTTCATCTGCTTCACCTTAACTCTCAATGTTAAGGTTAAGAGCACAACTTACCCCATTCCAGTTGACTTTAAAGTCTAACCCTTGCTTGAGCCTAATTGCTTGTATATAGTGTGTGCTAAATGACTTTGTTTGATTTGATTGCTCGATCTATCTGTGCATGTTTGCTTGTTTGCCTTTGTGCATTTATTATCATTAATTGTTCATTATTGCATGATTATCATTTCATATCTTTGTGACACATCTTTGTTTGTCCATTGAGGAATCAACTGTAAGTCCACTCATTGGCCATTGTTCCTATGATTTGGAAGGGATTGAGTGTAGGACCATTTCATTGGCCACTTATGTCCTCTTTGCTTATTGCTTTTGTTTGTTTGTTGTATGTGAGGATGTAATTGTAAGTCCATGTTGTTGGCATTTGTACTCCTATGATCATCCTTTGGGGATTGGTATAAGCCCAGATAGATTGGCATCTGATATCCATGTTTTGTTTTGCCTTGTGAGATTGGTATAAGTCCATTTATTGGCATCCGGTATCATTGTTTTGTTTTAGGAGATTGGTGTAAATCCATTGATTGGTATCCGGTATCCGCCTTTGTTTGTGAGATTGGTATAAGTCCATTTATTGGCATCCGGTATCATTTGTCTTGTTTTAGGAGATTGGTGTAAATCCATTGATTGGTATCCGGTATCCGCCTTTGTTTGTGAGAGTGGTGTAAGTCCATTGATTGGCATCCGGTATCACCTTGCTTTTATTTGCTTACTTGCATTGTTGCTCATTCCAAAGGACACACTTGAATCATCTTCTATATGATCTCAAGAGGTGAACTTCTAGGAAGTTTTACACTCCTTCATCCACATCCTTTTTGATTCTAAATCCCTTTTCACTTGTTGACTTTTGAAACTTTGAACTATTGTGCAAACATTCTCATCTCTTTTCAAATTAGAAACCTGGACCTTAAGTCCTTGACTTTTCCAACTTCACTTTTGATAACACTTCTTTTTGAACTGAATTCTAATCAAACTTTCACCATATTTTGTGAATACTCATAATCAATTAACTTCACTCATTCAATTGTTTTGTGGCTTTGTCCATTGTTGACATGTTTTCATACATTAGCCATAGGTTTCAATTATCATAGTGGTTGATGTAAATCTCACCACATCCTCAGTGAGTTGATTGTAAGTCTTCCATACTTATTTATGTGTTAACCCCTCACTAGTATGTTGAAGCTATCCTTGCATGGTGGATTATTGGTCTTGGTTGAGTTTTCTCCCGTTGATAATGAAAAGCCTTAGTGCTCTTGTTTTAAAATCAATTCACCTACCTTTTTGGAAATCTTTTAGCCGAACTACGGCGTTTTGATCCTTACCTTTCATGGAAGGCACGTAGGCAACGGGTTCATCCGTTCAAACACAAAAATAATAAACTTGTACATTCTTTTCTCATCTTCCCAATCATGTTTGCACAATATGTCATAAACAAATAAACTTTTTTATACAACAAGTGTGAAAAGGGCTCCCTAGGAGTACCTAGGACGTTTTGGGTGCCTAACACCTTCCCATTGCGTAATTTACCCCTTACCCAGATTCTCTGATCTTTTCATTAGTTTTCTATGTGTAAAACTTCTTAGGGTTTTGTTCGCTTTTTAGCCAATCCTTTGGATAAATAAAAGTGCGGTGGCGACTCGATTTCTTTGTATGCTTTGCTTTTGATTTAGTCAATAAATCATAAAGTGACGAATACACCGCTACAGAAAAGTGGCGACTCTGCTGGGGAAAACATTAGACCTTCCCTGGTGGTATTGCCTACTTTTCACCCTTGTTGTATGATATTTGTTTATCTGTTATTTGACATATTTTTGTACAATTTGGGATGACTGTATTGATTGTAATGTTTGAATTTCTTGATATACAATTGCTGTTTGGTTTGGTGATCTCTGTGAGATGAGTTCTATACCCGAACTCGAGTGCACTCTAGGATAGGAGAATGGCGTAGTCTTGTTGACTGGTGTGGAGTATTCCTTAGCCAGTTGACTTGCGAGCCGGTTCACTTGGTGGAGGTCATGTTGGATTAATAATGTCACACAAGTTATTTGTGGTTAGGCATTATTCTTTCAATCATGTGCCTTAGAAGCCAAGGACCTTAGTTTACCAAGCCCATCTTGGCCTATTTTAGGACGTAGTGCGGAGGTCGTTCAGATGTCAGTTCTGATGCGATTGTTACGCGGTACTACACTCATAAGAGTCTCCCTTGAGAATATTTTTGGAATACGAGTATTCGTTCCTCCGATAATATCCGAAAGATGGGACGATGATTATGGGAACCTCTGATAGAACATGTCTGGCAGGTTTAAACCCCTAGTACACTCCCTTTGGGTGGTTCTTAACCGAGACTCCATGCTCGTGATTCTCAACAAACCCGTGATTCATGGTTGAGTCGTTCAGACATCCTTAATATCAATGGAACTTGGGTGTCGATAAGGTGAAAACCTAAATCCGCCAAAACGGGTGGTTGATATTAAGGATGTTAGAGTCGGTTCATGTACCGTTAATATCAATGGAACTTGGGCGTTGATAAGGTGTAAGCCATAATCCGCCAAAATGGATGATTGATATTAAGGATAATTGAGCCGGTTCATGTACCGTTAATATCAATGGAACTTGGGTGTTGATAAGGTGAAAACCATAATCCACCAAAATGGATGATTGATATTAGGGATACAATGAGCTTTCCCATGACCTTTGTCTGGTGTGACTTGCTTGTTCCTTGAGTGTGATTGTTGCATCCATGCATTCATGCATTCATCTGCACCCATATCATCAAAAAATGAGATTTTTTTTTTCAAAGAACTTAAGGGGTTTCTTTGCAAAATTTTTTAGATATGGAAAGAAAAAGAATTATTCAATGAGATAATTTCCATATGCAATAAAATGCTTAATATTTCAAAGTTTGCAAATAAAACCCTCGAGTTCCTTTGAAATAAAAACAAAGCATATGCACAAACACTTCATGCATCATTTGCATAAGCGGGTGTTGTTCTCAGCCTTTGGTCTTGTGGTCTGATCCCCGTGCTCTTCATTTATTTTGAAGACGCACTTCGCCGGTACTACACCAGAGCCAATTCTTCCAGATTTGATGGATTATCGAGAGCAAGGGAGTTGTGAACTCAAGGAGGAATTTGCCAGACAGAGTGCTTTTGATGGATTTATTCCTGGTTAGCCACTTGTCTTCTTTCTCGTATATTGACGCTGAGGATGAAGTTGGAACTCCGTTCCAAGCTTTATCTATTGATGAACCAATTGAGAAGAAGTCTTCTTCATTTGCTTCCTACAAAGACGCGAAGCTGGCCATTGAATGTGGTGCAATTGCTGGTTTAGGGAAGATGATTGAGCTTGAAGACAATAGATCCCGGGCTGGCATTGGCTATTCCTCTGGGGCATTCAATGAGCATGGGCTGTTCAAGAGCGGAGGATTCATCCATGCTGATCAACCTGAAGAGGCTGCTGCTATCTTGGAAGAGGATGCAGAGGATCTGAGCAACTTCATCATACCTAGTGGTGTCTGCCATAATTGGGTCGCTGTAGATGTTCCTACGGTCATCCATAGATCAGAGTAATGGTTCACTTTGTTCGAAACCCTTCTCCCATGCCAAAAGGAGAAGTGATGACATTGTTGGCAGCATTTATACAATGATGTTTTCATTCAATTAATGCATTGTTAAACATTTGTTTTTCCATTTGTTTTCACTTTTTGCTTTTGCATGAAATCAGTGATCACAAAAAACCCATCAAAAAAAGAAGCATAAAATCAAACTTTTCATCTGCATAATGATTGCCTTGTTTGATTTCAAAAAGCTTTTCTTTATCCAAAATCATTATGCAGGGATTTCTAAACCCATTGAACATAATGATCCAACGCCATCTCCCAATCTTGAATTCCTTGTATTTGAGGCAGAGGAAGATGATATTGAAGGGGATTCCTGATGAGATTACCCGCCTTCTTGAGTATGAAAAGAAGATCATTCAGCTGTATCTTGAGAATCAGCAGAACAGTTAAACTGGGACATTACAGATGTAAAAAAAAAAAAAAAAAAAAAAAAAAAAAGAAAAAGAAGAGGGTGAAAAACAGAAAAAAAATCAAAACACAAAAAGTCAAGAATTTTTTTTTTTAAAAGGAATGAAAAAAGTATACCCTCAAGCCAGGTTGACTGATGTTGAATGGATTCAGAGTCGTTATGACCAACTGAATTTGATTGAAGAGAAGCGATTAACTGCCATGTGCCATGGTCAGTTATATCAGCAGAGAATGAAGAAAGCATTCGATAAGAAGGTCAAGCCTCGTGTGTTCCGAGAAGGTGACCTTGTGCTCAAGAAAGTTTTGTCTTTCGCGCCCGATTCCAGGGGCAAGTGGACTCCAAACCACGAGGGTCCATATGTTGTTCAGAGAGCCTTTTCAGGCGGTGCTTTAATGCTTACAACAATGGATGGGGAGGATTTCACTCGTCCTGTGAATTCAGATGCAGTCAAGAGATACTTTGCCTAAAAAAAGTATATGCAAATGAAAAACAGAATAGCTCGCTAAGTTGAAAACCCGAAAGGGCGGCTTAGGCAAAAATGAGCGTCTCGGTGGAGAACCTGAAAGGGTGATCCAGGAAAAAATTAGAGACATTGAAAAAAGATGAATTTGCATCCCGCTAGATTGAGTACCTCACCCTGGGGCAATCTAGGCAAAAATTAGGGATTTGGCAAGTAACTGCATCCTGACAAGACTTTCTGTTCCATAGTTGTCTTTTCGTCAGAGATTCTCGATTCGTCGTCAACTGAAGCTTCGAATACATCGAGATTCAAATTGGTAGAGAAAGGATCATTATGTTCAATGTAGCCCTCTTCCAATATATATCACTGATTTCAAATTTGTACAGATCTATGGAGTCTTGCCTTTTGCAGGCTACCATTCCATCAAATTAATTTGAGCTTTTTATCCAATTATTTGCACTCTTATTTGTTTCAATTCAACAAATGTTTTGCATGTTTTAAATTGATAAAATGTCATTGTTTTAAAGAAATAAATTTTTCAAAATTGTTGTTTTAAACAAGGTGAACATTCACAATGATGAAAGGATACTCAAGAATTTCTCAGTGCTCTCCCGAGGGTGGCATGATTTCCAACAGGTAAGCCATTTGTTCATATTCCTGGCATTAGTTGTATCCTCTTTCTCCTGCTTTGTTGTTGGGGTTGTTCCCCAGGCAGAGTTGTTGTTGTGGGTTGTTCCCCGAGCAGAGTGCTTGTTGAAGACTTCGTTTTCTTCTCCAGCAGTATTCTCTCCCAGCATGGGTGTTGTTCCTTTTGGAGGATTCGGTAATTGGTGGTTTGAAACCCAGGTACTCCGTTTCTCCCTAGTACGGTCGCTAGTAGAGTTTGTTATCTCTTCTCAGCATCGTTGCTTTCTTTGGAAGATTCAGTGGTTGGTGGATTGATATCCCGGTAATTTACCACTTTCCTCAGCGCAGTCGCCTGCAGATTTGTTGCTAGCTCCCCATCAGAGCGCTTAGCCTTCAGCAGAGCAGTGATTATGTTTTCCTCCTCAGCAGTTGTGGATGTTCTCCTCAGAAGAGTCAGCATTTAGTGGTTGATCCCAGCTCTCTTCCATATCCCCAGTGGATTCTTCAGTGAATTCCCTAGTGGAGCCGTCAGTAGATTTGTGGTTTGGTGGACTGTATTTATGCAAAATCCCCATTGGAGTTGGTGTCTCCAACAGAGTCAGGATGGTATTTGTGGTATTCCCTCAGAGTCTCCGCTAGAGCTGGTATCTTCGACAGAGTTGCTTTTGTAGCAGTTTCTGCTTGTTGAAATCTCTGTTTCCCCAGTAGAGATGGCTGGTGGTCTAGCATCCAGAGTTTGGGTTGATTTCCGGATTGCTTCTGATCCTCAGTAGAGTGGCTTGTTGCAGAATCTACTCGTATGATATGTTTTCCCTTCAGTGGGTCTATTCTCGATGGAATGGCTACTTGTTTTCCCCAGGTAGAGTTGCTTGTGCAGTAGATTCTACTTGGATGATCTGTTCTCCCTCACTGGGTTATTCCCCAGTGGAGTTGTGTGGAGTTGCTTTCATAGCAGTCTTCGCTTGTGCAGTGAACTTTTGTTCCTCAGTTGATACTGAAGATCTCCCTGCAGATATTTTGGGACTTCTCCTGTTTCCCTAACAGATTCGTCTTTGTGGTTGTTTGTGCCTGTTGTGACTTTCTGTACTCCATTTGGGTTGTTGTTGATCCATTACTCAGAGATTTTGTGATTATTGTGATACCTCTGACCTTTTGCCTCCCCGCGGATCTTTGCTTTTAAGCATGTGGATCTCCAGCAGATTGGTTTTCCAGTTGGTTTTTCCTCTGGAAGTATAGTACCGGGCATGTGATTCCTGGGCCTGTTTGTGTTAAATATGTCTGTTTTGTCAGCATTCATCAAACATAAATCACGCATATTCATGCATAATCATAAACATTCAGATATTCATGTTGCATTTTTTTTTGCCATATATCTCTTGTTTGTTGTCTCCTGTTATGGGTGACATGGATCTCTTTGTAGATCTTCCCAAGCAGATGTCGGGTGTTTAAATCTCTCCATATAGAGTCAGCCCCATAAGAAGAAAGTGTCTGTCTTTCCTT
This sequence comes from Lathyrus oleraceus, assembly GCF_024323335.1. Lineage (NCBI taxonomy): Eukaryota > Viridiplantae > Streptophyta > Magnoliopsida > Fabales > Fabaceae > Lathyrus > Lathyrus oleraceus. Next base: position 393,450,542 of record NC_066580.1, on the reverse strand, counting down.
CTGCAGTTCCCCACTGAGATATATCCTTGTGGATGACGGTTTCTTCCGTTTCCTCCCAACACACATATTGGGATGGATGTTCCTATTGAGTTATATCCTCATTAGGACGTGTCTTGATTCAGTCTGTCTTTTCGGTTTGGTCCCGAATTGGCATTTGTCAACTGTTTCTCGTGCTTCCCTGTGGAATAAATGAAGGATTTGCCTAGTAACCGGCATTATTTCTTTTATCCCCAGCGGAATCTTTTTGGGCCTCTACCCTTATACCGGTAGTTGTAAGTCCTATATTCCCTCTTCTTGGCGGAATTTGTGGTTATATACCTTTTATTCCTCAACAAGAGTTGATTGGTTTTCTACCCAGTATTCGGTAGTTGTAAATCCTAGTTTTTCTTCTCTTCAGCAGTTTGTGGTTTGTTATAAACCCTATCTTGTTCCCGTGCGGATTTGTGATTTCCTTCATTCCCACGCGGAGTTGTTTGGTCTTCTACCCAGTATTCGATGGATGTAAACCCTAATTTCTTTTATCCTCGTTGGAGTTAATGGCTACTACCCAGTATTCGGTAGTTGTAAGTCCTATCTCTTTCCCCTAGCAGAGGTAACCTTTGTGGTTCGTTCTGGTTGTTGGTGGATTTTGTTGTTGTGGTTTTATTCCCAACGGAGTCTGTGATTTTTGTGGATAATTGCCGGATGCTAGCAATTTTATCCTCAGCCAGAGTTTTGGTATTCTACCCCGTATTCGGTAGTTGTAAATCCTAATTTCTCCCTTTGCAGAGTTAACCTTGTTGTTCATCCTAACCGATGATGGTTACTCTTTGTGGTTATCTTCATTCGTTATTCGATGTTGATATTCCCTCATTGCTTCTGGATAATTGCCGGTTGCTAGCAATTGTATCCCCAGCAAGTTGTCTTCTGGATCATTGCCGTATGCTTGCAATGTTATTCCCTTTGAAGTCGCCAGTGGGTTCTTTCACCGTTTGCTAGTGATTTGTTCCCCGGATCATTGATTGTTTATCAATGCATCCCCAGCTAGTCCTTGTGGGTAATTGCCGGATGCTTGCAATTCACCCCAGCGAGTCTTCTTTCATTTACCCGTTTGCTTGGTAATGATTGTTGCTCCTTTGGATTGGTCATCATTATATACCTAGTTTGGTATCCCGATGCCTTTCTTTTCGGTCGATTTATCCTTTATTAACCCAGTAACCGGTTGTGGATAATCTTCCATGCGAGTATTCTATCCACGTTCTGACGGTAATGGATAATATATCTCATGCACTCTTCAGTCGAAGCCTTTTGTGTTTCCCCAGTAGAGTAAGATTCGTTATTTCCCTTTGCGGAGTCGAATATTTCTTTGTTCTTGGATAATTGTCGGATGCTTGCAATTTATCCCCTTTGAGTTGTCTTTCGTTTACCCGTATGCTTGGTAACGATTGTCTCTTTTTTGGTTGACCACCTATTATATGCCCTAACCGGTATCTCTGGTGTCTCTTCCTTTTTCGAGTATATTATTCACGTTCTGACGGTAATGAATAATATATCTCTTTCGCTCTTTGGTCGGAATCCTTTGTTGATCTTCCCCAGTAGAGTAAGATTCGTATTCTTTGTAGAATCGAATATCCATCCTTTAACCAGTTTGTGTTTTGGATGATGAGTGTCTTGGCATATATACCAATTCACGTTTTCGGTAGGTCACCTATTATATACCTTGGTATCCCTGGTGTTTCCTTCCATGCGAGTATATTATCTACGTTCTGACGGTAATAGATGATATATCTCATGCGAGTATTCTATCCACGTTCTGACGGTAATGGATATTATATCTCATGCGCTCTTTGGGTTTGTGTCCCCAGTCGAGTAAGATTCTTCTTCCTTTTGTGGATTCGAATGTCCATCCTGTAAGTCGATTTGCTTTTTTTAAAGCCCTCCTTTCGGATGATGAGTGTCTTGGCATATATACCAATTCACGCTTTGGTCGGTCACCTATTATATACTTCGGTATCCCTGGTGTTCCTTCCTTTCTGCTCCCTATTATGACCTTGGTCCCCTGTGGAGTAAGATTTTTCTGAGTTAATGTACCTTTTTCAGGTCTTTCTCAGATGTTTGGTTGATTGATATCTCTCACCCTTATACCGGTCTTAGATATTCATTCTTCCTGAGTTTGTTACCTTTATACCGGTAACACCTCATTTCTTTGTTGCTTCTCCAGGAGAGTCTTTTTGTTAGACTTTCTCCAGTGGAATTTCCTGTTGTGATTTTACCCTTTTTGCTGTATTGGCGTTTTCCCCAATATATGCAATTTTTCCCCGACAGGGAGATTCTTTGTGAATCGTTCCTTGGTCCGAGTCCGGATTTTTATCCGAAGTATCCCTTGTGGATAGTTTGAGTCAGCTTGTGTCTTTCCAATGGATGTGTTCTCCTTTGGAAATCTTCTTTTCCCCAGTGTGAGTCCTTCACTCTCCGGTGAGGTCTCTAGTCCAGTCGTGTTTTGTTCACGCTGTGTCAGTTTTGTACCCTAATTCAGAGTCGTGTCCTGCTCACGCATTTCTTTTCCTTTTATCCCCATAAGAGTCTTGTTAGAGTCTCTGTTCCTGGTGAGTGTATTACTCCGATGGATCGTCTTTTCTTCTGTGTGAACCATATCCCCACAGAGTTTTGTTTTGCATGCATACATTTGCATCATGAGGTCTCTTACGGACCAAAATTTGTCTCATTACTGTTATTTAAGCCCATTCTACCGCGTCGAGATAAAGATTTCTAAACTTCACTTCTCCGGATAGAATGACCTTAAATAGGGGCATCTGTAAGACCCCAATTTTGTCCCTAAGATCCCTCATGGCATCATATCATATCATATCATTGCCTCAAGGATCATTGTGCACCTTGCCTGCTTTCCTGTGGGTGGGTCATCTTTTGAGAGTATTTCTTGATCACCAAGCATGTTTTGCATTTGTATATCATTGCTTTTGATTTGCTTACTAACCAAAAGTACTAAAATATGTCATCTAACCTTGTTACTTGCAGATGAAGCAATCACAGGTCAAGGCAGTCAAAGGCAGCCTTTGAGCAATAGATGGTGGCCATTCTGAAGAATTTGGGCACCATGATTATTGATTAAGAGTTCATATGAACCATGGCATCATTTTGAATCAAGATCTCAAGTGGTAGAGGCTTGGATGTCATCAGAGCACAGCTAGGTCAGCTGAAACCCTAGAAAAGTCAACACAAGTCGACTGTGCATTCAATCATGGATTTGAAGGTGGGAGATGGTTAGAGAGGCCTCATTCATGTCCATAAAAGTCTCATTTGACATTTCAAATATCAACATTGAGGAATTTGAGGTCAGATGGAAACTTTCCAAAAATAGTAAGTGACCTGTAATTTCAAATTGCCAAAAATGGAAAGGTCTTCTCCTCAAGTTTACATCATCAAGCAAGCTTCAAATGAAATTTTGTCCAACATGAAAGTTGAAGATCTTGCTCTCACCTTTCCAAAACGTCCAAGAACATGAATTTCTCATTTGTGGTTGAGAAGTTATGGATCAATCATTGCCAAGAAAACTTGAACTTCAAGCTTGCATAACTTTTGCACCAAAAGGCCAAATGAAGTGGTTCTTTTTGGAACATTTCCATCTTGACATGCTCTATCATAATCATGCATTTCATTTCATTAATTCTCATCACAAAAATATTGGATTTTTCACTTGATTTCATTTGAATTTTTGGAGGGAAAGTAGCAATTTGAAAAATATGCATTATTTTCAATTCCAACCAATTGCAATTGCCTCCAAACAGATTTTGAAACTCATTTCAAGCCAAATTCGGTACTGTTCCATTGCCTTGCATTGCATAAGGGTGGTTTTGCCATTTTGCATAAACATGCCAATTTCACTAATCACTTGCATTGTGGCTAAAGATGATTAACAAGCTTGATTAGAAGATGGTATATAACCATAATCATAACAGAAAATGCTAAGAACAACCTCACAATTTCAGATCTAAAAGTTTTTCTCTCAAAATTCTCTCAACTTTTTCATCTACAAGCATTGTTGAAGATTATTGAAGCTGGATCTTGAAGAATTCTGCAAGAATCGTGACTGTTGAAGCTTGTGCATATCCATGGCAGTTGAAGTTTCCAGAGAGATCGAGCATTGTTGAGCTGTTCTTCATCATCCATTCACCTATCCAAGCAGTGTAGAGCATCTGTTTCACATTTCCAGGACTTGAATCAAGCAAATCAACTTCTGCATCTTCATTGAGGTTAGAATTCGAATGCTCCAATTCTTGAAATAATCATGTGCATCTTGTAGATCTTTGAACATAGGTCATGCTGAGCTTTAGATCGTGAATTTTCATGCAGTATTAAGTTAGTTATCATGATTTGAAGTTTGATTGTTGAAACTTTCTTTGCTCGATTCTTTTGATGTGTGCTGAATTAGATGAAATCAATACTGGATATGTGATGTATGTTGAAGGACGATTCCAATGATATATGTTTGGTGATTTTCTGTGTTGATTTGTTCTTGGTGATGAAGAACACGATGAACAATGGATGAATGTTAGGTTTTCATTTTCCAGAACTTGTTTGATCTGCATTAGCGTGTTTTGCATGTGGTTTCTTGTTAATGCTCATGCATTGGTCCATGTCATGCGTGCGTGTCCATATGATTGGCTCAGCTTGAAGCGCCTTGCCACGTCTGATTAATGAAACGGAGCGTTTCATTAAGTGGCGCCTCAATTCAAATCCTAACACGGATCGATCCTTGGCTCGGTCATTTCCAAAGTTGCCTTGCAATTTTATTCCATTTCATCATCCATGTTCATGTATTGCTTCATCATGATTTTTCATTTTTCGTTTCACTTCCAAAAATCATAACTCAATGAATATGCATCCAAATCACATGAGATTTTTTGCACAATGATCTTCATGATGTCTTCTAATTTCTGGATATTTTTACAGAATTTTTGCACGGTTAAAAATATTTTTGGCCTAGGGTTTATGTTTTCATGTCATACCTTGCACCTTGCTTGCCATTTTGTTTGTGAAATGATGATGGTTAATCCAATGAAGCTGAAAATTTACATGTGTAAACTAGACTAATTCCTGGTCATTTTGGTATAGAGTTTGCATTTTTCTCATTTCTGGTTGTTGAGATATGATTTGATTAATGTAGGTGTGACAATGTGTGTCACACCTTTGCTTACTTGATTTTCTGATTTTATTTACCATGCCAAAAAAATGCCAAATGACGTGAAATTTTGCATGATGCTACTTCTGGATGTTAAGTTTGAGTATGAATTTTTGTAGAATTTTTGGATCCATTTCCGATTTGTTTGAGATTTTATTTGCTGGTTGGTCATAATTGGACCTTTGATGAGTGTTGAACTTTCATGATTTGGGAAATGCTTATGCCTTATCACATGAACTTGAAATTTTGTACATGTTTTCTAGACACATTGAAGTTTGTCTTGGCTTTGGTTTGAGTCATTTATCACTTGTAATCTCTGTTTTAGGATTGCCTTAAGTTGATGTATCAATTTGGGCTTCCTTTGAGCTTGTTTATGCTTACATTGACTTATGGAATTTCTTTGACTTGCTTATACTTGTCCAAATGCCATGATTTTTGGTGTGTTAATCATTTGATGTGCTGTTTAACCATGATTTTTCTTGAGATTTATTGAGCCATTCTAGAATTAATATGCCTTTGTTCATTCTGTTGCTTCAATGAGCTTTCAACTTGCATGCTTTGACATGATTTGTTTATGAAATGAAATTGGGGAATGATATTGACATGAGACCACTTGGACATTGTTCTTGATTGATTAATCTTGATTCTTGTCAATTTTCATGTTCTGTTTTGGATTATTTCTCCTTCTTTGACCCTAGGCCTTGTCCTAGTGGTTTGCTTCTCATGTTTGAGTTTGTTTTCAGGTTAAGAAGTACATGGCCTTAAGGAGATCAATGCACATTGCTTGAGTTGGTTATTTGATTGTTATTGACTAACCTTGAATTGTTTTGTAGGAAGCTTGTAGCTCATTTGAATTGAGTTTGTGCTTTGCACATTGTGGCATTGCTTGTTTGATTGTGTATTGTCTGTTGACTGTTGGATTATCTGTTTGACTTTTTGAATTGAGTACTGATTGAGTTGGATTGTTTTCAGGTACATTAGTTGCTTAAGTTCATTTTGAACTTGCTTGGTTGCTTAACCAATTAGGTATAACATCTCTTCTTCATGTAGTCTGGAAGACCTGGCTTGTTATGTGGCCAGGCACCTGTCTGAAGTCCTCCTTAAGAGGCAATGTTTGTGATTGTTTATCTTTGTCCCCAAGCAGGAAAAGTCCTTTTGATAAGGCAATTGGTAGATAAAAGAGATGTGTAGTCCATCTCCTACTATTCTGTGTGTCATCCCTTTGCTCACATTACATGTTGTAGCATTGTGGATCTTAACCCAAGATCTATAGAGTCATTCTCTTGTGGAGAGAGTTCCAACTTTCTGAACTCCCACGCCTTCTATTATTTGAAGCTCTCCCTGACCAGGGATAAGAGCCATGAGGCACACCCCTCATCTCCATTTCATCTGCTTCACCTTAACTCTCAATGTTAAGGTTAAGAGCACAACTTACCCCATTCCAGTTGACTTTAAAGTCTAACCCTTGCTTGAGCCTAATTGCTTGTATATAGTGTGTGCTAAATGACTTTGTTTGATTTGATTGCTCGATCTATCTGTGCATGTTTGCTTGTTTGCCTTTGTGCATTTATTATCATTAATTGTTCATTATTGCATGATTATCATTTCATATCTTTGTGACACATCTTTGTTTGTCCATTGAGGAATCAACTGTAAGTCCACTCATTGGCCATTGTTCCTATGATTTGGAAGGGATTGAGTGTAAGACCATTTCATTGGCCACTTATGTCCTCTTTGCTTACTGCTTTTGTTTGTTTGTTGTATGTGAGGATGCAATTGTAAGTCCATGTTGTTGGCATTTGTACTCCTATGATCATCCTTTGGGGATTAGTATAAGCCCAGATAGATTGGCATCTGATATCCATGTTTTGTTTTGTCTTGTGAGATTGGTATAAGTCCATTTATTGGCATCCGGTATCATTGTTTTGTTTTAGGAGATTAGTGTAAATCCATTGATTGGTATCCGGTATCCGCCTTTGTTTGTGAGATTGGTATAAGTCCATTTATTGGCATCCGGTATCATTTGTCTTGTTTTAGGAGATTGGTGTAAATCCTTTGATTGGTATCCGGTATCCGCCTTTGTTTGTGAGATTGGTGTAAGTCCATTGATTGGCATCCGGTATCACCTTGCTTTTATTTGCTTACTTGCATTGTTGCTCATTCATAAGGACACACTTGAATCATCTTCTATATGATCTCAAGAGGTGAACTTCTAGGAAGTTTTACACTCCTTCATCCACATCCTTTTTTATTCTAAATCCCTTTTCACTTGTTGACTTTTGAAACTTTGAACTATTGTGCAAACATTCTCATCTCTTTTCAAATTAGAAACCTGGACCTTAAGTCCTGGACTTTTCCAACTTCACTTTTGATAACACTTCTTCACTCATAGTGGTTTTGTGGCTTTGTCCATTGTTGATGTGTTTTCATACATTAGCCATAAGTTTCAATTCTCATAGTGGTTGATGTAAATCTCACCACATCCTTAGTGAGTTGATTGTAAGTCTTCCATACTTATTATAGGGTTAACCCCTCACTAGTATGTTGAAGTTATCCTTGCATGGTGGATTATTGGTCTTGGTTGAGTTTTCTCCCGTTGATAATGAAAAGTCTTAGTGCTCTTGTTTTAAAATCAATTCACCTACCTTTTTGGAAATCTTTTAGCCGAACTATGGCATTTTGATCCTTACCTTTCATGGAAGGTACGTAGGCAACGGGTTCATCCGTTCAAACACAAAAATAATAAACTTGTACATTCTTTTCTCATCTTGCCAATCATGTTTGCACAATATGTCATAAACAAATAAACTATTTTATACAACAAGTGTGAAAAGGGCTCCCTAGGAGTACCTAGGACGTTTTGGGTGCCTAACACCTTCCCATTGCGTAATTTACCCCTTACCCAGATTCTCTGATCTTTTCATTAGTTTTCTATGTGTAAAACTTCTTAGGCTTTTGTTCGCTTTTTAGCCAATCCTTTGGATAAATAAAAATGCGGTGGCGACTCGATTTCTTTGTATGCTTTGCTTTTGATTTAGTCAATAAATCATAAAGTGACGAATACACCGCTACAGCGACCAGAATACACCGCTACAGCGACCAGAGAGAGATGGGATCGGGAGTCGGTTATGCGAAGGGAAGGTATTAGCACCCCTACGCATCCGTCGTACTCGACGGGATCCACGCACAAAAGGAAAGATAAGGTTGCTAAAAACTGATCACAAACTGCACACACAAGGCTGGAAAGAGACACAAGAAAACAAGAGAAACTAACTCGGTAGAATATCGCATCCTGGGCCTACGTAGTCTGTCAGGCACAGACATCAGAGTCAACGTAGTTCGGGACAGGGGAAAACGTGCTTGCTAGGATATCGCATCCTATGCATACGTATCTTCTCTGACTGGAGAAGAATCAGAGCACTCGTAGCTCGGCTAACGCACGCCAAACAAAACACAAACAGGAAACCGACTGCCAATCGCTGGACTTACGTCAGACTCCACACAAACAGGCAAACATGGAAACCGAATGCCAATCGCTGGACTTACATCAGACTCCGAACCAACAAACACACACACAGGAAACCAACTGCCAATCGCTGGACTTACGTCAGACTCCAACCACACACACATAGGAAACCAACTGCCAATCGCTGGACTTACGTCAGACTCCAAACACACACAAAGAGGTGAAAACAAAAGGGCGCCCGGAGAGATCAGCTAATCTCCTGCCTACGTACCTCATCTGGTATGAGGATCAGGGTGACGTAGTTCCCCTACGCAGGGAAAAAGGACTAGCCTAACGAGAGACTGGGAAATGACATACTAGAAGGGAGACTAACTCGAGCCTAATAGTTATCATGTAAATTCACCATGGTCCTAGGTTGAGGTTTCTATCTAACTTGCACGGGGAGCAAGCTATCCTAAACAGCACAAGCAAAGCAAACATACACACAAATAGCACACACTATATACAAACAAAGTGGGCTCACACAAGGTTAGGCTGTGAAACACAAGCCAACTGGAATCGGGTGTGATTAGCTCTTAACCCTAACATTGAGAGTTAGGGTGAAGCAGATGAAATGGGAAGTGAGGGTAAGGCCTCACAGCTCTTATCCCTGGCCTGGGAGAGCTTCAGACAAATGAAAGTGGGAACTCTTCTATCCACATATGACTGACACAACAAAGATCTTGGGTTAATATCTACAATGCATCAACACAAGGTGTGTGAGCAAAGTGGATGACACACCGAGTAGCAGGAGATGGATTGCACATCTCTTTTATCTGCCAATTGCCTCATAAGAGGACTTTACCTGCTTGGCACAAAGATAAACAAACACAAGCATTGCCTCTTAAGGAGGGCTTCAGACAGGTGCCTGCCCAAGTAACAGGACAGGTCTTCCAGACTACATGAAGTCAGAGAATTATACCTCAGTGGTTAAGCAACCAAGCAAAGCAAAAGCAAGTTCAAAAGAACTTAAGCAACTTATGTACCTGAAAAAAATCTAACTCAATCAGTATACAAGTCAAACAATCAAACGGACAACAGTCACACAATCAGACAGACAAGCAAGCAATGCAACAGTGTGCAAGGCATAAGCCAATGAGCACAACACAAACAACTTGGCATCAACCTACAAAACAACTCAAATTTAGTCAACATCAACCAATTAATCAACTCAAATGAGTGAGCAACTCCAATCATAGCAATGTGCTTCTTAACCTGAAATCAAAACTCAACTGTGAGTCACAAACCACTAGGTTAAGGCCTAGGGTCAAAGATGGAGAAATAATCCAAAACAGAACATGAAATTCAACATGAACCAACCTCAATCAATTAAGAACACAATCCAAAAGGTCCCATATCAATATCATTCACCAAATTCATTTCATGAACCAAACATGGCAAGGTATGCAAATTGTAACCACATTGTGACATCAGAATGATCAAATGCACATAAATTCAAAAATGATTCAAATAATCTTGTAAAAATTCATAAGTGAACAGAACATACAACATGATCAATACACAAAAAATTAAGGCAATTGGGCAACATTAGGCATGGTAATCAAATTGCATAAGTCAAGGTAAGCACAATCAAGCACATGTGTGACACCAAATGTCACACCAACTTAACACAAGCCTAAAACAGAAATGGTAATTGGTAAAAACCTCAAACCAAAGCCACAAAAACACTCAACATGTCTAGAAATAATGTGCAAAATTTCACATTCATTAGATAAAGGACAAGCATTTCACAATCAAATGAAATTCAAGACAATTCAAAAGCTCACAAATGACCATCCAGAATGAAAAATCTCAATCAAATCAGAAATCAATCCAAAAATTCCAAAAAAAATCATGATCAATCACAACATCCATATCAAGTATCATAGAAAAAATCAAAGCATTTGGAATTCATTTGGCATGGCAAATCAATCAAACAAGTTGAATATCACAAGGTGTGACCCAAATTGTCACACCTACACTAACATGGTCATAAAACAGCAATGGTGAAAGCTAAAAATACAAACTCAACACCATAATTTCAAGCAAGATGTCTAGTTTCAACATGTCAAATTTCATGAGCATTGGATAAACTACCATCATTTCACAAAGGATATGGCAAGGCAATGTACAAAATGAACATGTATACATAAACCCTAGGCAAAATAATTTTCCAACCAAGCACAATTTCTGGAAAAATGATGACAAAATACTAGAAACAATAAGGAAGGCAATGCAAAAATCCTCATATTTTTTGGAGCATTATTTAATGATTTATGAATTTTCGAAGTTGATGAAAAAATAAAAAATCAATGAAGCATGGTATTAGAAATGAATGGAGGGAAGTCAAATAATATGAAATGACATTTGAATAAATGCTGTGGCTGGGAATCGAATTGAGTTACAATTCAAATACTGGCGCCAAATGAATGAAACTCTGCGTTTCATTAAACGCACATGGCAAGTCAATGGTGATGTGGCTTGGTCAAAGGCGCTAGGGCCAATCATTTTCCCATGCAGACGCATACATGTACCAATACATACGCATATATTCACAAACACATGCAGAACTCATGAAAAGAAATCTGAAAGACCAAACGCACGCCTGGGAATGAGATTCATCAATCTTCATCGTGTTCATCATGGCTCAAGAACTTTTTTCTCAGATTTCAACAATAAGCACATCAATGGATAGATCTTTCATCACACATCACGAATCCAGGCATGGTTAAGGTTAATTCATCAAGACAAGACCAGATCGAGCAAAACAAATTTCATCATCAAAACTTTAATCCACCATATCTAACACAATAATGCATGGAAATTAATGATTCGAAGCTCAGATTAATCAGTGTTCAAAGATCTACAGCAATAGCATAACAATTTTAGGAATTAGAGAGGTTGATTTTGTGACCTCTTGAAGAAGCAGAACTGGAATTGATGGATTTAGGCCTTGCAATGCTCAAACAGATCTTCTAAATCACTTGTATGGATGAATGGATGAAGACTTGAGGCTCAAATGTGCACGATTCCACAAAAATCTGAATCCACCATTGATGTATGCAAGCTTCGAGCATGAGCAAAAGTGCACTGATTCTCTTGGTTCTTGCTTCAAATCTACTCCATAATGCCTCCAGATGATGAATCAAGCAAGAAAAGTGCAATGTATTCGAAGAATTTGAAAGAAAAAAGTGAGAGAAAATTTGATAGGTTTTGATCCAAATCTGAAAAAATGAAATGTTGTTATGCAAAAACAGTTATGATTTGTCCTTTATACTCCCTCCTAATCATGCTGCTAATCATGTTTAAGCCATTGGTTAAGTGTATTAACAAAATAGGAGTGCACATGCCAAATTAGCAATTTCACCTTATGCATGAAAATCATGATGAACAGTACACGGGTTTGGGTTCAAATTCACTTAAAAACCATTTGGAGCCAAATGCAATGGTAGAATGTATGAACAATGCACCAATTTCAAATTTTAATTTTCCCTCCAAAAACCAAGTGAAAATGCAAATGATTATGTGATGAGAATTGGTGTAATATGATGCATGGTTTGGAAAGTATAGGTCAAAATATGAACATTGCAAAAAGAACCACTCAATTTGGCCTTTTGGTTTGAAAGTTATGCATGTTTGAAGTTCAAGTCACACTTGGCCAAGATTGATCCATATCTCTTCAACCACACATGAGAAATTCATGATCTTAGACTTTTTGGAAATGGGAGAGGAAGATCTTCAACTTCCATGTTGGACAAAATTTCATTTGAAGCTTCCTTGAGGATGTAATCTTGAGTTGAAAACCTTTCCATTTTTGGCAATTCAAATTACAGGTCACCTGCTATTTTTGGAAAGTTTTGATCTGGCTTTAAATTCTTCAATGTTGATGTTTGAAATGTGAAATGAGACTTGTATGGACATGAATGAGGCATCTATAACCATCTCCCACCTCCAAATCCATGGTTGAGTTGACAGTTGACTTCTGTTGACTTTTTAGGGTTTCAGATGATTTGATCATTGACTGATGAGCTTTGAGCCTTCAATCTTTGCCAGACCATTTCAAGATGATCCTTGGGTTACATGAACTCATTGTACCAACCCTAGGGCTTTGATTCCATAGAAAATGCACTTGCTTGCTTGCACAACTGGATCTCCTAACCAGTCTGACTGATGACATGCAATGAACAATGCAATGTTAATGACCTAAACATGAAAATGCATATACAAATGGGAGGTGCAAATTTGAGGTGCTACAGCTGACTGATGTTGAATGGATTCAGAGTCGTTACGACCAGTTGAATCTGATTGAAGAGAAGCATTTGACTGCCATGTGCCATGGTCAGTTATATCAGCAGAGAATGAAGAATGCATTCGATAAGAAGGTCAAGCCTCGTGTGTTCCGAGAAGGTGACCTCGTTCTCAAGAAACTCTTGTCTTTCACGCCCGATTCCATGGGCAAGTGGACTCCAAACTATGAAGGTCCATATGTTGTTAAGAGAGCCTTTTCAGGTGGTGCTTTGATGCTTACAACAATGGATGGGGAGGATTTCACTCGGCCTGTGAATTCAGATGCAATCAAGAAATACTTTTCCTAAAATAAAAAAAAAAGAAGTATAGAAAAAACAGAATAGCTCGCTAAGTTGAAAACCCGAAAGGGCGGCTTAGCAAAAATGAGCGTCTCGGTGGAAAACCCGAAAGGGCGATCCAGGCAAAAATTAGAGACATGAAAAAATGATATTTGCATCCCGCTAGATTGAGTACCTCACCCTAGGGCAATCTAGGCAAAAATTAGGGATTTGGCAAGTAACTGCATCCTGACAAGACTTTCTCCTCCACAGCTGTCTTTTCGTCAGAGATTCTCGATTCATCGTCAACTGAAGCTTCGAATACATCGGATTTAAATTGGTAGAGAAAGGATCATTATGTTCAATGTAGCCCTCTTCCAATATATATCACTGATTTTAAATTTGTACAGATCTATGGAGTCTCGCCATTCGCAGACTACCATTCCATCAAATGAATTTGAGCTTTTATCCAAATTATTTGCACTCTTATTTGTTTCAATTCAACAAATGTTTTGCATGTTTTAACTGATAAAATGTCATTGTTTTAAACAAATTTTTTTTTCAAATTGTTGTTTTAAACAAAGTGAACATTCACAATGATAAAAGGATACTTAAGAATTTCTCAGTGCTCTCCCAAGGGTGGCATGATTTCCAACAGGGTAAGACATTTGTTCATATTCCTGGCTTTGGTTGTATCCTCTTTTATCCAAATTGTTGTTAGGGTTGTTCCCTAAGCAGAGCTTCTTTTGAGATTTTGTTCCCTAAGCAGAGTGTTTGTTGAGAACTTCACAATCCTCTCCAACAATATTCTCTCCCCAGCATGGTTGCTTTCCTTTTGGAAGATTCGGTAGTTGTTGGGTTGACATCCCGGTACTTCGTCACTCTCCTCAGTATAGTTGCCAGCGGAGTGGTTGGCATGATGTACTTCATCTATGCTATATCTCCCCATCATAGTGCTTGTCGAGGGTTTTCACCTTTTATCCCTTCAGCAGAGCAGTGATTATTTCCTCCTCAGCAGTTGATGGTTTCTTCTTGGAAGGTTCAGCATTTGGAGGTTGATCCCTAGCTCTCCTTCTCTTCCTCAGATAATTCCCCAGTAGATTTGTGGCATGGTTGATTGTGTCTGTGATGTTTCCCTGCAGAATTCTCGTGATTTCCCTGCAGTATCACCAATAGAGTTGGTTTCCTCAACAGAGTTGCTTTTGTGGCAGTTTCTGCCTGTTGTAAACTTCTGTTCCCCAGTTGGTTTGGTTGGTGATCTATTATTCATAGATTTGGTTGATTTCCTGATGCTTTTGATCCCCAGTAGAGTGGCTGGTGGCAGAATCTACTTGTGTGATCTATTTTCCCTCAGTGGGTTTATCCCCAATGGAGTGGCTGACAGTATCCCCAATAGAGTTGCTTGTGCACATAGATTCTACTTGTGTGTTCTGTTCTCTTCGGCAGTTCTTGCTTGTGCAGTGAACTCTTGTTTCCCAGTTGATACTGAGGATCCCCCTGCAGAAATCTCGAGATTTCTCCATTTCCCCAACATATTTTGTCTTTGTGGCCGTTTCTGCCTGTTGTGAACTTCTGTTCCCTAGTTGGGTTGATTGATGATCCATCTCTCAGAGATTTGGTGTTTCCTTTGATATCTCTGATCTCTTGCTTCCCCGCAGATCTTTGCTTTTTAGCATGAAGATCTCCAGCAGATTGGCTTTCCAGTTGGATTTCTTTGGTTTTTCCTCTGGAAGTGTAGTACCGGGCGGTTGATTCCTGGGCCTGTTTGTGTTAGAAATGTCTGTTTTGTCAGCATTCATCAAACATAAATTACGCATATTCATGCATACTTTCAACATTCAGATATTCATGTTGTATTTTTTTCCATATATCTTTTGTTTGTTATCTCCTGCTGATGGTGATATGGATCTCTCCAGTAGATCTTCCCAAGCAGATGTCGGGTGTCTAATCTCTCAATATAGAGTCAGCCCCATAAGCAGAAAGTGTCTGTCTTTTCTTCTGCAATTCCCCACTGAGATATATCCTCGTGGATGACGGTTGTTTCCGTTTCCTCCCAACACATATATTGGGATGGATCTTCCTCTTGAGTTATATCTTCATTAGGACGAGTCTTGATTCAGTTTGCCTTTTTGGTTTGATCCTGAATTGGCATTTTTTTCAACTGTCTCTTGTACTTCCCTGTGGAATAAATGAATGAATTGCCCAGCAGCCGGCAATAATTCTTTTTATCCCCAACGGAGTTTGGGCCTCTACCCAATAACCGGTAGTTGTAAGTCCTATGTTCCCTTTTTCTTCTTGGTGGAATTTGTGGTTATATACCTTTTATTCCTCAGTAGAGTTGTGGGTTTTCTACCATGTATTCGGTAGTTATAAGTCCTATCTCTTTTCCCCTAGTAGAGGTAACCTTTGTGGTTCATTCTGGTGGATGGTGGATTTTTGTGGTCTTCTACCCAGTATTCGGTAGTTGTAAATCCTATGTTGTTGTTGTCTCCCTAGCGGAGTCTGTGTTTGCTTGTGGATGATTGCCGTATGCTAGCAATTGTATCCCCAGCATATCTTTCCTTGTGGATAATTGCCGGATGCTAGCAATTTTATCCTCAGCGGGTCCTTTCACCGTATGCCAGTGATTTGTTCCCTGGATCATTGATGTTTATCAATGCATCCCCAGTGAGTTTCTCTTTCATTTACCCTTTTGCCGGTAATGATTGTTGCTCCCTTTGATCGGTCATCTTTATATACCTAATTTTGGTGTCCCGATGCCTTTCTTTTCGGTTGATTTATCCTTTATTAACCCAGTAACCGGTTGTGGATAATCTCCCATGCGAGTATACTATCTACGTTCTGACGGTAATAGATACTATATCTCATGCGAGTATACTATCCACGTTCTGACGGTAATGGATATTATATCTCATACGCTCTTTGGGTTTTTTCCCCAGCTGAGTAAGATTCGCTTTCCCGTTGCGGAGTCGAATGTCCATCCTGTAAGTCGATTTGCTTTTTCAAGCCCTCCTTTCGGATGATGAGTGTTTTGGCATATATACCAATTCACGCTTAGGTCGGTCACCTATTATATACCCAGTAACCGGTATCCCTGGTGTTCCTTCCTTTCTGCTCCCTATTATGACCTTGGTCCCCTGTGGAGTCAGATTTTCCTGAGTTGATGTACCTTTTTCAGGTCTTTCTCAGATGTTTGGTTGATTGATATCTCTCACCCTTATACCGGTCTTAGATATTCATTCTTCCTGAGCTTGTTGTTCTTTCACCCAGTAGCCGGTGTTTAGATCACATTGTTTCTTTGAGTTTGTTACCCAGTAGCCGGTAACACCTCATCTTGCAGATTTTTTCTCCAGGAGAGTCTCCTTGTTAGACATTCCCCAGTGGAGTTTCCGTTGTGATTTTTCCCTTTTGCTGTATTGGCGTTTTCCCCAATATATGCAGTTTTCCCCGGCAGGGAGATTTTGTGTGAATCTTTTTTCCCCAGTCCGAGTCCGGATTTTCATCCGAAGTATCCTTCGTGGATAGTTTGAGTCAGCTTCAGTCTTTCCAATGGATGTGTCTTCCTTTGGAATTCTTTTTTTTTCCAGTTTGAGTCCTTTACTCCCCAGTAAGGTCTCTAATCCAGTCGTGTCCTGTTCACGCTGCGTCAGTTTCCCCTAATTCGGAGTCGTGTCCTGCTCACGCATTCTTTTTTTTCTTGTTCTTATCTCCATGAGAGTCCTGTTAGAGTCTCTGTTCCTGGTGAGTGTATTACTCCGATGGATCGTCTTTTCTTTGTGGACCAGTATTCACCACAGAGGTTGTTTCTGTTGCATGCATACATTTGCATCATGAGGTATCTTAGGGACCAAAATTTGTCTCATTACTGTTATTTAAGCCCATTCTACCGCGTCGGGATGAAGATTTTAAACTTCACTTAAGATCCCAATTTTGTAAGACCCCAATTTTGTAAGACCTTAAATAGGGGCATCTGTAAGACCCCAATTTTGTCCCTAAGATCCCTCATGGCCTCATATCATATCATTGCATTGCCTCAAGGATCATTGGACACCTTGCTTCCTTCCCTGTGGGTGGGTCATCTTTTTGAGAGTGGTTCTTGATCACCCAGCATGTTTGCATTTGTATATCATTGTTTTTCTTTTTAATCACTAACCAAAAAGTACAAAAATATGTCATCTAACCTTTGTCTTGCAGATGAAGCATTAACAGGTCAAGGCAATCAAAGGAATTCATTGAGCAATAGATGGTGGTCATTCTTGAGATTTGGACCCCACAATCATTCACAAGAGTTCATATGAGTTATGATGTCATTTTAAAGCAAAATCCCAGGTGGTAGAGGCTTGAATTTCATCAGAACATTTTCAAGTCATCTGAAGACCTAGAATGTCAACTGTGGATTTAGAGGTGGGAAGTGACTAGAAATACTTCATTCATGTTCAAACAAGTCTCATTTGACTTTTCAAACACTCACATTGAAGAATTTGAAGTCAGGTCAAGAATTTCCAAAAATAGCAAGTGACCTATAATTTGAACTTTCCAAAAATGGAAAGATTTTGGACCAACTTCAACTTAATATTACATCATCAAGAAAGCTTCAAACGAAATTTTGTTGAACATGAAAGTTGTAGATCTTTCTCTCCCATTTCCAAAATGTCCAAGATCCTGAATTTCTAATGTGTGGTTGAGGAGATATGATCCAATCATGGCAAAGTGTGTTCAAAGATTCAAATGGGCATAACTTTTGAACCAAAGCTCCAAAATGAGTGGTTCTTTTTGCATTTTGTTCATCATGACTTGTAGTTTCTAAGCATCTCATTACATGGCATGAATTCCACTTGCATAATCATGTGCTCACTCATGAAGATTTTTGAAGGAAATTTCATAAAACCATTTTGGATGATTGTATGCATACAAAACCATTTCCAAAGTGTGCATGGGCCTTGTTTAAGAGGATTTGGATCAGATTCGTGTACTGTTCACGTGGCTACCTCATGCATGGAGGTGAAAATCCAATTTGTGCATACACCTTAAAACTTGATTAATTTCAATTGCATTAGGCTTAAACAGGTTTTAAACATGATTAACATGGCATATATAAGGTTAAACATAACTACTTTCATCATTAGCATTCATTTTCAGATCTAGATTCAAAAATCATCCAAACTTTTCTCTCAAAATATTTTCCAAATTCTTCACATAAAAGCCATTTCTCTTGATTGATTCATGATGAGGAAGCATTTCTGAGCAAGTTTGAACGTGGAATTGGGGCAATTGGTGCCATATTGAACCATACTCGAAGCTTGAAGGTTCCATGGATTTTGCAAATTGATCTGGATTCGTGCTTGCTGGAGCATCTAATTCATCATCAATTACTTCAACAAGCATTGTAGAGAAGATTTGAGGCATTGCTGAGCTTCATAGAGCACGATTCCAGTTGCTGTTCTTCAAGAGGTCATGATTCGATCTCTCTAATTCTCAAATTTATTATGATATTTGTGTAGATCTTGGCTTGGTGATGATGCTGATATGAAATTTGAGTGAATTGGTGCATTGTACACGAAGTTATGCTTGATTCAAGTTTTGGTGTCAAATTTTATTTTCTTCGATCCGAGCTTGTTTTGATGTTTTTGCATGTTTTGATTGTTGATCTTGCATGAGCATGTGATGATGAATCGTTTGGTGTTAATTTTGTTGATTTCTGGAGTTTTTCTGAATTTTCTAGAAATTCACATGAAGATCATCATGATCTTCATCTTCAACCTATGAACTTCATGCGTTTCCAGAACTAGCCACGGTTTTGCTACGATTTTGCTACGGATCTTGGATTTAGCTACGAATTCTGGAGCGCTAGGGTTTTTCAGTGAAAATGCTGTCGTTTTAGGCTAGCGCGCGTTTTCAAATATGCACCGGGTTCGAGTCTGAGCGAGCGAGATTTTTCAAACTGCCTTCCATTTTATTCACTTTCCCTCCATATTTCGCCATGCTTGTTTCATTTGATTTCAAACTTTTTCATGAACTTAGAAAAATCATATAAAATTGAAAATTGATCCAATTTCATCCCAATTTTTTGCAAAATGCTCCTTATCCTGTCTAGTTTTTTATGAGCATGAATTTGCAAGTTGTGCCTGGCTGGAAAAATAATTTGTTCTAGGTTGATTGATCATATGTCTAATTGTGACCTTGCCTTGCTTATCTCATTGTGAAATGCTTGTTTCCTATCCAATGAACCTGAAATTTTGCATGCTAATTCTAGACACATTGATTGACATTTTGGTGTTGGTTTGGTATTTTTTCTATGCTCCATTGCTGTTTTATGCTTGTGCTAACTTGGTGTGATAATTTGTGTCACACCTTTGATTGTCCAACTTGTGCAATGTGATTTCTATGCCAAATGATCTCTGATTCCCCTGACTTTTTGTATGTTGATCATATTAGATGTCTTGAATGTGCATGATTTTTTCCAGATTTATTTGAATCATTTCTGTTTTGATTTGAATTTTTCATTCATGATGATCACATATGAGCTTTGAAATTGCCTTGAACTTCTTTTGATCATGAAATGCCTTTGGTGATTGATTTTGATATGAGCCTTTTTAGGATATGTCAATATGTGTGTGAAGTTACTTTGTGTTAAATTTCAGCCCCTGTTTTGGAATTTTTCTCCATCTTTGACCCTAGGCTTTGACCTAGTGGTTTGTTGCTTACATTTGAGCTGTGATTTCAGGTTTAAGCATCGAAGTTCCCTAGTTGATGATGCTTCATCATGTGAATATTTACATTGGCTTTTGATTACTAACATTGTGTGTTTTGTAGGTTGATGCTAACTCATTTGAGTTTGCCTTATGGCTTACACATTTTGTACATTGAGATCATATGTTGCTTATTGACTGTTGTCTGTTTGTCTGAGTAGTGTACTAATTTGTTTAGTGTTTCCACAGGTACTTAAGTTTCTTTAAGTTCATTTGAACTTTTCTTTTGCTTGGTTGCTTAACCACTTAGGTATGACCCTAATCTTCATGTAGTCTGGAAGACCTACTGTTATTGGTAGGCACCTGTCTGAAGCCCTCCTTAAGAGGCAATGCTTGTGATTGTTTAATTTTGTGCCAAGCAGGTAAAGTCCTCTCATGAGGCAATTGGCAGATAAAAGAGATGTGTAATCCATCTCCTGCTACTCAGTGTGTCATTCACCTTGCTCACACCAAGTGTTGATGCATGGTGAATAATAACCCAAGATCTTATAGAGTCCATTTGTGGAGAAGAGTTCCAACTTTATGAACTCCCACACTTTCCATTGATCAAAGCTCGCCCTGACCAGGGATAAGAGCTATGAGGCACACCCCTCATCTCCATTTCATCTGCTTCACCCTAACTCTCAATGTTAGGGTTAAGAGCTCAAAACACCCCATTCCAGTTGGCTGTAAAGCCTAACCTTGCTTGAGCCTAATTGATTGTGTATAGTGTGTGCTAATTGACTTGTTTGCTTGCTTACTTGACTCATCTGTACATGTTTGCTTATGTATGCCTTTGTGCATTTATCATCATCACTTGTATGTCATTTCATAAACATTGTTCATCACTTTGTAACATTTTGTTTTGTCCATGGAGGATACAAGCATAAGTCCATTGATTGGCAGTTGTTTCCTGTGATATGGTAGGAGATTGATATAAGTCCATTGATTGGCATCCGGTATCCTTGTTTCTTTGCTTTGTGAGACTAGTATAAGTCCATTGATTGGCATCTGGTATCATTGTTTCTTTGTTTTAGGAGATTGGTATAAGTCCATTGATTGGCATCCAGTATCCATTTCGTTTTGTGAGACTAGTATAAGTCCATTGATTGGCATCTGGTATCCATGTTTGTCTTTGTTTTAGGAGATTGGTATAAGTCCATTAATTGGCATCCGGTATCCATTTTGTTTTGTGAGACTAGTATAAGTCCATTGATTGGCATCTAGTATCCATGTCTCTCTTTGTTTTGGGAGATTGGTATAAGTCCATTGATTGGCATCCGGTATCCATTTTTGTTCTGGGAGATTGGAATAAGTCCATTGATTGGCATCAGGTATCCATTTTTGTTTTGGGAGATTGGAATAAGTCCATTGATTGGCATCCGGTATCCATTTTTGTTTTGTGAGAATGGAATAAGTCCATTGATTGGCATCCGGTATCCATTTTACTTTGTTCATCTGTTATTTGCCTGTTGCCTTTTCCAAAGGAATCACTTGGATCATCTACATATGATCTCAAGAGGTGAACATCTAAGAAGTTTTACTTCCTTACCCTCCCACCTTTTGTTGCTTTAAACCTCCATTTGCATGTTAACCCAAAACCTGAAAACTATTGTGCAAACATTTTCATTTCTTTTCAAACTAGAAACCTAGGCCTTAAGCCTCTGATTTTTCAAACTTCATTTTCATAATACTTCTTTTGAATTGAATTCTAATCATACTTTGACCATCATTTGTGAATAAATTCTAATTGATTAATTCCACTCATTCAATTGTTTTGTGGCTCGAGTCCACTTTCTTGATAAGTTTTCATACATTAGCCATAGGTTTGATTTATCCTAGTTGGTTGATGTTAATCTCACCTTTTGTCCTTAGTGATTGAATTGTAAGACTTCCTTGCTTATTATAGGGTTAACCCCTCACTAGCAAGTTGAAGCTTTTCTCACATGGTGGACTTGTGGTTGTATAGGTTGAGTTTTCTCCCGTGAATAACGAAAGACCTTAGGGCTTTTGTTTTAAAATCAATTCACTTACTTTTTTTTGGAAATCTTTTAGCCGAACTACGGTGTTTTGATCCTTACCTTCCATGGAAAGGTACGTAGGCAACCGGTTCATCCGTTCAAACACAAAAATAATAAATTGTACATTCTTCTCTCATCCCTTCAATCATGTTTGCACAATAAATATTTCATAAACAAATAACATTTCATACAAAAAGTTGTGAAAAAGGCTCCCTAAGAGTACCTAGGACGTTTTGGGTGCCTAACACCTTCCCATTGCGTAATTAACCCCTTACCCAGATCTCTGACCTTTTCATTAGTTTTCTATGTGTAAAACTTCTTAGGCTTTTGTTCGCTTTTTAGCCATTCCTTTGGATAAATAAAAGTGCGGTGGCGACTCGATTCTTTGTATGCTTTGCTTTTGATTTAGTCAATAAATCATAAAGTGACGAATACACCGCTACACCTGTAAAACCCTAGCGCGCCCAGAATTCGTAGCTAATTTGGAAATTCGTAGCAAATTCGTAGCAAGTTTTCCAGAACTTGTAGCTAAAGATGAACTTCATCTTCTTCATGAGGAAGAAGATGAAGATTGAAGAACCTCTTGAAGTGCAGAACCTTTGAAATGCTACGATCCACAGCTTGTACTGGTCCAAATCCACTCTACAATGCTTGAAATGAAGTTTGATGAAGCAATTGAAGCTTGAATGGTGCTAGATCTAGCTCAAAACAAAAACTCCATTTTCAACTTCATGAATTTGAACTGCACTATTCTTGCACGAATTCAACAAAACAACATTTGATCTACACTAAATCCAAGCTAGGGAACAAGAATATGAAGTCAAAATGCAATGCTATTTGGAAAAAAATTGAATTATGAATGAGAGAAAAATTTGAAGTGAGAGAAAATTTTGGATCTAGAAATGTAAATTGTGATTAACCTCCTTCAATTCTGTTAGGGTTTAGGTATTTATATGCTCTACTAATCTACTTGCTAATCCATAGTTAACTTGGTTAATGATAATAAGGTGTTTTGCCAAAATCCAAATTTGCATGGTGCATGTACCATTTACACGTGAACAGTACCAATTGCTTCATCATTTTCACTTAAAATCATTTTTTGAACTTAAAGGCAATGGTAGAAAGTCCATACAATGCACCATTTTTGAATTTTGCAATTTCCCTCCAAAAAAAGCATGGATTAACAAGTGATTATGTGATGATAATTCATGTAATGTGATGCATGATTTGGAAATTAGAGGTCAAGAGGAGAATATTGCAAAAAGAACCACTCATTTTGGAGCTTTGAATCAAAAGATATGGCCATTTGAAGTCCCATGCATACTTTGCCATGATTGGATCACATCTCTTCAACCACACATCATATGCTCATGATCTTGGACATTTTGGAAATGGGAGAGAAAGATCTACAACTTTCATGTTCAACCAAATTTCATTTGAAGCTTTTTTTGATGATGTAAAATTGAGTTGAAGTTGGTCCAAAACCTTTCCATTTTTGGAAAATTCAAATTATGGGTCACTTTCTATTTTGGGAAATTTTTGACTGGACCTCAAATTCTTCAATGTGAGTGTTTGAAATGTCAAATGAGACTTGTTTGAACATGAGTGAAGTATTTCTAATCACTTCCCACCTCCAAATACACAGTTGACTTTGCAGTTGACTTTCTAGGTCTTCAAATGTCTTGGAAATGTTCTGATGAAATTCAAGCCTCTACCACTTGGGATTTTGCTTCAAAATGACATCATAATTCATATGAATTCTTATGAATGATTGTGGGGTCCAAATCTCAAGAATGACCACCATCTATTGCTCAATGAATGCCTTTAATTGCTTGACCTGTTATTGCTTCATCTACAAGACAAAGGTTAGATGACATATTTTTGTACTTTTGGTTAGTGATTAAAAGAAAAGCAAATGATATATAAATGCAAGGAATGCTTGGTGATCAAGAACCACTCAAAAAAAAGATCCCACCCACAGGGAAGGAAGCAAGGTGTCCATGATCCTTAAGGCTATGCAATGATGTGATATGATGCCATGAGGGATCTCAGGGACAAAATTGGGGTCTTACAGATGCCCCTATTTAAGGTCATTCTAGCCGGAGAAGTGAAGGTTAAAGTCTTCATCTCGACGCGATAGAATGGGCTTAAATAACAGTAATGAGACAAATTTTGATCCCTGAGAGACCTCATGATGCAAATGTATGAATGCAGAACAAACTATCTCTATGGGGAATTTGAGTCCACAAAGAAGAAAAGAAAAAATGAAAAGAAAAGACCATTCATAGGAATAATACACTTCCTAGGAAACAGAGACTCTGACGGGACTCTCATGGGGATAAGAAAAAGAAAAGAATGCGTGAGCAGGACACGACTCTGAATTAGGAAAAGAAAGAATTTGACACTGCGTGAGCAAGGCACGACTCGAAACTGGAGACTACACTGGGGCATAGAAGATTAAAACTAGGGAGGAAAAAGTTCCAAAGGAAGACACATCCATTGGAAAGACTCAAGCCGACCCAAACCATCCACAAAGGACACCTTGGATGAAAATCCGGACTCAGAATGGGGAAAAAACGAATATAACCACAACTCCGCTAGGGAAATCTAACAAAGAATTTCCAGGGGAAGCCAAAGGATGAGATGTTACCGGTTAGTGAGTAACATGCTCGGGAAGAATGAATATCTAAGACCTGTGTACGGGTGACAGATATCAATCGACCAAATCATCTGAGGAAAACCTAAAAAAGGTATACTTCAACTCAGGGAAATCTGACTCCACATGGGATCAAGGTCAGAATAGGGAGCAGACAGGAAGGAACACCAAGTATACCGGGTTGTAGGTATATAACTGGTGATCGACCAAGGCGTGAATTGGTGTGTGTTCCAAAACACTCATCATCTTGAAGAAAGCTAGAAAAGCAGACTTGTTTATAGGATGGATATTCGATTCTGTAAAGAATGCGAATCTTACTCAGTTGGGGAAACAAACAAAGGATTCAACCAAAGAGTGCATGAGATGTATTATCTATAGCCGTCAAAACGTAGATAATATACTCGCATGGAAGATTATCCATAACTGGGTTGTAGGTTGTTAAAGGATAAAATCAACCGAAATCGTGAATTGGTTTGTGTTCCAAAACACTCATCATCCTGAAGAAAGCTAGAAAAGCAGACTTGTTTATAGGATGGATATTCGATTCTGTAAAGAATGCGAATCTTACTCAGTTGGGGAAACAAACAAAGGATTCAACCAAAGAGTGCATGAGATGTATATAGCCGTCAAAACGTAGATAATATACTCGCATGGAAGATTATCCATAACCGGGTTGTAGGTTGTTAAAGGATAAAATCAACCGAAATCGTGAATTGGTTTGTGTTCCAAAACACTCATCATCCTGAAGAAAGCTAGAAAAGCAGACTTGTTTATAGGATGGACATTCGATTCCACAAGGAATGCGAATCTTACTCTGCTGGAGAAAACAATCAAAAGATTGACCCACGAGTGCATGAGATATATTATCTATAGCCGTCAAAACGTAGATAATAACCTCGCATGGAAGATTATCCATAACCGGGTTGTAGGTTGTCAAAGGATAAATCAACCGAAAAGAGAAACAATCGTTACCAACAACAGCAGGGTAGACGAAAGATGACTCACTGAGGATAGATTGCTAGCATCCGACAATTATCCAAGAGGAAGGGGTGAATATTCGGTTCCACAAAGGGACAACGAATCTTACTCGACTAGGGAAACACGAAAGGCTTCGACCGAAGAGTGCATGAGATATATTATCTATAGCCGTCAAAACGTAGATAATACACTCAGATGGAAGATTATCCATAACCGGGTTGTAGGTTATTAAAGGATGAATCAACCGAAAAGAAAGGTATCGGGGTACCAAACTAGGTATATAATGATGACCGATCAAAGGGATCAACAGATATTACCAACAAAAGGGTAAATGAAAGAAGACTCGCTGGGAATACATTGATGAAAACCAATGATCCAAGGAACACAATCACTGGCAAACGGTGAAAGGACCCGCTGGGGATAAAATTGCTTACTCAAAGCAATTACCCAGAAGAGAGAGGGAAAATCAACATCGAATACTGGATGAAGATAACCACAAAGAGGGGATTACATCTACCAAATACTGGGTAGAAAACCACAGAAGAGTAACTGTCATCGGTTGGGATGAACAACAAAGTTAACTCTGCTAGAGGAGAAAATAAGGTTTATAACTACCGGTTAGTAGGTAGTAAACCACACAGGTAGGACTTATGACTGCCGGTTTGTAGGCAGAAAGCCAAAAGTTCCACTGAGGATAAGATGAATGAGCGCCGGTTAGTAAGCAACTATTCATTTATACCACAAGGAAGCACGAGAGACAGTTGAAAAAAGGGGGCCAATTTAGGATCAAACCAAAAAGGCAAACTGAATCAAGACTCATCTTAATGAGGATAGACCTCAAAAGGGAAAAACCGTCCCATTATGTGTGTTGGGATGGAACGGAAACAACCGTCATCCACGAGGATGTATCTCAGTGGGGAAATGGCAGGAAAGGATAGACACTTTCTGCTTAAGGGCTGACTCTATATTGAGAGATTAGACACCCGACATATACTTGGGAAGATCTACTGGAGAGATCTCTATCACCCTTAGCAGGAGACAACAAACAAAAGATATATGGCAAAAATGCAACATGAATAACTTGTATGTTTATGATTATGCATGAATATGCGTGAGTTATGTTTGATGAATGCTGACAAAACAGACATTTCTAACACAAACATGTTGGTGTAAGCCCTAGAGGCCAATACTTTTGGTACTTGTATCGAATTATTTAAAGGCATTTTCTTTATTATGGTTGATTAATAAAGTCCCTGGAATAGATAGTCCGTTTAATGTATTAAGTATGACTTAATCATGAGAACGCATTAAACATAAGGACACTATTCTTAAAGTATCCGTAGTCGAGATTTAATGTGAAGT
This sequence comes from Lathyrus oleraceus, assembly GCF_024323335.1. Taxonomy (NCBI): domain Eukaryota; kingdom Viridiplantae; phylum Streptophyta; class Magnoliopsida; order Fabales; family Fabaceae; genus Lathyrus; species Lathyrus oleraceus. The sequence continues at coordinate 393,423,548 of NC_066580.1, read as the reverse complement.
GGGATAACATTAAAGCATTAAGACTATTATGTTTGTAGACTGATGATCACATCTCATGGATCATGGATAAAGAGTTATCAAGTCTTAAACATAGGTATGAATATTAGGAGTAATATTTATACCGGATTGACCCGCTATGAGAATACTATATAGAAAGTTATGCAAAGTGTCATAAGTTATTCTCATGGTGATAATAGTGTATACCACTCTTCGACCTGAAACCACTATGGATCCTAGATGTAGAGTTGAGTGCCTTATTACTGATCCAACGTTAATTCGTAACTGGATGACCATAAAGACAGTTGATGAGTACTCCACAAAGCATGCTGAGGGACATGAGTGTCCTAGATGGAATTTGCCAATCCTGCGTAACAGGATAAATGTCTATGGGCCCAATATTGAACTGGACAAGGGTGACACGGTCTATACCTTGTGTTCAATATAGACATAAGGGCAAAGGGGTAATTATACACATAATTATTATCACAGGAGGTTTTGTCAGATCACATGACATTTTCGTGACTTGGGTAGCAGTGATGTGTTGCTAGATACCGCTCACTGTTTATTATGTTAAATGCGTGATTTAATATAATTGCCAACATCGCGAAAACCTATAGGGTCACACACAAAGGACGGATTGATGAGAGATAGAATAATTAAGGAACATCGTAAGGTACGGTGTACTTAAGCAGAATACGAAATATGGTAAGGCACCAAATACTTAAGTGATTTTGGCATATTATGAGATATAGGCCAAAATGCACTTAAGTGGGCTTTTTGGCTTGAAGCCCACACAAGTGGTTCTATAAATAGAGCTCTTGTGCAGAAGCTTTGTATGGGAATACAACACAATTGAAGAGTTGGAATTTCGTATCTCTCTCTCACTCAAAGCCTTCATTCATAACAGCTAGCACTGCGATTGAAGAAATCCGTTCGTGTGGACTGAGTAGAGACGTTGTCATCGTTAAACGTTCGTGATCGCCCCGTGGATCTGTATCAAAGGTTTTGATCATTATCAGAGATCTGCACCAAAGGTTTGAATTGCCACAAGAGGTAACGATTCTATCACTGATCATGCCCATTCGTAAGGATCACTAAATGGAGAAATTTTAAATTCCGCTGCGCCTTGGATGGCTATTCTCCTACAAAACAGGCCCAGGGAACAAACACCCGGTACTACACTTCCAAAGAAAATATAAGAAATCCAACTGGAAAGCCAATCTGCTGGAGATCTGAATGCTAAAAAGCAAAGATCTGCGGGGAAGCAAGAGATCAGAGATATCAAAGGAAACACCAAATCTCTGAGAGATGGATCACCAATCCACCCAACTAGGGAACAGAAGTTCACAGCAGGCAGAAACTGCCATGAAAGCAACTCTGTTGAGGATGTAGAGAAATCACGAGACTTCTGCAAGAGATTATCATTCTCATTTGAGAACAAGGAGTTCACTGCAAAGGCAAGAACTGCTGAAGAGAACAGAACACACAAGTAGAATCTAGGCGCACAAGCAACTCTACTGGGGATACTGTCAGCGACTCCATTGGGGAACAACCCACTAAGGGAGAAAAGATCACACAAGTAGATTCTGCCATACAAGCCACTCTACTGGGGATCAAAACATCAGGAAATCACCCACTCTCTGCAGGGGAGAAATCAACGCAGATACTACCCACCATGCAACCAATCTACTGGCGATTTACCTGAGAAAGAGAAGGAGGGCTGGGGGATCAACCACCAAATACCAAACCTTCACAAAATACCACAACTGCTGAGGAGGAAAGAACCACTGCTCTGCTGAAGGGAGGGGAGGTGAAAACCTCGACAAGCACTCTGATGGGGAGATATCATAGATGAAATATCATATCAACAACTCCGCTGGCGACTTCATCGGGGAAAAAGACAAAGCAACGGGGTGTCAACCCACCAACTACTGAATCTTTCAAAAGGAAATCAACCGTGCTGGGGAGAGAATGCTGCAAGAGAGGAAAACTGAAGTTTCCGATAAGCACTCTGATGGGGAGATATCATAGATGAAATATCATATCAATAACTCCGCTGGCGACTTCACCGGGGAAAAAGACAAAGCAACGGGGTGTCAACCCACCAACTACTGAATCTTCCAAAAGGAAATCAACCGTGCTGGGGAGAGAATGCTGCAAGAGAGGAAAACTGAAGTTTCCGATAAGCACTCTGATGGGGAGATATCATAGATGAAATATCATATCAACAACTCCGTTGGCGACTTCACCGGGGAAAAAGACAAAGCAACGGGGTGTCAACCCACCAACTACTGAATCTTCCAAAAGGAAATCAACCGTGCTGGGGAGAGAATGCTGCAAGAGAGGAAAACTAAAGTTTCCGATAAGCACTTTGTTCTGGGAACACAAACAAACTCGACAGAAGCTCTGCTTGGGGAGCAACCCCAACAACAATCTGGAGAAAGAGGATACAAACATGCTAGGAATATGAATAAATATCTTACCCTGTTGGAAATCATGCCACCCTTGGGAGAGCACTAAGAAATTCTTAGGTATCCTTTCATCATTGTGGATGTTTGTAAGACCCCAATTTTGTCCCTAAGATCCCTCATGGCATCATATCATATCATTTCATTGCCTCAAGGATCATTGTGCACCTTGCTCCCTTCCCTTTGGGTTGGTTATCTTTTTGAGAGTGATTCTTGATCACCAAGCATTCCTTGCATTTGTATATCATTTGCTTTTCTTTTAATCACTAACCAAAAGTACAAAAATATGTCATCTAACCTTTGTCTTGCAGATGAAGCAATCACAGGTCAAAGCAGTTAAAGGCAGTCATTGAGCAATAGATGGTGGCCATTCTTGAGAATTTGGACCCTACAATCATTCACAATAGTTCATATGAGATAGGATGTCATTTTGAAGCAAAATCCCAAGTGGTAGAGGCTTGCATTTCATCAGAACATTTCCCAGTCAACTGAAGGCCTAGAAAGTCAACTGCCAAGTCAACTGTGGATTTGGAGGTGGGAAGTGATTAGAAATACTTCATTCATGTTCAAACAAGTCTCATTTGACATTTCAAACATTCACATTGAAGAATTTAAAGTCAGGTCAAAACTTTCCAAAAATAGAAAGTGACCTATAATTTGAATTTGCCAAAAATGGAAAGGTTTTAGCCCAACTTCAACTTCAAATTACTTCATCAAGAAAGCTTCAAATGAAATTTTGTTGAACATGAAAGTTGTAGATCTTTCTCTCCCATTTCCAAAATGTCCAAGATCATCAATTTCTCATGTGTGGTTAAGGAGATATGATCAAAACATGGCAAACTATGCATGGAACTTCAAATGGGCATAACTTCTCAACCAAAGCTCCAAAATGGATGGCTCTTTTTGCATTCTTCTCCTTTTGACCTCTAGTTTCCAAACCATGCATTGCATTTCACAAATTATATTCATATGAGCACTTGCTAATTCATTGGATTTTTGGAGGGAAAACCTGAAATTCAAATTTGGTGCATTGTTTAAACATTTGACCATTACCATTGACTCCAAAATGGATTTTTAAGTGAAAATAAATCAGATTTCGTGCACTGTTCATGCATGCACTTCATGCATAAGGTGAAAAGGCAATTTGCACTTACACCTCATTTTTTGCTAAACTCACTTACCAATTGGCTAAACATGATTAAAGAGTGATTAGCATGGCATATATAAACATAAACCCTAACTGTTTTTATATTGGCATTCATTTTTTCAGATCTAGATCAAAGTTCTCAAAATTTCCTCTCAAAAATTTCTTGCAAATTCTTCACATCCAAGCCAATTCTCTTGCTTGGTTCTTGTTCCTGAGGTATTATTAAGAAGATTTGCACGTGAAATTGAAGCAAGCAGTGCAAGATTGAAGCATACACCAAGCTTGAAGCAACAATGGTGATTCCAAATTTTGGTGGATTCATGCACAATTAAACTCCAATTCTTCCTCCAATCATCCATACAAGTGTCATAGAGAAGCTGTTGATCATCTAAAGCCTTGAATCCATCCAATTCCATATCTGCTATTTAAGAGGTTACAAATCAACTCTCTTGTTTTTGATTTTCCTTGCCATGATGTTATAGATCTTGTTATGCTGATGAATTTGAGCTTTGAAACGTGCAAATTGGTGCTGTTTTGAGTGAGATACGATTGATTAAAGTTTTTGATGATGAATCTTATTTGCTTCGATCCGTGCGTGTTTGATTGTTTCTTGATGAAATGTTTGTGGATTATTGATTTCTGGACACTTTGAATTTTTCTGGAAATTTCCAGATGAAGATCTTCATGATCTTCATCGTGTTCATACATTCTCCAGTTTTCCTGCGAATTTAGCTAGGAAACGCATAGGTTTTCCTTTGGATTTAGCTACGAGTTCATGTGGTTTCCTGCGGATTTTTTTAAATGCCATGCATGCGCGCGCTAGGGTTTGAGTACGAAATGCAGTCGTTTAGGTTGAGCGCTACTTTTGAATTGGCACTTGGTTCGATTCCCAGCGGATGAAATATTTCAAATGCTTTCACATATTTTCCACTTTCCCTCCTTATTTCATATGCTTGCTTCACATGTTTTTTTTATTTTTTCTCCAACTTCATAAAATCATAAAAAATAGAAAAATGCGTCATTTTGATCCCAATTTTTTCCTACTTGCTCCTTGCTCTGTCTATTATTTTTTGATCATTTTTTCCAAAATTGTGCTTGGCTGGATAATTTTTTGTGCTAGGGTATTTGATCATGTGTCCTATTGATACCTTGCCATGCTTAAACCTTTGTGAAATGCTGGTTTTTAAACCAATGATTCTGAAATTTTGCATGATGAAACTAAACTCATTGCTTGACATTTTGGTGTTGATTTGGTATTTTTATCAATTTCCATTTCTGTTTTATGATTGTTCTAAGTTGGTGTGACAATTTGTGTCACACCTTTTGATGTTCAACTTGTATGATGTGTTTGCCATGCCAAATGATCTCCAAGTGTCCTGATTTTCTGTGTGATGCATATTATGAATGTTGTGATTGCTCATGAATTTGTTGGAATTATTTGGATCCTTTATGATATTATTGAGATTTTTCATTCTGGTTGATCACATTTGAGCTTTAAAATTGCCTTAAACTTCAATTGATCATGAAATGCTTTTGGTAAATGATATTGATGTGAGATCTTTTGGAGTGTGTCAAGATGTGATTGAAGTTGATTCATGTTAATTTTCAGCTCCTGTTTTTTCTCCATCTTTGACCCTAGGCTTTGACCTAGTGGTTTGTGGCTTATGTTTGAGCTTTGATTTCAGGTTGAGCATTCAAGTTACATGGTTAATGATGCTTCATTACTTGAGTATTGTTGTTTGCTTGTGATTACTAACATTGTGTGTTTTGTAGGTTGATGTTAACTCATTTGAGTTTGACTTTTGGCTTACACATTTTGTACATTGGAATTGTTGGTTGCTTATTGACTGTTGTTTGATTGTCTGAGTATTGTACTGATTTGCTGGATGTTTCCACAGGTACATAAGTTGCTTTAAGTTCATTGTGAACTTTGCTTTGCTTGGTTGCTTAACCACTTAGGTATAATTTCTAATCTTCATGTAGTCTGGAAGACCTACTGTTATTGGTAGGCACCTGTCTGAAGTCCTCCTTAAGAGGCAATGCTTGTGATTGTTTACTCTTTGTGCCAAGCAGGAAAAGTCCTCTTATGAGGCAATTGGTAGATAAAAGAGATGTGTAATCCATCTCCTACTACCCAGTGTGTCATTCACTTTGCTCACACAATGTGTTGATGCATTGTGGATAATAACCCAAGATCTTATAGAGTCCATTTGTGGAGAAGAGTTCCAACTTTCTGAACTCCCACACTTTCCATTGTTTAAAGCTCTCCCTGACCAGGGATAAGAGCTATGAGGCACACCCCTCATCTCCATTTCATCTGCTTCACCCTAACTCTCAATGTTAGGGTTAAGAGCTCAAAATACCCCATTCCAGTTGGCTGTAAAGCCTAACCTTGCTTGAGCCTAATTGATTGTATATAGTGTGTGCTAATTGACTTGTTTGTTGTTTACTTGATTCATCTGTGCATATTTGCTTGAGTATGCCTTTGTGCATTTGTCATCATCATTTGTATATCATTTTATAAACTTTGCTTTGTAGCATTTTGGTTTTGTCCATGGAGCAAGCAAGCATAAGTCCATTACTTGGCAGTTATTCCTATGATATGGTAGGAGACTAGTATAAGTCCATTGATTGGCATCTGGTATCCATGTTTGTTTTTGTTTTGGGAGATTGGTATAAGTCCATTGATTGGCTTCCGATATCCATTTTTGTTTTAGGAGATTGGTATAAGTCCATTGATTGGCATCCGGTATCCATTTTGTTTTGGTGAGATTAGTGTAGGTCCATTGATTGGCATCTGGTATCATTGTTTCTTTGTTTTAGGAGATTGGTATAAGTCCATTGATTGGCATCCGGTATCCAGTTTTGTTTTGTGAGATTGGTATAAGTCCATTGATTGGCATCCGGTATCCATTTGCTTTACTCATTTGCTTATTTGCATTGTTGCCTGTTCCAAAGGAATCACTTGAATCCTCTACATATGATTTCAAGAGGTGAACATCTAAGAAGTTTTACTTCCTCACCCTCCCACCTTTTGTTTCTTTAAACCTCCATTTGCATGTTAATCCAAAACTTGAAAACTATTGTGCAAACATTTTCATCTCTTTTCAAATTAGAAACCTAGGCCTTAGGCCTTTGATTTTTTCAAACTTCATTTTCATAACACTTCTTTTGAATTGAATTCTAATCATACTTTGACCACTTTTTGTGAATAAATCCTAAATGGTTAATTTCACTCATTCAATTGTTTTGTGGCTTTGTCCATTCTTGTTAAGTTTTCATACATTAGCCATAGGTTTGATTTATCCTAGTTGGTTGATGTTAATCTCACCTTTTGTCCTTAGTGATTAAATTGTAAGACTTCCTTGCTTATTATAGGGTTAACCCCTCACTAGCAAGTTGAAGCTTTTCTCACATGGTGGACTTGTCGTTTGTATAAGGTTGAGTTTTCTCCCGTGGATAACAAAAGACCTTAGTGCTTTTGTTTAAAATCAATCCACTTATATTTTGGAAATCTTTTAGCCGAACTACGGCGTTTTGATCCTTACCTTCCATGGAAAGGTACGTAGGCAACGGGTTCATCCGTTCAAACACAAAAATAATAACTTGTATATTCTTTTCTCATCCCTTCAATCCATGTTTGCACAATAAGTATTTCATAAACAAATAACATTTCGTACAACAAGTTGTGAAAAGGGCTCCCTAGGAGTACCTAGGACGTTTTGGGTGCCTAACACCTTCCCATTGCGTAATTAACCCCTTACCCAGATCTCTGATCTTTTCATTAGTTTTCTATGTGTAAAACTTCTTAGGCTTTTGTTCGCTTTTTAGCCATTCCTTTGGATAAATAAAAGTGCGGTGGCGACTCGATTCTTTGTATGCTTTGCTTTTGGTTTAATCAATAAATCATAAAGTGACGAATACACCGCTACAAAAAAGTGGCGACTCTGCTGGGGAGACAGATTTCGTTGGTGGTTTTGCCTACTTTTCACCCTTGTTGTGTGATATTGTTATTTGTTATATGACATATTTTTGTACAATTTGAAATTATTGTATTGATTGTAATGATTGAATTGCTTGATATACAATTGTTGTTTTCTTGGTGATCTCTGTGAGATGAGTTCTATACCCGAACTCGAGTGCACCTTAGGATAGGAGAATGGCATAGTCTTGTCGACTTGTGTGGAGTATTCCTTAACAAGTTGACTTGCGAGTCCATTCACTTGGTGGAGGTCATGTTGGATTAATAATGTCACATAAGTTATTTGTGGTTAGGCATTATTCTTTCAATCATGTGCCTTAGAAGCCAAGGACCTTAGTTTACCAAGCCCATCTTGGCCTATTTTTAGGACGTATTGCGGAGGTCGTTCAGATGTAAGATCTGATGCGATTGTTACGCGATACTACACTCATAAGAGTCTCTCTTGAGAATATTTTTGGAATACGAGTATTCGTTTCTCCGATAATATTCGAAAGATGGGATGATGACTATGGGAACCTTTGGTAAAACAGGTTCGGCAGGTTCAAATCCTAGTACACTCTCTTTGGGTGGTTCTTAACCGAGACTCCATGCTCGTGACTCTCAACAAACCCGTGATTCATGGTTGAGTCGTTCAGACATCCTTAATATCAATGGAACTTGGGTGTCGATAAGGTGTAAACCATAATCCACCAAAATGGATGATTGATATTAAGGATGATTGAGCCGGTTCATGTGTCGTTAATATCAATGGAACTTGGGTGTCGATAAGGTGTAAACCATAATCCACCAAAATGGATGATTGATATTAAGGATACTATGAGCTTTCCCATGACCTTTGTCTGGTGTGATTTGCCTGATCCTTGAGTGTGATTGTTGCATTCATACATTCATGCATTCATCTGCATTCATGTCATCAGAAAAATCAGAAAATTTTCAAGGAACTTAAAGGGTTTATTTGCAAAATTTTCAGACATGGAAAGACCAAAAAGGCATACAAAGAAGTACAACTTTCGACAGCCCGATCTAAAAGAGTTAAGGAATCTGACATCTTATGTAGTAGATCCCTTGGGTTTCAAAGCTCGGTATGGGAAGCTTCTGCCTCTGTTGACTACTCAGGTTGACGAAGGGTTGATGAGTACTTTGGCGCAGTTTTATGATCCTCTGTATCATTGCTTCTCTTTTCCGGACTTTCAGCTGTTGCCTATGCTTGAGGAGTATGCTCATCTTGTGGGTATTCCTATTCTGGATCAGATGTCGTTCAGTGGCTTAGAGAGTATTCCGACTTCTCGAGAGATTGCAGACTTGTTGCACATAGATGAATCCCTGATTGAAGCGCATATGACCACCAAGGGTGGAATTCAGGGTCTTCCTTCTGAATTCCTCATGGCTCAAGCTACCGTTTATGGGAAGGCCATGAGTGAGGATGCCTTTGAGGCTCTATTTGTGCTGCTCATCTATGGTTTGGTATTGTTCCCCAACATCGACAAATTTGTGGATGTGAACGCCATTAGGATCTTTTCTGTTCTTAATCCCGTTCCGACTCTGTTGGGTGATGCCTATTTCTCTTTGCATCTGAGGAATGCAAAGGGTGGAGGAGTTATTGTGTGTTGTTTGCCTCTGTTGTATAAGTGGTTTATTTCTCACTTACCGCAGACGGTTGCTTTCAAGGAGAACAAGGGATATCTACGGTGGTCTACGAGACTTATGTCTCTCACTAATGACGATATCTCTTGGTATGATCGCGTGTATGATACATTTCAGATCATTGATTATTGTGGTGAATTCCCTAATGTGCCTCTTCTTGGTACATGTGGTGGGATCAGCTACAACCCTATCTTAGCACGTCGTCAGCTTGGGTTCCCCCTAAAGGATAAACCTCATAACATTCTGTTAGAAGGTGTGTTCTTTCAGGAGGGTAAAGATCCCCAAGGCCTGAAAGCTAGGATGATCCGCGCTTGGCGCAAGATTCACAAGAAGGGTAGAAATGAGTTGGGTCCGAAGAACTACATTGCTTTGGAGCCGTATACTTCTTGGGTCAGACAGAGAGCATCAGGGTATCTTATGCCATATGATTATCCGAGACCTACACCGTTGGATGTGGCTGGGCCTTCAACCCTCCCTAACCAAGGCGTAGAGGAGTTGAGAGACGGAGACCTTTCACGTGCCTGGATCCGTGAAAGAGAGGAGTTGCTTCAACAGCTTAAGGAGAAGGACGCTCTGATCGAGTTCCTCGAGCATCAGGTGATAGATGATCCGAATGATACCTGGACTTCTCTACTTCCTCAGTCTTCCAAGTTCTGGAAGAGGAAGTATGATCGACTTGCTAAAGAGAAAGCGGATATGGAAGCAGCATATGAGAGAGAGATCAAGAAGCTTTGTGTATCTCGTCTTCCAGCATCTCGAGCTTCTAGGGATCCATAGGATATCTATTTTCCTTTTCCCTTGTAATAATAAAAAATGTTGTACTTCTTTGTCTCGAATATATTTGATGAGATATTTTTCCATATGCTATTAAATGTGTAAAATTTCAAAATTTGCAAATAGAACCCTAAAAGTTCCTTGAAATAAAAATGAAAAAAACAAAGCATATGCACAAGCATTGCATGCATCATTTGCATAAGCAGGTGTTGTTCCGATCTTCTTGTTTGTGGCCTAACTCTGTGCTCTTCATTTATTTTGAAGACAAGCTGACTCATCGGTATAACACCCGAGCCAATTCTGCAAGAGTGATGGATCAATTGGAACAAGAGAACCGTGAGCTGAAGGAAGAGGTCGCTAGACTGAGTGCTCTGATGGAGCAGTTTCTAGCTGCCCAGAATCAACCGTCTCCACCTCCTGCAACTCCTCCCCAAAGGATTGTGATATCAGAGATTGTCTCCTCGACTGTGCCAGCTGCTAATGCTCATTTCGTGCCGCATGCCATGCCAGCCGGGTTTCCGTGGGGTATGCCTCCTGGTTTCATGCCAGATATTCCAGCTCCTACCTTTGCTTCCATGTCGGCATCTAGCCCGGTCCTTGCGATGCCTCCTCCTGTCGTGCATACCATTCCCAGGGTAGACGACACCATCTATCATTCTGAGCCGTCCGAGGGCCCAGATGTTAATGAAAAGATGGAAGCTATGAACGACCAATTTCTTGAACTCCGCAAGGAATTGAAGACCCTTCGAGGGAAGGATTTGTTCGGCAAGTCTGCTGCTGAACTATGCTTGGTTCCCGATGTGAAGATACCAGTCAAATTCAAGGTCCCTGACTTTGAGAAGTATAAGGGGAACACTTGCCCGCTCAGTCACCTGATTATGTATGCCAGGAAAATATCTACTCAGACAGATAATGATCAACTGCTGATTCATTATTTTCAGGATAGTTTGTCTGGTGCAGCTCTTCATTGGTATATGAGCCTTGATAGTGCAAACATCTGTTCCTTCAACGATCTTGGTGAAGCCTTCGTCAAGCAATACAAATATAATGTTGATATGGCTCCTGACCGTGATCAACTCAGAGCCATGTCCCAGAAGGATAAAGAGACATTTAAAGAGTACGCCCAGAGGTGGCGAGAGCTGGCAGCTCATATTACTCCTCCGCTGGAAGAGAAGAAGATGACTAAGATCTTTCTGAAGACTCTTAGTTCATTTTATTACGAGCGGATGGTCGCTAGTGCTCCCTCTGATTTCACCGAGATGGTGAACATGGGGATGCGTTTGGAGGAAGGAGTCCGGGAAGGACGGTTGACTAAGGATGAAGGCTCTTCTAAATGATATGGGGCGTTTAAGAAGAAAGATGGGGAGGAACATGTTGTGCAACCCCATGTTAAACCCAGAAGACCCTCTGCCAAGAGGAAGCCTGTGCGTCATGCCAGCAACCAGCATCAGGTGGCTAGTGTAGCACCTGTCTTCAGAGACAATTATCAGCATCAACAACATCAGCATAATCAGCAACAACCTCAGTATCAACAACAACATCCTCCACAGCAACAGGCTTACCATCCTCGTGGCAGCACCAGTAATCAGGCCAATCTGAATTATGAGAGGAAGAAGATCACTTTCGATCCTATTCCTATGTCATACGCTGAGTTATATCCCTCTTTAATAGAGCGGAAATTGATTACCCCGAGGGATCCTCCGGCTGTACCTGCTAACCCGCAGTGGTGGTACAAGCCCGACCAGCATTGTGTTTATCATTCCGGTGCTCCCGGTCACAATATCAAGAACTGCTATCCATTGAAGACTAAGGTGCAAGACCTTATGAGATGCGGCATCCTGAGCTTTGAGGACTCAGGCCCCAATGTTACGAAGAACCCATTGCCCGAGCATGGGAAGTCGGTTAACATGGTCCAGGGTTGCCCTGGCAAGTATAAAGCCAAATATGTAAGCCATATTCGACAGTCATTGGTTGAGTTGCATCGTTTGCTGTGTGATTACAGTCATATGGAGCATGACCATGACCGATGCCGTATCTGCTCTGTTAATAGATTGGGTTGTCGCCAAGTGGGCAGAGAGCTTCAAGAGCTGTTGGATGAGGGTACCATTGAGATTCTTCAAAACAGAAATGTTGATGAAGATGAACCAGAAGTGAATGTAATTTCCCTTGTGTTCAAGATCCCAGAGCCTGTTGTCATCCGTTATGATGGTAGCAAGTCGAAAGTCTCTCCTTCCTTGGTGATCAAGCCTGCAGGCCCTGTGCCTTATGCTTCAGATAAAGAGATTCCCTTCCGATATAATCCATTTGTTGTGGAAGATGGGAAAGAAGTGTCGTTGCCTTCAACTTCTGTGGTGAATATTGCTGATGTGAGCGGGTTGACCCGTAGTGGTCGCGTGTTTTCAGCACCTAAGCCTCAGGCTAGAGCTGTTATTTCTGATTCTGCTGAGCATCCGGTTGGGACTGTGGTGAATGTTCTGAATCTGGCACTTCCTGTTGCCAAACCCTCCTCTGTACAAAAGACTCCTACTCCTTATGTTGGCCCGAGTGGCATTGTGAATGAAGATTGTGATGAGATGCTGAGGCTCATCAAGAAGAGTGAGTATAAAGTTGTAGACCAGCTTCTACAAACGCCGTCCAAGATCTCCGTTCTATCGTTGCTTCTGAATTCAGAACCCCATAGGGAGGCTCTGCAGAAAGTTTTGGACCTGGCCTATGTCGATCACGATGTCACAATCGAACAGTTTGATAGTATAGTTGCAAACGTTACTGCTTGCAACACTTTGAGTTTCTGTGACGCTGATCTCCCTGAGGAGGGAAGAGACCACAACATGGCATTACATATTTCCATAAACTGCAAGAACGACGCCATGTCCAATGTACTGGTGGACACTGGGTCGTCTTTGAATGTATTGCCGAAGACCACTCTTTCGAGATTGTCATATCAGGGGCCTCCCATGAGGCAGAGTGGTGTTGTTGTGAAAGCTTTCGATGGGTCGCGTAAGACCGTGATTGGGGAAGTTGATCTCCCAATCAAGATTGGACCAAGTGATTTCCAAGTTACCTTTCAGGTTATGGATATCCACCCATCTTATAGTTGTCTCCTTGGTAGACCATGGATTCACGAGGCTGGCGCCGTGACATCCACCCTACACCAGAAGCTGAAATTCGTTAAGAATAAGAAATTGGTTGTGGTAGGGGGAGAAAAGGCTCTCCTGGTTAGCCACTTGTCTTCTTTCTCATATATTGCTGCTGAGGATGAAGTTGGAACGCCTTTCCAAGCTTTGTCTGTTGCAGAGCCAAGTGAGAAGAAGTCTCCTTCATTTGCTTCCTATCGTGATGCGAAACTGGCCATTGAATGTGGTGCAGTTGCTAGTTTAGGGAAGATGATCGAGCTTGAAGATAATAAATCCCGGGCTGGCATTGGCTATTCTTCTGGGGCATTCAATGAGAAAGGGCTGTTCAAGAGTGGAGGTTTCATCCATGCTGATCAAGCTGAGGAAGCTGCTGCTATCTTGGAAGAGGATGCAGAGGATTTGAACAACTTTGTCATCCCTGGCGGGATCTGCCACAATTGGGTCGCTGTGGATGTTCCTACGGTCATTCATAAGTCAGTGTAATTTGTTCACTTTGTTCAAAACCCTTCTCCCATGCCAAAAGGAGAAGTGATGACATTGTTGGCAGCATTTATACAATGATATTTTCATTCAATTAATGCATTGTTAAACATTTGTTTTTCCATTTGTTTTCACTTTTTGCTTTTGCATGAAATCAGTGATCACAAAAAACGCTAAAAAAAACAAGAATAAAAGAATTCTTTTTCATCTGCATAATGGTTTGCTTGTTTAAATTCTAAAAATTTTATTATCCAAAATCATTATGCAGGTTGATTCTAAAACCCATTGAACATAATGATCCAACGCCATCTCCCAATTTTGAATTCCCTGTATTCGAAGCAGAGGAAGATGATGTTGAGGGGATTCCTGATGAGTTTACCCGTCTCCTTGAGCACGAGAAGAAGATCATTCAGCCGCATCTCGAAGATCTGGAAACAGTCAACTTGGGGTCTGAAGATTGTGTTCGTATGGTGAAGATTGGGGCACTTCTTGAAGAGTCTGTCAAGAAGGGGTTGATCAGTTTGCTACGAGAATATTCCAATATCTTTGCTTGGTCGTATGAAGACATGCCGGGTCTAGATACAGATATTGTGCAACATTTCCTGCCTTTGAAGCCTGAGTGCGTGCCTGTGAAGCAGAAGCTCAGAAGAACTCATCCAGATATGGCAGTGAAGATCAAAGAGGAAGTTCAGAAGCAAATTGATGCAGGGTTTCTGGTGACTTCTACATATCCTCAATGGGTGGCCAATATTGTGCTAGTGCCTAAGAAGGACGGAAAAGTCCGTATGTGTGTTGATTACAGAGATTTGAATAAGGCTAGTCTTAAAGATGATTTCCCTCTACCACACATTGATATGTTGGTAGATAATACAGCTAAATTCAAAGTCTTTTCCTTTATGGACGGATTTTCCGGGTACAATCAAATCAAGATGGAACCCGAGGATATGGAGAAGACAACATTCATCACACCTTGGGGAACATTCTGTTATCGAGTGATGCCTTTCGGTTTGAAGAACGCCAGAGCCACGTATCAACGTGCTATGACTACCTTGTTTCATGATATGATGCACAAGGAGATAGAGGTCTATGTTGATGATATGATTGCTAAGTCCCGAACGAAAGTTAAACATGTTGAGCATTTGTTGAAGCTTTTTCAGCGTCTGAGGAAGTTCAAACTTCGCCTGAATCCGAACAAATGTACATTTAGAGTCCGTTCTGGCAAAGGTCAAAGCAATACAAGAGATGCCTGCACCCAAAACTGAAAAGCAAGTCCGAGGTTTTCTTGGCCGCTTGAATTATATTTCCAGATTAATATCCCACATGACTGCCACATGTGCACCGATATTCAAGCTCCTCCGGAAAGATCAGTCTCATGATTGGACCGAGGATTGTCAGAAAGCTTTCGACAGTATCAAAGAATATCTGTCTGAACCTCCGATCTTGTCTCCGCCTATAGAAGGAAGACCTCTGATCATGTATCTGACTGTTCTTGAAGACTCGATGGGTTGTGTACTCAGTCAACAAGATGAATCAAGGAAGAAAGAATCTGCTATCTACTACCTCAGTAAGAAGTTTACTGATTGTGGGTCTCGATACTCTATGCTTGAGAAGACGTGCTGTGCTTTGGCTTGGGCTACTAAGCGTTTGCGCCAGTACCTGATAAATCATACAACTTGGTTGATATCCAGAATGGATCCAATCAAGTATATTTTCGAGAAGCCTGCTTTAACTAGGAGGATTGCCCGTTGGCAGATGTTGTTATCTGAGTATGATATCGAGTATCGAGCTCAGAAAGCTATCAAAGGTAGTATCTTGGCTGACCATTTAGCACATCAGCCTATTGAAGATCATCGGTCTGTTTAGTATGACTTCCCAGATGAGGAGATTCTGTATTTGAAAATGAAAGATTGTGATGAGCCTACACTTGATGAAGGTCCGGAACCTGGTTCCAGATGGACGATGGTGTTTGATGGCGCTGTGAATCAGTACGGAAATGGAATTGGGGCAGTAATCATTACTCCTCATGGCACGCATATTCCGTTTACAGCAAGGCTAACTTTCAAATGCACGAATAATATGGCTGAGTATGAAGCCTGTATTATGGGATTGGAAGAATGTATTGATTTGAGAATCAAACATCTTGATGTGTATGGTGATTCGGCCCTAGTTGTCAATCAGATCGAAGGTGAATGGGAGACAAATCAGCCTGGTCTCATCCCGTATAGAGATTATGCGAGGAGGATTTCAACGTTCTTTACAGAAGTTGACTTTCATCATATTCCTCGAGAAGATAATCAGATGGCAGATGCTCTTGCTACGCTTGCTTCCATGATTGTAGTCAAGTATTGGAATGAAGTTCCCAATATCACCGTGATGCGCTTGGATAGACCAGCTCACGTGTTTGCAGTTGAAGAAGTGAATGATGACAAGCCTTGTATTTCGATATCAAGAATTTCCTCCAGAACCAGGTCTACCCACCTGGGGCTTCTGTGAAAGATACGAAAACTTTGAGAAGGTTGTCAGGCAGTTTCTACCTCAGTGGTGAAGTGCTGTATAAGAGAAATTTTGACATGGTTTTGCTCAGATGCGTGGATAGACACGAAGCAAACCTGTTGATGATTGAGGTCCATGAGGGTTCATTTGATACTCATTCCAATGGACATGCCATGGCTAGAAAAATGTTGAGAGCAGGCTACTATTGGCTGACAATGGAGTCTGACTGCTGCAAATATGTGAAGAAATGCCACAAGTGTCAAATTTATGCGGATAAGATTCATATTCCTCTGACACTTCTGAATGTGATTTCATCACCGTGGCCTTTCTCTATGTGGGGAATCGACATGATCGGCATGATTGAACCGAAAGCGTCCAATGGACACAGGTTTATTCTCGTAGCAATTGACTACTTCACCAAATGGGTTGAAGCCGCTTCGTATGCTAATGTGACCAGGCAGGTGGTCGTGAAGTTTATCAAGAATCAGCTGATTTGCCGTTATGGTGTGCCAGATAAGATCATTACTGATAATGGATCTAATCTGAATAATAAGATGATGGAAGAGTTGTGCGCTGAATTCAAGATTGCACACCATAACTCCTCTCCTTACAGACCGAAGATGAATGGGGCTGTTGAAGCTGCTTACAAGAATATCAAGAAAATTATCCAGAATATGACAGTTACGTACAAAGATTGGCATGAGACGCTGCCATTTGCTTTGCATGGTTATCGTACATCTGTCCGCACTTCAACAGGGGCAACCCCTTTTTCTCTTGTTTACGGCATGGAGGTTGTTCTCCCAGTAGAGGTGGAGATCCCATCAATGAGAGTCTTGATGGAAGCCAAGTTGACTGATGCTGAATGGATTCAGAGTCGTTACGACCAGCTGAATTTGATTGAAGAGAAGCGATTGACTGCCATGTGCCATGGTCAGTTATATCAGCAGAGAATGAAGAAAGCATTTGATAAGAAGGTCAAGCCTCGTGTGTTCCGAGAAGGTGACCTCGTGCTCAAGAAAGTTTTGTCTTTCGCGCCCGATTCCAGGGGCAAGTGGACTCCAAACTATGAATGTCCATATGTTGTTAAGAAAGCCTTTTCAGGCGGAGCTTTGATGCTTACAACAATGGATGGGGAGGATTTCACTCGTCCTGTGAATTCAGATGCAGTCAAGAAATACTTTGCCTAAGAAAAAAAGTAATAAAGAAAAGCAGAATAGCTCGCTAAGTTGAAAACCCGAAAAGGCGGCTTAGGCAAAAATGAGTGTCTCAGTGGAGAACCCGAAAGGGCTATCTAGGCAAAAATTAGGGACATAAAAAAGTATATTTGCATCCCGCTAGATTGAGTACCTCACCCTGGGGCAATCTAGGCAAAAATTAGGGATATGGCAAGTAACTGCATCCTGACAAGACTTTCTGTTCCACAACTGTCTTTTCATCAGAGATGCTCGATTCGTCGTCAACTGAAGCTTCGAATACATCGAAATTCAAATTGGTAGAGAAAGGATCATTATGTTCAATGTAGCCCTCTTCCAATATATATCACTGATTTCAAATTTGTACAGATCTATGGAGTCTCGCCATTCGCAGGCTACCATTCCATCAAATCAATTTGAGCTCTTATCCAATTATTTGCACTCTTATTTGTTTCAAATCAACACATGTTTTGCATGTTTTAATTGATAAATTGTCATTGTTTTAAACAAACAAATTTTTCATAAAATTGTTTTAAACAAAGTGAACATTCACAATGATGACAGGATACTTAAGAATTTCTCAGTGCTCTCCCAAGGGTGGCATGATTTCCAAAAGAATCAGACATTTGTTCATATTCCTGGTATGGTTGTATCCTCTTTCTCCAGATTTTGTTGTTAGGGTTGTTCCCCAAGCAGAGCTTTTGTTGGGGTTGTTCCCCCAAGCAGAGCGATTGATAAGACTTCACAATCCTCTCCAACAATATTCTCTCCTCAGCATGAGTGCTTTCCTTTGGAAGATTCGGTGATTGGTGGGTTGATATCCCGGTACTTCATCATTTTCCTCAGCACAGTCGCTGGCAGAGTTGTTGATATGATAGACTTCATTTATGCTATATCTCCCCATCAGAGCGCTTGTTGAGGTTTTCACCTCTTATCCCTTCAGCAGAGCAGTGATTATTTTCCTTCTCAGTGGTCGTTGATTTCTTCTTTGATGGTTCAGCATTTGGTGGTTGATACCCAGCTCTCCTCCTCGCCCCTAGTGAAGACACCAGTAGATTTGTGGTATGATGGATTGTATTTGTGATGTTTCCCTACAGAATCCCCACCAGAGTTGGTATTCCCCAACGGAGTTGGTATCCTCAACAGAGTTACTTTTGTGGCAGTTTCTGCCTGTTGTGAATCTCTGTTTCCCCAGTCAGGTCGGTTGGTGATCTATCATCCATAGATTTGCCTGATTTCCTGTTGCTTTTGATCCCTAGTAGAGTGGCTTGTTGCAGAATCTACTTGTGTGATATATTTTCCCTCAGTGGGTTTATCCCCAATGGAATGGCTGACATGTATTCCCAGTAGATTTGCTTGTGCGGCTAGATTCTACTTGTGTGTTCTGTTCTCTTCAGCAGTTCTTGCTTGTGCAGTGAACTCTTGTTTCCCAGTTGATACTGAGAATCCCCCTGCAGAAATCTCGGGATTTCTCCTTTTCCCCAACAGATTTGTTTTGTGGCAGGTTCTGCCTATTGCGAACTTCTATTCCCCAGTTGGGTTGATTGATGATCCATCACTCATAGATTTTGTGATTTCTTTGATATCTCTGATCTTTTTCCTCCCCGTAGATCTTTGCTTTTTAGCATGTAGATCTCCAGCAGATTGGCTCTCCAGTTGGACTTCTTTGGTTGTTTCCCTCTGGAAGTGTAGTATCGGGCGTTTGATTCCTGGGCCTGTTTGTGTTAGATATGTCTGTTTTGTCAGCATTCATCAAACATAAATTACGCATATTCATGCATACTCATAAACATTCAGATATTCATAATTGCATTTTTTGCCATATATCTTTTGTTTGTTGTCTCCTGCTAATGGGTGATATAGATCTCTCTAGTAGATCTTTCCAAGCAGATGTCGGGTGTTTAATCTCTCAATATAGAGTCAACCCCATAAGCAGAAAGTGTTTGTCTCTCCTTCTGCAATTCCCCACTGAGATATATCCTCGTGGATGACGGTTTCTTCCGTTTCCTCCCAACACATATATTGGGATGGATCTTCCTATTGAGTTATATCCTCATTAGGAAGAGTCTTGATTCAGCTTGCCTTTTTGGTTTGATCCTGAATTGGCATTTTTCAACTGTTTCTTGTGCTTCCCTGTGGAATAAATGAATGAATTGCCCAGTAACCGTCAATAATTCTTTTTATCCCCAGCAGAATCTTTTGGGCCTCTACGCAGTAACCGGTAGTTGTAAGTCCTATATTCCCTCTTCTTGGCAGAATTTGTGGTGATATACCTTTTATTCCTCAGCAAGAGTCGATGGTCTTCTACCCCGTATTCGGTAGATGTAAACCCTATCTTTTTATCCTCATCAGAGTTGTTGGCTACTACCCAGTATTCGGTAGTTGTAAGTCCTATCTCTTTTCCCCTAGCAGAGGTAACCGTTGTGGTTCATTCTGGTTGATGGTGGATTTTGTGGTCTTCTACCCAGTATTCGGTAGTTGTAAATCCTATGTTGCTGTTGTCTCCCTAACGGAGTCTTTGCTTTCTTGTGGATAATTGCCGGTTGCTACCAATTTTATCCTTAGCCAGAGTTTTTGGTCTTCTACCCCGTATTCGGTAGTTGTAAACCCTAATTTCTCCCCTTTACAGAGTTAACCTTGTTGTTCATCCTAACCGATGATGGTTACTCGTCGTGTTTATCTTCATTCAATATTCGATGTTGATATTCCCTCCTTGCTTCTGGGTAATTGTTGTTTGCTAGCAGTTGTATCCCCAGCAAGTCTTCTGGATAATTGTCGGATGCTAGCAATTTTATCCTAAGTGGGTCCTTTCACCGTTTGCCAGTGATTTGTTCCCCGGATCATTGATTTGTTTATCAATGCATCCCTTGTGGGTTTTCTTTCATTTACCCTTTTTGCTTGGTAATGATGTTGCTCCCTTTGATCGGTCATCTTTATATACCTAGTTTTGGTATCCCGGTGCCTTTCTCTTCGGTTGATTTATCCTTTATTAACCCAGTAACCGGTTGTGGATAATCTTCCATGCGAGTATGTTATCCACGTTCTGACGGTAATGGATAATATATCTCATGCACTCTTCGGTCGAAGCCTGTTGTGTTTCCCCAGTCGAGTAAGATTCGTATTCCTTTATGGAATCGAATATTTGTTGTTCTCTTGGATAATTGCCGGATGCTTGCAATTTATCCCCTGTGAGTTATCTTTCGTTTACCTTGTTGTTGTTGGTAACGATTGTCTCTCTTTGGTTGGTCACCTATTATATACCTAGTAACCGGTATCTCTGGTGTCTCTTCCTTTTTTCGAGTATACTATCCACGTTCTGACGGTAATGGATATTGTATCTCATGCACTCTTTGGGTTTGTTTTCCAAGCTGAGTAAGATTCGTTTTCCCGTTGCGGATTCGAATGTCCATCCTGTAAGTCGATTTGCTTTTTCAAGCCCTCCTTTCGGATGATGAGTGTCTTGGCATATATACCAATTCACGCTTTGGTCGGTCACCTATTATATACCCAATAACCGGTATCCCTGGTGTTCCTTCCTTTCTGCTCCCTATTATGACCTTGATCCCCTGTGGAGTCAGATTTTCCTGAGTTGATGTACCTTTTTCAGGTCTTTCTCGGATGTTTGGTTGATTGATATCTCTCACCCTTATACCGGTCTTAGATATTCATTCTTCTTGAGCTTGTTACCCTTATACCGGTAACACCTCATTTCTTTGCTGCTTCTCCAGGAGAGTCTCTTTGTTAGACATTCCCCAGTGGAGTTTGCATGTTGTGATTTTACCCTTTTGCTGTATTGGCGTTTTCCCCAATATATGCATGTTTTCCCCGGCAGGGAGATTCTGTGTGAATCTTTCCCTAGTCCGAGTCCGGATTTCCATCCGAGGTATCCTTCGTGGATAGTTTGAGTTAGCTTGAGTCTTTCCATTGGATTTGTCCCTTTGGAATTCTTCTTTTCCCTATTTGAGTCCTTTCCCCCTAGTGAGGTCTCTAGTCCAGTCGTGTCTTGTTCACGCAATGTCAGTTTTACCCTAATTCAGAGTCGTGTCCTGCACACGCATTCTTTTTCTCTTTTCTTATCCCCATGAGAGTCCTGTTAGAGTCTCTGTTCCTGGTGAGTGTATTACTCCGATGGATCGTCTTTTCTTTGTGGGCCTATCCCCCACAGAGTTTTGTTTCTCTTGCATGCATACATTTGCATCATGAGGTCTCTTAGGGACCAGAATTTGTCTCATTACTGTTATTTAAGCCCATTCTACCGCGTCAAGATGAAGATTTCTAAACTTCACTTCTCCGGCTAGAATGACCTTAAATAGGGGCATCTGTAAGACCCCAATTTTGTCCCTAAGATCCCTCATGGCATCATATCATATCATTTCATTGCCTCAAGGATCATTGTGCACCTTGCTCCCTTCCCTTTGGGTTGGTTATCTTTTTGAGAGTGATTCTTGATCACCAAGCATTCCTTGCATTTGTATATCATTTGCTTTTCTTTTAATCACTAACCAAAAGTACAAAAATATGTCATCTAACCTTTGTCTTGCAGATGAAGCAATCACAGGTCAAAGCAGTTAAAGGCAGTCATTGAGCAATAAATGGTGGCCATTCTTGAGAATTTGGACCCCACAATCATTCACAAGAGTTCATATGAGATAGGATGTCATTTTGAAGCAAAATCCCAAGTGGTAGAGGCTTGAATTTCATCAGAACATTTCCCAGTCAACTGAAGGCCTAGAAAGTCAACTCCTAAGTCAACTGTGGATTTGGAGGTGGGAAGTGATTAGAAATACTTTATTCATGTTCAAACAAGTCTCATTTGACATTTCAAACATTCACATTGAAGAATTTAAAGTCAGGTCAAAACTTTCCAAAAATAGAAAGTGACCTATAATTTGAATTTGCCAAAAATGGAAAGGTTTTAGCCCAACTTCAACTTCAAATTACATCATCAAGAAAGCTTCAAATGAAATTTTGTTGAACATGAAAGTTGTAGATCTTTCTCTCCCATTTCCAAAATGTCCAAGATCATCAATTTCTCATGTGTGGTTAAGGATATATGATCAAAACATGGCAAACTATGCATGGAACTTCAAATGGGCATAACTTCTCAACCAAAGCTCCAAAATGGATGGCTCTTTTTGCATTCTTCTCCTTTTGACCTCTAGTTTCCAAACCATGCATTGCATTGCACAAATTATATTCATATGAGCACTTGCTAATTCATTGGATTTTTGGAGGGAAAACCTGAAATTCAAATTTGGTGCATTGTTTAAACAATTGACCATTACCATTGACTCCAAAATGTATTTTTAAGTGAAAATAAATCAGATTTCATGCACTGTTCATGCATGCACTTCATGCATAAGGTGAAAAAGGCAATTTGCACTTACACCTCATTTTTTGCTAAACTCACTTACCAATTGGCTAAACATGATTAAAGAGTGATTAGCATGGCATATATAAACATAAACCCTAACTGTTTTTAGATTGGCATTCATTTTTTCAGATCTAGATCAAAGTTCTCAAAATTTCCTCTCAAAAATTTCTTGCAAATTCTTCACATCCAAGCCAATTCTCTTGCTTGATTCTTGTTCCTGAGGTATTATTAACAAGATTTGCACGTGAAATTGAAGCAAGCAGTGCAAGATTGAAGCATACACCAAGCTTGAAGCAACATTGGTGATTCGAAATTTTGGTGGATTCGTGCACAATTAAACTCCAATTCTTCCTCCAATCATCCATACAAGTGTCATAGAGAAGCTGTTGATCATCTAAAGCCTTGAATCCATCCAATTCCAGATCTGCTCTTCAAGAGGTTACAAATCAACTCTCTTGTTTTTGATTTTCCTTGCCATGATGTTATAGATCTTGTTATGCTGATGAATTTCAGCTTTGAATCGTGCAAATTGGTGCTGTTTTGAGTGAGATACGATTGATTAAAGTTTTTGATGATGAATCTTATTTGCTTCGATCCGTGCGTGTTTGATTGTTTCTTGATGAAATGTTTGTGGATTATTGATGTATGAGGAAAGACCTACACAATGCTATGCTCAGTTTTGATTTCTGGACACTTTGAATTTTTCTGGAAATTTCCAGATGAAGATCTTCATGATCTTCATCGTGTTCATACATTCTCCAGTTTTCCTGCGAATTTAGCTAGGAAACGCATAGGTTTTCCTGTGGATTTAGCTACGAGTTCATGTGGTTTCCTGCGGATTTTTTTAAATGCCATGCATGCGCGCGCTAGGGTTTGAGTACGAAACGCAGTCGTTTAGGTTGAGCGCTACTTTTGAATTGGCACTTGGTTCGACTCCCAGCGGATGAAATATTTCAAATGCTTTCACATATTTTCCACTTTCCCTCCTTATTTCATATGCTTGCTTCACATGTTTTTTTTATTTTTTCTCCAACTTCATAAAATCGTAAAAAATAGAAAAATGCATCATTTTGATCCCAATTTTTTCCTACTTGCTCCTTGCTCTGTCTATTAATTTTTGATCATTTTTTTCCAAAATTGTGCTTGGCTGGATAATTTTTTGTGCTAGGGTATTTGATCATGTGTCCTATTGATACCTTTCCATGCTTATACCTTGGTGAAATGCTGGTTTTTAATCCAATGATTCTGAAATTTTTCATGATGAAACTAGACTCATTGCTTGACATTTTGGTGTTGATTTGGTATTTTTATCAATTTCCATTTCTGTTTTATGATTGTTCTAAGTTGGTGTGACAATTTATGTCACACCTTTTGATGTTCAACTTGTATGATGTGTTTACCATGCCAAATGATCTCCAAGTGTCCTGATTTTTTGTGTGATGCATATTATGAATGTTGTGATTGCTCATGAATTTTGTGGGAATTATTTGGATCCTTTCTGATTTAATTGAGATTTTTCATTCTGGTTGATCACATTTGAGCTTTAAAATTGCCTTGAACTTCAATTGATCATGGAATGATTTTGGTAAATGATATTGATGTGAGACCTTTTGGAGTGTGTCAAGATGTGATTGAAGTTGATTCATGTTAATTTTCAGCTACTGTTTCAAATTTTTTCTCCATCTTTGACCCTAGTCTTTGACCTAGTGGTTTGTGGCTTATGTTGGAGCTTTGATTTCAGGTTGAGCATTCAAGTTACATGGTTAATGATGCTTCATCACTTGAGTATTGTTGTTTGCTTGTGATTACTAACATTGTGTGTTTTGTAGGTTGAAGTTAACTCATTTGAGTTTGACTTTTGGCTTACACATTTTGTACATTGGAATTGTTGGTTGCTTATTGACTGTTGTTTGATTGTCTGAGTATTGTACTGATTTGTTGGATGTTTCCACAGGTACATAAGTTGCTTTAAGTTCATTGTGAACTTTGCTTTTCTTGGTTGCTTAACCACTTAGGTATAATTTCTAATCTTCTTGTAGTCTGGAAGACCTACTGTTATTGGTAGGCACCTGTCTGAAGTCCTCCTTAAGAGGCAATGCTTGCGATTGTTTACTCTTTGTGCCAAGCAGGAAAAGTCCTCTTATGAGGCAATTGGTAGATAAAAGAGATGTGTAATCCATCTCCTACTACTCAGTGTGTCATTCACTTTGCTCACACAATGTGTTGAGGTATTGTGGATAATAACCCAAGATCTTATAGAGTCCATTTGTGGAGAAGAGTTCCAACTTTCTGAACTCCCACACTTTCCATTGTTTAAAGCTCTCACTGACCAGGGATAAGAGCTATGAGGCACACCCCTCATCTCCTTTTCATCTGCTTCACCCTAACTCTCAATGTTAGGGTTAAGAGCTCAAAATACCCCATTCCAGTTGGCTGTAAAGCCTAACCTTGCTTGAGCCTAATTGATTGTATATAGTGTGTGCTAATTGACTTGTTTGTTGTTTACTTGATTCATCTGTGCATATTTGCTTGAGTATGCCTTTGTGCATTTGTCATCATCAAAGGGCGCTAAGTCGAACACCCCAAAGGGCGATTTAGGCAAAAAAGGAGCGTCTCGGTGGATTGAAAACCCGAAAGGGCGATCCAGGCAAAAGTTAGAGACATTGAAAAAAAGAGAGAATTTGCACCCCGCTAGATTGATCACCTCACACTGGGGCAATCTAGGCAAAAATTAGGGATTTGGCAAGTAACTGCATCTTGACAAGACTGTGCTCTATATCTGTCATCCGTCAGGGATTCTCGATCCGTCGTCGACTGAAGCTCCGAATACATCGAAAATTCGGAATGGTAGAGGAAAGGTCATTATGTTCAATGTAGCCCTCTCCAATATATATCACCGATTTCAAACTTGTACAGATCTATGGAGTCTCGCCCTTTGCAGACTACCATTCCATCACATCAATTTGAGCTTTTTATCCAATTATTTGCACTCTTATTTGTTTCGACTCAACAAATGTTTTGCATGTTTTTAATTGATAAAGTATCATTGTTTTCAAAATAAACAAATTTTTCACAAAGTGTTCTTAAACAAAGTGAACATTCACGATGATGGAAGGATACTTAGGAGATCCGCAGTGCTCTCCCGAGGGTGATATGATTACCAACAGGAAAGACAATTGTTCGTATCTCGAGCATAATTGTATCTTTTCCTGTAGAACCTCTTACGGTTTCTCCTCAGTGAGGTCGCTCAGTGCAGTGTTAGTTGAAGTGGTTCATCTTCATGTTCCCGACAGTACAACACTCTTCCTCCAAGTCCCTCTTAGCCCTATTGTGGGGAATCTCCAGTATAGGGTTGTTTGAGCCCTACCGTGGGGCATTCCCAGCAAGGTTGCTGTTGAAATACTTTTGTGGGGCAGTTCCCCAAGCAGAGTGTTTACTGAAGACTTTAACTTTCCTCTCTCCTGCAGAGTAGTCTTCCTCTCTCCCCCAGCATGGGTGCTTTTCTTGGAAGATTCAGTATTCGGTGAATTGACATCCCAGTACTCCATCATGTCCTCAGATGGATCCCCAGCGGAGTTGTTGGCATGATGAGCTTTATCAATGCCTATGTATCCTCATCAGAGATCTGGTTGCTTCTTGGTATCCCTGATTTCCAGCACAAGTTGTTGTGGCGCATCCGCCTGTATGTTGAACTCTTTTCTCCGGTTGTGACCGACGATCCCTCCGGAAACCTCTGGTGGTCTTTCTCCCCTGCAGGATGATGATTGTTCCCTATTGTCCCAGCCTCCAGTGGATTTTCTTGGCTCTATGGTGACTTTGGTTTTCTCTCCGGACGGTTGATTCCCGGACCTGCGTGTTGAGCATGTCTGTTTGTCAGCATTCATCATACATTTTTAGATACTGCATACATGCATAATCATAGCATTCAGATACTCATGTTGCAGTTGTTGCCATGTATCTGTTGATGGTTGTTTCCTGCTATTTGTTGATACAGATCTCTCCAGGTCTTTTCCCTTAGCAGAAGTGGGTGTGTCTGAGCTCTCCATGTAGAGCCAACCCCTTAAGCAGAAAGTGTCTATCCTTTCCTGCCATTTCCCCACTGAGATACATCCTCGTGGATGACGGTTGTTTCCGTTCCCCCCCAACACACATTGGGATGGGTTTTCCCTATTGAGTTCTTTCCTCATTAGGATGAGTCTTGTTTCAGTCTGCCTTTTTGGATCGATCCTAAATTGGCTTCCTGTTGGTTGTCTCCTGTGCTTCCCTGGGGCATAAATGAATAGTCGCTCACTAATCGGCACTCATTCATCTTATCCTCAGCGGAATTTGTTGGCTTCTACCTACGAACCGGTAGTTGTAAATCCTATCTTTGTGGTTTTCTACCTACAAGCTGGTAGTTGTAAAATCCCACTTTCACCCCCTAGCAGAGGTAACCTTTGTGGTTCATTCTGTTTGTTGGGCCTCTACCTACAAACCGGTAGTTGTAAGTCCTATCTTTGTGGTTTTCTACCTACAAGCTGGTAGTTGTAAAATCCCACGTTCTCCCCTTGGTGGAGTTAACCCTTTGTGCTCATCATATCGATGACTGGTTACCTTTCTGTGGTTTTCTACCTACTGGCTGGTAGTTGTAAAATCCCACTTTCATCCCCTTGGTGGAGTTAACCCTTTGTGCTCATCCTATCGATGACTGGTTACTTTTCCGTGGTTTTCTGCCTACAAACCGGTAGATGTAATCCCCTCTTTGCGGTATTGATATTCTTTCCCCTTTGGATACTTGCTTTGATCAAGCAGTATTGTCCCCATTGGGTCTGCCCTTTCTTTTTGGATACTTGCTCCGAGTTAACAACTTTATCCTCTTTTGATTGGTCATCTTTGCATACCTAGTCCTGGTACCGATGCCTTTCCTGTCGGTCGATTATTCATTTAACAACCTACAACCCGGTTATGGATAATCTTCCATGCGAGTGTATTATCTACGTTTTGACGGCTATAGATAATATATCTCATGCACTCTTTGGTCAATCTTTCGATTGTTATCTCCAGCAGAGTAGGATTCGTATTCCTTGTGGAATCGAATGTTCATCCTTTAACAAGTTTGCTTTCGCTCTCTTCAGGTTGTTTTCGGTCGTTTATCCATTTAACAACCTACAACCCGGTTATGGATAATCTTCCATGCGAGTGTATTATCTACGTTTTGACGGCTATAGATAATATGTCTCATGATTTTCCGGTATTCAGACCGAAGAAGTTTCCGACGATCAGGTCGATGTACTTATGTTTTTTCCGGTATTCAGACCGAAGGAGTTTCCGACGATCAGGTCGATGTACTTATGGCACTCAGGCCAATTTTCCAGTATTCAGACCGAAGGAGTTTCCGACGATCAGGTCGATGTACTCATGGCACTCAGGCCAATTTTCCGGTATTCAGACCAAAGAAGTTTCCGACGATCAGGTCGATGTACTTATGTTTTTTCCGGTATTCAGACCGAAGAAGTTTCCGACGATCAGGTCGATGTACTTATGTTTTTTCGGTATTCAGACCGAAGTGGCGTTCAGGCCAATTTCCGATTTTCGGATCAACATCAAATCTCTCATACACCGATGCTCAGTATTCAGACTGACGAGCGGCGCTCAGGCCATGGTTATCCCTGTGTTACCATTTATTTTGGTATCCAGGTCGACGTTTCTGTTTCGGTATTCAGGCCGATTTCTTTTTCCGTTCCAGACGGATTTGTCTTTCAAGACTATTTCTTTGCCGATCCTGACAGGCATTCTTGTATTATATCGAGTTGGTGCAAATTTCTACGGTTCTTAGTATTCAATCCCTGTTTACCCTGAAAGTCTGATAGCCGTTGCTCTCATCCATTCGGGTTCCCAGCTGATTGAATAGAGGCAGCTGTAGCACCTCAAATTTGCACCTATCATTGTACATACATTCTCATATTAGATCATAGCATAACATGGTCCACTGCATAGCATTGCATTGTCCCATTTGCCTCAAGTGCAAGCCAGTCAAGAAATTAGGTCAAACTGATAAGGAGATCAGTCAATCAAGCAAGCAAGTGTGTTTCTCAAGGAGCCAAGGCCCTAGGGTTGGTCCAACATGTTCACATGACTTGGGGATCCATTTGAAGTGTTTAGGTCAAAGATTGGATGTTCAGAAGTCATCAGTCCATGCACAATCAGTCAGAAACCCTAAAAAGTCAAACTTGGTCAACTGTGATTGATTTTATGGTTTTGATGGTGGATTTGGTCTGAGAGAGCTTATTCATGTCCAAATAGGCCTCATATATCATGGCAAACAATATCATTGAAGAATTTGAAGCCAATCAGAAAATTTCCAAAAATAGAAACTGGACCTGTAATTTTAACTGCCAAAAATGGAAACTTCTTGATCCCAAACTTACATCATGATACAAGCTTCAAATGAATTTTTGCCCAACATGAAAGTTGAAGATCTTGTTCTCCCATTTCCAAAAAGTCCAAGAACTCTCAAATCCCATGTGTGGTTGTCAAGATATGATCAGATCATTTTCACAAATTCTTGAACTTCAAAAGGCCATATCTCTCAAACCATTTGGCCAAAATTGGTGAGGTTTTTTCCAACAAACCACATTTAACCTCCTCTTTCCAAAAATGTAACTTTCATGTGCCAAAACATTGCCAATCAAAATGGCCCTTTTTGGACTTGCATTAATTAAATTCAAGTATGGTGCAAAAATGACTTTTTGAAATAACCACTTTTAAGCATTTTGGCCATTTGGAACATGTTTGGAAGGTTGTTTGGAGCTTGTTTGAGGCCCAAACTCGGGCAGAGCATACACCCCATGTGCCACTTGATGAAAATTAGCAAAATGGCAATTTACTTATTTTGAGATAATGGTGATTAGCATTTGTTTTAGCCAAGTTAAAACAGCGAATATATAGCAACTTTTCTGCACATTTCAACCCTAGCTGCAGCCATCAAACACACAGAAAAACTCATTCTCTCAAAATCACCATTTTTCTCACTTTGCATTTTCTGACCAAAACTCCAAAGAGCCCGAGCATCCCTTCATTGTTTCATCACCTGGCCATCATTTGGAAGCCATTTGAAGCATCAATTACCAACTGTACAACCATTTTCGTGTCCTGTTTCTTCAAGCTTCCAACAATGGCAGATGTGGTTTTGAGCTGGAATCAACATAGTTGAACTTAAAGTCCTCGAGCATTCATCATTTGGAACTACAAGCTTCATCTGTTTCATCACATCACAGCCAAACAATATCTATTTCAACACTGAGCTTCACTTTTGGTTAGTTTTCGATTCACTTATTTTCCAAAATTATGCCCTGCTTTAGATAGTTTATGCCTTGCTGGTTACAATGCAACTTAAATCACATGAAATGGTTGAGTTATGCATGAGAAATCTGGATTTTAAATTTTATGCTCAAACATGTTCTTGCTCGATTTGCTTTGATTGAGATGATTTAGTGAAATCTATGGCTGGAATATTGATGTACATTGCTTGATGTTTCGATTGGTATGTGCAATTTGTATTTCTGGAAAATTTGTTGAATCGAGTTTTGTGGAGATGATGAAGTTATACTGTAGCTGTTGAAACCCTAAATGCATTTCCAGATTTTCCGTTTTTTTCACGTGAGTTGCATGCCTGCACTGTTCCATTCCCATACAACCAATCAGGACATTTCATTTTGGTATGCTGTACGCTGCGTTTTGATAAATGATGCACATATTCACAAAATTGCCACCGGTCAACTCTTTGACCTACCACACCATGTTTATTTTGTTCATTTATTCCAAATTGATACCTCATCTTCCAAAAATCATAATTCACTCATTTTAATTCCAAATTTCATGAAATTTTTTGCATCATGCTCTGCTTGATCTCTATTATTTTATCATGATTTTTTCTGATTTTTTGGATGGTCGAATTTTTAATGGTATTAGGGTTTTGTTCATGTGTCATTATTTTGTACCCTTTGCCAAATCCTTTGTGAAATAGTCATGCATTATCCAATTGATCTGAAATTTTTTGTACACAAACTAGACTCATTCATGGTTATTTTAATGTAGAGTTTGTGAATTTATCTTATCTGGTCATTGAGTTATGAATTTTTGAATTAGGGTGTGACAATTTGTGTCACACCAATGATGTGCAATTTCATGATTTTCTTTACCATGCTTCCTGACCTCCAATTGATGTGAATTTTTGCATGAACCTACTCTTGTATGTCTAGTTCACTTGTGAATTTTCTTGGAATTAATTGTGGCATTTCCAAATTGTTTGAGATTTTCTATCCTGTTTGACCAAAATGTTGACTTTTTGTGACACATCTTGCCATTCCATTTGTGAAATTCTCATACTTTATTGGATGATCATGAAATTTTACATGTGCATACTAGACATCTTAAGCTTTGTCATGGTGTTGATCCCATTCATTTATCATTTGTTATCACTGAGTTATGAATTTTTGAAGTTGATACATGTTTGGTTGACTTCTTTGAGCATGCTTGAAATTGCTTTGCCTTTCTGATTTTCATTGACTATCTTCCCATGATCCAAATGAGCTGAAATTTTATATGCATGTCATGTTATGGATTGTGATTGACCATGATTTATTTGATGATTTTTGGAGTTGATTATGTTTGGTTTTGAGCTAAGTCTTGCTGTTGACTTCTATGAGCTTTCATTTGCCATGCTTTGACTTCGTTTGCTTATGAAATCATGATGATGCATGATATGAACATGAACCCAATTGGAATTGTTTCTTGATTGATTAAACATGATTTTGAATGCTTGCCCTTTGCTGTTTTGACTTTTTCATTCTCTTTTGACCCTAGGCTTGCCCTAGTGGTCCTGTTACTCACTTTTGAGCTTGTGTTTTCAGGTTGACCAACAAATGACCAATGAGGCCAATTCTTTTGATATGAGTTTGCTTGAATATCTTTGTCTAACTTGTTTGTTTTGTAGGTGGCTTGGCTCTCAAGCCTTAAGCCTTGTGCCTTGCACATTCATTTGCTTTTGACTAACTGTTAATGTCTGTTTCCTTTTGCTTTGATTTGAGTTGCATACTAACATCTGCTTGATTATTTTAGGTGCTTTTAGTTGCTTAGTTCCTTGTGAACTTTTTGCTTTGCTTTGCTTGTATAAGCAATTTGCATTGAGGTATATCCCTTAATCTTCATGTAGTCTGGAAGACCTGGCCTGTTACTTGGCCAGGCAACTGTCTGAAGTCCTCCTTAAGAGGCAATGTTTGTGTATGTTTAATTTGTCCTTGTACATAGTCAAAGACCTCCTAAGTGAAGAGGCAATTGGCAGAATCAAGGGATATGCAACCTATCCCCTGCTATTCTGTGTGTCTTCCGCTTTTCTCACACCACTGTGTTGATGCATTGCAGATACAAACCCAAGATCTTGTACAATTGTACAGTTGAGTCAGTATCAAATGTGTAGAAGGGTTCCCACTTTCTGAACCCACACATTCTTGTCAAATGCTCTCCCTGGCCAGGGATAAGAGCAATGAGGCACACCCCTCATCTCCTTTCATCTGCTTCACCTTAGCCCCTCAATGGCAAGGTTAAGAGCACCCTTCACCCCATTCCAGAGGTTTGTTTGTTGAGGTTGATATGACCCCTCGACTAAAACCTAGCCTTGATGTTTGAGCCCCTTGTTGGTGTGTTTATTTCATGCTGTATGTGCTTGTGTGGTGTGATTGTATCCCCTAGGTTTGCTAGACTCCGCGTAGTCTCGTTTGCATGTCAATTAAGGTAGCACGGTTCCTTCGTATAGGACTTCCTTTCTTGCTTGAGCTTTCCTAAAACACAAACAAACATTATCCCCTCTTAAGGATACGTCCACTCCTTCTACTACAGGTGAGTAAGTCTCCCAAGGTCGAGCATCAGGTAGATTGTGCAGTGACGTTGTCCACTTAAAAAACACAAACCAACAGTAATAGTTTAGCCAAACTACGGCAACTCTGATTCTCATGTCCAGATGAGATACGTAGGCACGAGATGCGATGTCTTGTCGAGTTTGACTAACAACTAACACTAATTCTTTTCTCTCGCCCTCGTTGCGATTGAGATCTCCCCTTTCTCTTGCCCTAGTTGCAATCGAGACCCTTGTTTCCTGTGCGAGTTAGGTTGGTGTGGCTTGCTTCCTGTGCAAGTCATGTTTAGGATAGGCTTGCTTCCTGTGCAAGTTAGCTAGAAACCTTAACTTAGGGACGACTTTGCATGACAACATCTAGGCTCGAGTCGTAGTCTCCCTAGTGTTGTGTCTCCCTCTGTTATCTGGTTAGGCTAGTCCTTTTTCCCTGCCTAGGGGAACTACGTCGCCCTGATCCTCATACCAGATGAGGTACGTAGGCAGGAGATGAGCTGATCTCTCCGGGCGCCCTTTTTCTTTTTCAACCCTTTGTGTCTTAACCACCCCTGCGTGTGTTTTGGTTCGGATGCTGATGTAAGTCCAGTGATTGGCATTCGGGCTCTACGTTCGCCCTTTTGTTTTGTTTGTGTGAGTTGTTTCTCCTTTTCCGGTTGGAGTCCGACGTAAGTCCAGCGATTGGCAGTTGATTTCCTGTGTGTGTTTGTTGATTCGGATGCTGATGTAAGCCCAGTGATTGACATTCAGGCTCCATGTTTGCCTTCTTGTGTGTGTTTTGGTTCGGATGCTGATGTAAGTCCAGTGATTGGCATTCAGGCTCCATGTTTGCCTTTGCCTGTGTTTGTTTGTGTGCGTGTCAGCCGAGCTACGAATGCTCTGATTCTCCTTCGTCCAAGGAGATACGTATGCATAGGATGCGATATCCTAGCGAGCATGTGTCGTTTCCCCAGTCCGAACTACTTCGACTCTGATGTCTATGCCTGATAGACTAAGTAGGCCCAGGATACGATGTCCTGCCGAGTCAGTTTCTTGTCTGTTTTCTTGTGTCTCTTTCAGCCAGTGTGTGTGTGAGTTTGAGCAGTGTTTTAGCAACCATTTATCCTTCCTTTTGTGCGTGGATCCCGTCGAGTACGACGGATGCGTAGGGGTGCTAATACCTTCCCTTCGCATAACCGACTCCCGAACCCATTCTCTCTGGTCGCGAGACCATGTTCTTTCCTAGGTTTACTCTGAGCGTTTCCTTTCCCTCTTTTGGGATAAATAACGCACGGTGGCGGCTCTGTTGTTTCTTCTTTTCCCGCCGGTTTTTCGCGTTATGCGACAGCTGGCGACTCTGCTGGAGAGTCTAGAGAAGTTGACCTGCGCTGGTCCATCTTCCCTGAGCGAGTCTCTCCTAGCGCTCTCTAGGTTAGGGCTTTGGTTGCTTTGTGCTGTTATTTATTGCATTCATTGTATATATGTGCATTTATTGTGTGCATTAATGTTTGCATTCATTCATTATTCATCTGCCTGGCTGGTTGTCTAATTTTCTTTGTGGGGTGGGAGTTACTCGAGGTAAAAGGCCCAATACCCAGGTTATGAGTGAAATCTAGGATACCTAGGAATAGAGTGATTCATGGGAAGCGGGTGGTATTGCGCCACTCAGCGGAACATTGATATCACGAACAGTTCAGACCCTGGTGGGATATTGTCGTTGCATACTTCAGGTGTGTATATGATGATATTCTGCGAAAGGTTATTTATGCTGTGTTTCTCTCGACCTTACCCTGGCCTAGACTACACCTGTGAGTGGGGAAGGGTTGATCATTTTTAACAGGTACAGTTGGTGACTCCTGGTACTGATAGTGACTACGAGCTATATTTCTGGACGCCAGAGGTTTGACCCTGGTATTGATCAGAGGGTTCCGTTTATTTCGGATCCCTGGGCTGAATTTGAGGGTACTCGCTCAGATGGTGACTCAGTTCTCCAGATTTGGGTTCAGATGCCAGCTCCTCAGATGACTTTGGGGTTTCAGATGGTTCCTCAGATGCCAGTTCCTGCCAGTCTTGGCTCCATCATTTGCATCATAGCATATTTATTTTCAAAAAAATATAATGCATGAAAAAACAGAAAAAAAAGTTAACTCGCATACGCATATCCTTTATCAGGATCATTCATATTAAAATAGCATCCGCATCATGCATATCATGCATATATCATTCTTGCATTACAGACATGTTTGGGGACAAGACTTCTCACTTCGGTTCTTGACTGAGACAGGATTGCTGACAGCCGACCGCATCGGTACTCAACCAGACTCAATCATCAGAGGATTATGGATCAGGTTCAGACAGAGTTGGCTGAGATGAGGGCAAACATGGCCCAGTTCATGACAATGATGCAAGGAGTTGTTCAGGGGCAAGAGGAGCTGCGTGCCTTAGCCCAGAGACTGGAAGCCATGATTCCACCAGTCCACCGTGCTCCACCAGTGGGTGTACCCGTTCATGAGAATGCTGCGGTCACTATTCTCGTTGATGATTGTGCCGTGAGTGATGAATTGAAGGGGATCAGAATCAGTGAACAACCTCTTGCTGCAGAGACTGTTAATGTCAGAGCAACCCGCGCTCCGGTTCGCCATCCTGGTTCTTCAAGTTCTTCCAGTTCTAAGAAGACATACTCTGGGGCACCCAAAAGGGGAGAGATTGAAACAAATGCTGTGCACCGTCGGAGGAGTGCAAACAGAGGACAGAACCGTCAGGCTGCTGCTGTGACTATTCTAGCAACTCAACCCCAACAACAGAGAAGACCCACTCAGCAATATCAGCATCAACAACATCGTCCTCAGCAGCAGGCTTACCAGCCTCCCATTGATAATCAAGCTGGTACAAGTAATGAGAGGAAGAAGATCACTTTTGATCCAATCCCCATGTCCTACGCCGAGCTGTATCCCACTCTGATAGAGCGGAACTTGATTACTCCCAGAGACCCGCCGCCCATACCTGTCAACCCTCGGTGGTGGTATAGGCCTGAACAGCATTGTGTGTATCACTCGGGTGCTCCCGGTCATGACGTGAATAGTTGTTTCCAGCTGAAGATGAAGGTTCAAGACCTTGTGAGGTCAGGTATTCTGATCTTGGAGGATTTAGGTCCCCGTGATAATCAAGCTTGAAGATAACAAGTCCCAGGCTGGCGCCGACTTTTCTTCAGAAGGGTTGTTCAGAAAACAGAAGCTGCTGATGCAAGAGATACTGACAGTTGTCATCCCCTGTGGGATCTATCACAATTGGGTCACTGTGGGCTTTCCTATAGTTGTTCATAAGTCAGAGTAATGATCACTTTGTTTAAAAACCCTTCTCCCATGCCAAAAGGAGAAGTGATGACATTGTTGGCAACATTTTGTGCAATGATATTTTCATTCAAATAAATTCATGTTAAACATTTGTTTTTCCATTTGTTTTCCCTTTTCGCTTTTTGCATGAAATTGGTGATCACAAAAAAACCTTAAAAACAAGAATAAAAGCAATCTTTTCATCTGCATAACGATTGTCTTGTTTGTTTCCAAAAAGCTTTTCATATCAAAATCATTATGCAGGTTGTTTCTTAAACCCATTGAACATAATGATCGGACGTCATCTCCCAATTTTGAATTCCCTGTATTCGAAGCGGAAGAAGATGATGTTGAAGGGATTCCTGACGAGATTTCCCGACTTCTTGAGCAAGAAAAGAAGATCACTCAGCTGCATCTCGAGAATCAGCAGAACAGGCAACTGGGGCATTATCAAAAAAAAAAAAGAGAAAAAAAGAGAAAGAGGAGGGTGCAAAATAAAAAAAAAAGAAATCAATCAAAATCAAAAGAAATCAAAAGAAAGAAAAAGAAAAAAAAAACAAAAGAGAAATAGCACCCTCAAAGTCCCTAGTTGGCTGATGCTGAATTCGATCGAAAAGAAGAGATCAACTGCCATGTGTCATGGTCAGTCATATCAGCAGAGAGTGAAAAAGCATTCAACAAGAAGGTCAAGCCTCGTGTGTTCCGAGGGACCTCATGCTCAAGAAAGCCCTGTCTTTCGTGCTCGATTCCAGGGGCAAGTGAACCCCCAAGCTATGAATGTCCATATGTTGTCAAGAGAGCCTTTTCAGGCGGTGCTTTGACACTTACAACAACGGATGAAGAAGTTCACTCGTCCTGTGAATTCCGATGCAGTCAAGAAATACTTCGCCTAAAAAAAAAAAGGGAAAAAAACAGAATAGCTCGCTAAGTCGAACACCCCAAAGGGCGATTTAGGCAAAAAAGGAGCGTCTCGGTGGATTGAAAACCCGAAAGGGCGATCCAGGCAAAAGTTAGAGACATTGAAAAAAAGAGAGAATTTGCACCCCGCTAGATTGATCACCTCACACTGGGGCAATCTAGGCAAAAATTAGGGATTTGGCAAGTAACTGCATCTTGACAAGACTGTGCTCTATATCTGTCATCCGTTAGGGATTCTCGATCCGTCGTCGACTGAAGCTCCGAATACATCGAAAATTCAGAATGGTAGAGGAAAGGTCATTATGTTCAATGTAGCCCTCTCCAATATATATCACCGATTTCAAACTTGTACAGATCTATGGAGTCTCGCCCTTTGCAGACTACCATTCCATCACATCAATTTGAGCTTTTTATCCAATTATTTGCACTCTTATTTGTTTCGACTCAACAAATGTTTTGCATGTTTTTAATTGATAAAGTATCATTGTTTTCAAAATAAACAAATTTTTCACAAAGTGTTCTTAAACAAAGTGAACATTCACGATGATGGAAGGATACTTAGGAGATCCGCAGTGCTCTCCCGAGGGTGATATGATTACCAACAGGAAAGACAATTGTTCGTATCTCGAGCATAATTGTATCTTTTCCTGTAGAACCTCTTACGGTTTCTCCTCAGTGAGGTCGCTCAGTGCAGTGTTAGTTGAAGTGGTTCATCTTCATGTTCCCGACAGTACAACACTCTTCCTCCAAGTCCCTCTTAGCCCTATTGTGGGGCATCTCCAGTATAGGGTTGTTTGAGCCCTACCGTGGGGCATTCCCAGCAAGGTTGCTGTTGAAATACTTTTGTGGGGAAGTTCCCCAAGCAGAGTGTTTACTGAAGACTTTAACTTTCCTCTCTCCAGCAGAGTAGTCTTCCTCTCTCCCCCAGCATGGGTGCTTTTCTTGGAAGATTCAGTATTTGGTGAATTGACATCCCAGTACTCCATCATGTCCTCAGATGGATCCCCAGCGGAGTTGTTGGCATGATGAGCTTTATCAATGCCTATGTATCCTCATCAGAGATCTGGTTGCTTCTTGGTATCCCTGATTTCCAGCACAAGTTGTTGTGGCGCATCCGCCTGTATGTTGAACTCTTTTCTCCGGTTGTGACCGACGATCCCTCCGGAAACCTCTGGTGGTCTTTCTCCCCTGCAGGATGATGATTGTTCCCTATTGTCCCAGCCTCCAGTGGATTTTCTTGGCTCTATGGTGACTTTGGTTTTCTCTCCGGACGGTTGATTCCCGGACCTGCGTGTTGAGCATGTCTGTTTGTCAGCATTCATCATACATTTTTAGATACTGCATACATGCATAATCATAGCATTCAGATACTCATGTTGCAGCTGTTGCCATGTATCTGTTGATGGTTGTTTCCTGCTATTTGTTGATACAGATCTCTCCAGGTCTTTTCCCTTAGCAGAAGTGGGTGTGTCTGATCTCTCCATGTAGAGCCAACCCCTTAAGCAGAAAGTGTCTATCCTTTCCTGCCATTTCCCCACTGAGATACATCCTCGTGGATGACGGTTGTTTCCGTTCCCCCCCAACACACATTGGGATGGGTTTTCCCTATTGAGTTCTTTCCTCATTAGGATGAGTCTTGTTTCAGTCTGCCTTTTTGGATCGATCCTAAATTGGCTTCCTGTTGGCTGTCTCCTGTGCTTCCCTGGGGCATAAATGAATAGTCGCTCACTAATCGGCACTCATTCATCTTATCCTCAGCGGAATTTGTTGGCTTCTACCTACGAACCGGTAGTTGTAAATCCTATCTTTGTGGTTTTCTACCTACAAGCTGGTAGTTGTAAAATCCCACTTTCACCCCCTAGCAGAGGTAACCTTTGTGGTTCATTCTGTTTGTTGGGCCTCTACCTACAAACCGGTAGTTGTAAGTCCTATCTTTGTGGTTTTCTACCTACAAGCTGGTAGTTGTAAAATCCCACGTTCTCCCCTTGGTGGAGTTAACCCTTTGTGCTCATCATATCGATGACTGGTTACCTTTCTGTGGTTTTCTACCTACTGGCTGGTAGTTGTAAAATCCCACTTTCATCCCCTTGGTGGAGTTAACCCTTTGTGCTCATCCTATCGATGACTGGTTACTTTTCCGTGGTTTTCTGCCTACAAACCGGTAGATGTAATCCCCTCTTTGCGGTATTGATATTCTTTCCCCTTTGGATACTTGCTTTGATCAAGCAGTATTGTCCCCATTGGGTCTGCCCTTTCTTTTTGGATACTTGCTCCGAGTTAGCAACTTTATCCTCTTTTGATTGGTCATCTTTGCATACCTAGTCCTGGTACTGATGCCTTTCCTGTCGGTCGATTATTCATTTAACAACCTACAACCCGGTTATGGATAATCTTCCATGCGAGTGTATTATCTACGTTTTGACGGCTATAGATAATATATCTCATGCACTCTTTGGTCAATCTTTCGATTGTTGTCTCCAGCAGAGTAGGATTCGTATTCCTTGTGGAATCGAATGTTCATCCTTTAACAAGTTTGCTTTCGCTCTCTTCAGGTTGTTTTCGGTCGTTTATCCATTTAACAACCTACAACCCGGTTATGGATAATCTTCCATGCGAGTGTATTATCTACGTTTTGACGGCTATAGATAATATGTCTCATGATTTTCCGGTATTCAAACCGAAGAAGTTTCCGACGATCAGGTCGATGTACTTATGTTTTTTCCGGTATTCAGACCGAAGGAGTTTCCGACGATCAGGTCGATGTACTTATGGCACTCAGGCCAATTTTCCGGTATTCAGACCGAAGGAGTTTCCGACGATCAGGTCGATGTACTCATGGCACTCAGGCCAATTTTCCGGTATTCAGACCGAAGAAGTTTCCGACGATCAGGTCGATGTACTTATGTTTTTTCCGGTATTCAGACCGAAGGAGTTTCCGACGATCAGGTCGATGTACTTATGGCACTCAGGCCAATTGTCCGGTATTCAGACCGAAGGAGTTTCCGACGATCAGGTCGATGTACTCATGGCACTCAGGCCAATTTTCCGGTATTCAGACCGAAGAAGTTTCCGACGATCAGGTCGATGTACTTATGTTTTTTCCGGTATTCAGACCGAAGAAGTTTCCGACGATCAGGTCGATGTACTTATGTTTTTCCGGTATTCAGACCGAAGTGGCGTTCAGGCCAATTTCCGATTTTCGGATCAACATCAAATCTCTCATACACCGATGCTCAGTATTCAGACTGACGAGCGGCGCTCAGGCCATGGTTATCCCTGTGTTACCATTTATTTTGGTATCCAGGTCGACGTTTCTGTTTCGGTATTCAGGCCGATTTCTTTTTCCGTTCCAGACGGATTCGTCTTTCAAGACTGTTTCTTTGCCGATCCTGACAGGCATTCTTGTATTATATCGAGTTGGTGCAAATTTCTACGGTTCTTAGTATTCAATCCCTGTTTACCCTGAAAGTCTGATAGCCGTTGCTCTCATCCATTCGGGTTCCCAGCTGATTGAATAGGGGCAGCTGTAGCACCTCAAATTTGCACCTATCATTGTACATACATTCTCATATTAGGTCATAGCATAACATGGTCCACTGCATAGCATTGCATTGTCCCATTTGCCTCAAGTGCAAGCCAGTCAAGAAATTAGGTCAAACTGATCAGGAGATCAGTCAATCAAGCAAGCAAGTGTGTTTCTCAAGGAGCCAAGGCCCTAGGGTTGGTCCAACATGTTCACATGACTTGGGGATCCATTTGAAGTGTTTAGGTCAAAGATTGGATGTTCAAAAGTCATCAGTCCATGCACAATCAGTCAGAAACCCTAAAAAGTCAAACTTGGTCAACTGTGATTGATTTTATGGTTTTGATGGTGGATTTGGTCTGAGAGAGCTTATCCATGTCCAAATAGGCCTCATATATCATGGCAAACAATATCATTGAAGAATTTGAAGCCAATCAGAAAATTTCCAAAAATAGAAACTGGACCTGTAATTTTAACTGCCAAAAATGGAAACTTCTTGATCCCAAACTTACATCATGATACAAGCTTCAAATGAATTTTTGCCCAACATGAAAGTTGAAGATCTTGTTCTCCCATTTCCAAAAAGTCCAAGAACTCTCAAATCCCATGTGTGGTTGTCAAGATATGATCAGATCATTTTCACAAATTCTTGAACTTCAAAAGGCCATATCTCTCAAACCATTTGGCCAAAATTGGTGAGGTTTTTTCCAACAAACCACATTTAACCTCCTCTTTCCAAAAATGTAACTTTCATGTGCCAAAACATTGCCAATCAAAATGGCCCTTTTTGGACTTGCATTAATTAAATTCAAGTATGGTGCAAAAATGACTTTTTGAAATAACCACTTTTAAGCATTTTGGCCATTTGGAACATGTTTGGAAGGTTGTTTGGAGCTTGTTTGAGGCCCAAACTCGGGCAGAGCATACACCCCATGTGCCACTTGATGAAAATTAGCAAAATGGCAATTTACTTATTTTGAGATAATGGTGATTAGCATTTGTTTTAGCCAAGTTAAAACAGCGAATATATAGCAACTTTTCTGCACATTTCAACCCTAGCTGCAGCCATCAAACACACAGAAAAACTCATTCTCTCAAAATCACCATTTTTCTCACTTTGCATTTTCTGACCAAAACTCCAAAGAGCCCGAGCATCCCTTCATTGTTTCATCACCTGGCCATCATTTGGAAGCCATTTGAAGCATCAATTACCAACTGTACAACCATTTTCGTGTCCTGTTTCTTCAAGCTTCCAACAATGGCAGATGTGGTTTTGAGCTGGAATCAACATAGTTGAACTTAAAGTCCTCGAGCATTCATCATTTGGAACTACAAGCTTCATCTGTTTCATCACATCACAGCCAAACAATATCTATTTCAACACTGAGCTTCACTTTTGGTTAGTTTTCGATTCACTTATTTTCCAAAATTATGCCCTGCTTTAGATAGTTTATGCCTTGCTGGTTACAATGCAACTTAAATCACATGAAATGGTTGAGTTATGCATGAGAAATCTGGATTTTAAATTTTATGCTCAAACATGTTCTTGCTCGATTTGCTTTGATTGAGATGATTTAGTGAAATCTATGGCTGGAATATTGATGTACATTGCTTGATGTTTCGATTGGTATGTGCAATTTGTATTTCTGGAAAATTTGTTGAATCGAGTTTTGTGGAGATGATGAAGTTATACTGTAGCTGTTGAAACCCTAAATGCATTTCCAGATTTTCCGTTTTTTTCACGTGAGTTGCATGCCTGCACTGTTCCATTCCCATACAACCAATCAGGACATTTCATTTTGGTATGCTGTACGCTGCGTTTTGATAAATGATGCACATATTCAC
This sequence comes from Lathyrus oleraceus, assembly GCF_024323335.1. NCBI lineage: Eukaryota > Viridiplantae > Streptophyta > Magnoliopsida > Fabales > Fabaceae > Lathyrus > Lathyrus oleraceus. Next base: position 393,381,376 of record NC_066580.1, on the reverse strand, counting down.
AAAATTGCCACCGGTCAACTCTTTGACCTACCACACCATGTTTATTTTGTTCATTTATTCCAAATTGATACCTCATCTTCCAAAAATCATAATTCACTCATTTTAATTCCAAATTTCATGAAATTTTTTGCATCATGCTCTGCTTGATCTCTATTATTTTATCATGATTTTTGCTTATTTTTTGGATGGTCGAATTTTTAATGGTATTAGGGTTTTGTTCATGTGTCATTATTTTGTACCCTTTGCCAAATCCTTTGTGAAATAGTCATGCATTATCCAATTGATCTGAAATTTTTTGTACAAAAACTAGACTCATTCATGGTTATTTTAATGTAGAGTTTGTGAATTTATCTTATCTGGTCATTGAGTTATGAATTTTTGAATTAGGGTGTGACAATTTGTGTCACACCAATGATGTGCAATTTCATGATTTTCTTTACCATGCTTCCTGACCTCCAATTGATGTGAATTTTTGCATGAACCTACTCTTGTATGTCTAGTTCACTTGTGAATTTTCTTGGAATTAATTGTGGCATTTCCAAATTGTTTGAGATTTTCTATCCTGTTTGACCAAAATGTTGACTTTGTGTGACACATCTTGCCATTCCATTTGTGAAATTCTCATACTTTATTGGATGATCATGAAATTTTACATGTGCATACTAGACATCTTAAGCTTTGTCATGGTGTTGATCCCATTCATTTATCATTTGTTATCACTGAGTTATGAATTTTTGAAGTTGATACATGTTTGGTTGACTTCTTTGAGCATGCTTGAAATTGCTTTGCCTTTCTGATTTTCATTGACTATCTTCCCATGATCCAAATGAGCTGAAATTTTATATGCATGTCATGTTATGGATTGTGATTGACCATGATTTATTTGATGATTTTTGGAGTTGATTATGTTTGGTTTTGAGCTAAGTCTTGCTGTTGACTTCTATGAGCTTTCATTTGCCATGCTTTGACTTCGTTTGCTTATGAAATCATGATGATGCATGATATGAACATGAACCCAATTGGAATTGTTTATTGATTGATTAAACATGATTTTGAATGCTTGCCCTTTGCTGTTTTGACTTTTTCATTCTCTTTTGACCCTAGGCTTGCCCTAGTGGTCCTGTTACTCACTTTTGAGCTTGTGTTTTCAGGTTGACCAACAAATGACCAATGAGGCCAATTCTTTTGATATGAGTTTGCTTGAATATCTTTGTATAACTTGTTTGTTTTGTAGGTGGCTTGGCTCTCAAGCCTTAAGCCTTGTGCCTTGCACATTCATTTGCTTTTGACTAACTGTTAATGTCTGTTTCCTTTTGCTTTGATTTGAGTTGCATAAGCAATTTGTGAACATGAACCCAATTGGAATTGTTTCCTTTTGCTTAGTTCCTTGTGAACTTTTTGCTTTGCTTTGCTTGTATAAGCAATTTGCATTAAGGTATATCCCTTAATCTTCATGTAGTCTGGAAGACCTGGCCTGTTACTTGGCCAGGCAACTGTCTGAAGTCCTCCTTAAGAGGCAATGTTTGTGTATGTTTAATTTGTCCTTGTACATAGTCAAAGACCTCCTAAGTGAAGAGGCAATTGGCAGAATCAAGGGATATGCAACCTATCCCCTGCTATTCTGTGTGTCTTCCGCTTTGCTCACACCACTGTGTTGATGCATTGCAGATACAAACCCAAGATCTTGTACAATTGTACAGTTGAGTCAGTATCAAATGTGTAGAAGGGTTCCCACTTTCTGAACCCACACATTCTTGTCAAATGCTCTCCCTGGCCAGGGATAAGAGCAATGAGGCACACCCCTCATCTCCTTTCATCTGCTTCACCTTAGGCCCTCAATGGCAAGGTTAAGAGCACCCTTCACCCCATTCCAGAGGTTTGTTTGTTGAGGTTGATATGACCCCTCGACTAAAACCTAGCCTTGATGTTTGAGCCCCTTGTTGGTGTGTTTATTTCATGCTGTATGTGCTTGTATGGTGTGATTGTATCCCCTAGGTTTGCTAGACTCCGCGTAGTCTCGTTTGCATGTCAATTAAGGTAGCACGGTTCCTTCGTATAGGACTTCCTTTCTTGCTTGAGCTTTCCTAAAACACAAACAAACATTATCCCCTCTTAAGGATACGTCCACTCCTTCTACTACAGGTGAGTAAGTCTCCCAAGGTCGAGCATCAGGTAGATTGTGCAGTGACGTTGTCCATTTAAAAAACACAAACCAACAGTAATAGTTTAGCCGATCTACGGCAACTCTGATTCTCATGTCCAGATGAGATACGTAGGCACGAGATGCGATGTCTTGTCGAGTTTGACTAACAACTAACACTAATTCTTTTCTCTCGCCCTCGTTGCGATTGAGATCTCCCCTTTCTCTTGCCCTAGTTGCAATCGAGACCCTTGTTTCCTGTGCGAGTTAGGTTGGTGTGGCTTGCTTCCTGTGCAAGTCATGTTTAGGATAGGCTTGCTTCCTGTGCAAGTTAGCTAGAAACCTTAACTTAGGGACGACTTTGCATGACAACATCTAGGCTCGAGTCGTAGTCTCCCTAGTGTTGTGTCTCCCTCTGTTATCTGGTTAGGCTAGTCCTTTTTCCCTGCCTAGGGGAACTACGTCGCCCTGATCCTCATACCAGATGAGGTACGTAGGCAGGAGATGAGATGATCTCTCCGGGCGCCCTTTTTCTTTTTCAACCCTTTGTGTCTTAACCACCCCTGCGTGTGTTTTGGTTCGGATGCTGATGTAAGTCCAGTGATTGGCATTCGGGCTCTACGTTCGCCCTTTTGTTTTGTTTGTGTGAGTTGTTTCTCCTTTTCTGGTTGGAGTCCGACGTAAGTCCAGCGATTGGCAGTTGATTTCCTGTGTGTGTTTGTTGGTTCGGATGCTGATGTAAGCCCAGTGATTGGCATTCAGGCTCCATGTTTGCCTTCTTGTGTGTGTTTTGGTTCGGATGCTGATGTAAGTCCAGTGATTGGCATTCAGGCTCCATGTTTGCCTTTGCCTGTGTTTGTTTGTGTGCGTGTCAGCCGAGCTACGAATGCTCTGATTCTCCTTCGTCCAAGGAGATACGTATGCATAGGATGCGATATCCTAGCGAGCATGTGTCGTTTCCCCAGTCCGAACTACTTCGACTCTGATGTCTATGCCTGATAGACTAAGTAGGCCCAGGATACGATGTCCTGCCGAGTCAGTTTCTTGTCTGTTTTCTTGTGTCTCTTTCAGCCAGTGTGTGTGTGAGTTTGAGCAGTGTTTTAGCAACCATTTATCCTTCCTTTTGTGTGTGGATCCCGTCGAGTACGACGGATGCGTAGGGGTGCTAATACCTTCCCTTCGCATAACCGACTCCCGAACCCATTCTCTCTGGTCGCGAGACCATGTTCTTTCCTAGGTTTACTCTGAGCGTTTCCTTTCCCTCTTTTGGGATAAATAACGCACGATGGCGGCTCTGTTGTTTCTTCTTTTCCCGCCGGTTTTTCGCGTAATGCGACAGCATCCGGTATCCATTTGCTTTACTCATTTGCTTATTTGCATTGTTGCCTATTCCAAAGGAATCACTTGAATCATCTACATATGATTTCAAGAGGTGAACATCTAAGAAGTTTTACTTCCTCACCCTCCCACCTTTTGTTTCTTTAAACCTCCATTTGCATGTTAATCCAAAACTTGAAAACTATTGTGCAAACATTTTCATCTCTTTTCAAATTAGAGACCTAGGCCTTAGGCCTTTGATTTTTTCAAACTTCATTTTCATAACACTTCTTTTGAATTGAATTCTAATCATACTTTGACCACTTTTTGTGAATAAATCCTAATTGGTTAATTTCACTCATTCAATTGTTTTGTGGCTTTGTCCATTCTTGTTAAGTTTTCATACATTAGCCATAGGTTTGATTTATCCTAGTTGGTTGATGTTAATCTCACCTTTTGTCCTTAGTGATTGAATTGTAAGACTTCCTTGCTTATTATAGGGTTAACCCCTCACTAGCAAGTTGAAGCTTTTCTCACATGGTGGACTTGTTGTTTGTATAAGGTTGAGTTTTCTCCCGTGGATAACGAAAGACCTTAGTGCTTTTGTTTAAAATCAATCCACTTATATTTTGGAAATCTTTTAGCCGAACTACGACGTTTTGATCCTTACCTTCCATGGAAAGGTACGTAGGCAACGGGTTCATCCGTTCAAACACAAAAATAATAACTTGTATATTCTTTTCTCATCCCTTCAATCCATGTTTGCACAATAAATATTTCATAAACAAATAACATTTCGTACAACAAGTTGTGAAAAGGGCTCCCTAGGAGTACCTAGGACGTTTTGGGTGCCTAACACCTTCCCATTGCGTAATTAACCCCTTACCCAGATCTCTGATCTTTTCATTGGTTTTCTATGTGTAAAACTTCTTAGGCTTTTGTTCGCTTTTTAGCCATTCCTTTGGATAACTAAAAGTGCGGTGGCAACTCGATTCTTTGTATGCTTTGCTTTTGGTTTAATCAATAAATCATAAAGTGACGAATACACCGCTATAATGTTCACTTTGTTTAAAACAATTTTTATGAAAAAATTTGTTTGTTTAAAACAATGACATTTTATCAATTAAAACATGCAAAACATTTGTTGAATTGAAACAAATAAGAGTGCAAGTAATTGGATAAAAGCTCAAATTGATTTGATGGAATGGTAGTCTGCGAATGGCGAGACTCCATATATCTATACAAGTTTGAAAACAGTGATATATATTGGAAGAGGGCTACATTGAACATAATGATCCTTTCTCTACCAATTTGAAATTCGATGTATTTGAAGCTTCGGTCGACGACGAATCGAGAATCTCTGACGAAAAGACAGTTGTGGAACAGAAAGTCTTGTCAGGATGCAGTTACTTGCCAAATCCCTATTTTTTGAATAGATTGCCCCAGGGTGAGGTACTCAATCTAGCGGGATGCAAATTCATTTTTCATTTTTTTTTATGTCTCTAATTTTTGCCTGGATCGCCCTTTCGGGTTTTCCACCGAGACGCTCATTTTTGCCTAAGCCGCCCTTTCGGGTTTTCAACTTAGCGAGCTATTCTGTTTTTTTTCATATACTTTTTTTTAGGCAAAGTATTTCTTGACTGCATCTGAATTCATATGACGAGTGAAATCCTCCCCATCCATAGTTGTGAGCATCCAAGCTCCGCTTGAAAAGGCTCTCTTGACAACATATGGACCCTCATAGTTTGGAGTCCACTTGCCCCTGGAATCGGGCGCGAAAGACAAGACTTTCTTGAGCACGAGGTCACCTTCTCGGAACACACGAGGCTTGACCTTCTTATCGAATGCTTTCTTCATTCTCTGCTGATATAACTGACCATGGCACATGGCAGTCAAACGCTTCTCTTCAATCAGATTCAACTGGTCGTAACGACTCTGAATCCATTCAGCATCAGTCAACTTGGCTTCCATCAAGACTCTCATTGATGGGATCTCCACCTCTACTGGGAGAACGGCCTCCATGCCGTAAACAAGAGAGAAAGGGGTTTCCCCTGTTGAAGTGCGGACAGATGTACGATATCCATGCAAAGCAAATGGCAGCATCTCATGCCAATCATTGTACGTAACAACCATCTTTTGGATAATCTTCTTGATGTTCTTGTTAGCCGCTTCAACAGCCCCATTCATCTTGGGTCTATAGGGAGTGGAATTATGGTGTGTAATCTTGAACTCAGTGCACAACTCTTCCATCATCTTGTTATTCAGATTAGATTCATTATCAGTAATGATCTTATCTGGCACACCATAACGACAAATAAGCTGATTCTTGATAAACTTCACGACCACCTGCCTGGTCACATTCGCATATGATGCGGCTTCAACCCATTTGGTGAAGTAATCAATTGCTACGAGAATAAACCTGTGTCCGTTGGACGCTTTCGGTTCAATCATGCTAATCATGTCAATTCCCCACATGGAGAAAGGCCATGGTGATGAAATCACATTCAGAAGTGTTGGAGGAATATGAATCTTATCCGCATAAATCTGACACTTGTGGCATCTCTTCACATACTTGCAGCAGTCAGACTCCATTGTTAGCCAATAGTAGCCTGCTCTCAGCATCTTTCTAGCCATGGCATGTCTATTGGAATGAGTACCAAATGAACCCTCATGGACCTCAGTTATCAACAGGTCTGCTTCGTGTCTATCCACGCATCTGAGCAGAACCATGTCAAAATTCCTCTTATAAAGCACGTCACCACTGAGGTAGAAACTGCCTGATAACCTTCTCAGAGTTTTCCTATCTTTCAAAGATGCCCCAGGTGGGTAAACCCGGTTCTAAAGGAAATTCTTGATATCAAAATCCCAAGGCTTATCATCTTTGACTTCTTCAACTACAAATATGTGAGCTGGTCTGTCCAAGCGCATCACGGTGATATTGGGAACTTCATTCCAATACTTCACTACAATCATCGAAGCAAGCGTAGCAAGAGCATCTGCCATCTGATTATCCTCACGAGGAATATGATGAAAGTCAACTTCCGTAAAGAACGTTGAAATCCTCCTCGCATAATCTTTATACGGGATGAGACCCGGATGATTCGTCTCCCATTCACCCTTGATCTGATTGACAACCAAGGCCGAATCACCATACACATCAAGATGCTTGATCCTTAGATCAATACATTCTTCCAGTCCCATAATACAGGCTTCGTACTCAGCCATATTATTCGTGCATTTGAAAGTTATCCTTGTTGTAAAAGGAATATGTGTGCCATGAGGAGTAATTATTACTGCCCCAATTCCATTTCCATACTGATTTACAGCGCCATCAAACACCATCGTCCATCTGGAACCAGGTTCCGGACCTTCATCGAGTGTAGGCTCATCACAATCTTTCATCTTCAAATACAGAATCTCCTCATCTGGGAAGTCGTACTGAATAGACTAATGATCTTCAATCGGCTGATGTGCCAAATGGTCAGCCAAGATACTACCTTTGATAGCTTTCTGAGCTCGATACTCGATATCATACTCAGACAACAACATCTGCCAACGGGCAATCCTCCCAGTTAAAGCAGGCTTCTCGAAGATATACTTGATTGGATCCATTCGGGATATCAACCAAGTTATATGATTTATCATGTACTGGCGTAGACGCTTAGCAGCCCAAGCCAAAGCACAACACGTCTTCTCAAGCATAGAGTATCGAGACTCACAATCAGTAAACTTCTTACTGAGGTAGTAGATAGCAGATTCTTTCTTCCCTGATTCGTCTTGTTGACCGAGTACACAACCCATCAAGTCTTCAAGAACAGTCAAATACATGATCAGAGGTCTTCCTTCTACAGGCGGAGACAAGATCGGAGGTTCATACAAATACTCTTTGATACTGTCGAAAGCTTTCTGGCAATCCTCGGTCCAATCAAGAGACTGATCTTTCCGGAGGAGCTTGAATATCGGCGCACATGTGGCAGTCATGTGGGATATAAATCTGGAAATATAATTCAAGCGGCCAAGAAAACCTCGGACTTGCTTCTCAGTTTTGGGCGCAGGCATCTCTTGTATTGCTTTGACCTTTGCAGGATCAACTTCAATACCTCTCTCGCTGACAACAAAACCCAACAACTTGCCAGAACGGACTCCAAATGTACATTTGTTCGGATTCAGATGAAGCTTGTACTTACTCAAACGTTGAAAGAGCTTCAACAAATGTTCAACATGTTCAACTTCCGTTCGGGACTTAGCAATCATGTCATCGACATAGACCTCTATCTTCTTGTGCATCATATCATGAAACAAGGTAGTCATAGCACGTTGATACGTGGCTCCGGCGTTCTCCAAACCGAAGGGCATCACTCGATAACAGAATGTTCCCCAAGGTGTGATGAATGTTGTCTTCTCCATATCCTCGGGTGCCATCTTGATTTGATTAGAACCGGAAAATCCGTCCATAAAGGAAAAGACTTTGAACTTGGCTGTATTGTCTACCAACATATCAATGTGTAGTAGAGGAAAATCATCTTTCGTACTAGCGTTATTCAAATCTCTGTAATCGACACACATACGGACTTTTCCGTCTTTCTTAGGCACGGGCACAATGTTGGCCACCCATTGAGGATATGTGGAAGTCACCAGAAACCCCGCATCAATTTGCTTTTGAACTTTCTCTTTGATCTTTACTGCCATATCTGGATGAGTTCTTCTGAGCTTCTGCTTCACAGGCACGCACTCAAGCTTCAAAGGCAGGAAATGTTGCACAATATCTGTATCTAGACCTGGCATGTCTTCATACGACCAAGCAAAGATATCGGAATATTCTCGTAGCAGACTGATCAACCCCTTCTTGACAGACTCTTCAAGGAGTACCCCAATCTTCACCAATCGAACACAATCTTCAGACCCCAAGTTGACTGTTTCCAGATTCTCGAGGTGCGGCTGAATGATCTTCTTCTCGTACTCAAGGAGACGGGAAATCTCATCAGGAATCCCTTCAACATCATCTTCCTCGGCTTCAAATATAGGGAATTCAAAATTGGGAGATGGTGTTGGATCATTATGTTCAATGGGTTTTAGAATCAACCTGCATAATGATTTTGGATAATAAAAGCTTTAGAATTTAAACAAGCAAATCATTATGCAGATGAAAAGATTGCTTTTATTCTTGTTTTTAGGTTTTTTTGTGATCACCGATTTCATGGAAAAGCAAAAAGTGAAAACAAATGGAAAAACAAATGTTTAACAATGCATTATTGAATGAAATATCATTGTATATATGATGCCAACTATGTCCTCACTTCTCCTTTTGGCATGGGAGAAGGGTTTTTGAACAAAGTGAACAAATTACGCTGACTTATGAATGACCGTAGGAACATCCACAGCGACCCAATTGTGGCAGACACCACCAGGAATAACAAAGTTGCTTAAATCCTCTGCATCCTCTTCCAGAATAGCAGTAGTTTCTTCAATCTGATCGGCATGGATAAAACCTCCACTCTTGAACAACCCTTTGTCGTTGAATGCCCTAGAAGAATAGCCTATGCCAGCCCGGGACTTGTTGTCTTCAAGCTCAATCATCTTCCCTAAACCAGCAACTGCACCACATTCAATGGCCAGTTTCGCATCTCGATAGGAAGCAAATGAAGGAGACTTCTTCTCAATTGGCTCAGCAATAGACAAAGCTTGGAATGGAGTTCCAACTTCATCCTTAGCATCAATATATAAGAAAGAAGACAAGTGGCTAACCATGAGAGCCTTTTCTCCCCCTACCACAACCAGTTTCTTATTCTTGACGAATTTTAGCTTCTGGTGTAGGGTGGATGTCACGGAGCCAGCCTCGTGAATCCATGGTCTACCAAGGAGACAACTATAAGATGGGTTGATATCCATAACCTGAAAGGTGATTTGGAAATCACTTGGTCCAATCTTGATTGGGAGATCAACTTCCCCAATCACGGTCTTGCGCGACCCATCGAAAGCTTTCACAACAACACCACTTTGCCTCATGGGAGGCCCCTGATATGACAATCTTGAAAGAGTGGTCTTCGGCAATACATTCAAAGATGACCCAATGTCCACCAGCACGTTGGACATGGCGTCGTTCTTGCAGTTCATAGAAATATGTAAAGCCATGTTATGGTCTCTTCCCTCCTCAGGGAGATCAGCGTCACAGAAACTCAAAGTGTTGCAAGCAGTAATGTTTGCAACAATACTGTCAAACTCCTCAATCGTGACATCATGATCAACATAAGCCAGGTCCAACACTTTCTGCAGAGCCTCTCTATGAGGTTCTGAATTCAGAAGCAACGATAGCACGGAGATCTTGGACGGCGTTTGTAGAAGCTGATCTACAACATTGTATTCACTCTTCTTGATGAGCTTCAGCATCTCATCACAGTCTTCATTCACAATGCCACTCGGGCCAACAGAAGAAATAGGAGTCTTTTGTACAGAGGAGGGTTTGGCAACAGGTGCCGGATTCGGAACATTCACTGAAGTCTCAACCGGACGCTCAGCGGAATCAGAAACAACATGAGTCTTTGGGGGTGCAGAAAACACACGACCACTACAGGTCAACTCGCTCACATCAGCAATATTTACCACAGAGGTTGAAGGAAACGACACTTCTTTCCCCTCTTCAACAGCATTAACACTGTAACGAAAGGGAATCGCTTTCTCAGAAGAATAAGGCACAGGGCCTGCAGGCTTGATGACCAGAGAAGGAGAAGACTTCTGTTTGCTACCATCATATCGGATAATAACAGGCTCTGGAATCTTGAACACAGGAGAAATCACATTCACCTCAGGTTCATCTTCATCAACGTTTCTATTCTGCAGAATCTCAATAGTCCCATCGTCTAGCAACTCTTGAAGATCCTTTCGCACTTGGCGGTAACCCAATCTGTTGACAGAGAAGATACGACATTTGTCATGGTCGTGCTCCAAATGATTGTAATCACACAGCAACCGATGCAACTCGACCAATGACTGTCGAATATGGCTCACATATTTGACCTTGTATTTTCCAGGGCAACCCTGGACCATGTTAACAGACTTCCCATGCTCGGGCAATGGGTTCTTTTTAACATTAGGACCTGAGTCCTCGAAGCTCAGAATGCTGCATCTCATAAGGTCCTGAACCTTAGTCTTCAACTGAAAGCAGTTCTCTATATCGTGGCCCGGAGTGCCAGAATGATAGACACAATGTTGATCAGGCTTATACCACCACTGAGGGTTAGCAGGTATAGCCGGAGGATCCCTTAGAGTAATCAATTTCCGCTCTATTAAAGAGGGGTACAGCTCTGCATACGATACAGGAATCGGATCGAAAGTGATCTTCTTCCTCTCATAATTTTGACCAGCTGGATTACTACTGCGAGGCTGGTAAGCCTGCTACTGAGGGCGATGTTGTTGTTGATGATAAGGTTGATGAGATTGTTGATGATTGTGTTGCTGATGATGATTCTGCTGATGTTGCTGATGCTGATAATTATCCCTGAAGACAGGTGCTACACTAGCCACCTGGTGCTGATGACGCACAGGCTTCCTCTAATCAGAGGGTCTTCTGGGTTTAACATGGGATTGCACAACATGTGCCTCCCCATCTTTCTTCTTAAACGCCCCATATCGTTTAGAAGAGCCTTCATCCTTGGACAAACGTCCTTCCCTGATTCCTTCCTCCAATCGCATCCCCATGTTCACCATTTTAGTGAAATCAGAGGGAGCACTTGCAATCATCCGCTCATAATAAAATGAACTAGGAGTCTTCAAAAAGATCTTAGTCATTTCTTTCTCTTCCAGCGGAGGAGTAATCTGAGGTGCCAGCTCTCGCCACCTCTGGGCATACTCTTTGAATGTCTTTTTGTCCTTCTGAGACATGGCTCTGAGTTGATCACGGTCAGGAGCCATGTCAACATTATACTTGTACTGTTTGACGAAGGCTTCGCCAAGATCGTTGAAGGAACGGATGTTTGCACTGTCAAGGCCCATATACCACCGAAGAGCTGCACCGGACAAACTATCTTGGAAGTAATGAATCAGCAGTTGATCATTATCCGTCTGAGTAGACATTTTCCTGGCATACATAACCAGGTGGCTGAGCGGGAAGGAGTTCCCCTTGTACTTCTCAAAGTCAGGGACTTTGAATTTGACAGGTATCTTAACACCGGGAACCAAACAGAATTCGGCTGCAGACTTGCCGAACAAATCCTTCCCTCAAATGATCTTCAATTCCTTGCGGAGTTCAAGGAATTGGTCATTCATGGCGTCCATCTTTTCATTAACATATGGGCCCTCAAACGGCTCAGAATGATAGATGGTGTCGTCTACCCTAGGAATGGTATGCACGACAGGAGGAGGCATCGCAAGGACCGGGCTAGATGCCGGCATGGACACAAAGGTAGGAGCTGGAAGATCTGGCATAAAACTTGGAGGCATACCCCAAGGAAACCCAGGCGACATGGCATTCGGCACAAAGTGGGCACTGGCAGCTGGCATTGTTGACGAAGCAACCTCAGAAATAACAGTCCTTTGGGGAGGAGTTGCAGGGGTCGGAGACGGTTGATTCTGAGCAGCTAGAAATTGCTCCATCAGAGCGCTCAGTCTGGCGACCTCATCTTTCAGCTCACGGTTCTCTTGTTCTAACTGATCCATCACTCTTGCAGAATTAGCTCGGGTGTAGTACCGATGAGTCAGCTTGTCTTCAAAATAAATGAAGATCACAGAGTTAGGCCACAGACAAGAAGACCAGAACAACACCTGTTTATGCAAAATGATGCATGCAATGCTCGTGCATATGCTTTGTTTTTATTTCAAGGAACTTTTAGGGTATTATTTGCAATTTTCTTTGAAATATTAAACATTTAATCGCATATGGAAAATATCTCATCAAATATATATTCGAGACAAAGAAGTACAACATTGTTGATTATTACAAGGGAAAAGGAAAATAAACATCCTATGGATCCCTAGAAGCTCGAGATGCACAAAGCCTCTTGATCTCTCTCTCATATGCTGCTTCCATGTCCGCTTTCTCCTTAGCAAGTCGATCATACTTCCTCTTCCAGAATCTGGAAGACTGAGGAAGCAGAGAAGTCCAGGTATCATTCGGATCGTCTATCACCTGATGCTCGAGGAACTCGATCAGAGCGTCCTTTTCCTTAAGCTGTTGAAGCAACTTTTCTCTTTCACGGATCCAAGCACCTGAAAGGTCTTCGTCCCTCAACTCCTCTACGCCTTGGTTAGGGAGGGTTGAAGGCCCAGCCACAACCAAAGGTGTAGGTCTCAGATGATCATAAGGCATGAGATACTCTGATGCTCTCTGCCTAACCCAAGTCGTATATGGCTCCAAAACAATGCAGTTCTTCGGACCCAACTCACTTCTACCCTTCTTGTGAATCTTGCGCCAAGCGCGAACCATCCTGGCTTTCAGGCCTTGGGGATCTTTACCCTCCTGAATAAACACACCTTCTAACAGAATCTTATGAGGTTTATCCTTTAGGGGGAACCCAAGCTGACGACGTGCTAAGATAGGGTTGTAGCTAATTCCACCACATGTACCAAGAAGAGGCACATTAGGGAATTTACCACAATAATCAATAATCTGAACTGTGTCATACACGCGATCATACCAAGAGATATCATCATTAGTGAGAGACATAAGTCTCGTAGACCACCGTAGACATCCCTTGTTCTCCTTGAAAGCGACCGTCTGTGGTAAGTGAGAAATAAACCACTTATACAACAGAGGAAAACAACACACAATAGCTCCTCCACCTTTTGCATTCCTCAGATGCAAAGAGAAATAGGTATCACCCAACAGAGTAGGAACGGGATTAAGAACTGAAAAGATCCTAATGGCGTTCACATCCACAAATTTGTCGATGTTGGGGAACAATACCAAACCATAGATGAGCAGCACAAATATGGCCTCAAAGGCATCCTCACTCATGGCCTTCCCATAAACGGTACCTTGAGCGACGAGGAAATCAGAAGGAAGACCCTGAATTCCACCTTTGGTGGTCATATGCGCACCAATCAAGGATTCATCTATGTGCAACAAGTCTGCGATCTCTCGAGAAGTCGGAATACTCTCCAAGCCACTGAACGACACCTGATCCAGAATAGGAATACCCACAAGATGAGCATACTCCTCAAGCGTAGGCAACAGCTGAAAGTCCGGAAAAGAGAAGCAATGATACAGAGGATCATAGAGCTGCGCCAAAGTACTCATCAACCCTTCGTCAACCTGAGTAGTCAACAGAGGCAGAAGCTTCCCATAGCGAGCTTTGAAACCCAAGGGATCTAATACATAAGATGTCAAATTCCTTAACTCTTTTAGATCGGGCTGTCGAAAGTTGTACTTCTTTGTATGCCTCTTTGGTCTTTCCATGTCTGAAATTTTTTGCAAATAAACCCTTTAAGTTCCTTGACAATTTTCTAATTTTTTTTTATGACATGAATGCAGATGAATGCATGAATGTATGAATGCAACAATCACACTCAAGGATCAAGCAAATCACACCAGACAAAGGTCATGGGAAAGCTCATAGCATCCTTAATATCAATCATCCATTTTGGTGGATTATGGTTTTCACCTTGTCAACACCCAAGTTCCATTGATATTAATGATACATGAACCGACTCAATCATCCTTAATATCAATCATCCATCTTGGTGGATTATGGTTTTCACCTTATCGACACCCGAGTTCCATTTATATTAAGGATGTCTGAACGACTCAACCATGAATCACGGGTTTGTTGAGTGTCACGAGCATGGAGTCTCGGTTAAGAACCACCCAAAGGGAGTGTACTAGGGTTTAAACCTGTCGAACATGTTCTACAAGAGGTTCCCATAGTCATCATCCCATCTTTCGAATATTATCGGAGGAACGAATACTCGTATTCCAAAAATATTCTCAAGAGAGACTCTTATGAGTGTAGTATCGCGTAACAATCGCATCAGATCTTACATCTGAACGACTTCCGCACTACGTCCTAAAAATAGGCCAAGATGGGCTTGGTAAACTAAGGTCCTTGGCTTCTAAGGAACATGTTAAAAGAATAATGCCTAACCACAAATAACTTGTGTGACATTATTAATCCAACATGACCTCCACCAAGTGAATGGACTCGTAAGTCAACTTGCTAAGGAATAACTCCACACAAGTCGACGAGACTATGCCATTCTCCTATTCTAAGGTGCACTCGAGTTCGGGTATAGAATTCATCTCACAGGGATCACCAAGCAAACAAGCAATTGTATATCAAGCAATTCAAACATTACAATCAATACAGTAATCCCAAATTGTACAAAATATGTCATATAACAAATAAACAATATCATACAACAAGGGTGAAAAGTAGGCAAAACCACCAAGGAAATCAAATTCCCCAGCAGAGTCGCCACTTTTCTGTAGCGATGTATTCGTCACTTTATGATTTATTGACTAAATCAAAAGCAAAGCATACAAAGAATCGAGTCGCCACCGCACTTTTATTTATCCAAAGGAATGGCTAAAAAGCGAACAAAAGCCTAAGAAGTTTTACGCATAGAAAACTAATGAAAAGATCAGAGATCTGGGTAAGGGGTTAATTACGTAATGGGAAGGTGTTAGGCACCCAAAACGTCCTAGGTACTCCTAGGGAGCCCTTTTCACAACTTGTTGTATGAGATGTTATTTGTTTATGAAATATTTATTGTGCAAACATGGATTGAAGGGATGAGAAAAGAATATACAAGTTATTATTTTAGTGTTTGAACGGATGAACCCGTTGCCTACGTACCTTTCCATGGAAGGTAAGGATCAAAACGTCGTAGTTCGGCTAAAAGATTCCCAAAAGTAAGTGAATGGATTGATTTTAAACAAAAGCCCTAAGGTCTTTCATTATCCACGGGAGAAAACTCAACCTTATACAAACCACAAGTCCACCATGTGAGAATAACTTTGACATACTAGAGGGGTTAACCCTGTTTTCAGTATGGAAGTCTTACGATTCGATCACTAAGGACAAAAGGCGAGATTAACATCAACCACTAAGATAATTGAAACCTATGGCTAATGTATGAAAACTTGATTAAGAAGTGGACTTGGTTCACCAAAGCAATTGAGTGAGTGAAATTAACCAGTTTGGAGTATTCACAAAAATGAAGTCAAAGTATGATTAGAATTCAATTCAAAAGAAGTATTGTGAAAATGAAGTTTGAAAATCAGAGGCTTAAGGCCTAGGTTTCTAATTTGAAAAAAAAAACAGATGAAAATGTTTGCACAATAGTTTTGGTTTTGGGTTAACATGTAAATGGAGGTTTAAAGACACAAAAGGTGGGAGGGTGAGGAAGTAAAACTTCTTAGATGTTCACCTCTTGAGATCATATGTAGATGATTCAAGTGATTCCTTTGGAAAAGGCAACAAGCAAATAATAGATGAACAAAGTAAATGGATACCGGATGCCAATCAATGGACTTATTCCAATCTCACAAAACAAAATGGATACCGGACGCCAATCAATGGACTTATACCAATCTCCTAAAACAAAATGAAACATGGATACCAGATGCCAATCAATGGACTTATACTAGTCTCACAAAACAAAGAAAACAAGGTACCAGATGCCAATCTATGGACTTATACTAGTCTCACAAAGGAAACAAAACATAGATACCAGATTCCAATCAATGGACTTATACTAGTCTCCTACCATATCACAGGAAACAACTGCCAATCAATGGACTTATGCTTGCCTCCTCCATGGACAAAATAAAAGGTCACAAAGTAATGAACAATGATTTTGAAATGATATACAAGTAATGAAGATACATGCACAAAGGCACACTTAAGCAAATATGCACAGATGAATCAAGTAAGCAAACAAACAAGACAATTAGCACACACTATACACAATCAATTAGGCTCAATCAGGGTTAGGCTTTACAGCCAACTGGAATGGGGTGTTTTGAGCTCTTAACCCTAACATTGAGTTAGGGTGAAGTAGATGAAATGGAGATGAGGGGTGTGCCTCATAGCTCTTATCCCTGGTCAGGGAGAGCTTTGATCAATGGAAAGTGTGGGAGTTCAGAAAGTAGGAACTCTTCTCCACAAATGATTGACTCTATAAGATCTTGGGTTCTTATTCACAATGCATCAACACATGGTGTGAGCAAGGTGAATGACACACTGAGTAGCATGAGATGGATTACACATCTCTTTTATCTACCAATTTCCTCTTAAGAGGACTTTACCTGCTTGGCACAAAAATTAAACAAGCACAAACATTGCCTCTTAAGGAGGGCTTCAGAAAGGTGCCTGCCAAAGTAACATGACAGGTCTTCCAGACTACATGAAGATTAGGGATTATACCTAAGTGGTTAAGCAACCAAGCAAAGCAAAGTTCAAATAAACTTAAAGCAACTTAAGTACCCGTGGAAACAGCTAAACAAATCAGTACAATACTCAGACAAACAGACAATAGTCAATAAGCAACACACAATCCCAATGTACAAAATGTGTAAGCCATAAGGCAAACTCAAGTGAGTTAGCATCAACCTACAATACACACAATGTTAGTAACCAAAAGCAAATATCAATATTCACATGATGAAGCATCATCAACTATGGAACTTGGATGCTTAAACCTGAAATCAAAGCTCACATGTAAGCAACAAACCACTAGGTCAAAGCCTAGGGTCAAAGATGAAGAAAAAATTCAAAACAGGGGCTTAAATTCAACACATTGCAACTTCAAACACATATTGACATATCCTAAAAAGGCTCACATCAAAATCATTAAGCAAAAGCATTTCATGATCAAGTGAAGTCAAAGGCAATTTCAAAGCTCAAATGTGATCCTCATGAATGAAAAATTCAAATCAATACAGAAATGATTCAAATAAATCTGGAAACATTCATGAACATTCAAGACATCTAACATGATCAACATACAAAAAATCAGAAGCATCAAAGATCATTTGGCATGGAAATTAAATTTCACAAGTTGGACAATCAAAGGTGTGATACAAATTGTCACACCATGCAAACACAAGCATAAAACAGAAATGGTAATTGAGAAAAATGTCAAACCAAAACCAAAATGTCCAGAAATGTGTCTAGAATCAACATGCAAAATTTCAAGTTCATTGGATTAAAAACAAGCATTTCACAACAAGATAAGCAAGGCAAGGTCACAAGTGGATACATGATCACATAAGCTAGCACCAAATAAAATCCAGCCATGCACAAATTTGGAAATCATGATCATAAAAAACTAGACAGAATAAGGAGCATTTTGCAAAAAATTGGGGATCAATTGGATGATTTTTCAATTTGTTATGATTTTATGAAGTTTGGAAAAAAATTTGAAATCAAAATGGACCAAGGCATGGAATAAGGAGGGAAACATGTGAAAATGCAAGGCAATTTGAAAAACAGCGCTCGGCCAGGATCGAACCTGGTACAAATTTGAAAATGCGCGCTTAAGCATAAAACGACGTCGTTTCCCTGTAAAACCCTAGCGCGCCCAGAATTCGTAGCTAATTTGGAAATTCGTAGCAAATTCGTAGCAAGTTTTCCAGAACTCGTAGTTAAAGATGAACTTCATCTTCTTCATGAGGAAGAAGATGAAGATTAAAGAACCTCTTGAAGTGCAGAACCTTTGAAATGCCACGATCCATAACTTGTACTGGTCCAAATCCACTCTACAATGCTTGAAATGAAGTTTGATGAAGCAATTGAAGCTTGAATGGTGCTAGATCTAGCTCAAAACAGAAACTCCATTTTCAACTTCATGAATTTGAACTGCACTATTCTTGCACGAATTCAACGAAACAGCACTTGATCTACACTAAATCCAAGCTAGGGAGCAAGAATATGAAGTCAAAATGCAATGCTATTTGGAAAAAATTGAATTATGAATGAGAGAAAATTTGAAGTGAGAGAGAATTTTGGATCTAGAAATGTAAATTGTGATTAACCTCCTTCAATTCTGTTAGGGTTTAGGTATTTATATGCTCTACTAATCAACTTCTAATCCATAATTAACTTGGTTAATGATAATAAGGTGTTTTGCCAAAATCCAAATTTGCATGGTGCATGTACCATTTACACGTGAACAATACCAATTGCTTCATCATTTTCACTTAAAATCATTTTTTGAACTTAAAGGCAATGGTATAAAGTCCATACAATGCACCATTTTTGAATTTTGCAATTTCCCTCCAAAAAAAGCATGGATTAATAAGTGATTATGTGATGATAATTCATGTAATGTGATGCATGATTTGGAAATTAGAGGTCAAGAGGAGAATATTGCAAAAAGAACCACTCATTTTGGAGCTTTGAATCAAAAGATATGGCCATTTGAAGTCCCATGCATACTTTGCCATGATTGGATCATATCTCTTCAACCACACATCATATGCTCTGATCTTGGACATTTTGGAAATGGGAGAGAAAGATCTACAACTTTCATGTTCAACAAAATTTCATTTGAAGCTTTTTTTGATGCTGTAAAATTGAGTTGAAGTTGGTCCAAAACCTTTCCATTTTTGGAAAATTCAAATTATGGGTCACTTTCTATTTTGGGAAATTTTTGACTGGACCTCAAATTCTTCAATGTGAGTGTTTGAAATGTCAAATGAGACTTGTTTGAACATGAATGAAGTATTTCTAATCACTTCCCACCTCCAAATCCACAGTTGACTTTGCAGTTGACTTTCTAGGTCTTCAGATGTCTTGGAAATGTTCTGATGAAATTCAAGCCTCTACCACTTGGGATTTTGCTTCAAAATGACATCATAATTCATATGAATTCTTATGAATGATTGTGGGGTCCAAATCTCAAGAATGACCACCATCTATTGCTCAATGAATGCCTTTAATTGCTTGACCTGTTATTGCTTCATCTGCAAGACAAAGGTTAGATGACATATTTTTGTACTTATGGTTAGTGATTAAAAGAAAAGCAAATGATATATAAATGCAAGGAATGATTGGTGATCAAGAACCACTCAAAAAAAAGATCCCACCCACAGGGAAGGAAGCAAGGTGTCCAATGATCCTTGAGGCTATGCAATGATGTGATATGATGCCATGAGGGATCTCAGGGACAAAATTGGGGTCTTACACCTATGGATCCCTAGAAACAATCATCTAAAGCTCGGGACACAGGAAGATAAGATGCACGAAGCCTTTTTACTTCCTCCTCATAAGCTGCCTCCATATCCGCCTTCTCTTTGGCGAGTCGATCGTACTTCCTCTTCCAAAACCGGGAAGATTGAGGAAGTAGAGAAGTCCATGCATCATTAGGATCATCAATAACCTGATGCTGAAGGAACTCTATCAAAGCGTCCTTCTCCTTAATCTGTTGGAGCAACTCTTCCCTTTCACGGATCCAGGCACGTGATAAGTCTTCGTCTCTCAACTCCTCTACTCCTTAGTTAGGGAGGGTTGAAGGCCCAACCATAACCAAAGGTGTAGGTCTGGATACTCGTAAGGCATGAGATACTCAGAACCTCTTCTCCTTACCCAAGTAGTATAAGGCTCCATAGCAACACAATTCTTAGGGCCCAACTCCTTCCTTCCTTTCCTATGAATCTTGCGCCAAGCGCTGACCATTCTGCCCTTCAAGCCTTGGGGATCTTTACCCTCCTGAAAGAATACACCTTCTAACAGAATGTTATTAGGCTTATCCTTTAGGGGGAACCCAAGCTGACGACGTGCCAAAACAGGGTTGTAGTTAATCCCACCACATGTACCAAGAAGAGGCACATTGGAGAATTCACCACAAGAGTCGATAATCTGCACACCATCATACACACGGTTATACCAAGAGATATCATCATTAGTGAGAGACATAAGTCTCGTGGACCACCGTAGACATCCCTTGTTCTCCTTGAAGGCGACCGTTTGCGGTAAGTGAGAAATAAACCACTTATAGAATAGAGGCAAACAGCACACAATGGCACCACCACCCTTTGCATTCCTCATATGCAAAGAGAAATATGTATCACCCAACAGAGTTGGAATGGGATTAAGAGTAGAAAAAATCCTAGTAGCGTTCACATCCACAAACATGTCAATGTTGGGGAACAAAACCAATCCATAGATGAGAAGCACAAATATGGCCTCAAAGGCGTCCTCACTCATGGCCTTCCCATAGATAGTAGCTTGAGCAATGAGGAACTCAGAAGGGAGACCTTGAATTCCACCTTTGGTAGTCATATGAGCACCAACCAGAGATTCATCTATGTGCAACATGTCAGCTATCTCTTGAGAAGTAGGAATACTCTCCAAGCCACTGAACGGCAACTGGTCTAGAATAGGTATACCCACAAGATAGGCATACTCCTCAAGCGTAGGCAAAAGCTGGAAATCCGGAAACGTGAAGCAACGGTACAAGGGATCATAAAACTGCACCAATACACTCATCAACCCTTCATCCACCTGAGTAGTCAGAAGAGGAAGAAGCTTCCCAAAACGAGCTTTGAAACCGAAAGGATCTAGTACATAGGATGTCAGATTCCTTAACTCTTTCAAATCTGGTTGCCTGAAGCTGTACTTCCTTGTATTTATTCTTTGTCTTTCCATGTCTGAAAATTTTGCAAATAAACCCCTTAAGTTCCTTGAAAATTTTCTTCATTATTGATGATATGAATGCAAATGAGTGCATGAATGCATGAATGCAACAATCACACTCAAGGATCAAGCAAATCACACCAAACAAAGGTCATGGGATGGATCATGTTATCCTTAATATCAATCATCCATTTTAGTGGATTATGGTTTACACCTTATCAACATCCAAGTTCCATTGATATTAAGGATATATGAACGAATCAACCATGAATCAAGGGTTTGTTGCAAGTCACGAGCATGGAGTTTAGGTTAAGAACCACCCAAAGGGAGTGTACTAGGGGTTAAACCTGCCAAACATGCTCTACAAGAGGTTCCGATAGTCATCATCCCATCTTTCGGATATTATCGGAGAAACGACTACTCGTATTCCAAAAATATTCTCAAGAGAGACTCTTATGAGTGTAGTATCGCGTAACAATCGTATCAAATCTTACACTTGAACGACTTTCGCACTACATCCTAAAAATAGGCCAAGATGGGCTTAGTAAACTAAGGTCCTTGGCTTCTAAGGTCAATATTGGAATGAGTAATGTCTAACCACAACTTACTTGTGTGACATTATTGATCCCAACATGACCTCCACCAAGTGAATGGACTTGCAAGTCAACTTCCTAAGGAATAACTCCACACAAGTCAACAAGACTACACCATTGTCCTATCCTAAGTGCACTCGAGTCCGGGTATAGAACTCGTCTCACAAAGATCACCAAGCATACAAGGAATTAATATCAAGCAAATCAATCATTACATACAATATAGTAATCCCAAATTGCACAAAAATATGTCACAAGACAATACAATACAACAAGCATGAAAAGTAGGCAAAACCCACTAGGCATAGTGTCCCCAGCAGAGTCGCCACTTTTCTGTAGCGGGGTATTCGTTACCATTAGAGATATGGACTAAATCCAAGATAAACCATACAAGTCGAGTCGCCACCGCACTTCTATTTATCCAAAGGAATGGTTAGAAAGCGAACAAAAACCTAATAGTTTTAACAAAAACTAGTAAAAGAAACAGAGATCTGGGTAAGGGGGTTGGTTATGCAGTGGGAAGGTGTTAGGCACCCAAAACATCCTAGGTACTCCTAGGGAGCCCTTTTCACACTTGTCGCAAAGGTTGTTGTTTTGTGAAATTTTGTTTGTGCAAACATGATTGAAGAGATGGGAAGAGAATGTACAAGTTAATTACAATTTGTTTGGATGGATAAACCCATTGCCTATGCACCATCTTATATAAAGATTAGGATCAAAACCTCGTAGTTCGGGATACAAATCTCAAAATGAGTTGGTGAATTAATTGGTCCAAAAGCCTTAAGGTCTTTTGTTATCAAAGGGAGAAAACACAACCAAACCACAAACCCACCATGTGAGGATAGCTTCAACATGCTAGTGAGGGGTTAACCCTATAATAAGCATGGAAGACTTATTGTCCATCACTAAGGATATAGGTGAGTATTACATCTACCACAAGGATAACTCGAACCTAATAGCTAAAGGTTATGAAAGATTTTGATTAAGAAAGTGGCTATTGGAACCACAAAAGACATTTGAATGGGTTATATTTACCAATTATAAGTATGTACAAAATAGTCAAAGTTGACTTAAAGATTCAATTCAAAAATAAGTATTGTGAAAAGAAAGTTTGAAAATCAAAAGCATAAGGCTTAGGTTTCTAAAGTTTGAAAGCAATAGTTAAATGTTTGCACAAAGAGTTTTGGCTTGGGTTAGAGTGGATAAAAGAAGAAGAAGGGCTAAGTCCTAAGTAAAACAAAAAGGTGAGGGATAAGAAATGAAACCACACTAGGAGTTCCTCTCTTGAGATCACATTGGTGATCCAAGTAGCTCCCAACCTTTGGAATAAGCAACCCCAAAGTATAAGCAATCCAACAAGTCTCATAAGAGATCCTCAATGTGTCTTGTATCTTCCACTTGGATGCACATGGCAATGGTCCTCCAATTAAGCTTAAATGGGAACTCCTAGCACAAAAGCACACACATCAAAGATTCCATGAAGTAAAACAAGAATGGACAAGAGTGAGTTTAGAGATTTGGTTCTTCTAACCCATCTTCATCATTAAGATCCAATTTTGCATAAGGAAGGTCCTAGAATCTAAGTCCAATTCTCCATTTCTTTGCATAGGGAAAGTCCTAGAAACTAAGTCCATTTCTTTCATTTGGTCCACAACAATCAAAACAAAAACACAAGCACAATAATATATACAATTATGTGCTCAAGTGAGCAAAAGGCAAATGGCAAATGGCATTAACATAAACATGTGCTCAAGTGAGCAAAGGGAAAAGTAAATGGATAATATGTGCAAGAATAGTAAATTGCATAAAGGTAAAGTGCATAAAGTAAATGTTAATTGTCAATAGTTAGTGTTAGTAGTGTAAAGACAAAGTGTCATACAACATACGATATCAAGTTTCGATGATGACAAAAGACCATCATGCACGTCTACAAACAAATGAACATATTACCCACCATATCTTTTTCTACGCTCCTCTAAATCTACCATAATCATCAAAAAACATGTAGACAAAGTGTGATCATGACTAAATGCATGAAAATCACAAATCACATTTTTTTGCAGATTTGAAAGCTTTGAGTCGACCATAAGGGTCAGCTCAAAGCTCACGGGTCAGCGCAAAGCTCAACCTAAACTAGAGGATGGTCAGCGCAAAACTGCTTGCGTCGACCATAGGGTCGGCGCATAGCTCACGGGTCGGCGCATAAACCCCTTGAGTCGACCACTCGTCAGCGCATGGCATAGTGATGCTATCCACGGGTCAGCGCATGAAATGTTTGAGTCGACCATAAGGGTCGGCGCATGCCCCACGGGTCAGCGCACGCCGACCTATGGTCGACCGTTCGCGCGCCAACTCAGTTTTCTGAGTTATTTCAAATATTTGAAATACTGTTATGTTTGTTTGATTTTGTCTGTTACTATATATAGAAGTCAAAACACTTCTATTAACCAACATTTGTCAATTTGTATTCAAGTGTTCAAGGAAACAAGAAAGAGTGAAAAAGGTGTCAAAGATTCATCATCTTCATCTTCAACAGTTCACAATACATCAACTGCACACAATAACTTTTGATGTGATTCGTGATAGTTAGAAGGTGATAAGGTTCGTAGCTGCGATTGGAGAATCGGGTTCGAGTTGAAGTCTTGGCAGGTTCTTTCTTGAATAAAACCATTAGGGTTTTATCCTCCAATACCGGTTTGTGTTTGGGGGTTTTTGGACGAATTCCTTCATTAACATTCAGCTGAGCGAAGGTAGCTGATAAGAGAACGTCTTCATCAGTTTAGTAGCGGAGTCGGTGTTTGTGTAGTGAAGGATTCGGGTTTGATACGTTTGTGTTCGTGATCAGCCGGGCCAAGGGATTGAAGAACGGAAGGTTCCTCAACGAGTGGCAGGAAACGGAGGTCCAACATCAACGATCAAAGGTCTTGATTCATCTTGAATCAAGGAGCAAGGATAAGAAGTATCATTCAACACAGTGGAAGTTCTGTTGTTTACATACTTTGCAATCCTTGTAAAAACGATTAAATCTTACAGGTGATAGCTAATCTATATCTCAATTCTAATTTTAGAATTGAGGGCAGACGTACCCCGAAGCGAGGACGGCGGGGGAACTGCCTCATCAAATCTGCGTCTTCTTTAATTTTCTGCATAATCTGTTTTTTAGCTTAAAATTTAAGTGATTTTAGTTTAAGCAATTTTTACCAAACGCTGATATAAGTTGAGTAAGTGATTAAAACTGCTGTTTGAATACTAAGTACAATATTATATTGTACTAGGATAATTTGAATCACTTACTCAACTCAAATATTACTTGGAGTGTTTATGCACACCAAGTGTTTGTAAATTTGCTTAAGCCAAAATTGTCTTAAGTTTGCATCAGTCTAAATTTGGTGTTTTGATTCATTGGAACTAGGCTTGCTAGTAAGTGAATTATATCATTGATTGTGCAATTAGTGTAGTAACTTGTATCTCAATTTATCACTTATCCATTAGCTTAACGCATATCCGATTTTCCAATAACGGTTCGTTTTAGACTAAATTTTCCTCTGCCGCTTCCGCACCTAAAACAAATTTTAAAACCAATTTTTCTTTTAAATTGGTAGCGCCGACTCAAGTTTTTAATTGGGATCTATTCAACCCCCCCTTCTAGATCCGTGCCATAGTCTAACAAGTGGTATCAGGAGCTCCGGTTCACTCTGTGCTTCAAAATACAACGTTGATAGAAAATGGCTAACGAACCTAAAGGGGCTTACAATAGAGCTCCAGTTTTCAATGGTGAAAATTATAGTTATTGGAAAGACTGTATGCGGGTGCACATAAATTCCATAGATAGAAAAATATGGAATGTTATTCTCAATGGTCCAATTGAAATAACCATGACCAATGAGAATAATGAAATAGTGCCTAAGCCTGAAGCACAATGGACCGATGATGATGAAAAGAAATACAACTATGATTGGAAAGCCAAAAACATCTTAATCTCCTCATTAGGGGTAGACGAATACTATCGTGTATCCCATTGTCCTACTGCTAAGGCCATGTGGGATTCACTTCAAATTGCCCATGAGGGGACAAACGATGTTAAATTGGCTAGAATCAATACACTAACGCAAGAGTTTGATCTCTTTTTCATGGAGCAAGGGGAAACCATTGCCGACATGCAAAAGAGATTCACTCATCTAATCAATCGATTACATTCACTAGGAAAACCTATTTCCAATGATGTTGCTACTAATAAGATCTTAAGATGTCTTAATAGGGAATGGCAGCCGAAAGTGACCGCCATCAATGAGGCAAATGATCTTACCATATTGGACTTGACAACATTGTTCGGTAAACTACAAGAGCACGAACAAGTTCTCTTAAGCTTGGAACAACATGAAAAGAAAGATAAGAAAGACAAAGCAAAGGTGAGTGAAAAGAAATCAATAGCTCTAAAGACTTCCTCCTCAAAGTCTCAAGCAAAAGAGCAAAGTGATTATTCATCGAGTGACGAAGAAGAAGAAGACAAGAGTGAAGATATGGGGCTGTTCGTCAAACGCTACAACCGTTATGTGAGAAAGAACGGCATCCAACATTCCGAAAAGAACTTAGTTAACTTCCGGAAGCAATCTAGGTTCTCCAAAAATGATGACTCCAAAGGAAAAACAACTAGAGGGTCGTGCTACAAGTGCGGAAAGCCGGGTCACTACAAACCGGACTGTCCGATGAACAAAAAGACAAAAGAAAAAGATTCATACAAATCACATAAGAAACCATCAAAGCCAAGGAGGGCATACATTGCTTGGGAAAGCGATAGCGACTCCTCCGACGATGAAAGCTCTAGTGATGAAGATGAAAATGCAAATCTATGTCTCTCTGCTCGTCAAAAGAACAAGAAGAAACAGGTACGACATGCTAAATATGAAAATTCCTCTAGTATGTCTCATCATGAATTGCAAACCGTTTTTGAAACTTTACACTATGAAGCAAAAGAGGCCTTTAAAAGGCTTGCCTCAAATAAGAAAATCTTTTCTCATTTAGAACAAAAAATTCAAGAATCCGAAAGGAAACTTGAGGCACTTAAGGCTTCTATAGTGGAAAGCACAAAAACAAGTTATGAGGACCTTAAAAGTAGAATGATGAACTTTGGGTGTGATACTTGTTACATTTGGCAAGGTGAAGTAAGGAACCTAAAAGCCAAACTTGACAAGGCTCTTGAGCCCAAGATTACATTTGCTATTGATAAATCTAATTTTCGAAAGAGTATGGTTAATCCATATCAAAAATACAAATATGTTATAAAGGATGAAGATAGCAAAAGTGATCAAAATGAAAAGTTCTCTTGTCTTTATTGTTGCAAGAAAGGCCATTCCATTGCTAAATGTAGATTTAGGAGATTTTTGGTTCCTAAAGGCATTTATCAATGGATGCCCAAATGCAACCAATTTGTTCCTCACCACTCAGGACCCAATAAGCCATTGGGTACCTTCTCTTGTTAATTATCTTATCACAGGTACAATGCCTCGAGACTACTGAGAGAAGATGGGTTCTCGACAGTGGATGCTCAAGGCACATGTCAGGAGACATATCTCTCTTCATTGACTTCGTGGCTAAGAAGAAGGGATATGTAACTTATGGTGATAACAACCGTGGAGCAATACTTGGTAAAGGTAGTGTAGGTAATCCCTCCTCTACTACTATTTCTGATGTGTTGCTTGTCGAAGGTCTTAAACACAATCTACTTAGCATCAGTCAATTATGCGACAAAGGATACAATGTATCGTTTTCAAAAGATTGTTGCAAAATTGTACATAATGATGATAAGAAGAGTATGTTTAATGGTCTTCGTGTGAAAAATGTCTATATGCTTGACTTAAATGAAGTATCGTTAACAAGTGACAAATGTCTCGTAACAATGAGTGAAGACTCATGGTTATGGCATAGGCGTTTAGCACATGTTAACTTTGACTTACTCAACAAAGTAGTCTCAAAAGATCTAGTCCTAGGTCTCCCCAAAATTAAGTTCACCAAGGATCACCTTTGTGATGCTTGTCAAAAAGGGAAGCAAACGAGGATCTCATTTAAATCCAAAAATATCGTTTCAACAACTAGACCTCTCGAGCTTCTCCATATGGATTTATTTGGGCCATCTAGGATTAAAAGTCTAGGAGGAAACTATTACGGTTTCGTGATAGTGGACGACTTTTCTCGATTTTGTTGGACTATTTTCTTAGTAAGCAAGAGTGACACATTCGCCGCCTTTGAACGATTTGCCAAGCTTTCCCAAAATAAACTAAATACAAACATTGTTGCAATTAGAAGTGATCATGGAGGTGAGTTTGAAAATCACTTATTTGAAGAATATTGCGGTAACCATGGTATTGATCATAACTTCTCCGCTCCACGTACCCCTCAACAAAATGGGGTTGTGGAGCGTAAAAATCGAATTTTGGAAGAATTGGGAAGAACAATGATCAACGAAAGTGGCTTACCGAAATATTTTTGGGCCGACGCCATTAGTACGGCTTGTTACGTTTTGAATAGGGTGCTCATTCGCCCCATTCTAAACAAAACACCGTATGAACTTTTAAAAGGGCGAAAGCCAAATGTTTCTCACCTACATGTCTTTGGTTGCAAATGTTTTGTATTGAACAATGGAAAGGAAAACTTAGGGAAATTCGATTCCAAGGCCGACGAAGGTATCTTCCTCGGATACTCTCAATCTAGCAAAGCATATAGAATATACAACAAGCGATTACTTACTGTAGAAGAGTCTGTACACGTTACTTTTGATGAATCCAATCCGAGAAACGTCGGAAAGGGTAGTGTTTTTCATGGTGCAGGTACATCTACCGAAGACATACTCAAAGGTGGCGAGCCGGGGATTGATCAACCCGACATAGTCAAAATTGAGGAGGACAAAGATGTACACCATGATGAAACCGAAGTAGATCATCCACCTTCAAACGATGATCTTCCTCAAGCTTGGAAGTCTTCCAAAGACCATCCAATCGACAACATTATCGGAGATATCTCAAAGGGTGTAACAACTCGATCTAAGCTAAGTAATTTCTGTTATCACTTCGCTTTCGTTTCACAAATGGAACCTAAAAACCCTAAAGAAGCCCTACTCGATGAACCCTGGTTTTTATCAATGCAGGAGGAACTTAATCAGTTCACCAGAAATGAGGTTTGGGACCTTGTCCCTCCTCCGCGAGATCATCGAGTAATCGGCACCCGATGGGTGTTTAGGAACAAGCTGGACGAAAACGGGGTAATAACCCGTAATAAGGCGCGTTTAGTCGCGCAAGGGTATAACCAAGAGGAAGGCATCGACTATGAGGAAACTTATGCGCCGGTTGCCCGACTCGAGGCTATACGCCTTCTCCTTGCCTTTGCTTGTGCAAAGGACTTTAAGCTATTCCAAATGGATGTTAAGAGCGCTTTCCTTAACGGTCACATAAATGAAGAAGTTTATGTCGCACAACCTCCGGGTTTCGAATCCCATGAGTACCCTGATCATGTTTATAAACTGAAAAGGGCTTTGTATGGCCTCAAACAAGCTCCTAGAGCTTGGTATGAGAGACTAAGCAAGTTCCTACTAGATCAAGGTTACTCAAGAGGAAAGGTTGACATAACCCTCTTCATTAAACGTCAAGGAAAGCACTTGATACTAGTGCAAATTTATGTAGATGATATCATTTTTGGGTCTACTAACATGAATCTTGTGAGAGAGTTTTCTGACCTTATGCAGGGCGAGTTCGAGATGAGTATGATGGGCGAGCTCACATACTTCCTCGGTCTGCAAATTAAACAGCTCAAAGAAGGAACTTTCGTGAACCAGACAAAGTATTGTTTGGACCTTATCAAGAGATTTGACATGGCAAAAGCTAAGGCCATAGACACCCCCATGCCTACGTGCACCAACTTGAACAAAGATGAAGACGGTAAGGAAGTAGATGTAAAACGGTATAGAGGTATGATAGGTTCACTCCTTTATCTTACTGCTTCCCGTCCCGATATTATGTTTAGCGTATGAATGTGTGCAAGATATCAATCATGTCCCAAGGAATCCCATTTAAAAGCCGTTAAACGGATACTTCGATATCTATCCGGTACTCCGAAGTATGGACTATGGTATTCCAAAGGTAATGATTGTTCCTTGGTAGGTTTTTCCGATTCCGACTTTGCCGGTTGCAAATCGGATAGGAAAAGCACAAGTGGCACTTGTCACCTATTTTCAAACTCTTTGGTTAGTTGGCATAGCAAGAAACAAGTTTCTGTTGCCTTGTCAACCGCCGAAGCGGAATACGTTGCCGCCGGTAGTTGTTGTGCCCAAATCCTATGGATTAAGCAACAACTATTGGATTTTAACCTCAAACTTGAACGTATTCCCATCTTTTGTGACAACACGAGTGCTATTAACCTGACCAAGAATCCTGTGCTACATTATCGCACTAAACATATCGAAATTCGACACCACTTTCTTCGGGATCATGTAGAGAAAGGTGACATCGTGTTTGAACACGTAAACACTGAAAATCAACTAGCGGACATTTTCACAAAGCCGCTAGCCACTGAACCTTTCTTTCATATTCGCCGGGAACTTGGCATTCTTGATATTTCGGAACGGGCACTCTAATCTGTTGTTTACATTATTCCATTTAAAACCTTAATACTGTACTTCTGACAAATGTATGTTGTTGTAAGCACATATCTGATGTTCGCTAAGTCACTCCGGCATTAAGGTGTATTGTTCCTCTTCCTCTCTCTCTGCTAAGTCTCATGACTACAATAGTTATGTCTCATAATGATGTTGTTTATATATATATATTTGATATCTCTCTTTGGTTGTTTATTGCTGTATGAACTGTTAATTATGCATCAAACTGGTCATTGCATGTGCTGAATAGTGAAAAATGGAAATTTGAACTATATGAGTCGACCGCAGCAGGGCTATGGTCGACGCATGATTAAACAATTTTTGCATTTCCTCAAACATCAAACAGTATGCGTCGACGCATACAGGGGTATGGTCGACGCATCGCTCGATAATTTCATGTTTCTGCAGAAAAATTTTAAATCATCTCTCATGCATTCACATCATTAAATGTGCAATTACCTTCCATTACCTTTCAAACTACCCACTACTTTGTAACTTGCATCTACCTAGTGGCTATTGTTCTTTGCTCTTCCATCTTCCCAAAACCCTAACCTTTCCACTATAAATTGGGAAAAACCCCTCTCTAGAAGAATCACTCTCAAAACCCTCATTAAACCTTCTCTCTATATCCAAACACTCAGTCTCAAACCTACTCAAATGGCTTCCTCATCACGCAGACCCTCCAGCAAAAGACCCCGAGAATCATCCGGTGCATCTCTTCCCGTATCTGCTGCATCACTTGTTCCACCTGCTCGTGTCGAAATTTTCAACAAAGACATCGGTAAACGAGGAGTTGTGCAACAACATGCGTTCTACAAACTTGAAGCTGAACGCATGCACCTACCGGAAGTCCTGTCTCTGTTGCAACATCAAGGCCTCATCAACTTCTTGGAGTGCAACACTCAATACAGTGAAGACCTTGTCCGAGTTTTCTACTCCGGTCTTCATGAGAACTTTCGCGGGCACAAGCTTTCCTCCAGAGTTGGCTCTACAAAGGTATCGATTAAATCAAATTTCTGGAACAAGTATTTTGACATGTCTGTGGATGACGCTGGAAATTCTCTACCTGAGGTGACTGACTCTCAACACATAGATGGCTATGAGTTTAAGAGTGCATTAAATGACATGCTGGCACGGCCATACTCTGACGAGTTCGTGCAAAGTGACCTGTTCCCACGAACCGTCACTGCCGGCAAGCTGAACGCCGGAGAAAGGATTCTTCAGTGGGTTGTCTCATGCATCTTGCGACCGAAGAAGGGCGGTCTCTCCAGAGTCGAACAGCCCGAGGTTCATTTGATTTACATTCTGAAAAATAAGATAAAAATCAACTGGCCATACTACATTGCTAGTAGAATGTATAATCTACGTGATTCCGGCTGAGGGACTGCTCTTGCCTACGGATCATTCATTCAAGAAGCCCTTACTGCCGCAAATGTTAATCATCCGTCTTTCTCGTTCACATCAATCTCACCGGACAAAGAGTTCAGCACAAAAACCATGTCTATGATGGGATATATTTGGTGCAAGGAGCGGAGAAAATATAAGTTTGTTAGACGAGGATACGTTCCTCCAAGGGCTGACAGTGATGAAAGCAAAGAACAAGACGATGAAGTGGAAAATGAAGAAGAAGAAGAAGAAGAAGAAGCAAGGCACGCTGCTGCTTACACTGGTGGAGATGACAGTCCTTCACCCGTTGGCACTCATGACTACTCCGGCTCTGCTTGGATTCAGCAGCCGGATTCAAATGAAGAAGATGTTCCACGATGGGGTGGCTGGGGCGAATGGCAACATACGGGCTGGACAACTCAACGTGAATCTTACCAGCCGTATCACCAAGTTGAGGAAGAATTTCCTCCATCCCCCCCACATCAAGCTGATTCTTCAGAGCTGTTGGAAATGATGCAAAGCATGCAACTTGCCCAACAATCCTTCATGCAATCCCAGGATGACCGACTTGCTCAAATTAACAGTCAACTTCAGACCCAAAATGAGCGGCTCGACAATCTCTCCACAAGTCTAAATGAACGGTATGCAAATTTGGATCGGACTGTCACCGGGAGTCTTAGGCATCTGGAAGGTGTGTGTGATTACCTAGAAACTCTGGCTGACCCTAGTAGAAACCCAAGCGTCTGCTACCATCCCGGCCACCGTCACTTAAGACAATAGCCCTTCATATGCATATTACATGTTGCTTGTTGTCTTTGAATGCATTCCTGTTTTTTTTCTCTGTTCTGCATGTCTATGCAATCCTTATTTCCTTATGTATTTTCTCCTTTTTATTTAATGACTATTAGTAAGAAATGATATAAGTGTGATATTATTTCGTTGGTATCTATATCTCTGCTACTACCTGTAAATTTTTTTTCGTTATTTTCTTGAAAAATCACTCTGTCTCTCTTTTTGATGTTGTCAAAGGGGGAGAAAAGTGCTGACTAAATGTCCACAACTAACAGTCGCTTTCGCTTTCTGCAAACAGCCTTAGATTACAAAAGAAAGGGGGAGTGTGCAAAATGTGTCAATACCGCATGCTGTTTGTTACGTTGATTTATACAGGTTGTCATCATCAAAAAGGGGGAGTATGTAAAGACAAAGTGTCATACAACATACGATATCAAGTTTCGATGATGACAAAAGACCATCATGCACGTCTACAAACAAATGCAACATATTACCCACCATATCTTTTTCTACGCTCCTCTAAATCTACCATAATCATCAAAAAACATGTAGACAAAGTGTGATCATGACTAAATGCATGAAAATCACAAATCACATTTTTTTGCAGATTTGAAAGCTTTGAGTCGACCATAGGGGTCAGCTCAAAGCTCACGGGTCAGCGCAAAGCTCAACCTAAACTAGAGGATGGTCAACGCAAAACTGCTTGCGTCGACCATAGGGTCGGCGCATAGCTCACGGGTCGGCGCATAAACCCCTTGAGTCGACCACTCGTCAGCGCATGGCATAGTGATGCTATCCACGGGTCAGCGCATGAAATGTTTGAGTCGACCATAAGGGTCGGCGCATGCCCCACGGGTCAGCGCACGCCGACCTATGGTCGACCGTTCGCGCGCCAACTCAGTTTTCTGAGTTATTTCAAATATTTGAAATACTGTTATGTTTGTTTGATTTTGTCTGTTACTATATATAGAAGTCAAAACACTTCTATTAACCAACATTTGTCAATTTGTATTCAAGTGTTCAAGGAAACAAGAAAGAGTGAAAAAGGTGTCAAAGATTCATCATCTTCATCCTCAACAGTTCACAATACATCAACTGCACACAATAACTTTTGATGTGATTCGTGATAGTTAGAAGGTGATAAGGTTCGTAGCTGCGATTGGAGAATCGGGTTCGAGTTGAAGTCTTGGCAGGTTCTTTCTTGAATAAAACCATTAGGGTTTTATCCTCCAATACCGGTTTGTGTTTGGGGGTTTTTGGACGAATTCCTTCATTAACATTCAGCTGAGCGAAGGTAGCTGATAAGAGAACGTCTTCATCAGTTTAGTAGCGGAGTCGGTGTTTGTGTAGTGAAGGATTCGGGTTTGATACGTTTGTGTTCGTGATCAGCCGGGCCAAGGGATTGAAGAACGGAAGGTTCCTCAACGAGTGGCAGGAAACGGAGGTCCAACATCAACGATCAAAGGTCTTGATTCATCTTGAATCAAGGAGCAAGGATAAGAAGTATCATTCAACACAGTGGAAGTTCTGTTGTTTACATACTTTGCAATCCTTGTAAAAACGATTAAATCTTACAGGTGATAGCTAATCTATATCTCAATTCTAATTTTAGAATTGAGGGCAGACGTACCCCGAAGCGAGGACGGCGGGGGAACTGCCTCATCAAATCTGCGTCTTCTTTAATTTTCTGCATAATCTGTTTTTTAGCTTAAAATTTAAGTGATTTTAGTTTAAGCAATTTTTACCAAACGCTGATATAAGTTGAGTAAGTGATTAAAACTGCTGTTTGAATACTAAGTACAATATTATATTGTACTAGGATAATTTGAATCACTTACTCAACTCAAATATTACTTGGAGTGTTTATGCACACCAAGTGTTTGTAAATTTGCTTAAGCCAAAATTGTCTTAAGTTTGCATCAGTCTAAATTTAGTGTTTTGATTCATTGGAACTAGGCTTGCTAGTAAGTGAATTATATCATTGATTGTGCAATTAGTGTAGTAACTTGTATCTCAATTTATCACTTATCCATTAGCTTAACGCATATCCGGTTTTCCAATAACGGTTCGTTTTAGACTAAATTTTCCTCGGCCGCTTCCGCACCTAAAACAAATTTTAAAACCAACTTTTCTTTTAAATTGGTAGCGCCGACTCAAGTTTTTAATTGGGATCTATTCAACCCCCCCTTCTAGATCCGTGCCATAGTCTAACAAGTAGTTAGTGTGCCATAAGGAAAATTTAGCGCTATGTTAAGCAATCGTAATTGGACTTATGTAGAAGTCACAACTATCTGAGGCCGATCAATAATAATGTAGGAAACAAACACAAGTTAGGAGTCTTGATTAGTGAACCAAGTCCCAAAAACTTGCCATGCCAAAAAGAAAATGAGAATTGATCTTGTATTGGTTTAAGCTTTTTGCATGATTTAGAAGACAACCTATCCTTAATGCAAAGCCATACACTTGATCAATTGATCAAGATGAATTAGATTTGAATCAAGGAAGATTAAATCTCCCTAACCAATGCTAACTTATCAACCTTCAACTCATTGATCAAAAAGAAAAGAAGTAGAAGAAGAAGAAGGAAAAGATGGATAAGAGAAAATGGAAATGGCAAAATTAAAGTGTATTAAATGAAATACAATGTACCAATCTTCATATGTTGACCAATAACATTGAAATTCAAGGTCAATCAGTCAAAAACAGAAGTGAGATGAAGATTGGGAGTCAAGAAATGAATAAACTATTTTTGGCATTTTTTAATATTTAATTAAACTTGAATTAAAAATAAAATGGAAAGGTCAAACTTCAAAATCACTTCAAATCAACCTTGAAAGATCCAAGTAATTTATCCTAAGTTCAACAAGGTCAAACAAAGTTTGACAAAAAATTTCAGCATTTTTAAAAGTCAGAAACTATTTTTAATCAATTAAAAATGAATAAAAATAACGTAATTGAACTAAAATCTCAAATAAATCTCAAATCAATTCAAAAATTGATGAGAATATTTTTCATAGATCCATCATCATTCAAATAGGTTAGGAAAATATTTTTGTATTTTTTGAATATCAAAAACTATTTAAAATGAATTAAAATTACCAGAAAAGAGAAAATTCACAAAAAATTTCAAATGGCAAAATAAAAATTATTAAAAATAAGAAATAGAAACTAGAATTTATTTGGGAAATAATGAAATTGGTCCCATAATTTTTGGATAAAAAAGTGAGAGAGATATGATTTTTTTGAAATAAAAGGAATTTTAGAAAATAAAAACAGAAATTATAAAATGCAAAAAAAGGAGGAGCGTTGGATCTGAGCTCATTAATTGAGCTGGCAGATCACACGCTCCTAAGACACGCGCCTATGGTGATCCACGGTCAATGCGTGCACATGGAAAACAAAAGAAAGTCATAACAAGCAAGGGATGAGATTAAATCTGGAGATTCAAACGCACGGCCTAGATTTGATCTGGAGATGATGAAGCCACCGGAGCCACCGTCTTCTCCGGTGAGCCTCAGGATTCCGGCCAAATTGCAGAAATTAAAACCTTAACCAAATCAAACGATCTATACATCAATAGAAAGCTGGGATGATGTACATCATCCTTGTACCATGCATTTTCATTCTAGATCTCTAGGATTTGAGAAATCAAAAGTTGAAAAAATCTGGTGTTCATCATGAACTCAATGAATTGCAAAAATTAAAAGCATAAACATGATGCCTCTATTGAGAGGACTTCAGCCAACACAAAATCTAAGCCAGAAGGTCAATGGATTAGGAGAATCGAAGGAAATACCAGTTGGAATGTAAACTTGAATTCTGGTATCTTAAGCTTGAAACCTTGCTTGCTTTGCCAAAACAGAAGTTCAATGAGATGTTTGGTGAAGGTTTAGAAGCATTAGATCTAAGAAAGCAACCAGGTGAAGCTGGATTCTAGATCTAAAAATTTTAAGAGAAATGGAACTTGCTTCTTTAGTGATGGTTAGGGAAAGATTTCTGCAGGATTTCAGGTTCAATTTTGGCCTCTCAAATGAGTGGAATAAAGTCTCTATTTATAGAGAAAGTGGCAAGGAAAGTATGGAATAATCTGCGTGCATGGCATGTGAAGCTTCATTGCATGGGCTTGCATGTGTTAGACTATGGCACGGA
This sequence comes from Lathyrus oleraceus, assembly GCF_024323335.1. Classification (NCBI taxonomy): domain Eukaryota; kingdom Viridiplantae; phylum Streptophyta; class Magnoliopsida; order Fabales; family Fabaceae; genus Lathyrus; species Lathyrus oleraceus. Next base: position 393,344,785 of record NC_066580.1, on the reverse strand, counting down.
TCTAGAAGGGGGGGGGGGGGTTTGAATAGATCCCAATTAAAAAATTGAGTCGGCACTACCAATTAAAATTGGTTTTGAAAATTTGTTTTAAGTGCGGAAGCGTCCGAGGAAAATATAGTCTAAAACGAACGGTTATTGGAAAACCGGATATGCGTCTAACCTATGGATTAGTGATAATGTAGAATAAGAATCACTACACCAGTCACACTATCAATGATTTATTCCACTTGCAAGGATTCCTAGTTCTAATGATTCAAAGATCAACCCAAACTAGATATACAACTAAGATAATTTTGGTTTAGGTAAATTTTCAAACACTTGGTGTGCAAAAACACTCCAAGTGATATTTATGTTGAGTAAGTGATTCCAATTTGTCTAGTACAATATCTTATTGTACTTTGGATTCAAAAATAGAGTTTTAACTTCTTACTCAATTAATATCAAGGTTTGATAAAAGTGCTTATACAAAAATCACTTATTTTTAAGCCAAAAACAAATATGCTAAAAAATAGAGAAGACAAAGATTTGATGAGGCAGTTCCCCCGTCGTCCTCGCTTCGGGGTACGTCTGCCCTCAATTCTTAAACTAGATATGAAATTGCTTTAATAGATATCACCTGTTGAGTATAACAGTTTATACAAGGATTGAAAAGCAAGTATACAACATAATTCTCAAGACGTTGAATGTAGCTTCCACTCCTTCTTCCTTGATTCAAGGTGAATCAAGTCCTTCGATTGTTGTTGATAGACCTCCAATTCCAGCCCCTTTGTTGTATAACTCTCAGTTCTTCAAACCCTCGGCCCGGCTGATCTCCACTACAATAAATCAAACCCGAAATCTTCCCTTCAATATCACTGAATCCGCTATTAGATTGATGAAGACTTCCTCTTCTCAATCACCTTCGCTCAGCTGAAAATTGATGAAGAAATCATCCAAAAAACCCCAAAACTTGTCGCAAGCTTCAACCCGAACCGGATTCCCCAATCTCGGCTTCGAACGTTATCACCTTTAACCAATCACAAAGCACTTCAACAATGGTTGTGTGTAATTGATGTGTTGTGAGATGTTGACGATGAAGATGAAGAATCTTGGACACCTATTTCACTTTTTCTTGTTCTTTGTACACTTGAATCAATTTGCCAAATGTTATCAGATACAAGTCACTGAACTTCTATTTATAGTAACAAACAACCAACCCACTTAACAGCTTTTCAAACTAAGTGGGAATTGCTTAAAAACGGTATTTGCGCGCGAACGGTCGACCATAGCAGGTCTATGCGTCGATGCATAACCTGCAGTTTTGGACAATCTAAAAAAACACATCAGTATGCGTCGACCATAGCCTTCGTGCGCTGACCCGTGAGAAAATGCACTATGTTATGCGCCGACCCTGCGGTCGACTCAAACCCTGTTAATCTGCAAAAAATCAGATTTTTGTGGTTTTCATGCATTTTGTCATGACCACATTTTTGCGGGGACATGATTGGTATCTTGCGCACATACACACGCTAAACATAATGTCGGGACGAGAAGCAGTAAGATAGAGAAGTGATCCATTCATACCTCTATACCTTTTTACCTCTACGTCCTTACCGTTTTCATCTTTATTAAAGTTTGCACATGTTGGCATGGGGGTGTCAATGGCCTTGGCTTTTGCCATGTCAAATCTCTTGATAAGGTCCAAACAATACTTTGTTTGACTCAAGAATGTTCCTTCTTTGAGTTGTTTAATTTGCAAACCGAGAAAGTATGTGAGCTCCCCCATCATACTCATCTCGAATTCACCCTGCATAAGATCCGAAAACTCTCTCACGAGATTCATGTTAGTAGACCCAAATATAATATCGTCAACATAAATTTGTACTAATATCAAGTGCTTTCCTTGACGTTTAATAAAGAGAGTTGTGTCAACCTTTCCTCTTGAGTACCTTGATCAAGTAAAAATTTACTTAGTCGCTCATACCAAGCTCTAGGAGCTTGTTTGAGACCATATAAATCCCTTTTTAGTTTGCAAACATGATCGGGATACTCATGAGATTCAAAACCCGGAGGTTGTGCGATGTAGACCTCTTCATTTATGTGACCGTTAAGGAACGCACTCTTAACATCCATTTGGAATAGTTTAAAGTCTTTCGCACAAGCGAAGGCAAGGAGAAGGCGTATAGCCTCGAGTCGGGCAACCGACGCATAAGTTTCCTCATAGTCGATGCCTTCCTCTTGGTTATACCCTTGCGCGACTAAGCGCGCCTTGTTACGGGTTATTACCCCATTTTCGTCCAACTTGTTCCTAAACACCCATCGGGTGCCGATTACTCGATGACCTCACGGAGGAGGGACAAGGTCCCAAACCTCATTTCTAGTGAACTGATTTAGTTCCTCCTGCATTGACAAAAACCAGTGTTCATCGAGTAGGGCTTCTTTAGGGTTTTAGGTTCCATTTGTGAAACGAAAGCGAAGTGATAACAGAAATTACTTAGCTTCGATCGAGTTGTAACACCCTTTGAGATATCTCCGAGAATGTTGTCAATTGGATGGTCTTTGGGAGACTTCCAAGCTTGAGGGAGATCATCGTTTGAAGGCGGATGAGCTACCTCGGTTTCCTCATGGTGTACATCTTTATCCTCCTCAACTTTGACTTTGTCGGGTTGATCAATCCCTAGCTCGCCACCCTTGAGTATGTCTTCCGTAAATGTACCTGCACCATGAACAACACAACCCTTTCCGACGTTTCTCGGATAGGATTCGTCAAAAGTGACATGTACAAACTCTTCCACAGCAAGTAATCGTTTATGTTATATTCTATATGCTTTACTCGATTGAGAGTATCCGAGGAAGATACCTTCGTCGGCCTTGGAATCGAATTTTCCCAAGTTTTCCTTTCCATTATTTAATACAAAACATTTGCAACCGAAAACATGTAAGTGAGAAACATTTGGCTTTCGCCCTTTTAAAATCTCATATGGTGTTTTATTTAGAATGGGGCGAATGAGCACGTGGAGCGGAGAAGTTATGATCGATACCATGGTTACCGCAATATTCTTCAAATAAATGGTTTTCGAACTCACCCCCATGGTCGTTTCTAATTAAAACAATGTTTGTATTTAATTTATTTTGGGAAAGCTTAGCAAACCTTTCAAAGGCGGCGAACGTATCGCTCTTGCTTACTAAAAAGATAGTCCAACAAAATCTAGAAAAATTATCCACTATTACGAAACCGTAATAATTTCCTCCTAGACTTTTAATCCTAGACGGCCCAAATAAGTCCATATGAAGAAGTTCGAGAGGTCTTGTTGTTGAAACGATATTTTTGGATTTAAATGAGATCCTCGTTTGCTTCCCTTTTTGACAAGCATCACAAAGGTGATCCTTGGTGAACTTTATTTTGGGGAGACCTAAGACTAGATCTTTTGAGACTACTTTATTTAGTAAGTCAAAGTTAACATGTGCTAAACGCCTATGCCATAACCATGAATCTTCACTCATTGTTACAAGGCATTTGTCACTTGTTAACGATACTTCGTTCAAGTCTAACATATAGACATTATTCACTCGCAGGCCATTAAACATACTCTTCTTATCATCATTATAAACAATTTTGCAACAATTTTTTGAAAAAGATACATCGTATCCTTTGTCACATAATTGACTGATGCTAAGTAGATTGTGTTTAAGACCTTCGACAAGCAATGCATCAGAAATAGTAGTGGAAGAAGGGTTACCTACACTACCTTTACCTAGTATTGCTCCACGGTTGTTGTCACCATAGGTTACATATCCTTTCTTCTTAGCCACGAAGTCAATGAAGAGTGATATGTCTCCTGACGTGTGCCTTGAGCATCCACTATCGAGAACCCATCTTCTCTCGGTGGTCTCGAGGCATTGTACCTATGGAAATGCAATTAACACGAGAAGGTACCAAATGTATTATTGGGTCCTGAATAGTGAGTAACGAAATGGTTGCATTTTGGCAGCCATTGAAAATGCCTTTAGGAACTAAGAAACTCCTAAACCTGCATTTAGCAATGGAGTGGCCTTTCTTGCAACAACAAAGACAAGAGAAATTAACATTTTGATTGACTTTGCTATCTTCATCCTTTATAACATATTTATATTTTTGATATGGATTAACCATACTTTTTCGAAAGTTTGATTTATCGATTGCAAAGGTAATCTTGGGCTCAAGAGCCTTGTCAAGTTTGGTCTTTAGGTTTCTTACTTCACCTTGCCAAATATAACAAGTATCACACCCATAATTGATTATCGTATTTCTAAGGTCCTCACAACCTGCTTTTGTGCTTTCTACTATAGAAGCTTTAAGTGCCTCATGTTTCCTTTCGGATTCTCGAATTTTTTGTTCCAAATGGATAAAAATTTGGTTATTTGAGGCAAGCCTTTTAAAGGCCTCTTTAGCTTCATAGTGTACCGCATCAAATGCAGCTTGTAATTCATGATGAGACATACTAGAGGATTTTTCATATTTAGCATATCGTACCTGTTTCTTTTTGTTCTTTTGATCAGCAGAGAAGCATAGGTTTACAGCTTCATCTTCTTCACTAGAACTTTCATCATCGGAGGAGTCGCTATCGCTTTCCCAAGCTATGTATGCTCTCCTTGTCTTTGATGATTTCTTGTGTGATTTGGATGATTCCTTTTCCTTTGTCTTTTTGTTCATCGGACAGTCCGGTTTGTAATGGCCGGGCTTCCCACAAGTGTAGCACGACCCTCTAGTCTTTTTACCTTTTGAGTCATCATTTTTAGAGTACCTCGATTGTTTCCGGAAGTTTACCAAGTTCTTCTCAGAATGTTGGATGCCGTTCTTTCTCACGTAACGATTGTAACGTTTAACGAACAACCCCATATCTTCGCTCTTGTCCTCTTCTTCTTCGTCGCTCGAGGAATAATCACTTTGCTCTTTTGCTTGAGACTTCGAGGAGGAAGTCTTAAGAGCTATAGATTTCTTTTCACTCACCTTTGTTTTGTCCTTCTTTTCTTTCTTTTCGTGTTGTTCTAGGCTCAAGAGTACTTGTTCGTGCTCTTGTAGTTTGCCAAATAATGTTGTCAAGTCTAATATGGTAAGATCATTTGCTTCTTTGATGGCGGTCACTTTCGGCTGCCATTCCCTGTTAAGACATCTCAAGATCTTATTAGTAGCAACATCATTGGAAACCGGCCTACCTAATAAATGTAATCGATTGATGAGATGAGTAAATCTCTTTTGCATGTCAGCAATGGTTTCCCCTTGCTCCATGAAAAAGAGATCAAACTCTTGTGTTAGTGTGTTGATTCTTGCCAACTTAACATCGTTCGTCCCCTCGTGGGCGATTTGTAGTGAATCCCGCATGGCCTTAGCAGTAGGACAATGGGATACACGATAGTATTCATCTACACCTAATGAGGAGATTAGGATATTTTTGGCTTTCCAATCATAATTGTATTTTCTTTCATCATCATCGGTCCATTGTGCTTCGGGCTTTGGCACTAATTCATTATTCTCATTGCTCATGGTTATTTCAATTGGACCATTGAGAATAACGTTCCATATTTTTCTATCTATGGAATTTGTGTGCACCCGCATACAGTCTTTCCAATAACTATAATTTTCACCATTGAAAACGGGAGCTCTATTATAAGCCCCTTTAGGTTCGTTAGCCATTTTCTATCAAAGTTATATTTTGAAGCACGGAGTGAACCGGTTCTCTTGATACCACTTGTTAGACTATGGCACGGATCTAGAAGGGGGGGGGGGTTGAGTAGATCCCAAATAAAAAATTGAGTCGGCGCTACCAATTAAAATTGCTTTTGAAAATTTGTTTTAAGTGCGGAAGCGGCCGAGGAAAATATAGTCTAAAATGAACGGTTATTGGAAAACCGGATATGCGTCTAGCCTATGGATTAGTGATAATGTAGAATAAGAATCACTACACCAGTCACACTATCAATGATTTATTTCACCTGCTAGGGTTCCTAGTTCCAATGATTCAAAGATCACCCCAAACTAGATACACAACTAAGATAATTTTGGTTTAGGCAAATTTTCAAACACTTGGTGTGCAAAAACACTACAAGTGATATTTATGTTGAGTAGGTGATTCCAATTTGTCTAGTACAATATCTTATTGTACTTTGGATTCAAAAACAAAGTTTTAACTTCTTACTCAATTAATATCAAGGTTTGATAAAAGTGCTTATACAAAAATCACTTATTTTTAAGCCAAAAACAAATATGCTGAAAAATAGAGAAGACAAAGATTTGATGAGGCAGTTCCCCCGTAGTCCTCGCTTCGGGGTACGTCTGCCCTCAATTCTAAAACTAGAATTGAGATTGCTTTAATAGATATCACCTGTTGAGTATAACAGTTTATACAAGGATTGAAAAGCAAGTATACAACAGAATTCTCAAGACGTTGAATGTAGCTTCCACTCCTTGTTCCTTGATTCAAGGTGAATAAAGTCCTTCGATTGTTGTTGATAGACCTCCGATTCCAGCCCCTTTGTTGAATAACTCTCAGTTCTTCAAACCCTCGGCCCGACTGATCTCCACTACAACAAATCGAACCCGAAATCTTCCCTTCAATATCATTGAATCCGCTACTAGATTGAGGAAGACTTCCTCTTCTCAATCACCTTCGCTCAGCTGAAAGTTGATGAAGAGATCATCCAAAAAAACCCCAAAATCAAACCAATCTTGGAGGACAAAACCCTAAAGGTTTTATTCAAGAAAAAACCTGTCGCAAGCTTCAACCCGAACCAGATTCCCCAATCTCGGCTTCGAACGTTATCACCTTTAACCAATCACAAAGCACTTCAAAAATGGTTGTGTGTAATTGATGTGTTGTGAGATGTTGAAGATGAAGATGAAGAATCTTGGACACCTATTTCACTTTTTCTTGTTTTTTGTACACTTGAATCAATTTGCCAAATGTTATCATATACAAGTACCTGAACTTCTATTTATAGTAACAAACAACCAACCCACTTAACATCTTTTCAAACAAAGTGGGAATTGCTTAAAAACGGTATTTGCGCGTGAACGGTGGACCATAGCAGGTCTATGCGTCGACGCATAACCTGCAGTTTTGGACAATCTAAAAAAACACATCAGTATGCGTCGACCATAGGTCGGCGTGCGCTGACCCGTGGTTCATGCGCCGACCCTGCGGTCGACTCAAGCCTTCGTGCGCTGACCCGTGAGGAAATGCACTATGTTATGCGCCGACCCTGCGGTCGACTCAAACCTTGCAAATCTGCAAACATTCAGATTTTTATGGTTTTCATGCATTTTGTCATGACCATATTTTATCCATATATGTTGTATGAAATATAATTGTTTAGATGAGCATAGAAAAGGATATGATAGGTGATATGTTGCATTTGTTTTGTAGAGGTGGAATCGACAATGCAGATTCATCCATGGTGGTAATTTTTCATCATCGAAACCTATGATCGTATGTTGTATGACAGTTTGCCCTTACAGCACGATCATGCACAAGGCCCAAAAACAATGCCAAATGAGTTCTGAACACCAACCAGATGGAATTGGACGTGTGAATTGCAAGGCAATTGCTTATGCACCAAGATTTCAAGTGAATTCCTTCTTTGTACCTAAATATTCATCTCTTTGAAAGTACCATTTAGAAAATCCAAGCATGGGCATATGGGTAATGGTTGGAAAGGTCTTGATGTAAGGAACAACTGTTATGTTGGTCAAAAATCCATTTGGAATGTGGAAATTGATGAAATTTGAGTTTAAAGTGTGATATGCAAAATATGTCAAGGCAAGGTTTCTAAAATTGGCCAACTTTCAAGCCCTTCTGTTTTGATGATGCAAGCCTCAAATGGAAAAACCTGCAACATCAAAGTTGTAGATATTTTCAAGACAATAAAAATGGACTTAAATATTGCATCATTTGGAAAGGTCTTGATGTAAGGAACAATTGTCATGCCAAGAGATATTGTTTACGGCATGGAGGTTGTGCTCTCAGTAGAGGTGTCTTGCCATTTGCAGACTACCATTCCATCAAATAAATTTGAGCCTTTATCCAATTATTTGCACTCTTATTTGTTTCTATTTCAACAAATGTTTTCTATGTTTTAATTGAAAAAATATCATTGTTTTATTCAAATCTTTCATAATTTGTTTTAAACAAAGTGAACATTCACAAAGATAAGGGAATACTGAGGATATCTTCAGTGCTCTCCCAAGGATGATAAGATTCTTAAAAGGGTAAGACATTTGTTCATACTCCTGTCATGCTTGTATCCTTTTCCACCGGAGCCTTTTGTGGTTTTCTCCCGAGCAGAGTATTTGGTAGGATCATTCATTCTTCTTTCCTGCAGCAGAGTAGTGGTTCTTCCTCCTCAGCAAATGTGATCTCATTATTTGGGACAATACTTGATGACCCTTGGAAATTCCTGATTTGGTGGTTGTTCCCCATAGAGTTCCATGTTCCCCTCTGACAATTTCCCCAGTAGGGTGCTTCCATGGCGGATTTCATTTGTATGAGGATCCTTGCCCCTGTTGGAATGACTGATGCTCATTCCCTTGCAGAGATTTTGTGGTCCTGGCTTTCTCTCTTGAGATGTAGTACCGGATGTTTGTGTACTTGTTCGTTGGACCTGTTTGTGTTAGAAATGTCTGTTTGTCATCATTCATCATACATGAACCATGCATACTTAATAACATTCAAATATTCATGATGTAATATTTGCCATATATCTTTGATTCTTATCTCTTGTTTGAGGGTATTATGTTTCCCCAAGCAGATGTTGGTGTTTGATCTCTCCATATAGAGTCTGTAAGAACCCAATTTTGTCCCTAAGATCCCTCATGGCATCTTAACATTGCATTACATAGCCTCAAGGATCATTGAGCATCCTGGTTCCTTTTCCCTTTGGGTGGGACTTCTTGAGAGTGGTTTGAGATCACCAAGCATGCTTGAATTGTATATCATTGCTTTTCTCATTTTTATTTACTAACCAAAAGCATAAAAATATGTCATTAACATCTTTTGTTTGTAGCTTGAGCAACCACAAGGTCCAAAGCTTCTAGGAGATCATTGGTACAAAGACATGGTCAAGAGGAGATGATAGCAAGCATGGAAATGGTTCCCAAAGCTGTCATCCATCAAATATGCCTCCCTAGTACCTCAATGCATCATTTTTGATCAAGGCAAGTCAAAGGATTTGAGGTTTGTTCCCCGGAGAAACCCTAATTCATCTGTGCACCACAATGCCTTGCTCATGAAGCAACCTCAGCCCATGGTCAAATATAATCAAGGGAAGTTCTTTAACTATTCATTTCATGCATATTTGAACTTATTTGAGTGTCCTCAATCATCAATTCATCAAGATATGAGTTGTGGACTTGGAAAGTTGATCAGTCAATTCATCTGACTATCTTGAAATGCACTGAGACCTAACTTTTTATATGTTGGTCAAATGGAGATGGTCCCAAAACAAAACATGTTCTTACGGACAATATGAACAACTTTCATGTTCATCAAAATTTGATTTGAAGCTTGGAAGACCATATGCCATTCTAATACATTATAGGTCATTTTGACTGAAACCCTAATTATGGGTCAACTTCCCAAGGACATAACTCATTTATTTTTTATGATTTTGAGGTGGGATCCAATGCATTAGAAAGCTTAAGATGTCTACTTAAAATGTTATGTTGAACAAAATTTCAAAATATCAAAGGAAATACATGTGATAATGCAAGACATTATAGGTCTTTTTGGGTCAAAGGCATTAAAAGTAAAAAAAGTCCAAATTCAGGTGCCCATAACTCTTTCATCAAAAATCCAAATGATTCAAACTTTAAGTCCATTTTGATTCTCTTGAAAATATCTACAACTTTGATGTTGGAAGTTTTTCCGTTTGAGGCTTGCATCATCAAAACAGAAGGGCTTGAAAGTTGGCCAATTTTAGAAACCTTGCCTTGACATGTTTTGCATATCACACTTTAAACTCAAATTTCATCAATTTCCACATTCCAAATGGATTTTTGACCAACATAACAATTATTCCTTACATCAAGACCTTTCCAACCATTACCCATATGCCCATGCTTGGATTTTCTAAATGGTACTTTCGAAGAGATGAATTTTTAGGTACAAAGAAGGAATTCACTTGAAATCTTGGTGCATAAGCAATTGCCTTGCAATTCACACGTCCAATTCCATCTGGTTGGTGTTCAGAACTCATTTGACATTGTTTTTGGGCCTTGTGCATGATCATGAAAGCCCATGCAATGAAGCTTCACATGCCATGCACACGGATTATTCCACACTTTCCTTGCCACTTTCTCTATAAATAGAGACTTCATTCCACTCATTTGAGACGCAAAATTTGAACCTGAAATGCTGCAGAAATCTTTCCCTAACCATCACTAAAGAAGCAAGTTCCATTTCTCTTAAAATTTTCGGATCTAGAATTCAGCTTCACCTGGTTGTTTTCTTAGATCTAATACTTCTAAACCTTCACCATACATCTCATTGAACTTTTGTTTTGGCAAAGCAAGCAAGGTTTCAAGCTCAAGATACCAGAATTCAAGTTTACATTCCAACTGGTATTTCCTTCGATTCTCCTAATCCATTGACCTTCTGGCTTAGATTTTGTGTTGGCTGAAGTCCTCTCAATAGAGGCATCATGTTTATGCTTTTAATTTTTACAATTCATTGAGTTCATGATGAACACCAGATTTTTTCAACTTCTGTATTCTCAAATCCTAGAGATCTAGAATGAAAATGGATGGTACAGGGATGATGTACATCATCCCAGCTTTCTATTGATGTATAGATCGTTTGATTTGGTTAAGGTTTTAATTTCTGCAATTTGGCCGGAATCCTGAGGCTCACCGGAGAAGACGGTGGCTCCGGTGGCTTCATCATCTCCAGATCAAATCTAGGCCGTGCGTTTGAATCTCCAGATTTAATCTCATCCCTTGCTTGTTATGACTTTCTTTTGTTTTCCATGTGCACGCATTGACCGTGGATCACCATAGGCGCGCGCCTTAGGAGCGTGTGATCTGCCAGCTCAATTAATGAACTCAGATCCAACGCTCCTCCTTTTTTTGCATTTTATAATTTCTGTTTTTATTTTCTTAAATTCCTTTTATTTCAAAAAATCATATCTCTCTCATTTTTTATCCAAAAATTATGGGACCAGTTGCATTATTTCCCAAATAAATTCTAGTTTCTATTTCTTATTTTTAATCATTTTTATTTTGACATTTGATATTTTTTGTGAATTTTCTCTTTTATGGTTATTTTTAATTCATTTTAAATAGTTTTTGATATTCAAAAAATACAAAAATATTTTCCTAACCTATTTGAATGATGATGGATCTATGAAAAATATTCTCATCAATTTTTGAATTGATTTGAGATTTATTTGAGATTTTAGTTCAATTAGGTTATTTTTATTCATTTTTAATTGATTAAAAATAGTTTCTGACTTTTAAAAATGCTGAATTTTTTTGTCAAACTTTGTTTGAACTTGTTGAACTTAGGATAAATTACTTGAACTTAGGTTGATTTGAAGTGATTTTGAAGTTTGACCTTTCCATTTTATTTTTAATTCAAGTTTAATTAAATATTAAAAAATGCCAAAAATAGTTTATTCATTTCTTGACTCCCAATCTTCATCTCACTTCTGTTTTTGATTGATTGATCTTGACTTTCATTGTTATTGGTCAACATATGAAGATTGGTACATTGTATTTCATTTAATGCACTTTAATTTTGTCATTTCCATTTTCTCTTATCCATCTTCTCTTTCTTCTTCTTCTACTTCTTTTCTTTTTGATCAATGAGTTGAAGGTTGATAACTTAGCATTGGTTAGGGAGATTTAATCTTCCTTGATTCAAATCTAATTCATCTTGATCAATTGATCAAGTGAATGGCTTTGCATTAAGGATAGGTTGTCTTCTAAATCATGCAAAAAGCTTAAACCAATACAAGATCAATTCTCATTTTCTTTTTGGCATGGCAAGTTTTTAGGACTTGGTTCACTAATTAAGACTCCTAACTTGTGTTTGTTGCCTACATTACTATTGACCGGCCTCAGATAGTTGTGACTTCTACATAAGTCCAATTACAATTGCTTAACATAGCGCTAAATTTGCCTTATGGCACACTAACTACTAACACTAACTATTGACAATAAACATTTACTTTATGCACTTTACCTTTATGCAATTTACTATTCTTGCACATATTATCCATTTACTTTTCGCTTTGCTCACTTGAGCACATGTTTATGTTAATGCCATTTGCCTTTTGCTCACTTGAGCACATAATTGTATATATTATTGTGCTTGTGTTTTTGTTTTGATTGTTGTGGACCAAATGCAAAGAAATGGACTTAGTTTCTAGGACTCTCCCTATGCAAAGAAATGGAGAATTGGACTTAGATTCTAGGACCTTCCTTATGCAAAATTGGAGCAAAAGGATCTTAATGATGAAGATGGGTTAGAAGAACCAAATCTCTAAACTCACTCTTGTCCATTCTTGTTTTACTTCATGGAATCTTTGATGTGTGTGCTTTTGTGCTAGGAGTTTCCATTTAAGCTTAATTGGAGAACCATTGCCATGTGCATCCAAGTGGAAGATACAAGACACATTGAGGATCTCTTATGAGACTTGTTGGATTGCTTATACTTTGTGGTTGCTTATTCCAAAGGTTGAGAGCTACTTGGATCACCAATGTGATCTCAAGAGAGGAACTCCTAGTGTGGTTTCATTTCTTATCCCTCACCTTTTTGTTTTACTTAGGACTTAACCCTTCTTCTTTTTCTCTCCACTCTAACCCAAGCCAAAACTCTTTGTGCAAACATTTAACTATTGCTTTCAAACATTAGAAACCTAAGCCTTATGCTTTTGATTTTCAAACTTTCTTTTCACAATACTTATTTTTGAATTGAATCTTTAAGTCAACTTTGAGTATTTTGTACATACTTATAATTGGTAAATATAACCCATTCAAATGTCTTTTGTGGTTCCAATGGTCACTTTCTTAATCAAAATCTTTCATAACCTTTAGCTATTAGGTTCGAGTTATCCTTGTGGTAGATGTAATACTCACCTATATCCTTAGTGATGGACAATAAGTCTTCCATGCTTATTATAGGGTTAACCCCTCACTAGAATATTGAAGTTATCCTCACATGGTGAATTTGTGGTTTGGTTGAGTTTTCTCCCTTTGATAACAAAAGACCTTAAGGCTCTTGGACCAATTAATTCACCAACTCATTTTGAGATTTGTATCCCGAACTACGAGGTTTTGATCCTAATCTTTATATAAGATGGTACGTAGGCAATGGGTTTATCCATCCAAACAAATTGTAATTAACTTGTACATTCTCTTCTCATCTCTTCAATCATGTTTGCACAAACAAAATTTCACAAAACAACAACCTTTACAGCAAGTGTGAAAAGGGCTCCCTAGGAGTACCTAGGATGTTTTGGGTGCCTAACACCTTCCCATTGCATAACCAACCCCCTTACCCAGATCTCTGTTTCTTTTAATAGTTTTTGTTAAAACTATTAGGTTTTTGTTCGCTTTCTAACCATTCCTTTGGATAAATAGAAGTGCGGTGGCGACTTGACTTGTATGGTTTACCTTGGATTTAGTCCATATCTCTAATGGTAACGAATACCCCGCTACGCCATACACAGTAGATTGAGCAATGAGGAACTCAGAAGGGAGACCTTGAATTCCACCTTTGGTAGTCATGTGAGCACCAACCAGAGACTCATCCATGTGCAACATGTTAGCTATCTCTCAAGAAGTAGGAATACTCTCCAAGCCACTGAACGACAACTGGTCTAGAATGGGTATACCCACAAGATAGGCATACTCCTCCAGCGTAGGCAAAAGCTGGAAATCCGGAAATGTGAAGCAACGGTACAAAGGATCATAAAACTGCACCAATAAGCTCATCAATCCTTCATCCACCTGAGTAGTCAGAAGAGGAAGAAGCTTTCCAAAACGAGCTTTGAAAACCAAAGGATCTAATACATAGGATGTCAAATTCCTTAACTCTCTCAAATCTGGTTGCCTAAAGTTGTACTTCTTTGTATTCCTTCTTTGTCTTTCCATGTCTGAAAATTTTCAAATAGACCTCTTAAGTTTCTTGAAAATTTCCTTATTATTTTGATGATATGGATGCAAATGGGTGCATGAATGCATGAATGCAACAATCACACTCAAGGATCAAACAAAGCACACCAAACAAAGGTCATGGGATGGATCATATTATCCTTAATATCAATCATCCATTTTGGTGGATTATGGTTTACACCTTATCGACACCCAAGTTCCATTGTTATTAAGGATACATGAATGGATCAACCATGAATCAAGGGTTTGTTGCAGGTCACGAGCATGGAGTCTTGGTTAAGAACCACCCAAAGGGAGTGTACTAGAGTTTAAACTTGCCAAACATGTTCTATAAAAGGTTCCCATAGTCATTATCCCATCTTTCGGATATTATCGGAGAAACGACTACTCGTATTCCAAAAAATATTCTCAATAGAGACTCTTATGAGTGTAGTATCGCGTAACAGTCGTATCAAATCTTACACTTGAACGACTTTCGCACTACATCCTAAGAATAGGCCAAGATGGGCTTGGTAAACTAAGTTCCTTGTCTTCTAAGGTCTATATTGGAAAGAGTAATGTCTAACCACAACTACTTGTGTGACATTATTGATCCCAACATGACCTCCACCAAGTGAATGGACTTGCAAGTCAACTTGCTAAGGAATAACTCCACACAAGTCAACAAGACTATGCCATTCTCCTATCCTAAGTGCACTCGAGTTCGGGTATAGAACTCATCTCACTAATATCACCAAGCATACAAGGAATTAATATTCAAGCAATTCAATCATTACATACAATACAGTAATCCCAAATTGCACAAAATATGTCACAAAATAATATACAATTCAATACAACAAAATATGAAAAGTAGGCAAAACCCACTAGCGGGGTATTCGTTACCATTAGAGATATTAACTAAACCCAAGGTAAACCATACAAGTCGAGTCGCCACCGCACTTCTATTTATCCAAAGGAATGGTTAGAAAGCGAACAAAAACCTAAAACTTTTATCAAATCAAAAACTAGTAAAAATGTCAGAGATCTGGGTAAGGGGGTTGGTTATGCAATGGGAAGGTTTTGAGCACCCAAAACATCCTAGGTACTCCTACGGAGCCCTTTTCATACTTGTTGTAAGGTTGGTATTTTGTGAAAATTTATTTGTGCAAACATGATTGAAGAGATGGGAAAAGAATATACAACTTTATTTATATTTTGTGTTTGGATGGATAAACCCATTACCTACATACCATCTTTAAAAGATTAGGATCAAAACCTCGTAGTTCGGGGTAAAAATCTCAAAATGAGTTGGTGAATTAATTGGTCCAAAAGCCTTAAGGTCTTTTGTTATCCAAGGGAGAAAACTCAACCTAAAACCACAAATCCACCATGTGAGGATAACTTCAACATGCTAGTGAGGGGTTAACCCTATAATAAGCATGGAAGACTCATTGTCCATCACTAAGGATATAAGTGAGTATTACATCTACCTCAAGGATAACTCAAACCTAATAGCTAAAGGTTATGAAAAATTTGATTAAGGAAATGGCCATTGAAACCACAAAAAGTATTTGAATGGGTTGTATTTACAAATGAAAAGTATTTACAAAATATGGTCAAAGTTGACTTAGAAGTTCAATTCAAAGTAAGTGCTATGAAAAGAAAGTTTGAAAATCAAAAGCATAAGGCTTAGGTTTCTAATGTTGAAAACAAGTGTTAAATGTTTGCACAAAAGTTTTGGCTTGGGTTAGAGTGGGGTGAAGAAGAAGAAAGGCTAAAGTCCTAAGCATGCAAGAGGTAAGGGAGAAGAGAACAAGACCACAAATGGAGTTCCTCTCTTGAGATCATATTGATGATCCAAGTAGCTCCCATCCTTTGGAATAAGCAATCACATAAGCATAAACTCAAGCAATCAACAATCAATGAATTCTTAGGAGAGCTCCTCAAGGTATCTTGGATCCCTCTCTCTTAGAAGCTCATGGCAATGGTTCCTCAATTAGGCTCAAGTTAGAATCCCTAGCACAAGAAAACACACATCAAAAAGTTCTATGGGAACAAACAAGGAATGAACAAGAGGAGTTTAGAATTTGGTCCTTTCAAAGTTCATCTTCAAGCTTTAAGCACTCTAAAAGCATGAGGCCTAGTTGCTCTTCAAATTCCATTAGCTTGGGTAAAGTCCTAATATCTAAGTCCATTTTGTCCAATTCTTTTGTATTTTTGTTCAAAACAAACAGACAAACACAAGCACAAATGATATATACACAATTATATGCTCAAGTGAGCAAAAGGCAAATGGCATTAACATAAACATGTGCTCCAATGAGCAAAGGAAAAAGCAAATGAATAATATGTATAAGAATGATAAATTGCATAAATGTAAAGTGCAAAAAGTAAATGTTAATGGTTAATAGTTAGTAGTTAGTGAGCCGTAAGGCAAATTTAGCGCTATGTTAAGCAATCGTAATTAGACTTATGTAGAAGTCACAACTATCTGAGGCCGATCAATAATAATGTAGGCAACAACACAAGTTAGAAGTCTTGATTAGTGAACCAAGTTCCAATAACTTCAAAATCACGTCAAATCAACTTTGAAAAGTCCAAGTGATTTATCCTAAGTTCAACAAGGTCAAACAAAGTTTGACAAATTTTTTTAGCATTTTTTAAAAGTCAGAAACTATTTTTAATCAATTAAAAATGAATAAAAATAACCTAATTGAACTAAAATCTCAAATAAATCTCAAATCAATTAAAAAATTGATGAGAATATTTTTCATAGATCCATCATCATTCAAACAGGTTAGGAAAATATTTTTGTATTTTTTGAATATCAAAAACTATTTAAAATGAATTAAAAATAACCAGAAAAGAGAAAATTCACAAAAAATATCAAATGAGAAAATAAAAAATATTAAAAATCATTTTTAGAAACTAGAATAAAAAAGATAAATAATGCAATTGGTCCCATATTTTTTGGAATTAAAATGAAGAAGTTATGAATTTTTAAAATAAAATGGAATTAAAGAAAATAAAAACAGAAATTAGAAAATAGCAAAAATCAGGAAGCGTTGGATCACATTCATTAATTGACGTGGCCAATATGATGGTCCTGAAGCGCGCGCGTACCAAAGGCTTGAGTCAAACGCGTCACATGCTAAATTAAAAAAAGTCATAACACGCAATGGCCAAGATTAGATCTGGGAAGCTTGATCCAAAGGTTGAAACTCATCCACGTGGGGACGGTGGTGGAAACCACCGTCTTCTCCGGTGAACATCACAGTTTCCGGCCAGAATTGCAGACAATAAAAACTTAACCAAATAAAGCGATCCTCATATCATTGGAAAGTTGGGGTGATGTACATCACCCCTGTACCATTGGTTTTCCTTCTAGATCTCCATGGGAAGATAAATCAGAAGAGGAAAATAATGGAGTTCAAACTGAACTTGATGATTTTGCAAAATTAAAAGCACAATTCAAATGCCTCTAATGAGAGGACTTCAGACAACACAATAGCCAGGCAAATGGATCAAAGATTAATGAGTTTCGAAAAAAAACCAGTTGATGATCACCTTTGGATTGTGAAGATTTGAGCTGCCTTCCTTGCTTCCTTTTGCAAAACAGAAGTTTAATGGATCATATGATGAAGGTCTAGGAACTTTAGATCTAAAGATTCAACCAAATTCAGTTGAATTTTAGATCTGAAAATTTTATGAAATGTGAACTAGTTCCTTTGGTAATGGCTATGGATTCAGTTGTGCAGCATATCAGGCGCCTTTAGGTCGATTCTCAAGTGAAGCAAGCAAATGTATTTATAGCAAGAGTTGATGCAATGCATGATCAAACTCGTGTGCATGTGAATTGGGTCCTCCATGCATGGGCCTGTACAGGCGCATGTGAGGTCCAAAATCCATTGCAAATGCAAGCTGAAATGAATGTGAGATGGTTTGGACGTGTACATGCAATTGGTTTGGAGTGTGCAATGAGTTTCAAACAAGTTTCCATAATTGCACCAAAATCTTCCCCTCTTCGAAAATGCCACTTGAAAAATTGAAACATAGGCATGTGGGTAATGGTTGGAAAGGTCTTGACATAAGGAACAAATGTTATGTTGGACCAAAGCTCATTTGGAATGTGGAAATTAGTGTATTTTGAGTTTAAAGTGTATGGTGCAAAACATGCAAAAGTGAAGTTTCCAAATTTGGCCAATGTTCAAGCCCTTCTGTTTTGATGATGCAAGCCTCAAATGGAAAAACCTTCAACATAAAAGTTGTAGATATTCTTGAGACAATCAAAATGGAATTAAATGTTGCATCATTTGGGTTTTTTATGAAAGCGTTATGGGCACTTGAAGTTGGACCATTTTGCCTTACAATGCATTTGGTCGAAAGTGACCTATAATGTTTTGTATTATCACATGTATTTCCCTTGAGATTATGAAATTTTGTTCAACATAACATTTGAAGTAGATATCTTAAAATTTCCAATGCATTTGATACCACCTCAAAATCATAAAAGATGAATGAGTTATGTTCTTGGGAAGTTGACCCAAAATTAGGGTTTCGGTCAAAATGACCTATAATGTCTTGGAATGGATGATGACCTTCCAAGATTCAAATCAATTTTTGATGAACATGAAAGTTGTTCATATTGTCCTTAAGAACATTTTTTTTTGGGATCATCTCCATTTGACCAACACATAAAAAGTTAGGTCTCAGTGCATTTCAAAATAGTAAGATGAATTGACTGATCAACTTATCAAGTCCATAACTCATATCTTAATGAATTGATGATTGAGGACACTCAAATAAGTCCAAATATGCATGAAATGATGAATTAAAGGACTTCCCTTGATTTTATTTGAACATGGGCTAAGGTTGCTTCATGAGCAAGGCACACTTGGTACACAGATGAATTAGGGTTTCCTTGAGAAACAAACTTCAAACCCCTTGACTTGCTTTGATCAAAATGATGAATTGAGACACTAGGGAGGCATATTTGATGGATGAGAGCTTTAAGAACCATTACCATGTTTGCTTTCATCTTCTCTTGGCCATATCTTTGCACAAAGGATCTCCTTGAAGCTCTTGACCTTGTGATTACTCAAGAAATGTTAGTGACATATTTTTGTGCTTTTGGTTAGTAAACAAAAAATGAGAAAAGCAATAATATACAATTCAAAAATGCTTGGTGATCTCAAACCACTCACAAGGGAGTCCCACCCAAAGGCAAAAGGGAACCAAGATGCACATGATCCTTGAGGCTTTGCAAATGCAATGTTATGATGCCATGAGGGATCTTAGGCACAAAATTGGGGTCTTACACTTGCAAAGAGCTTCCATCATATTATCGTTCAAGTTCGATCCATTATCAGTAATGATCTTACTTGGCACACCATATCGACATATGATCTGATTCTTGATAAACCTTACAATAACTGGCTTGATCACATTCGCATACGATGCCGCTTCAACCCATTTTGTGAAGTATTCAATAGCCACCAAAATGAAACGATGTCCATTCGACGCTTTGGGCTAAATCATGCCAATCATAACGTTTCCCCACATGGAGAAGGGCCATGGAGAGGAAATGACTTTCAATAGTGTCAGAGGAACATGAATTTTATAGGCATAGATTTGACACTTGTGGCATTTCTTCACCAACTCGCAACAGTCAGATTCCATTGTCAGTCAATAGTAACCTACTCGCAACATCTTCTTCGCCATTGCATGTCCATAGGAATGAGTACCAAAGGAACCTTCATGGACTTCAGTCATCGATAAGTTTGTTTCGTGTCTATCCACGCATCTGAGTAGAACCATATCGAAGTTTCTCTTGTACAATACATCACCATTCAGGTAGAAGTTGCCGGCTAATCTTCTCAAAGTCTTCTTATCATTCAAAGTTGCCCCAGGCGGGTAAATCTGAATATGGAGGAAACATTTGATATCAAAATACCATGGCTTCTCTTCTTTGATCTCTTCAACAACAAATACATGAGCTGGCCTAACAACACGAATCACAGTCAAATTGGGAACCTCATTCCAATATTTTACTATGATCATTGAAGCCAACATTGCAAGAGCATCTGCCATCCGGTTTTCATCTAGAGGGATATGATGAAACTCAAACTTTGTAAAGAAAGTTGAAATCCTCCTCGCATAATCTCTATATGGTATAAAACCGGGTTAGTTCGTCTCCCATTCACCTTTGATCTGATTCACAACCAATGTTGAATCTGCATAGATGTCCAAATACTTGATTCTAAGATCAATGGCCTCTTCAAGCCCCACAACGCAAGCTTCATACTCAGCCATATTATTCGTACACTTGAAAGTCAATCTAGTTGTAAACGGAAAATGTGCGCTTTGAGGAGTAATGATCACTGCCCCAATGCCATTACCATATTGATTAACAACTCCATCAAATACCATGCCCCAACGGGAACCAGGTTCTGGCCCTTCTTCAAGCAATGGTTCATCACAATCTTTCATTTTCAAGTACAAGATCTCTTCATCAGAGAAATCATATTGCACTGACTGATAATCTTCAATCGGTTGGTGAGCCAAATAGTCAGCCAAGACACTACCTTTAATTGCTTTTTGGGATCGATATTCAATATCATATTCTAATAACAACATCTGCCAACGGGAAATCATCCCAGTTAAAGCAGGTTTCTTAAAAATATACTTGATTGGATCCATTTTGGATATCAACCAAGTAGTATGATTCAACATATATTGACGCAAACGCTTAGCAGCCCAAGCCAATGCACAACAAGTATTTTCTAGCATAGAATACCGAGTCTCACAATTGGTGAACTTTTTACCAAGGTAGTATAGAGCATATTCGTTCTTTCCAGTTTCGTCTTGCTGACCAAGAACACAAACCATACTCTCATCAAGCACAGTCAAATACATGATCAACGGTCTTCCTTCAACAGGCAGACACAGGATCGAAGGCTCAAGCAGATATTCCTTGATACTATTAAAAGCTTTCTGGCAGTCTTCGGTCCAATCACAAGACTGATCTTTCCGAAGAAGCTTGAATATAGGCGCATATGTGGCAGTCATGTGTGAGATGAATCTTGAGATATAATTCAAGCGGTCGAGAAAACCTTTGACTTGCTTCTCAGTTTTGGGCGCAGGCATCTCTTGTATCGCTTTGACCTTGGCAAGATCAACTTCATTACCTTTCTCGCTGACAATAAAGCCCAACAACTTACTAGAATGAACACCAAAAGTACACTTATTGGGATTCAAGTGGAGTTTTTACTTCCTCAAATGCTGGAATAACTTCAACAAATGTTCAACATGTTCCTCTTCATCAATAGACTTAACAATCATATTATCAACGTAGACCACAATCTCTTTATGCATCATATCGTGAAAAAGAGTAGTCATTGCTCTCTGGTAAGTTGCACCATCATTCTTTAAACTGAAAGGCATCACTCTATAACAAAATGTTCCCTAGGGTGTAATGAATATGGTCTTCTCCATATCTTTGGGTGCCATCTTGATCTGATCATATCCGAAAAATCCGTCCATAAACGAAAATACTTTGAATTTAGTCGTATTGACTACCAACATATCAACGTGTGGTAGAGAGAAATCATCTTTCGGCCTGGCTTTATTCAAATCTCTATAATCACCGCACATACGGACTTTTTCATCCTTCTTCGGAATAGGCACAATATTGGCCACCCACTGCGGATACTCGGCCGTCACAAGGAAACCGCCATCAATCTGATTTTGCACTTCTTCTATGGTCTTCACTGCTATATCAGGATGAGTCCTCCTCAACTTCTTCTTAACTGGGGGAATTCTGGATTCAACGACAATATTTGCTCAACAATCTCAGAATCTAACCCATGTATGTCTTGATAGGACCAAGAAAATATATTTGAATATTTTCGGAGAAGATCAATCAACCCCTTCTTCACTTTTGGGCACAATCGAGACCCAATCTTTACTTCCTTCACATCATCCTCAGAACCCAAGTTGACTAGTTCAATCTGCTATTCGAATGGCTGAATGGCTTTTTCCTCGTGCTCAAGAAGATGAGATAATTCATCTGATACTTCTTCTTCACTTCCTTCCTCGGCCTCAAACATAGGGAATTCAAAATTTGGCGAAGGAGTAGGATCATTGTATTCAATGGGTTTAGAAACCAACCTGCATAATAATTTGATATTTCGATTTTAGAGAAGTGAATTGTGACCAAATATTATGCAGATGGACAATTATATTTATTTATTTATGTTTTTTTTATTACCATTTTTTAGAAAAGCAAAAAGTAAAAAGAAAACATCATAGATGTGGATGAATAGAATTATATTTTATTAATGATCAAATTTGAAAATGCCAACAATTTTAACTTCTACCTTAGGCATAGGAGAAGGATTTTCAAGAATAGTAAAAGCAATTACTTAGTACGATGCATAATAATAGGAACATCAACAACAGTCCAATTGTTGCAAGCTTTTCCATGCGTCACAAAATTGGTGCAGTCTTCCTCTTCATCACCCTCGATCATGGAAGCTAAGTTTTGTTCATTACCATGAATGAACCCTCCGCTAAAGAAATTGAGTTACGCATCTTCAACTCTAATCTCAGATGAACCTCGTCAGAATCCCAAACTGGCGCTACTCTTGTTTTGAGTGACCTCTACCATCCGGCCCCACTGATCAGAAATATTGTCTTAAACAATCTTTTGAGTGTCATTGAAGGAGGACATGGGTTCCCCAACTCTCTTTTCCTCAGCAATAGATAGAGCTTGGAACGGAGTTCTAACCTCATCCTCAGCTTCTATGTAAGAGAAAGACGATAGGTGGTTTACAAACAAAGCCTTCTCCCCACTGATAATAACAAGCTTTCCATTCTTGACAAACTTTAACTTTTGATGTAACATTGACGTAATGGCTCCAGCTTCGTGTATCCATGGCCTTCTTAACAAAAAACTATAGTCCGGGTGGATATCCGTTACTTGTAAAGTAACTTGGAAATCACTCTGACCTATCTTCACATGAAGGTCCACTTCACCGATTACAGTCTTGCGTGAGGCATCAAAAGCTTTGACGATCATACCACTATATGTCATAGGAGCTCCTTGATAAGACAACCTTGATAGAGTAGACTTTGGGAGTACATTCAAAGAAGATCTGGTTTCAACCAACATATTTGACAGAGCATCCTCCTTCAAATTCATTGAAATGTGCAATGCCAAGTTATGATTTCTACCCTCCTCGAGGAGTTCTTCATCACAGAAGCTAAGATTATTACAGGAAGTTATGTTAGCCATAATATGATCGAATTGATCCACCATAACATCATGTTCCACATACGCTCTCCCTAATACCTTCTGTAGTGCTTCTCTGTGCGCTTCAGAATTCATAAGCAGAGACAACACTTAAATCTTGGAAGGAGTCTGGAGCAGCTGCTCCACCATATTAAACTCGCTTTTCTTGATTAATCAGAGTACCTCATCGTCCTCGTTAGGCTTCAAACCGCTGGATTCACCATAATGACACTTTGGAATGCTAACAGGATCTACTACAGCCACATCAACCTTCTTATTAATATATATATATCTTCCATATTCTTAGGAAACACCGGCCCAAAGACACGACCAGTACGGGTCACCTTAGTAACATCATCTATACTCACAATTGAACTGGTCGTAGGCAAAGGAACCTCTTGACCATTCTCTAACATGGTAGCATTGTACTAATATGGGACATCCTTATCGGATGCATACGGGACGGGATCCGTTAACCGTATAACCAACGACGATACCAATATGTTGCTGACATTGTTACTACTATTGCCATTGAATTGAATCACCACTCTCTCTAGTGTCTTGAATACCAGAACTATTACATTCACATCGTCATCCACGTGACGAGACTAGAGAATTTGAATCATACATTCATCCATTAACCTCTGGATGTCTCTCTTCACAACCATACAACCTCGAGGATTGACACTACAAATTGCACAACCATCATGGTCATGCTCACAATCGCTTTACAAATATATATCCTTGTACATCGTCACCAAGGACCTTCTAATAAAGTGGACATCAAATACCTTGAACTCTCCAGGACAACCATCCACCATATTGATAGATGAATTACCATGAGTAGGTAGTGGGTTAGCTTTGACATTCGGCGCACGGTCCTCAAAGGACACCATTCCATTCTTAACCAGCTTTTGGACTTCATACATCAAGGGGTATCAATTCTCAATATCATGACCGGGAGCTCCTTGGTGAAAGGAACAACGGAGTTCCAGTTTGTACCACCATGGAAGTGGTTTAGGGATTTGAGGGGGATTTCTTGGTTGCAAAAGGTTCTTGAGAACCAATGATGGATACAATTCAGCATAAGTCATAAGAATTGGGTCAAAAGAGACATTCTTCCTCTCAAAGTTTTGTTGTTGTTGATGATTGTTGGTATTGTTGTTGTTGTAGGTGTTTGTTCGTTGTGGTGGCGGTTGTTGACGTTGTTGTTGAATTGGTGTTGACTGATTGTTAGAAAATACCGGAATTACAGATGGTGTTGACGGGGTTGTTGACTTCTTCTTACATGAGGCCTCCTCTGCCTCCCAACAGACACTGCATTAGTCTCGTTCTATTTCTTCTTGGAAAACCCACTGCCATACGTCTTGTTATATGAAACCTCCTCTTTAGATAAGTGTCCTTCTCAGACACCTTCTTCTAGCCTCATCCCCATGTTTACCATTTCGGTAAAATCACTGGGGGCACTAGCAATCATCCGCTCATAGTAAAATGAGCTCAGGGTCTTGAGGAAAATCGTGGCCATCTCCTTCTCTTCCAAAGGAGGGGTAATATGAGCGGCAAACTCTTCCCATCACTGAGTGTACTCTTTGAACGTCTCTTTACCCTTCTGAGACAACGATCTCAATTCATCTCTATTTGGTGCCATGTCCGCATTATACTTGCACTTCTTCATGAAGGCTTCACCCAAATTGTTGAACGTGCGGACACTCTTGGAAATAGTGAATCAATAACTGATCATTATCAGTATGTGTCGACATCTTTCTAGCGTACATGACGAGATGACTGAGCGGACAAGTATTCCCCTTATACTTTTCAAAGTCAAGGACTTTGAAATTCATCGAGATTTTGACATTTGGAACCAAGAAAAGTTCCGCAAAACTCTTACTAAATAGATCTTTACCCCTCAAGGTAATTCAACTCCTTTCGCAACTCAAGGAATTGGTCTTTCATTTCGTCCATCTTTTCATAAACATACAAACCCTTAGACGGCTCAGAATGATAGATGGTGTCTTCAGCTCGGGGCAAAGTATGAACAACCGGTGGTGGCATAGACATGACGGGGCTAGATACCGGCATGGAAGCAAAAGTAGGCGCAAAACACTCGGGTACAATGTTAGGCGGCATTCCCCATGGGAATCCGGAAGGCATGGTAGGAGCAAAGTGAGCAGCGATAGCAGGAATGGTAGAGGTAGTAACCTCGGAAATGACAGTCCTCTGAGGAGGAGGAGTTGCAGGCGTTGGAGAAGATTGGTTATGAGCAGCTAACAATGACTCAATCATGGCAGTCAGGCGGGCGATCTCGTCCTTCAAGTCTCTATTCTCTTGCTCTAGGTGTTCCATGATTCTTTAGTGATTGGTGCGGGTATTGTATCGATGAGTCATCTTGGCGAAAGAGAAACCTGTTATGCAAATGATACATGAAATGCAATGCTTGATTTGTTTTTATTTTCAAGGAACTTACTATTTCACTTGCAAATATATATGTTTATACCAACAATTGCAACAATTTGATATGACCATAAAAAAATCTCTTTTATTCATATAATTGGAAGGATTACACTTAATACAATTTCAGAAACCAAAATACAAAATACAATAGGAAAGGAAACTAGTCATCCTAAGGATCCCTAATAACAACATCAGCAGATCTGGCTGTAGGCGCGTACTTCCTTCATATGCGTCGAATCTCTGACTCCAAAGAAGTCTTCATTTGAGTCTTCTCAAGGACTAACTGATCAACAATCTTATTCCAAACAACGGAAGGCTGAGGCATACTAGAAGAAGATGAAATCCCTGGTTCTCTCTGTCTCTTCATTACTCAGTCTTCAAGAAGCTCAATAAGTGCATCTTTATTCTTAGACTCAAGCTGCAAATCCTCATGCTTTCTACTCAAAGCATGGAAACACTCTTCCCACATATCCTTTTCTTACTTCATCTCGGAAAGTGCGTCTTCCAACTACTCTACATCTTGGCTAGGGAGAGTTAATGGCTCAACCACAACCATAGACATAGGTCTCTCACAAGCATACAACATCTTCAACTCCAAATCTCTCTTCATCATCGAAAGAGTGTAAGCTTCCAAAGCTACACAGTTGCGCAGACCAAGCTCGGATCTTCCTTTCCTATGCACATTATGCCAAGCATGCAAAATATCCTACTTCAAATGTTGGGGATCTTTACCCTCTTGATAGAAAAGACCTTCTAACAGAGTGTTATTAGGTTTGTCTCTCAAGGGGAACCCAAGTTGACGACGAGCCAAATCAGGGTTGTAGTTGATTCCTCCTTGTGTACCAATAAGGGGCACATTAGAGAATTCACCACAACAATCAATAATCTCCAAGCTACCCAATGAATAATCATACCAAACTATATCATGATTAGTGAGAGACATAAGTCTCTGAGACCATCATAGACACTGTTTGTTCTCCACAAATGTAGGTATCTGATGAAATTGCAAAAACCACTTATACAGAAGAGGAACACAAAACACAATCCTTCAATCACCATTAGAATTCCTTAGATGCAAAGAGATGTACATATCTCCTAACAGAGTAGGCATAGGATTCCCAATCAAGAAAATTCTAATGGTGTTAACATCAACAAAATCGTCAATGTTAGGGACAAAGCTAATCCATAGATGAGCAACACAAATATAGCTTCAAAAGCATCCACACTACCGGCTTGAGAAAAGGCAGTAGCTTCCTTGATGAGGAGCTGTAAGACCCCAATTTTGACCCTAAGATCGCTCATGTTATCTCATCATATGCATTAGCATTGGGATCATACCTTGGCATCCTCCTTACCCCTCATCCATTGGGTTTGTTTTGGGAGAGATCACCAAGCACTATGAGATTGTATCATACTTTGTATTTTGTCATCTTTACTAACCAAAAATACCAAACATATGTCTTTGCATTTGTCTAACTCTCCTGTAGGTAGAGCACTTGATCACCTTTGATCTATCAAGCACACATCTAGGGTTTAAGACCCTCATTGCTAAGATATCAACCAAGAAATTATCCACAATGGCTCTAGGCATCATATATGAGTCTCCATGATCTCTGTATGTTATTTTGATCAAGAATTCTTCAAGAGTTTGGAATTGGTTTGCCTTGGAAACCTTAGTTCACCTGGGTATCTTGTGTAACTTCTCCACCAAGCATCTTCACCAATTGATCATATATTACAAGGGAAACTTCAAATTTCATCATCTTATGCATATATGATCTCCCATTAGTCCAAGAAGTCAAGATATTTGCAAGTTTGCAAGGTGGTTAATGGTAGTTGACCAGAGGAATTCATCTGATCAAAACTGGGGTTCCCTAGACCCTCCCTCCTATACTTTTCATCATATGGAAATGATTCCAAGAGCAAATTTACTATATATGACATTCCAAACAACTTTCATGTTGAGGACTAGACCTAGTTTTTCTTGGAAAGTCATTTTTTATGTTGAAGGATTATAGGTCATTTTGTCTAAACCCTAATTTGGAGGTCAACTTCCCAAGGCCATAACTTGCTCAATTTTTATGATATGAAATATTTCCATGTTTCATAATCAAATTCAAGGTTTCTAATTCAACTTTTATGTTTGGAGGAAGAGCTAAATCAACTTTTATGAGCATGTGATATGAGGATACATTATAGGTCATTTTGGACCAATACCATTGAAAAATTGATTTTCCTCAACTTTAAAAATGCGTAACTCATTCATCACAAATCTAAATGAGGTCAAATTTGTGACCATTTTGAAGGTTTATGAAAGAGCTACAACTTTTATGAATACACGTTTCTCATTTGAAGCTCAAAATAAAAGTTATCTAAGGTGGAATAAATGAACATATGGCTTGACACTTAGAATTTTCTTTTGACATGTTGAAATTTTCAAACTTCCACCTCAAAATTTATCATGGAACAAGCTTCAAATGGAAAAGTGTTCAACATAAGAGTTATTTATTTTGATCTAACCTTTCCAAATAGTCCAATTTCATTCATTTTGGACAAGGTTTGAGTGTTCTGCACATGGTCTGAACATGGCTACGTCATTTAGCAAGGATCAAGCTTCAAACAGCTGCACACTTTTGCCTTGCATTCATATTCACTTTCAGACTCAATTAAATGTAATTATGGACTTAACTGAGTAGCTTCATGGGCCTGTACACACCCATGCAAGCATGCATCACTCAATTTCCAAATTTGGAAACATTTTGAAGGTGTAAATAACACTTGAATTTGCTATAAATAAGAGCCTCTAGCATCATAAATGAGGACCCTTGTGCGCCAACTTTGCCTCCCACACTTGAAACCCTCACATTTGAAAGGAAAACCTGAGAATTTTCATTTGAAAATTGAGTTTGAATCTCACTGTTTGGAGATTCAAAAACTCCAGGATCCAAAGCTTTATTTCAATCATAAGCCACTTCTGCAAGCTTTCAGAGCAAGATCGAATAAGAAATGAAGCAAGAGAGATCAAGTTCTACACATCATTGAAGGTATTTTCCAGATTTTTTCTTCTATTCGATTCTCCCTCAATTCGCATTAACTCTCTTGGATCCTTGGTTGTCTGAAGTCCTACCAATGTGGGCAAGAAGATTGAGTTACTTTGAGGTCAAATCGAAGCAACTCAGTTCATGTACCTCAAATTTCAACTCCATGTATCTCTCAATATACTTGGAGTTAGGATGAATTGAGGTCAAATTCGTGATCAGTGCCATTTTTATTTTAAAATCATGTCCTTCTTTTTCATTTTTGTGATGATTATGAGTGGACCAGTCCGGCCAAGGTAACTTGAGAAGACGACCGACGCTTTGCTCTGGCAATGAGGTAGCATGGTCCAGAGCCACATGATCAGTTCAATTTATTTTAATCATGAGCGTTCCTTTTGATTACCAACTGTGTGGCACGCTGACTCGTTTACACGATGGAACACATGTTTTCATCCACTTGATCTGCCACCTCAATTAATAAGGGAGATCAAGTGATCCACGTTTTCTCAGATTAATTTATTTTCATTTTATTTTTTTCATTTTCATTAATTCATATTAAATTTAATATTGACCCAAAAAATATGAGAGTTTCACCAAATTTTTTTAAATAAAATATATTTTCATTTTCTGAATTAAAATTATTTTTTGAATGATTATTAATATTTTTCATGATTTAATTGATTTTGTGAATATTTTTAATTGTTTAAAAATACTTTTAAGTTTCCAAAAATTCTGATTTTTTTTCTCTAAGATCCTTTGACCTTGTTTGACCTATGATAAATCTCATGGCGATTTATTTGGTGTTTTGATGAGGTTTTAGGAAATTGACAAACCATAATTTAATTTAATGCATATTTTTATTATTTTTAATTTTTCAAATGCCAAATTAATTGTGTGGAGCCATTTTAATTGACTTTGTGAGTTTGACTTGTGTTGTTGGGCCTTGGTCAAGGTTGATTTGACTTTGCTAGGTTAAGATTATTAGATTTAGGGGATTGATGGAATGTACATTCCATCTCCCAAAATGAATGAATGATCTTAATTTGGTAAAAAGTCCTCCTTTGACCAATTTGTGTTGAATCTACTCCCCCTCCCTCTTCATCTCATTCTCCTTACTTATCCATTCATGTCATGGACCTATGATATCTCTATATCCTAAGGCTAGTTGATTGCAAAATCAACATAAGTATGGATGAGATTAGATCCCCAAATTTGCATATTCTTTTTTGTGTGAGGCATGTTTTATGAGTATAGTTCATCATACATGTGTCTAACATGTATTAACACCAAAATTATATTGCCCAACCTTAAATAGTTGTGACTTCTACATAAGTCCAATTACGATTGCTTAACATAGCGCTAAATTTGTGACACATAAGGCCTAGCATTCTAGTTAGTGAGATTATAAGTCTCCCCTCTTTCATTGTATTGTGTGGAAACTTGGCCTTTTTTCCTTCATTTGAAAGATGTCTTGGTTCAAGGATCCATTCTTGTGATAAGTTGGTTGAGTGTTCATCAAAGAATGACTTAAACAAAAAAAAGAAAGTAAAAGCAATACTAACTTCTAATCAACTAATAACTAACATTTAATTTCAATTCATTTACTTTTGATGCACTTTAATTTTTTAAGCTTTATCCATTTGCCATTATTCATACCATTCAAATTGTTTACTTTATTGTCATTTTCCCTTTGTCCACTTGGACCATATTTGTGATATATTATGTTTATATATACTTGTGTATTTGTATGGTCTTTTAACCTTAATGTACATAATAAGAACAAAAAACCTATAAAAAATTTTTTTTGTGGACTGTTGGTTTGGCATGAGACTATTGGACTTACAATTTAGGAAACTTTCCCTATGCAAAGGACTTGGCCAATGCCAACTTTCATGAAACCAATCTGATACAATATTGAAGATCCATTTGAGTTCATCTGCAACATGATCATTGTGAAGCTGTTATTTTGAACCTGCAACTAATTCCATCTTTGAAGCCATCTGATACATGGGAAATGTTGAAGAAGATCATGGGATTCTTAAGCTTGGATGTGGCTATCTTTATTTGATGTCTTGCTCTTCAACTTTCTATTTGTATATTTATTATTGCTTGACTCTAAAGTCCAAGGGAATTTGGGTTTCTATATGACATTCTTGTCTTTTAGATTGCAGCCCATTGGTCAGATCTTTTCAACTCTCAACTTTTAAATTTATGCTTATGATTAGTCTCTTAATCTCCTCCCCACTTCTTTAATTTCAAAATCTCTCCCTCCTTTTAAAATATTCTTTGTTTGTGATTGTTTTCTAAACTTAGACCATATTGCAAATTAGAAACTTTGGCCTTATGCCATTGCATTTTAAAACTTCTTTTCTTAAATAAACTTAACCATACTTGACTTAAAATTTTTAAAAGACAAAAAGAACTAAAACTCATCCAAATCATTTTATTTCTCTTGTGCCTTTGGTAAATTTAAAGTTTTGTTAAAAGAAATGCACTCACTTTGAAATTGATACCACGAACTACGAGTCTGAAGGTCTTGTAAATCACAAAAATATAATTAATGAATTCTTTTCTCATCCCCACATTCTATTTATTTGCAAACATCATTTTGTACAAAAATACATATGCACCCAAAAAAGGGCTCCTAGGAGTACCTAAAACTCTTTGGATGCTAACACCTTCCCTCTGTGTAACTAACCCCCTTATCTGTAATCTCTAGCATTTTACCTGTATTCTCTGGTTTAATTGATGTCTGGCTTATCCATAGCTTGTGGTCACGAATTTACCGCTACAGAAATTAAGTGGCGACTCTGCTGGGGAGTAGACTCTAGTGGGTTTAGCCTACTTTTTTGTGTGTATATAATTGTATATTTGATTTATCTATATTTTATTGAATGATATAATTAGCTTGTTGTGCTTGGTGATCTCTGAGTGATAAGATAAGTTCTAACCCAAACTTGAGTGCAATTAAGATAGGAGGATGGTATAGTCATGTTTGACTTATGTGGAGTAGTCCTTAACAAGTTGGCTTGAGACCCATCTACATAGTGGAGACCCTTTTGGAGTTGGGAATGCCACATAAGTTATTTGTGGTTAGGCATTACTATCTCTAATTTGGGGTTCGAGAAGCTAAGGACCTTAGAGCATTTAACCCTTCTTGTCCTATTTAGGACGTAGTGCAAAGACTATTCAAGTGTAGACTTGACAACAATTGTTACATGATACTACACTCACACGAGTTTCTCTTGAGAATATTATGGGTTGATGTGTCAGTCGTCCTAACATGTAATATCCGATAGATGGAATTAAGACTCTGGGAACTTTTTAGAACATGATCTACATGTTTTTATCCTTAGTTCACTCTTTTGGGATGGTTCTTACCCAGACTCCATGCTTGTGACTCACAACAAACCCTTGATTCTTGGTTGATCCAATCAAGTCTTGTCAATATCAATGGAACTTGGGTGTTGATAAGGTGTAAACCATAATCCACCAAAATGGATGATTGATCTTGACAATGACTTGATTCATCCCTTGACCTTTGTCTGTTTGCCTTGTGTGTGATCCCTTATTTGTGATTGTTGCATTCATACATTCATGAGCATCATAACATTCATCACACAAAAATTTCAAGGAACTGAGGACTTATTTGCAAATATTTCCAAGACATGGATTATGGATGAAGGAACACTAAGAAGTATAGTTTTAGATGTCCAGACATGGAAGAGTTAAGGAGGCTAGCCTCTTTTTGTATTAGATCCCTTGTACTTCAAGCAACGTCATGGGAAGCTTATGTCTATTTTATCTACTGATGTGGTTGAAGGACTTCTGAGTGTATTGGTTCAATTTTATGACCCTCTATATCGTTGCTTCTCTTTTCCTGATTATCAGCTTGTGCCTACGTTGGAGGAGTATGCCCATCTCTTGGGAATACCTGTTTCTAACAAAGTGCCTTTTAGTGAATTGGAAGAGATTCCCATATCTCATCTTATTGTTGAAGCCCTTCACTTGAAGAAGTCTGAGATAGAGGCTCATTGGGTGAAGAAAGGAGGTTTATTTGGGTTGACTTCTGAGTTCCTCATCAAGGAAGCTACTGCCTTTGTTCAAGCCGGTAGTGTGGATGCTTTTGAGGCTATCTCTATGTTGCTCATTTATGGTTTAGCCTTGTTCCCTAACGTTGATGGTTTTATTGATGCTAACGCCATTAGAATATTCTTGATTGGGAATCTTGTGCCTACTTTGTTAGGAGATATGTATTTCTCTTTGCATCTAAGGAATTTTAAAGGTGGTGGAATGATTGTGTTTTGTGTTCCTCTTCTGTACAAGTGGTTTATTTCGCACTTGCCTCAGACGCCTGCTTTTGTGGAGAACAAACAATGTCTACGATGGTCTCAGACACTTATGTCTCTCACTAATGATGATATAGTTTGGTATGATCCTTCATTAAGTAGTTTGGAGATTATTGATTGTTGTGGTGAATTCTCTAATGTGCCTCTCATTGGTATACAAGGAGGAATCAACTACAATCCTTCTTTGGCTCGTCGTAAACTTAGGTTCCCCTTGAGAGACAAACCTAATAACACTTTGTTAGAAGGTCTTTTCTATCAAGAGGGTAAAGATCCCCAACATTTGAAGTAGAATATTATGCATGCTTGGCATAATGTGCATAGGAAGGGAAGATCCGAGCTTGGTCCGTGCATTTGTGTAGGTTTGGAAGCTTACGCTCTTTGGGTGAAGAAGAGAGCTTTGGAATTAAAGATGCCTTATGTTTGTGAGAGACATATGTCTATGGTTGTGGTTGAGCCATTAAATCTCCCTAACCAAGATGTCGAGAAGTTGAAAGATGCAAGAGAAGGATATGTGGGAAGAGTGTTTCCATGCTTTGAGCAGAAAGCATGAAGAGTTGCAACTTGAGTTGAAACACAAAGATGCACTTATTGAGCTACTTGAAGACCTAGTAACAAAGAGACAGAGAGAACCATATGTTTCATCTTCCTCTAGTATGCCTCAGCCTTCCGTTGCTTAGAAGAAGATTGTTGACCAGCTTGTCCTCGAGAAGACTCATATGAAGGCTTCTTTTGAGACCGAGATCCAACACAATCGAAGGAAGTACGCGCCTGCAGCCAGATATTCTGATGTTGTTGTTAGGGATCTTTAGGATGGCTAGTCTCCTTTTCTCTTGTATTTTCATTTGGTTTCTGAAATTGTACTCAGTCTAATCCTTCCAATTATATAAATAAAAGAGATTTTTATGGTCTTATCAAATTGTTGCAATTATTGTTGTATATATATATATATATATATATATATATATATATATATATATATATATATATATAATATATATATATATTTGCAAATAATATAGTAAGTTCCTTGAAAATAAAAACAATCAAGCATTGCATTTCATGCATCATTTGCATAAGAAGGTTTCTCTTTCGCTAGATGTCTTATTGGTATTTATGTTGTGCTTCAGCCAAGCTAACCCATTGATACAATACTCGCGCCAATCACTCAAAGATTATGGAGCATCTAGAGCAAGAGAACAGAGACTTGAATGACGAGATTGCCTGTCTGACAGCCATGATGGAGTCAGTGTTAGCCGCTCAGAGCTAATCTTCTCCAACGCCAGCAACTCCTCCTCCTCAGAGGACTGTTATTTCCGAGGTTGCTACCTCTACCGTTCCTGCAACTGGTGCTCACTTTGCACCCAACATGCCTGCCGAATTCCCGTGGGGAATGCCGCCTAATTTTGTGCCTGAAGGTTTTGCGCCTACCTTTGCTTCCATGCCGACATCTAGCCTGGTCATGTCTGTGCCACCGCCTGTGTTACAGACATTGCCCCGTGTGGAAGACATCATCTATCATTCTGAGTCGTCTAAGGGCCCTGATGTGTATGAGAAGATGGATGAGATGAAGGACCAATTCCTTGAGTTACGTAAGGAATTGAAAACTTTTAGGGGTAAGGATCTGTTTGGAAAGAGTGTTGCGGAACTTTGTTTGGTTCTAAATGTGAAGATCCCGGTGAAGTTCAAAGTGTATGACTTTTAAAAGTACAAGAGGAATACCTATCCACTCAGTCAAGTCGTCATGTACGCGGGAAAAATGTCTACTCAAACCGATAATGATAAGTTATTGATCCATTATTTTCAAGACAGCTTGACCGGTGTCGCTCAGAGGTGGTACATGGGATTGGATATCACAAGTATCCGCATGTTCATTGATTTGGGCGAAGCATTTGTTAAACAATACAAATATAATGTTGATATGGCTCCAGATAGGGACCAGTTGAGGTCGTTGTCTCAGAAGGAAACAAAGACGTTTAAAGAGTATGTGCAAAGATGGAGCGAGCTTACTGCTCAGATTACCCCTCCTTTGGAAGAGAAGGAGATGACCAAAAAATTTCTCAAGACCCTGAGCTCATTTTATTATGAGCGGATGATTGCCAGTGCCCCTAGTGATTTTACCGAGATGGTAAACATGGGGATGAGGCTAGAAGAAGGTGTCCAAGAAGGATGGTTATCTAAAGAGGAAGCGTCATCCAGCAAGAGGTATGGTAATAGTTTTGGTAAGAAGAAGGAAGCAGAGACTAATGTAGTGTCTGTTGGGAGGCAGAGGAGGTCTCATGTAAGAAGAAGTCAACCACCCCGTCAACATCATCATCAAGTATCATCTATGATCCTAGTATTTTCAACCAATCAGTCAACCCCAATTCAACAACAACAACGTCAACAATAACCGCCACCACAACGAACAAACACCTACAACAATACCAACAATCATCTTCAACAAAAACCAAATTTTGAGAGGAAGAATGTCTCTTTCGACCCAATCCCTATGGCGTACGCAGAATTGTATCCATCCTTGGTTCTCAAGAACCTGTTGCAACCAAGAAACCCACCGCAAATACCTAAACCACTTCTATGGTGGTACAAATCGGAACTCCGTTATGCCTTTCACCAAGGAGCTCCCGGTCATGATATTGAGAATTGTTACCCCCTCAAATATGAAGTCCAAAAGCTGGTAAAGAGTGGAATGGTGTCCTTTGAGGACCGTGCGCCAAACGTTAAAGCTAATCCACTACCTGCCCATGGGAATTCATCTGTTAATATGGTGGACGGCTGTCCTGGTGAGTTCAAGGTATTTAATGTACGCTTAATTAGAAGGTCCTTGGTGTGGATGCATAGGGATATTTGCTTGGTTAGCGATTGTGAGCATGACCATGATTGTTGTGCTATTTGCAGTGTCAATCCCAGAGGTTGTATGGTTGTAAAGAGATACATCCATAGGTTGATGGATGAAGATTTGGTTCAGATTGTTCAGTCCCGTCATGTAGACGACGATGTCAACGTAATAGTCCCAGTTTTCAAAACTCTTGAGAGAGTGGTGATTCAGTACGACAACAGTTGCAGTAACAACGTCAACAATAGATCGGTATCACCATTAGTTATATGGTTAGCGGGCCGTGTCCCGTATGCATCCGATAAGACTGTCCCATATCAGTACAATGCTACTATGTTGGATAATGGTCAAGAGGTTCCTTTGCCTATGACCAATTTTGTTGTGAGCATAACTGATGTTACTAAGGTGACCCGTAGTGGTCGTGTCTTTGGGCCGGTGTTTCCAAAGAATGTGGAGGATTTGTCTATTAGCAACAAGGTTGATATACCTATGGTAGATCCTGTTAACGCTCTAAATTGCTAGTCTGGTGAATCCAGCAGTTTGAAGCCTAGCGATGGTAATGAGGTGCTCAGATTGATCAAGAAAAATGAGTTCAATATGGTGGAGTAGCTGCTCCAAACTCCCTCCAAGATTTCAATACTGTCTGTGTTAACGAATTCAGAAGCGCACAGAGAAGCACTGTAGAAAGTTCTAGAGCAAGCTTACGTGGAACATGATGTTATGGTGGATCAGTTTGATCATATTGTAGCTAACATCACTTCCTGCAATAATCTCAATTTCTATGATGAAGAACTCCTCGAGGAGGGCAAAAATCATAATTTGGATCTGCACATTTTGATGAATTGCAAAGATGATGCTATCTCCAATGTATTGGTAGACACCGGGTCTTCGTCGAATGTACTTCCGAAGTCAACTCTTTCCAGGTTGTCATACCAAGGAGCACCTATGAGATATAGTGGCGTGATCGTCAAAGCTTTTGATGGTTCGCGCAAGACTTTGATCGGTGAAGTGGACCTTCTAGTGAAGATAGGTCCGAGTGATTTTCATATTACTTTTCAAGTAATGGATATCCACCCGGCCTATAGCTGCTTGTTGGGAAGGCCATGGATTCAAGAGGCAAGAGCCGTTACTTCGACATTGCACCAGAAGTTCAGATTTGTCGAGAATGGTAAGCTGGTTATTGTTGGTGGGGAGAAGGCGTTGTTGGTCAACCACTTGTCATATTTATCTAACGTAGAAGTTGAGGAAGAGGTTGAAACTCCATTCCAAGCCTTATCTATTGCTGAAGAAAAGAGAGTTGGGGCACCCATGTCCTCATCAAAGATGCAAAGAAGATTGTTGAAGAGGGTCAGTCTGATCAGTGGGGACAGATGGTAGAGGTCTCCGACAACAAGAGCAGGGCCAGTTTGGGTTTCCAATAAGGTTCATCTGTGATTAGATCTGAAGATGCGCAACCCAGTTTCCGTAGCGGAGGGTTCATTCATGGTAATGAACAACACTTAGCTGTGGTGCTAGAGGGTGATGAAGATGAAGACTACACCAATTTTGTGACGCATGGAAAAGCTTGCAACAAACTGACTGCTGTTGTCATTCCTGTTATTATGCATCGATATAAGTAATTACTTTTATTTTGTTTTTGAAAATCCTTCTCTTATGCCTAAGGGAGAAGGGAACATTGTTTGGGCATTTTCAAATTTGATCATCAATAAAATATAATTTTATTCATCCACATCTATAATGTTTTATTTTTTGTTTTATTCTGAAAATGGTAATAAAAAAAACATAAATAAATAATATAATTGTCCATCTGCATAATATTTGGTCACAATTCACTTCTCCAAAATCAAATATCAAATCATTATGCAGGTTGGTTTCTAACCCCATTGAATACAATGATCCTTCTCCTTCTCCAAATTTTGATTGCCCTGTGTTCGAGGCTGAGGAGGAAAGTGATGAAGAAGTAAGTGATGAATTGTCTCGTCTTCTTGAGCATGAAGGAAAAGACATTCAACCCTTCGAATAATAGATTGAGTTAGTCAACTTGGGTTTCGAGAATGATGTGAAGGAAGTCAAGATTGGGTCTCGACTGTGTCCTGATGTTAAGAATGGTTTGGTTGATCTTCTCCGAGAGTATTCAGATATGTTTGCTTGGTCTTATCAAGACATGCCTGGGTTGGATTCCGAGATTATAGAGCATAGATTACCGTTAAAGCCAGAATTCCCGCCAGTCAAGCAAAAGTTGAGGAGAACTCAACCTGATATGGCAGTGAAGACCAAAGAAGAAGTGCAAAAGCAAATTGATGTTGGTTTCCTTGTGATCGCTGAGTATCTGCAGTGGGTGGCGAATATTGTGCATGTTCTGAAGAAGGACGGAAAAGTCTGTATGTGCGTTGATTATAGAGATTTGAATAAAGCTAGTCTGAAAGATGATTTTCCTCTGCCACACATTTATATGTTTGTAGACAACACAACTATATTCAAAGTCTTTTCGTTTATGGAGAGATTTTCCGAATATAATCAGATCAAGATGGCACCCGAAGATATGGAGAAGACCACATTCATTACACCCTGGGGAACATTCTGTTATAGAGTGATGCCTTTCGGTTTAAAGAATGCTGGTGAAACTTACCATAGAGCAATGATTACTCTCTTTCATGATATGATGCATAAAGAGATTGAAGTCTATGTCGACGACATGATTGCTAAATCCATTGATGAAGAGGAACATGTTGAGCATTTATTGAAGTTATTCCAGCATTTGAGGAAGTATAAACTCCACTTGAATCCCAATAAGTGTACTTTTGGTGTTCGTTCTGGTAAGTTGTTGGGCTTTATTGTCAGCGAGAAGGGTATTGAAGTTGATCCTGCCAAGGTCAAAGCAATACAAGAGATGCATACGCCCAAAACTGAGAAGGAAGTCAGAGGTTTTCTCGGTCGCTTGAATTGTATCTCAAGATTCATTTCACACATGACTGCAACATGTGCCCCTATATTCAAGCTTCTTCGGAAAGATCAATCTTGTGATTGGACCGAAGACTTCCAGAAAGCTTTTGATAGTATCAAGGAATATCTGCTTGAACCTCGAGATTCTGTCTCCGCATGTGGAAGGAAGACCGTTGATCATGTATTTGACTGTGCTTGAAGATAGTATGGGTTATGTTCTAGGTCAGCAAGACGAAACTGGAAAGAAAGAATATGCTATTTACTACCTCAGTATGAAGTTCATCGATTGTGAAACTCAGTATTCTATGCTAGAGAAGACTTATTGCGCATTGGCTAGGGCGGCTAAGCGTCTGCGTCAATATATGTTGAATCATACCACTTGGTTGATATCCAAAATGGATCCAATCAAGTATATTTTTGAGAATCCTGCTTTAACTGGGAGGATTGCCCATTGGCAGATGTTGTTATCAGAGTATGATATTGAATACCGATCTCAGAAGTCAATCAAAGGTAGTGTCTTGGCTGCCCATTTGGCTTACCAACCAATTGAAGATTATTAGTCAGTGCAATATGATTCTCCTGACGAAGAGATCTTGTACTTGAAAATGAAAGATTGTGATGAACCATTTCTTGAAGAAGGGACAGAGCCTAGTTCCCGTTTGGGCATGGTATTTGATGGAGTTGTTAATCAGTATGGTAATGGCATTGGGGAAGTAATTTTTAATCCTTAAGGCACGTATTTTCCATTTACAGCTATATTTACTTTCAAGTGTACAAATAATATGGCAGAATATGAGGCTTGCATTATCGGGCTTGAAGAGGCCATTGATTTCAGAATCAAGTACTTGGACGTCTATGGAGATTCATCTTTGGTTGTGAATCAAATCAAAGGTGAATGGGAGACGAATCAACCCGGTTTGATAGCATATAAAGACTATGCGAGGAGGATTTCAACTTTCATTACAAAGGTTGAGTTTCCTCATATCCCTCGAGATGAAAACCGGATGGCAGATGCTCTTGCAACGTTGGCTTCAATGATTGTAGTGAAGTATTGGAATGAGGTTCCCAACTTGACTGTAATGTGTCTTGATAGGCCAGCTCATTTATTTGTTGTTGAAGAAATCAAAGATGAGAAACCATGGTATTTCGACATCAAATGTTTCCTACAAAGTTAAATTTACCCGTGCTGGGGAATCTTTGAAAGACAAGAAGACTTTGAGAAGATTAGCCGGCAAATTTTACCTGAATGGTGATGTATTGTACAAGAGAAACTTAGATATGGTTTTGCTCAGATGTGTGGATAGACACGAAGCAGACCTATTAATGAATGAAGTCCATGAAGGTTCCTTTGGTACTCATTCCAATGGACATGCAATGACGAAGAAGATGTTGCGAGCAGGTTACTATTGGCTGACAATGGAATCTGATTGTTGCAAGTTTGAGAAGAAATGCCACAAGTGTCAAATTTATGCAGATAAGATTCATGTTCCTCCGACACTGTTGAACATCATTTCCTCTCCATGGCTCTTCTCCATGTAGGGAATTTATATGATTGGCATGATCGAGCCCAAAACGTCGAATGGACATCGTTTCATTTTGGTGGCTATTGACTACTTCACAAAATGGGTTGAAGAGGCATCGTATGCGAATGTAACCAAGCAAGTTGTTGTAAGGTTTATCAAGAATCAGATCATATGCCATTATGGTGTGCCAAGTAAGATCATTACTGATAATGGATCGAACTTGAACAACAATATGGTGGAAGCTCTTTGCAAGGACTTCAAGATTGTGCATCATAATTCTTCTCCCTACAAACCTAAGATGAATGAGGCTGTTGAAGCTGCAAATAAGAACATTAAGAATATCATTCATAAGATGGTTGTAACATATAAGCATTGGCATGAGATGCTCCCATTTGCTTTGCACGGGTATCATACATACATCCGCACTTCAACAGGGGTAACTGTAAGACCCCAATTTTGTCCCTAAGATCCCTCATGGCATCATATCATACCATATCATTGCCTCAAGGATCTTTGTGCACCTTTGCTTCCCTCCTAGTGGGTGGGTTATCTTGTGAGTGTGGTTCTTGATCACCAAACATGTTTTGCATTTGTATATCATTGCTTTCCATCTATCTATTAACCAAAGGTACAAAAATATTGTCATCTAACCATGTTACTTGCAGATGAAGCAAGCTAGGTCAAAACAGTCAAATCAGCCATTGAACAGTGGATGGTGGCCATTCTTGAAGAATTTGGGCACCATGATCATTCATCAAGAGTTCATATGAGTTGTGACATCATTTTGAATCAAGATATCAAGTGGTAGGGGCTTGGAATTCATCAGAACATGGTTCAGTCAACCAAAACCCTAGCAAAGTCAACTGAAGTCAACTGTGGTCAACTGTGCATTTAATCAGTGATTTGATGGTGGGAATTGGTCTGAGAGGTCTCATTCATGTCCATATAAGCCTCATATAGCATGTCAAACATCCACAATGAAGAATTTGAAGTCAGACAAGAAGTTTCCAAAAATAGAAAGTTGACCTGTAATTGGAATTTGCCAAAAATGGAAAGTTCTTCTCCTCAAATTTACATCATCATACAAGCTTCAAATGAATTTTTTTCCAACATGAAAGTTGAAGATCTTGTTCTCCCATTTCCAAAAAGTCCAAGAACACTCATTTCTCATTTATGGTTGGCAAGTTATGATCAAATCATTCTCAAACATTTTTGAACTTCAAAGTGAGATATCTTCCAAACCATTTGGCCAAATTGAGTGAGGTTTTTTTGCTACAAGTCATATTTGATGTGCTTTATCAAAATCCTTCATCACAATTCACAAAAAATCAACCAATCAAAATGGCCTTTTTCAAGTGGCTTGAATTTAAAATGAGGGAGGTGAAAAATGAACTTTCAAATTAACCACTTCCAATGCATTTTACCAATTACAAGTGTTCAGAAATCACATTTGGAGATGGTTTGGGCCCATTTTCGCACTGTAGCACATGCACATGCAACATTTGAGTGAATTTCACAAATTGTCAAAACACTTCATTAAGCTAATTTCCAATTACCATTCCACTAACCAAACTTAGCATTGTTAATGAGAAGAATATATTTCACATTTCTGATGGAAAAAACCCTAGCCACACTTTGCCAAAACAGATCAAAACTTCATTTTCTCTCAAAACACTTGATTCTTCATCTGAACTTTTTTCTGAAAATCTCAAAGGAACTTGTGCTACTATCCATTGATTCATCATTCACCATCCTTTTGGAAGCTTTAGCAAGTACCTTTTCATCACTGTAAGCAAAGAATCCACACTGTTGCATTGAGCTCTCTTCCATGGCAGCTCGAATTTGGAG
Organism: Lathyrus oleraceus; assembly: GCF_024323335.1. Lineage (NCBI taxonomy): Eukaryota > Viridiplantae > Streptophyta > Magnoliopsida > Fabales > Fabaceae > Lathyrus > Lathyrus oleraceus. Next base: position 393,302,398 of record NC_066580.1, on the reverse strand, counting down.
CTAGAAGCAAGGCAACTGAACTTCCAATACTCATCCATTCATCATCTGGAGCATCAAGAAACTTCTGTTTATACTTTGCACGACCAAAGAACCACCAAATCATCACTGTTCTTCAAGCTAGGTAAAATTTCGAACCTAGCCATTCTTAAAATCATGCTATGCTTTAGAAAGGTCTTGCCATGCTGATTATATTGAACTTTGAATCGTGAGAAATGGTTGTGTATTGAGAGAGAAACATGGATTTAAAGTTTGGCTGTTAGATTTTATCTTGCTCGATTCTTCCATGATAGCGTGAATTAAGGTTAATGAATGTTGGAATGTTGATGTACACTGCAAGATGAGTTCATTGATATGTTGTTTTTCGATTTTGGTCGCAAAATGTTTTTGCTGGGATTTTCGTTGATGAACATGTCACTGTGCACATAAACCCTAATTGTTCTTCACCCAGAATTTTGGTTTGATCGAATTTGGCTTGGTTTTGCATGAGAGTCACTTAAGGGACCGGCTATTTACAGTTTTGCCACTGCCGGTTTTAATTTTAATTAAATCATTTCATTATTTCAATATTTATTTCATTTTGTGTCCCAATCTTCAAAAATCCATAAGTTCTTCAATATTTGTCCAAATTTGATGGGATTTTTTGTGAAATGCTCCTCATGATCTCTAGTTTATTATGGTAATTTTTCCAGATTTTTTGCACGTATGGATTTTAAAATGTGCTAGGGTTTGTTCACGTTGTCCATTTTATGTATGCCTTGCCAAATTGCTTGTGAAATGATGATACTTAATCCAACGCCTCTGAAATTTTTTGTGCTTAAACTAGACATGTTCATGTTGATTTTGGTGTAGAGTTTGTGAATTTATCACTGCTGGTTGATGATATATGATTTTTTGAATAGGGGTGTGACAATTTGTGTCACACCATTCATGTCCAACTTCATGATTTTAATTACCATGCTTATTGAACTCAAAATGGTCTGGATTTTTGCATGAGCATACTTATGGATGTTGAGAATACATGTGAATTTTTTCTGAAATTATTGATGACCTTTCCTATTTGATTGGAATTTTCTCCCCTGTTTGACCAAATTGTTGACCCCTTGTGATACATGTTTGTATTTGATTTGTGAAATTCTAATGCTTAATTGGATGGATGTGAAATTTGACATGTGAATTGTAGACATCTTAAAGTTTGTCATGGTTTTAGTCCCATTCGTTTATCATGTGTTGTCACTGTTTTATGATTTATTGAAGTTGGTGCATGTTTTGATGCTTTGTATGAGTTTGCTTGAACTTGCTTTGACTTTCTGATTTTTATTGAACTACTTCCCTTGATCCAAATGAGTTGAAATTTGGTATGCTTATCATGTTATGGATGATGTTTGAGCATGAATTATTTGAGGATTTTTTGAAATGTGTGTGATTGGATTTGAATTGAAACATTTTGTTGACTTCTATGAGCTTCTATATGACATGTTTTGACCTAATTTGTTTGTGAAATGATAATGATGAATGATATGAACATGAAACCACTTGGGTTTGTTTCTTAATTGTTTGAACTTGATTTTGGATATCTTTCACTTGCTGTTTTGGATTTCTTATCTCTTTTTGACCCTAGGCTTGTCCTAGTGGTCTTGTTTCTCACATTTGAGTTTGCTTTTCAGATTAAGAAGCAAATGCCTTAAGGAGACTTATGCAAGTTGATTAAGTTTGATTGATTATCATGAACTAACTTGTTTGTTATGTAGGATGCTTAGCTCATATGCTTTGAGCTTTGTGCATTGCACATTTGACTGATTCTGTTGATCCTTATCTTATATTGGTTTTGAATTTAAGTTGTATACTGATTTTACTTGATTGATTTCAGGTTCCATTAGTTGCTCAGTTCTTTTAAGAACTTGCTTTGCTTTGCTTGATAGCATTTGCATTGAGGTAGAATCCTTTTTCTTCATGTAGTCTGGAAGACCTGGCCTGTTACTTGGCCAGGCAACTGTCTGAAGTCCTCGTTAAGAGGCGATGTTTGTGCGTGTTTACTTTTGTCCCAAGCAGGAAAAGTCCTCATTTGAGGCAATTGGTAGACAAAAGAGATATGTAGCCTATCTCCTACTATTCTGTGAGTCACTCACCTTGCTCACACCACATGTGTTGATGCATAGTGAGTAAAAACCCAAGATCTATCGAGTCTAACTTGTGGAGAGAGTCCCATCTTTCTGGACTCCCACACCTTCTGATATTCAATAGCTCTCCCTGACCAGGGATAAGAGCATGAGGCGCACCCCTCATATCCTTTCATCTACTTCACCTTGGCTCTCAATGTCAAGGTTAAGAGCACCATTAACCCTACTCCAGTTGGCTTCAATGCCCACCCTTTGTATGAGCCTAATTGTTTGGTTATAGAGTGTGCTGAATGATTTTGTTTGATTGATTGCTTACTTCATATGCACATGTTTGCTTTCATGCTTTGTGCATTTATCATCATTAATTGCTCATTAGTGCATGATCATTTCATTTGTCTTTGTGACATATCTTTGTTGTTTGCCCATTGAGGACAATTGTAAGACCATTCATTGGCCATTGTTCCTATGATATGGAAGTGAGTATAAGACCATTTCATTGGCCACTCATCTTCTCTTTGCTTGATGCATTTGTTTGTTGTATGTGAGGATGCAATTGTAAGTCCGTGTAATTTGGCATTTGTTTTCCTATGATCATGTGTTGGAGGTTAGAGTAAGCCCAGATAAATTGGCATCTGACATCCAAGTGTTTGCTTTGTTTTTGTTGGAGATTGGTATAAGCCCAGATAGATTGGCATCCGGTATCCACTTTTTATTTCTTTGTTGAGGAGATTGGTATAAGTCCAAAGAGTGGCCTCTGATATCCAGTTCTGTTTTAGGAGATTGGTATAAGTCCAGTGATTGGCATCCGGTATCCGCTTTTGTTGACTTTCTTACTTTCCTTTGCTTGTTTGTTATTGCTCATTGCCTATTCCAAAGGACACACTTGAGTCATCTTCTATATGATTTCAAGAGGTGAACCTTCTAGGAAGTTTTACACTCCATCTTCATCCATTCATCCCATTTTGTCCTAGACCTTTTCATACATTGCTTTCAAAACTTGAGATAAATATTGTGCAAACATTTTCATGCTTTCAAATTAAAAACCTGGACCCCAAGTCCTTGACTTTTTTCAAATTCCATTTCATAATACTTCTTTTGAATCAATCTTAATCATACTTTGACCCTTCTTTTGTGAATAATCATAAGCAATTAACTTCACCCATTCAATTGTTTTGTGGCTTTGTCCATACTTGTTAAGTTTTCATACATTAGCCATAGGTTTGATTTATCCTAGTTGGTTGATGTCAATCTCACCTATTTGTCCTTAGTTGATTGAATTGTAAGTCTTCCTTGCTTATTATAGGGTTAACCCTTCACTAGCAAGTTGAAGCTTTTCTCACATGGTGGACTCGTTGTTTGTATAAGGTTGAGTTTTCTCCCGTGGATAACGTAAGACCTTAAGGCTTGTGTTTAAAATTGAATCCACTAACTTTTGGAAATCTTTTAGCCGAACTACGGCGTTTTGATCCTTACCTTTGATGGAAGGTACGTAGGCAACGGGTTCATCCGTTCGAACACAAAAACAATAAAAATTGTATATTCTTTTCTCATCATCCCAATCTTGTTTGCACAATAAATATTTCATAACAAATAACAATTTTATACAACAAGTGTGAAAAGGGCTCCCTAGGAGTACCTAGGACGTAGTGGGTGCCTAACACCTTCCCATTGCGTAATTTACCCCTTACCCAGACTCTCTGATCTTTCATTAGTTTTCTATGTGTAAAACTTCTTAGGCTTTTGTTCGCTTTTTAGCCAGTCCTTTGGATAAATAAAAGTGCGATGGCGACTCGAATTCATTGTATGCTTTGCTTATGGTTTAATCAATAAATCATATAGCGACGAATACACCGCTACAGTAACCCCTTTTTCTCTTGTTTATGGATGGAGGTTGTGCTCCCGGTAGAGGTTGAGATCCCATCATTGCGTGTGCTCATGGAAGCCAAGTTGACTGGGACTGAATGGTGTCAAACCAGGTATGATCAGCTGGATTTGACTGAAGAGAAAAGGTTGTCTGCCATGTGTCATGGTCAGTTATACCAACAGAGAATGAAGAAAGCTTTTGACAAGAAGGTCAGACCTCATGTGTTTAGAGAAGGTGACCTGGTGCTCAAGAAGATTTTATTTTTCAAACCAAATTCTAGGGGCAAATGGACCCCTACCTGTGAAGGCCCATATGTTGCTAAGAGAGCCTTTTCAGGCGGTGCTTTGATTCTTACAACTATGGATGGTGAAGAGTTCACTCGTTCTGGGAATGCAGATGCAGTCAAGAAATACTTCGCTTAAAAAATAAAATAACAACTTGCTAAGTTGAAAACGCGAAAGGGCGACTTAGGCAAAAATGAGCATCTCGGTGGATTGAAAACCCGAAAGGGAGATCCAGGCAAAAGTTAGAGACATAAAACAGAAATAATTATCCCGATAAATTGAGTACCCCATCTTGGGGAAATTTATGCAAAAATTAGGGATTATGGCAAGTAATTGCATCCTGCTGATCTTCAGTTTTGAAGACTTTCGTGAGCACATTGTCGGATTCTGATCCCCGGTAGCGGGCAAGAGCACAATGGATATGAAGAGTTGGTGGAAGGATTAATGATCATTGTCTTCAATGTAACCATTTTCCATGTAAATTACCATTTTCAAGTGTTTGTAAAGATCTATAGAGTCATGTCATTTACAGACTACCATTCTATTAAATAAAGTTGGGTTTTTATCCAATTGTTTATACTTTTATTTAATTCAGCCTAAATAGTTTCCAATTTTATTATGATCATTTTGAAAATTAAAATTTTAATCAAAGCATGTTTTCTTAAACATATAAAAGCATTAATTTTAAGCAACCGATTTCATTAAAAGGGAACATCAGTAGTAGTTTGAAAGTAGTAAGCCTTAAATGTGGAGCATTATTGGTTCTCCCCAAAGCAGTAGGTGCGATTCCTTTTTCACCCTCGGCAGCATGTTTAGTGCTCGATGTTTGTTGATTTCCCAGACGATTAATTTATCGTTATCCCTAACATATTTTATGACTGTTCACTAGCTGAGCGTGGACGTTCGTTGCAGCAGTTTGCATGATTTTGGCAGAGCTGTGGTTTCCCAACCAATCGCCATCAGATTCTCTCCCAGTCAGAATTTTCTCCTGGTTTCCAAGCAGCTATTTATGTTTATCCCTTGCAGGGTTGTCTCCCATTTGATATGGTGTTGACCTAAAATTCCCCGCCCAGTTAATAACAGTTTCCTCAGTAGATCTCCTCCTTCCCCAGCTAGGGTTGAGCCTTTGGAATGTTGATCTCTCTTTTCTCCAGTAGTTGTTTCCCTCTCTTGAGGATTGGCCGGGAATTGTTTCGATGATTCGAATTTGTGGCATCTTTATATCCTTTGCGATCGTTTTGTCAACATAATCATCATATATACATATACATATACATATACATATACATATACATATACATATACATATACATATACATATTCATATACATATACATATACATATACATATATATATATATACATATACATATACATATACATATACATATACATATACATATACATATACATATACATATACATATACATATACATATACATATACATATACATATATTCATATAACTTCATTATTGCACCTGTTGATTCATTCTTGTGATTTTTATCCTCTGTTATGGCGGTACCTTATCCCCATGTAAGTTTGGTGTGTGTCCTCCTTCAATTGTAAAGTTTCAACCCCTTAAGCAGAAAGAATTTAACCCTTCTCCTTTCCCCATTGAGTTATTTCCTCATGGATGATTATTACTTCAGCTTCCTCCCCAGTTGATTTGTCTCGATGGAACCTCTCCCCTTGAGTTATGTCCTCATTGGGTTGAGTCTTGATTGACTGTTTCTTTCTAAATCTTACCTAGATAGATATTTTTGGTCCCCTAAGAGTCTATTACCCAGTAACTAGTAGTATTCTTCTTAATTGGCAGTTTGTTACTTCTTGTCCAATACCCGACATAAATAACCTTTTTCCCCCCAGCGGATTCGTTTTCACGTTTCCCCAGGAAGTATATCCTTGATATGTTCATCCTAATCAATGACGGATATTTTCTTCCCCTACTTTGAGTTTATCCATGGTATGTTCATCCTAACCGATGACGGAAATTCTCGTCTTTGGTATTCTACCCAGTAAAAAGGTAGTTGTAATCCCTATTTGTTTCCTAGAGAGTTAATCCTTTATATGTTCATCCTAATCGATGACGCGTTTCTTTCTCTTTACAGTCTTCTGCCCAGTAACCGATAGTTATAAATCCTTCTTTTCTCCCCTTTGCAGAGTTTATCCTTGATATGATCACCTTAACCGGTGACGCATATCCTCTTTGTGGTCCTCAATCCAGTAACTGATAGATGTAATCCCTATTCTTCCCCTTGGAGTCTATCCTGGATATGTTCATCCTAAATCGGTGGCATATATTCTCTTTGATGGTATTCTATCCAGCATTCGATAGATGTAATTTCTACTTTTTGTTCAGGTGGTTTATCCTTGATATGTTCATCTTAACCAATGACGGATATCCTCCTTTACATCCCCAGGCAAGTCTATCCATGATATGTCCATCTAAACCGGTGATGGATTTTCTTTCGTTGAGTCTATCCTTGATATGTTCACTTTAACCAGTGACAGGAATTCTCTCCCTTTTGTCTTCTGCCCAGTAATTGGTAGTTATAAATCCTATTTTTAGCTCTTCCCCTGCAAGTCTATTCTTACCCAGTAGCCGATAATGAATTCACCTACTGGCAGCCCTGAGTGAGTCATCCTTGATATGTTTACCCTAATTGGTAACAGATGTTCTCTCTGTCAGATTTTTATTATCTTCGTACCCAAAAAATGGTAATGGATAATAGATTTCTACTCCTCCTGCGTTGAAGATTTTTTCTTCCCTAGTCGAGTTGAGTGTATATTTCCTTAGTGAAATCGTTGTTCCTGCAGGGTTCGAGTATTTCAGTTTTATTCTGATTTACCTGTTCCCCTGCAGACGTTCCTTTTATTTCCCCGGTTGTGTCCTTCCATTTTCATGGAATTCCTCATGTCCCCCAACAATTTTTAAGTCGTAGCTTCGCTTACGTATAGCCCTTTGTTTCCCAGAGTCTCTGTCTCCCCAGTTTTCCATGACAAATGAATTACGCTCTTGCAGACTTTCAGTCTCTCTGAATACTTTTCCTTTGTGGGAACATTTCCCCACAGAGATTTATTTTAACACTCATAACATATGCATCATGAGGTCTCTTAGGGACCAAAATTTGTTTCTATATGCTGTTATTTAAGCCCATTCTACTGAGTCGATATGAAGATTTTACCCTTCACCTCCTCAGTTAGAATGTCCTTAAATAGGGGCAGCTGTAAGGCCCCGATTATGACCCTAAGATTCCTCATGCCATCTCATCATATGCATTAGCATTGAGATCATACCTTGGCATCCTCCTTACCCCTCATCCATTGGGTTTGTTTTGGGAGAGATCATCAAGCACTATGAGATTGTATCATACTTTGTATTTTGTCATCTTTACTAACCAAAAATACCAAAAATATGTCTTTGCATTTGTCTAACTCTCTTGTAGGTAGGGAACTTGATCACCTTTGATCTATCAAGCACACATCTAGGATTTAAGACCCTCATTGCTAAGAGCTCAACCAAGAAATGATCCACACTTTCTATAGGCATAATATATGAGTCCCCATGATCTTTGTATGTTATTTTGATCAAGAATTCTTCAAGAGTTTGGAATTGGTTTGCCTTTGAAACCCTAGTTCATCTGGGTATCTTGTGTAACTTCTCCACCAAACTTCTTCAACAATTGATCAAATATTCCAAGGCGCACTTAGAATTTCATCATCTTAAGCATATATGATCTCCCATGAGTCCAAGAAGTCAAGATATTTGCGAGTTTGCAAGGTGGTTGATGTTAGTTGACTAGAGGAAGTCATCTGATCAAAACTGGGGTTCCCTATACCCTATCTCCTATAATTTTCATCATATGAAAATGATTCCAAGAGAAACGTTACTCTAAATGACATTAAAAACAACTTTCATGTTGAGGTCTAGAGCTATTTTTTCTTGGAAAGTCATTTTTTATGTTGAAGGATTATAGGTTATTTTGTCTAAACCCTAATTTAGAGGGCAACTTCCCAAGGCCATAACATGCTCAATTTTTATGATATGAAAGATTTATAAGTTGCACAATAAAATTCAAGGTGTCTAATTTAACATTTATGTTTGGAGGAAGATCTAAATCAACATTTATGAGCATGTGATATGAGGATACATTATAGGTCATTTTGGACCAATACCATTGAACAAGTGATTTTCCTCAACTTCAAAAATGCATAACGCATTCATCCCAAATCCAATTGAGGTCATATTTGTGTCCATTTTTAATGTTTTTGAAAGAGATACAACTTTTATGATGACACTTTTCTCATTTTAAGCTCACATAAAAAGTTAGCCAAGATGGAATAATTGAACATATGGCTTGACACTTAATTTTTTTTTGACAAGTTTAAATTTCCGAACTTCCACCTCAAAGTTCATCATGATAAAAGATTCAAATGGAAAAGTGTTCAACATAATAGTTGTTCCTATTGATCTAACCTTTCCAAAGAGTCTAACTTCATTCATTTTAGACAAGGTTTGAGTGGTCTGTGCATGGTCTAAACATTGCTGCATCATTTGGCAAGGATCAAACTTCAAACAGCTGCACACTTTTGCCTTGCATTCCAATTCACTTTCAAACTCAATTACATGTAATTATGGACTTAACTAAGTAGCTTCATAGGCCTGTACATGCCCATGGAAGCATGCGTCACTCAATTGCCAAATTTGGAAACATTTTGAAGGTGAAAATAACACTTGAATTTGCTATAAATAAGAGCCTCTAGCATCAGAAATGAGGACCCTTGTGCGCCAGCTTTGCCTCTCACACTTGAAACCCTCACATTTGAAAGGAAAACCTGCGAATTTTCATTTGAAAATTTAGTTTGAATCTCACTGTTTGGAGATTAAAAAATCCAGGATCCAAAGCTTTGTTTCAATCCTAAGCCAATTCTGCAAGCTTTCTGAGAAAATCAAATAAGAATTGAAGCAAGAGAGATCAAGTTCTACACAACATTGAAGGTATTTTCTAGATTTTTTATCCTCTTAGATTCTCCCTTAATTCTCATTAATTCTCTTGGATCCTTGGTTGTCTGATGTCCTACCAATGTAGGCAAGAAGATTGAGTTGCTTTGAGGTTAAACTGAAGCCACTCAGTTCATGTACCTCAAATTTCAACTCCATGTATCTCTCAATATACTTGGAGTTAGGATTAATTGAGGTCCGATTCGTGATCAGTGCTATTTTTAATTTAAAATCATGTCCTTCTTTTTCATTTTTGTGATGGTGATAAGTGGACGAGTCGGTCGAAGGTCACCTGAGAAGACGATCGGCGCTTTGCTCCGGCAATTAGGTGGCGTGGTCCAGAGCCACATGATCAGTTCAATTTGTTTTTAACTATGAGCGTTCCTTTTGATTACCAAATGTGTGGCGCGTTGACTCGTGTACACAATGGAACGCGTGTACTCATCCACTTGATCTGCCACCTCAATTAATGAGGGAGATCAAGTGGTCCACGTTTTTTCAGATTAATTGATTTTCTTTTTATTTGTTTCATTTTCATTAATTCATATTAATTTTAATATTGATCCAACAAATATGAGAGTTTCACCAAAAAAAAGTGAATAAATTCCTCATCCATTTTCTAAACTAAAATTATTTTTTTGGATCATTATTAATATTTTTCATGATTTAATTGATTTTCTGAATATTTTTAATTGTTTAAAAATACTTTTAAGTTTCCAAGAGTTCTGAATTTTTTTCTACAAGGTCCTTTGACCTTGTTTGACCTATGATAAATCTCAAGGCCATTTATTAGGTGTTTTGATGAGGTTTTAGGAAATTGACCAGCTATAATTTAATTTAATGCATATTTTTATTATTTTTAATTGTTTAAATGCCAAATTAAATGTCTAGAGCCATTTTAATTGACTTTGTGAGTTTGACTTGTGTTGTTGGGCCTTGGTCAAATTTGATTTGACTTTGTTAGGTTAAGATCATTGGATTTAGGGGATTGATGGAATGTACATTCCATCTCCCAAAATGAATGAATGATCTTAATTTGGTAAAACTCCTCCTTTGACAAATTTGTGTTGAATCCATTCCCCCTCCCTCTTCATCTCATTCCCCTTCTTTATCCATTCATGTCATGGACCTATGTATCTCTATATCCTAAGGCTAGTTGATTGCAAAATCAACATAAGTATGGATGATATTAGATCTCCCATTTTGCATATTCTTTTTTGTGCATGGCATGTTGCATGAGCATAGTTCATCATACTATGTCTCTAACATGTATTAATACCAAAACTCTACTGCCCGACCTAAAATAGTTGTGACTTCTACATAAGTCCAATTATGATTGCTTAACATAGCTCTGAATTTGTGACCCAAAAGGCATAGAATTCTAGTTAGTGAGATTCTAAGTCTCCCCTCTTTCATGGTATTGTGTGTAAACTTGGCCTTTTTTCCTTCCTTTGGAAGATGTGTTGGTTCAAGGATCCATGCTTGTGATAAGTGGGTTGAGTGTTCTCCAAATAATGACTTAAACAAAAACAAAGTAAAAGCAATAATAACTTCTAATCAACTAACATCTAACATTTAATTTCATGTCATTTACTTTAAATGCACTTTAATTTTTTAAGCTTTATCCATTTGCCATTATTCATTCCATTCAAATTATTTACTTTAATGTCATTTTCCTTTTGTCCACTTGGACCATATTTTGTGATATATTATGTTTATATATAATTGTGTATTTGTGTAGTCTTTTGACCTTAATGTACATAATAAGAACAAAAACCCTAAAAAAAACATTTTTTGTGGACTGTTGGTTTGACCTGAGGCTATTGGACTAAGAACTTAGGCAACTTTCCCTATGCAAAGGACTTGGCCAATGCCAACTTTCATGAAACCAAGTTCTTGTGAAATGAACATTCATCTGATACAATGTTGAAGATCCATTTGAGTTCATCTGCAACATGATCATTGTGAAGCTGTTATTTTGAACCTGCAACTAATTCTATCTTTGAAGTTATCTGATACATGGGAAATCTTGAAAAAGATCATGGGATTATTAAGCTTGGATGTGGATATATTTATTTGATGCCTTTCTCTTCAACTTTCTATTTGTATATTGATTGGTCACCCATTACGGATACTCAGCAGTATCAAGGAAACCATCATCAATCTGCTTATGCACTTCCTCTTTGATCTTCACTGCCATGTCAGGGTGAGTCCTCCTCAACTTCTGCTTGACTTGTAGGCATTCTGGCTTCAACGAAAATCTATGCTCCACAATCTCATAATCCAAACCAGGCATCCTAGGAACCCATGTTGACTAGCTCAATCTGCTCTTCGAATGGTTGAATGGTTTTTTCCTCGTGCTCAAGTAAACGAGACAGTTCATCATATACTTCTTCTTCACTTTCTTCCTCAGTCTCAAACACAGGGAATTCAAAATTTGGCGAAGGAGTAGGATTATTGGATTCAATGGGTTTAGAAACCAACCCGCATAATGATTTTATATTTTGATTCTAGATAAGTGAATTGGTGACAAAATATTATGCAGATGGACAAATTATATTTATTGATTTATATTTTTTGTGATTTCCATTTTCAGAAAAGCAAAAAGTAAAAATAAAACATCATAGATGTGGATGAATAGAATTAAATTTTATTGATGATCAAATTTGAAAATGCCCAAAAAATGTTCACTTCTCCCTTAGGCATAGGAGAAGGATTTTCAAAACACAAATAAAAGAAATTACTTAGATCGATGCACAATAATAGGAACATCAACAGAAATCCAATTGTTGCAAGCTTTTCCATGCGTCACAAAATAGGTGCAGTCTTCATTTTCATCACCCTCGATCATAGCAGCTAAGTGTTGTTCATTACCATGAATGAACCCTCCGCTACGGAAACTGGGTTGCACATCTTCAGCTCTAACCACAGATGAACCTCGTTGGAAACCCAAACCAGCTCTACTCTTGTTGTCGGTGACCTCTACCATCTATCCCCACTAGTCAGAAATACCATCTTCAACAATCTTCTAAGCGTCATTGAATCAGGACATAGGTACCCTAACTCTCTTTTCCTCATCCTCAGCTTCTACGTAATAGAAAGACGAAAAGTGGCTTACCAACAAAGCCTTCTCCCCACCGATAATAACCAACTTACCATTCTTTAGAAACTTCAGTTTCAGATGCAATGTTGACGTAACTACTCATGCCTCATGTATCCATGGTCTTCCTAACAAGCATCTATAGGTCAATGGATATCCATTACCTAGAAAGTAATTTGGAAATCACTCGGACCTATCTTCACAGGAAGGTCCACTTCACCGATCACCGTCTTGTAAGAACCGTCAAAAGCTTTGATGATCACGCTATTATATCTCATTGGAGCACCTTGATACGAAAATCTTGACATAGTTGACTTCGGGAGCACATTTAATGAAGAACTGGTGTCAACCAATACATTTGATAGAGCATTATACTTGTAGTTCATTGAAATGTGTAGAGCCAAGTTGTGATTTCTACCTTCCTCGGGAACTTCTCCATCACAAAAGCTAAGAGTTCAGAGTTCATAAGCAAAGACAACACTAAAAGCTTGGAGGGAGTTTGGAGAAACTGCTCCACCACATTAAATTCTATGTTTTTGATCAAACGAAGCACCTCATCATCATCGTTAGGCTTCAAACCGCTGGATTCACCAGACTTACATCTTGGAGTACTAACAGGATTTATTGTAGGAACTTCAACCTTATTGACTGAACCATCTTTCACATTCTTTGGGAACACCGGCCCAAAAACTCGACTGCTACGGGTCACCTTCATAACATCTGCAATGCTCACAACAGAACTAGTCATAGGCAAAGGAACCTCTCGACCATTTTCTCACATGGTAGCATTATACTGATACGGAATAACTTTATCATATGCATACGGGACGGGACCCACTAACCGTATAACCAACGGGGATACTGATCTATTGCTGACATTGTTACTGCTGCTGTTGTCAAACTGGATTATTACCCTCTCTAGAGTCTTGAATACCTGAAATATAACATTCACATCATTATCCATGTGACGGGACTGGAGAATCTAAATCATACCCTCATCCATCAACCTTTGGATGTCCCTTTTAACAACCACACAACCTCGGGGATTGACACTGCAGATTGCACAACCATCACTCACAATCACTCACCAAACAGATATCCTCGTGCATCGTCACTAAGGACCTTCTAATGAAGCGGACATCAAATACCTTGAACTCCCCAGGAAAACCATCTACCATGTTGACAGAAGGGTTACCATGAGCAGGTATTGGATTAGCTTTGAGATTAGGTGCAAGGTTCTCAAAGTACACCATTCCACTCTTTACCAGCTTTTGGACTTCATACTTCAGGGGGTAGCAATTCTCGATATCATTTCCAGGAGCCCCTTGGTGAAAGGCACAATGAAGCTCTGGCTTGTACCACCATGGAAGTGGTTTAGGAATCTGTGGAGGATTTCTTTGTTGCAAAAGGTTCTTGAGAACCAATGATGGATACAGTTCAACACAAGCCATAGGAATCGGGTCGAAAGAGACCTTCTTCCACTCAAGGTTTTATTGTTGTTGATGATTGTTAGTATTGTTGTTGTTATAGGTGTTTGTTCATTGCGGTGGTTGTTGTTGACGTTGTTGTTGAATTGGTGTTGATTGATTATTAGAAAATACCGGAATGACCGATGATACTTGATGATGGTGTTGACGGGATTGTGGATTCCTTCTAACATGAGGCCTCCTCTGCCTCCCAACAGATACTACATTGGTCTCATTCTCTTTCATTCTGGAAAACGCACTGCCATACTTCTTGCTAGACGAAACCTCTTCTTTAGACAACCGTCCCTCTCAGACACCTTCTTCTAACCTCATCCCCGTGTTTACCATTTCGGTAAAATCACCGGGGGCACTGGCAGTCATGCCCTCATAGTAAAATGAGTTTAGGATCTTGAGAAATATCTTGGTCATCTCCTTTTCTTCCAAAGGAGGGGTAATCTGAGCGACAAGCTCTCTCCATCGCTGAGCATACTCCTTAAATGTCTCTTTGTTCTTCTGAGATAATGACCTCAATTGGTCCCTATCCGGAGCCATATGCACATTATATTTGTACTGTTTTACGAAAGCCTCACCCAAATCGTTGAATGTGCGGATACTCGCATTATCCAAACCCATGTACCACCTTAGAGCGGCACCAGTCAGACTGTCTTGGAAATAATGAATCAGTCACTGCTCATTATCAATTTGCATCGACATCTTTCCAGCATACATGACGAGATGACTCAGCGGACAAGTATTCCCCTTATACTTTTCAAAGTCAGGGACTTTGAACTTCATCGGGATTTTCACATTAGGAACCAAGCAAAGTTCCACAGCACTCTTATCGAACAAATCTTTTCCCCTCAGGGTCTTCAACTCCTTTCGCAACTCAAAGAATTAGTCTTTCATTTCATCCATCTTTTCATAAACATTCGAACCCTTAAACGGCTCGGAATGATAGATGGTATCCTCAACACGGGGTAAGGTGTGAACAACCGGTGGTGGAACAGACATGAACGGGATAGATGTCGGCATGGAAGAAAAAGTAGGCGCGAAACCCTCGGGCACAAAGTTGGGTGGCATTCCCCATGGGAATCCGGAAGGCATGGCAGGAGCGAACTGAGTGGCAGGCACGGTTGAAGAGACAGCCTCTAAAATGACAGTCCTCTGAGGAGGAGGAGTTGCAGGCGTTGGAGATGATTGACTCTGAGCAGCTAACACTTGTAGCGGTAAATTCATGATCATCAAGCTATGGATAAGCTAGACATCAAATAACAAGAGTCGCCACCGCGCTTTTATTGTTTCCAAGGGAAAAGGGAAAAAGTATGAACAAAACCCATAAGCAAGAAGTTTTCAAATCAAAACTAATAAAATGTCAGAGATTACAGGTAACGGGGTTGGTTACATAGAGGGAAGGTGTTAGCACCCAAAGTGTCCTAGGTACTCCTAGGGAGCCCTTTTTGTATGCATATGTATTTTATACAAAAATGATGTTTTACTAACAAATGAAATGGGGGGATGAGAAAAGAACTCATTAATTATATTTTTGTGTTTGACAAGACCTTCGGACTTGTGCCTACGTACCAACTTAAAAATGAGGGATCAAAACGTCGTAGTTCGTGATACAAATTTCAAAGTGGATGCATTGCTTTTAACAAAAATTAAGTTTGAAAGGCACAAAGGCCTAAAATGGATTGAATGAGTTAGTTCTTTTTGGCATTTTTGAAAGTTTAAGTCAAGTATAGTTAAGTTTATTTACAAATTTGATTTAAGAAAAGAAGTTAGAAAATGCAATGGCATAAGGCCAAAGTTTCTATCTTTTTACAAAGTGGTCAAAGTTTAGAACAAATTAAGTTCAATCAAAGAAGATTTTGAAAAGGGAGGGAGAGATTTTGAAATTAAAGAAATGGGGAGAAGATGAAGAGACTAATCCTATGCACAAAATTAAAAGTTAAGAGTTGAAAAGATCTGACCAATGGGTAGCAATCCAATAGACAAGAATGTCAATAGAAACTCAATATTCCCTTGGACATTTAGAATCAAGCAACACACAAATTCACAATTATATTACCTTGAAGAGCAAGGCCTCAAATAATAATAGCCACATCCAAGCTTTAGCCACTCCATGATCTTCTTCAGATTAGCCCATGTAACAGGTGAATTCCACAAGTCACAGGTTCAAAATAACAGCTTCACAATGATCATGTTGCAGATGAACTTAGAGGGACCTTGAATGATGTATTAGATGAAGTTTCAAATTGCCAGCACTTGGTTTCACAAACGGTTGGCATTGCTGAAGTCCTTTAGCATATGAATGTTGCCTAAGTTCTAAGTCCATTTGTCCAAGATCAATCCAACAGTCCACACAATTTTTTTTAGGGTTTTTGTTGTTATAATGTACATTAATGGTTAAAGACCACACAAACAAGAAAAGTATACACAAACAAAATATATCACACAATATGGTCCAAATGGACAAAGTGAAAATTGCATTAACATAAACAATTATTATGGAATGAATAATGGCAAGTGAATAAAGGCTAAAATTAAATGACATTAAAGTAAATGGCTTGAAATTAAAAGTTAGTTGTTAACGAGTTAGGAGTTAGTATTGTTTTGCTTTTGCTTTTCAATTTTAAGTCATTCTTTGGAGAACACTCAACCCACTTATCACAAGCATGGATCCTTGAGCCAAGACATCTTCCAAAGGAAGGAAAAAAGGGCAAGTTTCCACACAATACCATGAAAGAGGGGAGACTTGCAATCTCACTAACTAGAATGCTATGCCTTTTTATGTCACAAATTTAGCGCTATGCTAAGCAATCGTAATTGGACTTATGTAGAGGTCACAACTCTTTGAGGTCGGGCAATAGAATTTTGGTGTTAATGCATGTTTGAGACATAGTATAATGGACTATGCTCATGAAATATACCACATACAAAAAGAATATGCAAAAGAGGTGGTCTGATCTCATCCATACTTATGTTGATTTTTCAATCAACTAGCATTAGAACTTTGAGATATCATAGGCCAAATGAAATGGATGCATAAAGAAGGGGAATGAGATGTAGATGGAGGGGAATGGATCAAAATTTAAATTTGTCAAAGGAGGGCTTTTACCAAATTAATATCATCCATTCATTTTGGGAGATGAAATATACATTCCATCAATCCCCGAAATCCCATGATATTAATTTGACAAAATCAAATCAACCTTGACCAAGGCCCAATAACAGGAGTCAAACTCAAACAAGTCATCACAATTGGTCAACACAATTAATTGACATTAATTCAAATTAAAGATACTAAAATAAGGTATTTAAATTAAATATGGTTTGTCAAATTCCTAAAATCTCATCAAAACACTAAAGAAATGGCCATCAGATTTATCATAGGTCAAACAAGGTCAAAGGACCTTGGAGAAAAAATTTCAGAATTTTTAAAGACTTAAAAGTATTTTTAAACAATTATTAATAATCACAAAATCAATTAAATCATGAAAAATATTAATAATGATCCAAAAAATAATTTTAATTAGAATATGAAAGAGGAAATTATTTGAAAATATTTTGTGAAACTCACATATTTTTTGGATCAATATTAAAATTAATATAAATTTATGAAAATAAAAAGAATAAAACAAAAATCAGAAAATGTGAAAAAACGTGAGCCACTTGATCTCCCTCGTTTATTGAGGTGGCAGATCAAGTGGCCTAAAATGCGCGTTCCATCAAACACACGAGTCAGCGCGCTGCAGGGATGGTAATCACAATGGACGCGTGAGATTAAAAAAAGTTGAAATGATCATGTGGCTCAGAACCTGTCCAGCATACCACCGGCACTGGATCTCCGGTCACCTTCTCAGGCGAGGCTCACTGGACTGGTTCAGTCATCACCATCACATAAATGAAAAAGGAGGACATGATCTGAAAGAAAAATGGCGTAGAGCACGAATCTGACCTCAATTTTTACTAACCCCACACATATAGAAAGATATGAGGAGTTGAATTTTGAGGTGTGTCAACTGAGTTGCTTCGATTTGACCTCTAAGCAACTCAATCTTCTTGCCTACATTGGTAGGACTTCAGACAACCAAAGATCCAAGAGAATTGAGTAGAATTGAGTGAGAATCAAAGAGATGAAGTTTTCTGAAAATCACCTTCAATGTTATGCAGTTCTTGATGTGGCTTGCTCCAAACACGATCTGATCACACTCAAGAAACTAGCAGGAAGTGATTAGAGAGGTTGCAAGTCTTTGGATCCTAGGGTTCTTGAATCTCCAACAGTTGACATTCAAACTCAAATTTAAAATTGAAATTTCTCAAGTTTTCCTTTAGAAAGAGAGATATTCAATGGGGGAAAAGTTGGCGCGCAAAGTGTGATTGAAACGAGCACAGAGGTCATGTATTTAAAGCATGAATGAATCATATTTGCACACTTTAAAAATCTGTCCAAAATTAGCAGTGTTGATAGCACGAGTGCATGGGCATGTACAGGCCCATGATGCAATGCAAAAAGGTCCAAAATGATTCCAGTTAAGGTCTGAATGAAGCTTGAATGGCAAGGCATTGTGAACTGAAGTTTATGCAATTGATTCTTTCCGATGATGCAGCCCTATTAAAGCCATGTGCAGACCTAGTAAACCTCATCAAAAATGCATGAGGTTGGGTTCTTTGGAAAGCTTGGATCAAGGGGAACAAGTTTGATGTTCAACACTTTTTCATTTGGAGCTTGGAACATAGATAATTTTGAGGTGGAAGTTTGGAAATTTCAACATGTTGAAAATGTTTCTAAGTGTCAAGCCATATACCTTAATATTCCACCTTACTTAACTTTTTATGTGAGCTTCAAATCAGAAACGTGTATTCATCAAAGTTGTAGCTCATTCAAAGACCTTCAAAATGGTCACCAATGTAATGTCATTTGGATTTGGAATGATAGAGTTATGCATTTTTGAAGTTTGGAAATATCACTTGTTGAATGATATAGGTCAAAAATGACCTATAATGTAACCTCATATCACATGCTCATAAAAGTTGAATTTGCTCTCACTCAAAACATAAACGTTAAAGTAGACATCTTGAATTTAATTGTCCAACTTGGAAATATTTCATATCATAAAAATTTAGCAAGTTATGGCCTTGGGAAGTTGACTTTCAAATTAGGGTTTAGACAAAATGACCTATAATATTTCAACATAGAAAATGATTTTCCAAGCAAAACTAGATCTAGGTCTCAACATGAACATTGTTTGTAATGTCATTTAGAGTAACTTTTCTCTTGGAATAATTTTCATATGGTGAAAATTGTAGGAGATAGGGTCTAGGGAGACCCATTTTTGATCAGATGAATTCATCTGGCCAACCACCATCAACCAACTTGCTAACCTTCAATTCTCTTGACTTTCTTGGCTCATGGTAGATTATATATGCATAAGATGATGAATTTTGAAGTGTCCCTTGATAGATTTGTTCAATTGGTGAGATATCTTGTTGGAGAAGTTATGCAAGATACCTAGTCAAACTAGGGTTTCCAAGGCAAATCACCGTCAAACTCTTGAAGAAAATTTGATCAATATAACATGTAGGAATCAATGGAACTCATATATGCTGCTTATAACCATTCTTGGTTGTGCTCTTTGTTATGAGGGTCTCAAAACCAAGATATGAACTTGGTAGATCAATGGAGACCATGCCCTACTTACAAAAGAGTTAGGCAAATGCAAAGACAATTTTTTGGTATTTTGGTTAATAAAATGATAATATACAAGTATGATACAATCACATATTTCTTGGTGATCTCTCCCAAGACAAACCAATGAAAGAGGGGTAAGGAGGATGCCAAGGTATGATCCCAATGCTAATGCATATGATGAAATTGCATGAGGGATCTTAGAGTCAAAATTGGGGTCTTAGAGTTGCCCCTATTTAAGGACATTCTAACTGAGGAAGAGAAGGTTAAAATCTTCATGTCGACTCAGTAGAATGGGCTTAAATAACAACATATAGAAACAAATTTTGGTACCTAATAGACCTCATGATGCATATGATATGAATGCAAAAGTAAACTCTTTGTGGGGAAATATTTCCACAAAGGAAAAGAAATTAGAGATCGAAAGTCCGCAGGAGTATAATGCATTCCGTAAGGAAAACTCATTGGGGAGACAAAGACTCTAGGGGATAAAGGAGTTATGCGTAGGCCAGGCTACGACTTAAAACTGCTGGGGGACTAGCAGAATTCCACACAAACATGGAAAAGACTCAGTCGGGGAAACAACAACATCTTCAGGGGGACGAGTAAGTCAGGATGAAACTGAAATACCTGAATCATGCAGGAAAAGCGATTTCACTAAGGAAAAACACACTCAACTCAACTAGGGAAGAAATAAACTTCAAAACAAGTGGAGCGGAAATCTATTATCTAAAACCATTTACTGAGTGAGGAGATAATAAAGATCTGGCAGAGAGGACACCCGTCATCCGTTAGGATGAACATATTAAGGATGACTCGCTGAGAAAAGCCATGAGGGAGTATTCATTACCGATTACAGGGTAAAAATTGCCTTGCTGGGGAAAATGCATGAGGGAGTATTCATTACCGGTTACTGAGCAGAAGACCAAAGATGAGAATATTTGTCATCAGTTAGGATGAACATATCAAGGATAGACTCAACAGGGAAAAAGATCCGTCATCGGTTAAGATGAACATATCAAGGATAAACTTGCCTGGGATTATCAAGGAGGATACCCGTCATCGGTTAAGATGATCATATCAAGTATAAACCAACTGAATAAAAAGTAGGAATTACATCTATCGAATGCTGGATAGAAGACCATCAAAGAGAAAATCCGTCACCGATTAAGATGAACATATCAAGGATATACTCTAAGAGGGGAGAAAATAGGAATTACATCTATCAGTTACTGGATAGAATACCATCAAAGAGAAAACCCGTCACTGGTTAAGATGAACATATCAAGGATAGACTCTGCGGGAAAAGTATGGTTTATAACTACCGGTTACTGGGTAGAATACCATACAGAGAAAGAAACCTATCATCGGTTGGGATAAACATATCAAGGATTAACTCTCTAGGGAACACAATAGGGATTACAACTACCTTTTTACTGGGTAGAACACCAAAGGTTAGAATATTCGTCATCGGTTAGGATGAACATATCAAGGATAAACTCAGGCAGAGGAGAAAAAAATATACGTCATCCATTAGGGTGAACATATCAAGGATATACTTCCTGGAGAATCAGAAACAAATGAAACCATTGGGAATTCCATTGCTGGGAAAACAGGGGTACTTTTGCCGGGTATTGGGCAAGAAGTAACAAACTGCAAACTAAGAAGAATATTACCAGTTACTGGGTAATAAGCTCTTAGGAGACTCAAAGCATCTATCTAGGTAGGAGCTAGAAAGAAACAACCAATCAAGACTCAACCCGTTAAGGACATAGCTAAAGGAGAGTGATTCCATCCAGGTAATTAACTGGAAAGGAAACTGAAGTAATAATTATCCACGAGGAACAACTCAGTGGGGAAGAGGAGAAAGGTTAAAGTCTTTCTGCCTAAGGGGCTGAAACTCTACAATTGAGGGAGGACAGACACTGAAATTGTATGGGGATAAAGTACCGCCATACAAAGAATGAGAATCTCAAATCGACAAATCAAACAAATATAATGGTGTCAATATGAAATTATGAAATTATATGAATGTATATGTATTTATATGTATATGATGGTTATGCTGACAAAACGATCATAAAGGATACAAAGGTGTCACAAAGAATTTGAATCATCGGTACAATCCTCGGTCAATCCACAAAAAGAAGGAGACAACTGATGGAGAATAGAGAAATCAACAAACCAAAGGCTCAAATCTAGCCGAGGGAGGAGATCTACTGTGGAGAGGCGAAGTTATCGAGTCTACAGGGAAA
Source organism: Lathyrus oleraceus (assembly GCF_024323335.1). Taxonomy (NCBI): domain Eukaryota; kingdom Viridiplantae; phylum Streptophyta; class Magnoliopsida; order Fabales; family Fabaceae; genus Lathyrus; species Lathyrus oleraceus. The sequence continues at coordinate 393,280,617 of NC_066580.1, read as the reverse complement.
TTTAGGTCAATGCCATATTAAATAGGAGACAACAATACAGAAGATAAACACAAAAACTTAGCTGGGGGAAATAACACGCCGCAAGGTACTGAATCAACCAACTTAGCTGGGGAAAAGAATCAGAACTCTGCTAGGTAACAAACACTTCGCGGGGGAACCAGATCAACACAAACAACTAGGGATACCCGAAGGGTTAACTACTTGGGGAACCTCTGATGTTTCGCACTTAAGGACTTGCTGCTCTTTGAAGTGCTGCCGATACTCTCTTTTAATTGCTTTGAAAAATACTTGTTTTTATATGTTTTAAGAAAATGATTTTGATTAAAAAAATTTAAATTTCAAAATTGATCATAATAAAATTTAAACTATTGGCTGAAGTAAATAAGAGTAGAAACAATTGGATAAAAGTTCAACTTTATTTAATGGGATGGTAGTCTGTAAATCACAAGACTCCATAGATTTTTACAAAATTGAAAATGGTAATTTACATGGAAAAGGGTTACATTGAATACAAATGATCCTTAATCCTTCTACCAACTCTTAATATCCACTATGCTCTTGACCGCTGCTAGGATGATGAATCGACGTTACCCTTTGTGCTCAACAAAGTCTTTCCAAAACTGGATGATCAGCAGACTGCAGTTACTTGCCATAATCCCTAATTTTTGCATAAGTTGCCCCAAGGTGGGGTACTCAACTTATCGGGAAATTCTTTTTGTTTTTATGTCTCTAATTTTTGCCTCGATCGCCCTTTCGGATTTTCAATCCACCGAGACGCTCTTTTTTGCCTAAGCCGCCCTTTCGGGTTTTCAACTTAGCGAGTTTTTCTTTTTTCTTTTTAGGCGAAGTATTTCTTGACTGCATCTGCGTTCACAAGACGAGTGAACTCTTTACAACCATAGTTGTAAGAATCAAAGCACCACCTGAAAAGGCTCTTTTAACAACATATAGGCCTTTATAATTAGGAGTCCATTTTCCCCTAGAACTTGGTTTGAAAGATAAAATCTTTTTGAGAACAAGGTCACCTTCTATGAACACACGCGGTCTGACCTTCTTATCAAAAGATTTCTTCATCCTCTGTTGATATAACTGACCATGACACATGGCAGTCAATCACTTCTCTTCAATTAAATTCAGCTGGTCAAACCTGGTTTGACACCATTCTGCCTCAGTCAACTTGGCTTCCATGAGCACTCGTAATGAAGGCATCTCAACCTCTACGGGGAGCACTGCTTCCATAACATATACAAGAGAAAAAGGGGTTTCCCCTATTGAAGTGTGAACGGATGTACGATACTGTCATACCCCAAAATTCTCCCCTCCCTTCACATAATCCCATAAGTCGCTAACCTGACATTTTCATATCATCTTCATCCATTTCATTGAATAAGCATGGTTCAATCCGGTTTATAAGTTGCATCAGTTATATTCACCAATCCATGGCATATACAGTCATAATTTTGTCATCGTGTCATAATAATTTTTCTGATCAATTCAAACTTTGTATTTATTTCAACTTCAAATTAATTTTTGAAGTTAAATTGATTTTGAGGTTAGATTTTATCTTTGAAAATAAATTTGGGTTTAGAAATTATTTCGTTCTTTTTCGAATTAATTTTGGAGATTCAAGTTGAGTTGGATGATCCAAGTTGATTATTGAAAAATCAATTTGATTTTTGAAATTTGATCATTTTTGTATTAAGCCCATTTAAAATTTCATTTTTTAACCCATTTCAACTTGAACCACTTTTCAAAACCATATATCGAATTTCTAGTCCATGTCCATTTATTCTAATCCAAATATCCATATTAATCCACATTTTCAAGTTTAATCCACATAAACCATTTTGATTCACTTCATTTCATCTAAATTCATTTTCCAATTAATAATCCTTTTTTCTTTTTCTCATCCATAGCATTTCATTATCCAAAAGATATTATTCAAATTCATCTTTTAATATCTAAATAATAAAACAATAAATGAAATGCAGGAAAATGTAAAGACAGTACAAACAAGTTGTTGCAGTTACCAAACACACGTGCACTAGCAAAAAAAAAAGAAAACGGCGAAGCCAACGGCAACACAGTAACATGAAGAAGTGAAACTACAAGCCACTGCAATCAAACACGGTGAGCTATTAGAATAGAAATCACAAAACAACTACCAAATGTAGCAAGCCAACAGTGAAAGCTGCTATAGAGAAATCCAGAAACAGTGCAACTGAAAGCAACTTCACACCTGCTGCTAAGAGGAACCACGTTCAAATCCAAAGCTATAAGCCGTGTAGCCAAAGCTTCCAAAATGCAACTGATACACGCCATCCAAACAAGAAGTAGTTGCTAAGCCGCGCAGGAACCGAATCTCCAACCAATTCCCAACTGTTTTTCAACAAACTTCCTAGCGAACCTGTAACAAGAAACTCCACAATCCTCAATCGAAATCCAAACCGCTGCCTAACCAACTGGAATTTTCCCTCTAATTCCAACCTTCAAAAACCAAAAACCTCAAAATTCACATAAAAAACCTTCCATCCTACAACCTCCAAAGGAACTGACATAAGAATATACAAAAAGGATCCTCCATCGAGAACCACTCCCCAATAACTCTAACAACTTCTAATTGCCTTCAACAACAATGATGGATTTCACTTGAGAACTCATAACAGACCCTCCTCCAATTCCCATAACAGAACCTTTTTTTAGAACTGAAGTCCAACTTCGAATCAACCTCTAACAGAATAACAACCTCCTAACATAACTGATATAAATACCTCCAACCAACTCTTAACGACGGGGGGGATTTTTCCAAAGAAGAAGTCTTCAACAAACCAACCTTGCACTCTAAAATTTTCAAAACCGGTAACTTCACAACCCTCCATTCACTCTCCCCTCAAATTCATCTTCTTCTTCAATCACCCTCTCGACCCTCTGAAAATTCCTTCACGACCTCACCCTTAACCTTTCTACCTCATTCCTCTCCCTCAATTGAACCCTTTATATTAACCAATGAAGAACCCTCAACAAAACTCCTCAAACCCTGCAGAATAACCTTCAACCTAACTAACGCATAACCTCTTATTCACCCTAACCGAACCTTCCAAGAACCACAATAAAAAATCATAAACGAAAAAGAAGAAGAAGAAAGCAGTCAACAGAAAACAGAATCAAGAAGAAGAAGAGTTGAAGAAAATGCATAGCAAAAAAGGGGAGGAAAGGAGAAGAGAATCTTGATCTCACCTTTAGAAAATCCGATCGCGTTCACTCTTCGTTCTTCATGATGCTTCAATCACCAGATCTTCGTCGCATCGCTCTTCTTCAACAACGCAACACATCGTTGTTCTATCACCAGATTTTCGTCGCATCGCTCTTCAATCATTGGATCTTCATCGCATCACTCTTCTTCACCAACGCGACACATCGCTCATCTTCATAAATCGCGACGCCTCATGCATTTTCACCAACCGTATCTAAAACGACAACAACCACACACAGCACGCGCACAAGTCTGAAGGCATCATCGTCGTCTCAACAAAACACAAAGATCTAAACAAAGCTATATCTTTGAGTGAAAAAGTAATCGAACGTCAAGGTGAGTTGATTGGTCACCATTTTCACTTAGTTTTCATCACCCATCCAGCATGAATCTTTAGGAATCGGTAACACTTTGTTCCTTCTTGTTTTATGTTTTATTAGTGGTTCATCTCTTTTTGTCGCATTTTATGCGTTTCCGTGGTAGTTCTATTTGGTTTTCAGGTCCAGCAATAAGCCCGAAAGATGCGTAAGGGAAGAACGGGAGTAAAAAATGGTTTGCAAAGAGAAATATGCGTAAAACAGGTGCCTGACACGGGTGTCCGTGTCAGCTCATGCAGAAGGTGGAAAACTTGAAGGCAAAAACAGGGTGGTGACACGGGTGCCCGTGTCAGCCTGTGCAGAAGTGGGAAAGCAAGAAAGAAGAAAATAGGGGGCTGACACGGGTGCCCTTGTCAGCTGACACGGCCCGTGTTGGCCAATTTGCCCCTTTTGCTGATTTTTATTTTTCAAGTCTCTTTGTAATATCGGAGGGCAGTCTTGGTATTTCACGATGCTTTTGGATGATTTGGAACTATTTAGTCTACTATTGGTGAAGAAAAAAAAGACTTTGGATGGTACGAAGAATAGACAGAAAAGAGAAGAGAGCTTTCAAGGGGTTGGAAGAAGAAGAGATTTTCAAGATCGGAAGAGATTGAAGATCAACCTTCATCACCAAAGAATTATAATGTCTCTATTTTGTAATTTGCTTTCTTTGAATACTATGAGAAGCTAAACCCCCCAATGCTAGGGGGGGTGTCCCTGAATTGCTTATGTATGAACAATATTTCTATGCTTTTATGATCATCAACATTGTTCCTAATTCAAATTATTATACAAAGTTCTTAATGCTTTTTTGTTATCGAACAAATGGAATTTTGATATATGGTTAGGGATTAGCTCGGAAAAACCACCTTATCGTTATTTCTATAATAATACTTTGGTATAATCGCTTAGGAATAAGGATCAAACTGTAGTAGCCGTAAATTCTTGTTACAACTGCGTATTTCTTAACGTCACTTTGAATAGCTAAGGAATTAGGATGGAAAATGATTGTTAATGGTTTTCGGCTAAGGAATTAGAGAAAACAATTCTTTAGAATCGGCGTTGAATAATTACAACGTAGATATTATATAATATGGAAGTAGTGGAGTACAAAGCAATTCATACATCTTGTTGTAGCATGCTTTCTCATATCGATTAAAAGATTTTTATACGCTTTGTGTAATTTAGTCTCGTAATTATCATTTCGAAAACAATCAACAAACCCCCTTTGATCTTTTGTTCAAAAGAATTATTGTAAAGATTTGTATTTCATACACAGTCCTCGAGGTCGATACTCGGGATAACTCCCATTTTATTACTACATCGGTGAAAATAGTACACTTGTTATTTTACCGACCAAGTTTTTGGAACCATTGCCGGGGAATGCCAAAGTATAAGTTGAATAATAATTCAATTGAAATTTTGTTGCTATGCAACCAAAATTTTATTTCTCAGTACTATTGTTTCGTTTTATAAATTCTAATAATTGTTTAATCTTTCTATGCGAGGTAAGGCCTCAGCTGAATTTCTTTTTGACGCAGAACCAGAAAGATTGTTGTGTGTAAGATGCCGAAAAGCTAGACTGGAAGTATCAGAAGTGACCCTCATTGTTTCTGAGTCTGAACAAGTATAAGTTGTTTCAGTTCATTCAGAAGACTTCGACACCATATCTGAAACGATGGCTGAAGCTCCACCTCCCGTGGAAAGACTTCTGGGTGACTATGGAGGGGCAAATGCTCCGACTGGAAGGTTAACAATAGTAAACCAACCGGTGAATGTTGATCATTTTCAGCTACACCCTTCAACGATTCCTCAACTCGAAAGGAGACCGTTCTCCGGAAAAATCAATGAAGATGCCAACAAGTATTTACAAAGATCTCTGACCATGACGACATCGTTGAAAATTGAGGGACACTCAGAAGAAGCTAAAAAGTTGGTGATGTTTTCGTTTACATTATCGGAAGATGCCGAAGAGTGGTTTTACTATTTACCCGCGGGAAGCATTACAGCTTGGCAACAAATGGAGACGACATTTTTGAATGAGTACTTCCCTACTTCTGTTTATATCCGTAAGAGATATGACATAGTTAATTTCAAACAGAAGGAACGAGAGTCACTCGGAGAAGCTTACAAGAGGTTCAAGCGATTGTTGGTTGCATGTCCTACTCATAACATGGATGCAACTGAACAGATGAAATTTTTTGTGAATGGCCTTAGAATGAAAACTAAGCAACTCATAGACACGGCTGCCGGTGGCTCAACAAATTTTAGAACAGCCACTGGAATAAAGAAAATCATTGAAGCCATTGCAGAAAATGAGCATCTGGTGCTCTATGACCGCAGTGTAAGTCAACCTGAAGGTATCATTAATCTCAAGCTAGCAAATCAAGTTGTGAAGATGGAAGATCAAATAATAGCTGAAGTAGAGCGAAGACTCAAGAAAATGGCTCTTGACACTCAAACGATGGAACATGTTTAAACGGTTCAACCAATTCAAGCTGTTAGTTGTGAAATTTATGGGGGACCTCACTTTGCCATGCATTGTGTGGTAACTGCACAACAGGTAGAAGAGATTAATTTTCTGAAGCAGAATAATCCTTACTCAAATACATATAATCCTGGATGGAAAAATCATCCAAATTTCTCCTGGAAGGACTAGCAAGGAAATGTTCAGAAGCAAGCGCCCAATCAATATCAAAGCCAACCACAATAACAGTATCGACCACAATAACAACAACCATACCAGCAGCAGTTTCAACAACCCCAGCAACAATTTCAACAATAGGTACCAAGAAAAGCGGATTGGGAAATTGCTATTGAAAAATTGGCGGCTCAAAGTTCCCAATTTCAAGAGGAGACTAGAAGTAATCTAAGAAACATGGGTGCTTCGATAAAGAATCTGGAAATGCAAATGAGTCAGATTGCTCAACAACTCGCGGGTTCTCAAGCACCGGGTGCATTACAGAGTGCTACAGTTACAAATCCAAGAGAGCATAATAATGTGAGTGTTGTAACCACAAGGAGTGGTAAATCGAAAGAATTCCCTGAGAAAGATGACGAAGAAGAAGACCAATTGCTTGAAGTTGAGTTGGAAATAAAATAAAATGAGGTTATGAGTGAAGAGGTGGTGGTGCCTAAACTGGTGGTTAAAGAAAAAGTTAGTGAACCAAAGCCGGTTGTCAAACTCCCTTTCCCCACAAGAAATAAGAAGAAAGCGCAACATGAGAAGAACTTCGAGAAATTCTTAGAGATGTTCAAAAAGCTTGAGATCAACATTCCATTCTTGGAGGCACTTGAACAAATGCCCTCTTATGCCAAATTTATGAAGGATATTATTTCAAAGAAGAGGAGGATCGATACTGACCCTGTTGTACTAACCGAAACTTGTAATGCAATTTTGCAGGGTATGAAGATTCCGGCGAAGATGATATATCTTTTAAAAAAGGCCCTTATAGACTTGGGGGCAAGTGTGAGTATCATGTCTTTATCCATTTACAAGAGATTGGGGATCGGAAAAGTGCAAGATACCAGAATGACACTTCAATTTGCTGACCACTCTATGAAGAGACCCTATGGAGTAGTGGAAGATATTCTTGTGAAGATTGATAAGTTTGTGTTTCTGGTGGAATTTTTCATCTTAGAAATGCCGGAAGATGAAGAGATACCGCTCATTCTTGGTAGACCATTTTTGGAGACAGGAAGATGTTTGATTGATATAGAAGAAGGCACCATGACTCTAAAAGTTTACGATGAAGAGTTAAAAATTGATGTGTGAAACACCATGAGATACAAAGATGATGTGGCCACCAGTCAACACATAGAGGTGATTGATCAAGTGGTTCTGCAAGAAAATCCTTTAGGTGAACCAAAATTGCCCTTGGAGAGAGTTCTAAGTCTATCAATTTCTGAAGACACTCAAGAAGTTGATGAAAAGGAGAGGGAAGTGTTAGCTATGATGGAAACACAACCACCCTTTAAAGGATCCCGATCACTCCGGTGGGAAAACTTGAGGGAACCTCAGTTGGAGGAAAAGAAAGATAAGACCAAGAAAGTAGCTGAACTGAAACAACTGCCTGAAAATCTCAAGTATGTTTTTCTAGATTCTGAAAGGAGATGCTCGGCTATTATAAGCTCTAGATTAGAAGGTTCCCAAGAAGACAAGCTCGTCAAGGTTCTAAAGAAGCGCAAAAGTGCAATGGGATGGGCAATAGAAGACTTGAAAGGGATTAGTCTGACGGTATGTATGCATAAAATTCTCATGGAGGATGGTCACAAACCAGTGGTGCAACCCCAAAGAAGACTAAATCCCGCAATGAAGGAAGTGGTTAGGAAAGAGGTTGTTAAACTATTAGATTCGGGGTTAATTTATCCCATATCCGGTAGCTCTTGGGTAAGTCATGTTCATGTGGTTCCAAATAAAGGAGGGACTACCGTGATAAAGAATGAGAAAAATGAGTTTCTCCCTACAAGGACAGTCACGGGGTGGTGTGTTTGCATCAATTACAGAAGGTTGAACTTGGCGACAAGAAAGGATCCCTTTCCTTTACCATTCATCGATCAGATGTTGGAAAGGTTGGTTGGTCATGACTACTATTGTTTCCTTGATGGCTACTGTGAATATACTCAGATAGCGGTTGCACCAGAAGATCAAGAGAAGACAGCTTTTACATACCCCTATGGTATTTTTGCTTACAGAAGCATGCGATTTGGGTTATGTAATGTGCCAGCTACATTTCAAAGATGCATGACTTCCATTTTTGCTGACATGCTTGAAAAGCATATGGTGGTCTTCATGGATGACTTCTCGATATTTGGTTTCTCTTTTGATAATTGTTTGACTAACCTTTCCCTTGTCTTAGAAAGATGCCAACAGACCAATTTGATTCTCAACTAGGAGAAGTGCCACTTCATGGTGCGAGAAGGCATAGTCTTGGGTCACAAAATTTCCCACAAGGGAATAGAAGTGGACCAAGCCAAGATCGAGGTAATAGCAAAGTTGCCCCCTCCAATAAACGAAAAAGGTATAAGAAGTTTCTAGGGCATGCAGTACCGCAGGTTTATAAGAGACTTTTCTAGGATAGCTAAACATTTAACTACCCTTTTTGTTAAGGACAAGGCTTTTATTTTTGATAAAGAGTGTGCCGTTGCATTTGAAACTATAAAAAATAAATTGGTGACGGAACCAATTGTCATTGCCCCAGATTGGTCTCTATCGTTTGAGATCATTTGTGATGCGAGTGACATTGCAGTGGGAGCAGTTCTTGGGCAACATAGAGATAAACTGTTGCATGTCATATATTATGCTAGTCATGTTTTGAACCCTGCGCAGATGAACTATGCGACTACCGAGAAGGAGTTGCTAGCAGTGGTTTATGCCTTCGATAAATTCAGGCAATATCTGTTGGATTCTAGAGTCATTGTTTATACTGACCATGCTGCCTTGAAGTATTTATTTGCTAAGCAGGACTCTAATCCAAGACTATTGAGATGGATCTTACTTCTCCAAGAGTTTGATGTGGAAATTCGTGACAAGAGAGGGTGTGAAAATACTGTGGCCGATCACCTCTCTCGGATGTCCCCTATAGAGGAGAATAATGAAAAGCGTCCAATAAAGGATGAGTTTGCTCACGAACACATCCTTGTTGTTATTGGAATGCCATGGTTCGCAGACTACGCAAACTATCTATTAGGTGAGGTGATCCCTAGCGATTTTGACTCTAACAAAAAGAAAAAGTTTGTGCATGATTGCAGGTTTTACTTATGGAATGACCCATTCTTGTACAAGAAAGGAGTAGACGGGTTGGTTAGAAGATGTGTTCCCGAAGAAGAACATGGAGATATCCTAAAAGCATGCCATGACTCTGACTATGGTGGACACTTTAGTGGTGATAGAACCGCAGCCAAAGTCCTCCAGTCAGGCTTATACTCGCCTACACTTTTCAAAGATGCTCAGCAATTAATCAAAGAGTGCGATAAGTGTCAAAGGATGGGTAGCATCTCGAAAAGAAATCAGATGCCTCAGAACCCCATGTTGGAAGTTGAACTCTTTGATGTTTAGGGTATCGACTTTATGGGACCATTTCCACCTTCATTTGGAAAGAACTATATTTTAGTGGCGGTGGATTATGTATCCAAGTGGGTAGAAGCAGTTGCTCTACCAACGAATGATGCAAAAGTGATAGTCAAGTTTCTAAAGGAGAACATATTTGTTAGATTTGGACTGCCAAGAGCTCTAATAAGTGATGAGGGAACTCATTTCTTAAATCACCTAATGGAGAAGCTACTCTTGAAGTGTAATGTAAAACATCGTATAGCCATTCCGTACCATCCGCAAACAAGTGGTCAAGTTGAAGTGTCGAATAGGCAGCTGAAACAAATTCTTGAGAAGACAGTTAACTCATCTCGCAAAGATTGGGCAAGTAAGCTTGATGATGCGCTTTGGGCTTACCAAACTGCTTTCAAAACAGTGATTGGTATGTCTCCTTATCAATTGGTATATGGTAAGGTCTGTCACTTACCCTTAAAACTTGAACACAAAGCTTTGTGGGCTTCAAAATTCCTTAATTTGGATCTTTCGAAAGCGGGAGAGTCCCGAATTCTTCAACTCCATGAGTTAGAAGAATTTAGGAACCGAGCATATGAAAATGCCAAAATTTACAAAGATCAAACAAAAAATGGCATGATAGAAGGATCCAAAAGAAGGAATTTTTGGAAGGACAAATGGTGTTATTGCTTAATTCAAGGATGAAGTTTATCTCGGGAAAGCTGAGATCAAAATGGTCGGGACCGTTTATGGTACACAAGGTATATCCCCATGCGGTAATTGAAATAAAAAATCAATTCAATTGGTACATTTTTAAAGTGAATGGCCAAAGGTTAAAACCTTACAATGTGGAGCAAGAAGTTGGTCAAATTGATGTTGTTCATCTTGTCTGATAAGATGAACAACCATCGAGCTAGGCGGCGTTAAACGAAGCGCTATGGGGGAGGCAACCCACGCTTTTGTGTCTAATTATTTTCTTTGTTTTGTTGTGTGTTACTGACTTGTAGGTTTGAACAACGTTTGCTAGAGGAGCCAAAAGTTCATGTGCAAAAAGTCTGTGGAAAATCGGAAGCAGAAGCCCGGCTACGAAGCTTGAAACAAAAAATGAAAGAAAAAGAAAAATAGGGACCTGACACGGTCGCCCGTGTCAGCAGACACGGCTTGTGTCAGCTGACACGACCCGTGTCAGGAAGAGAGTGGAGAAGAAAAAAAATTCCAAGGGTCTAACACGGTCGCTCGTGTCAGCTGACACGGCCCATGTCAGCCCCTTCTGAAGCAAAATTTTGAAAAAAAAGGGGCAGAGCGCTGACACGGCCGTGTCAGCAAGCGCGTTTGCAAAATTTTGAATTTTTTTTACCTTCTTGACATGGGGCCCACCTCCAATTACACCCACTAATTATCTTTTATCACTCATTCACACCTCATAAACCCTTTTTCTTACCTATTTTCTCACCTTCATCTCTCTTCCTCTCAACAAAACCTCAGAACCTCCATTAAAGCTTCACAAAAAGCTTCAACCTTTTCCCTCTAAACTCCATCAAATCTCCAACCACTTTCACAAAAGCTTCTCCATTTTCCATCCTCTACCTTCCTACGGTGGTATTTTTCCCTAATCTTTATTTTCAATTTCAGTTTTTTTTGTGTGTGCAGGTAATATCATGTCTCGCCGAGTAGACAAAAGCACGAATGTCGCGGAATCATCCCGGCCACGTCAAAGGGCAAGAAGGACTCCGAATGAGCACAATATTGTGTTTGAAGACTTAGAGCACCAAAAAAGGTATACTGCTCACCTTAAGAGAAAATTGACACCCACTAGATACATGTATGATAACACTTTGCAGGAATTAGGATTGCAGACTGAAGTCCATCGAATGTTCCATAACATATGTTTGTTGGAATTCATGCAGTTAGAAGTGCCAACTTTTGCGCGTATTACTCTTGAATTTTTAAGTACCATTGAATTTAAATTGAAAAATCGTTGGAATGAAATTGAGAAAGAGTACTATGGTACTTTACATTTTCGTTTATTTAATACTAATCTGGAATTGTCTGTGGATGAATTGGGGAGTATCCTAAAACTCCCAATAGTAGGCTCTGGAACGGTGCCCGATACTTTTGTTCTGGCTGAATTCTGGACAACTATAACAGGTAAAGCTAAATATATCTCCAAGGGGGAAAAAGCATCGGGTATCCATAACCCTTGTTTCAGGTACGCTCAGACGGCTTTGGCGTACACCATGTTCGGTCGCGGTGATAGCACCGGTGTCGTCACCCAAAGGGAGATTTTCTTTTTGTATAGTATGGTGGCATAAACACCTATCAATGTAGTAGCATTTGCAGCTGACTACCTAGGCAGGGTTGGTCGCGCTACTTCAAGCGACATTTCGGTTGGCGGAATAATCACCCAGATTACAGACCATTTTGAGTTTGGTGTCGTGCTTGCTGAAGTTCCACAGGTGTCAGGTAAGAATAAACTTGACATGGCCGCGTTGATTCAACAAGGCATGATTGAGGTAAAGCAAGATCACTATTCTCTTATCTGCCAAAAAGTTCATATTCTTGCTTTACCTGCTTATGATTTTATTAGTATTACTAACAAAGCCAGCTGGCTTTATGAGTGTCCCGACCTAGATGAGGGGGACGAAGATTTTCTTGATTCCTTTCTTGCAGATGAGCATATGGAGGGTGCACCTAGCACTGAGGAGCAATTTTACCAACAACCACAAGGAACGACCCAAGCTTCAGGGTCCTATTTGTAGCACCTCAAATTTGCACCTATCATTATACATACCATCTCATATTAGGTCATAGCATATCATGATCCATTGCATAGCATTGCATTGTCCCCAGTTGCCTCAAGAGCAAGCAAGTCAAGAAATTAGGTCAAACTGATCAGGAGATCAGTCCACCAAACAAGCAAGGTTGTTTCTCAAGGAGCCAAGGCCCTAGGGTTTGTCCAACAAGTTCACATGACTTGGAGGTCCATTTGAAGTGTTTAAGTCAAGGGTTGGATGTTCAGAAGTCATCAGTTCATGCACAATCAGTCAGAAACCCTAGAAAGTCAAAGTTGGTCAACTGTGGCTGATTTTATGGTTTTGATGGATGGAAATGGTTTGAGAGAGCTTATCCATGTCCTAATAGGTCTCATATATCATGCCAAACCTCATCATGGAAGAAAATCAAGTCAAACAGAAAATTTCCCAAAATAGAAAGTGGACCTGTAATTTCAACTGCCAAAAATGGAAACTTTTTGATCCTCAACTTACATCATGATACAAGCTTCAAATGAATTTTTTCCCAACATGAAAGTTGAAGATCTTGTTCTCCCATTTTCAAAGAGTCCAAGAACTCTCAAATCCCATGTGTGGTTGGCAAGATATGATCAATTCAATTTCAGAAATTTGTGAACTTCAAAAGGCCATATCTCTCAAACCATAAGGCCAAATTTGGTGGGGGTTTTTCCTACAAACCACATTTCATCTCCTCTTTCCAAAAATATAAATTTCATTCACCAAAACCTTGCCAATCAAAATGGCATTTTTTGACCTATTTCATTTAAAAATCAAGTTTGACCAATAGTTGACTTTTTGATTCTTTGATTTTTTCTCACTTTGGCCAATTGGGATTTGTTTCATATGGTATTTGCAACATGCTCCAAGTCCAAGTTTGTGTTCATGCTATCACCATGCTACCATTTTGACCAAAAGGTGCAAACTTGTTAATTTTGCAATTGGCTTCATTAAGTAAAAACAAGGTGTAGCATTTCATGTGCAGACTTCAAACAGCAAATAACTTGGTCATTTGCAGCCTGTCCAAAGGCCCATTCGTGCAGCCATACACCCTCCATATGCCTTGTGTCAAAATTAGCAACTTTTGCAAATCACTTCATTTAGCATAAACAAGTTTACCACTTGATTAAGCCTTGCTAAACAGTCACATATAAGCAACTTTTCTGACATTTCAGAACCCTAGAATCACAGCAGCCATACCAGAATTCTCTCACTCTTACATTTTGCATTTTTGGCCAAAAGTGAATTTCTGCACAAAACTTCAAAAACCCTCGAGCAAGCTTGCATTTCTTCATCATCCATCATCATTGTGAGCAGCTTCCAAGTGTGAAATCCCAGCTGAAACTCCATTTTCGAACTCTGTTTTTCTCATGGACCTGAAATGGTGAATAGAGATTTAAAGGGTTATAAGCTTTGCTGAGCTCACCTACTTCAAGTGTTCAACATCTCCAAGCATCGTGGACACCTGTTTGTGCCTGCAACATCAAAAGAACCACTGCATCACGATTTTCTTCACAACCAAGTAAAAACTCGACTCCCTTTTTTCTCTTATCCATGCTTTGTTTTTGATAGTTCCTATCATGCTGAACACATTGCAAGTTGAATCTCTTGAAATGATTATGCTATGGCTGAGAAATCTAGATTTCATTTTTTGTGCATGAAGTTGTTTTTAATCGATTTGTTTAGATGTTGTTGATTCAGTGAAAATTATTGTTGGATTTATGCTGTCTGATGTTTGATGATGCCATTAGTGTGTTCATATTTTATTTCTGGGCATTTCGAAATTGCAAGTTGCATGATGATGATGAATGCTTGCTGTTGTTTTGTAACCCTAGAACTCTGCCCAGAAATTCCCATGATTGTTTTGGTTTGTTGTTCATGATGTAGTTGCATGAAGGAAATGCTGTTTGCTATGCTGTGTGATTAATGCTATTCGAATTTGTTTGATGATGATGAACATGAGTGTGAACCATGCTGTTAAACCAAGTGCATAAACCCTAACCTTTGTTTTTCCAGAACCTTGAAGCTCCATTGGCCCGTGTACTGTTTCATTGGGCAACAGCCAATCACAACATTTCGTTGTGTGAACCAAAACGCATCGTTTGAGTTAGTGACTGCGCTAATTACAGAAATGCCATGCGCTGACCATTGTTTGACCACTTTGCCATGCTATTTTGCTCATGTTGCTACAATTTGTTACCCATCTTGCAAAATTCATTTCTCCTTCAATTTAAATCCAAAAATCCTGAAATTTTTTGCATAATGTTCACAAAGATGTCTAGTATTTAATCATGATTTTTAATTATTTTTTGGCTGGCTGGATTTTGAATGCTATCAAGTTTCTTGACATGTATGCCTATGTGACACCTTTGGCCATTCCTTTTATGAAATACTCATGTTGCATCCAATGCTCTTGAAATTTTTTGTGGCTATACTAGACTCATTCACCTTTGTTTTGGTATAAAGTTTGTGCATTTATCATATGTGATGTGTGAGATATGATTTTCTGAAGTAGGGTGTGACAATTTGTGTCACACCAATGATGTGCATTTTCATGATTTTTGTTCACATGTCTCCTGGCCTTCAAATAACTTGAAATTTGTCATGAATGATCTCTTACATGTCTAGTTTGTGTGTGATTTTTCTTGGATTTAATCATGCCGTTTCCAATTTGTTTGAGAATTTTCTTCCCTGCCTAGTCAATTGTTGACTTTGTGTGATACATGTTGCCAAACCCTTTGTGAAATTCTCATACCTTATTGTATGATCATGCAATTTCATATGTGATAACTAGACATCTTGAGCTTTGCATTGGTGTTGATCCCATACATTTCCCATCTGTTTTCAATTTGTTATGATTTTTTGAAGTTGACCCATGTTTGTTGACCTTCATTGTGCATACTTGAAATTGTGTTGACTTCTTGATTTTATTTGACTATCTTCCCATGATCCAGTTGAGCTGAAATTTCATATGCATGCTATGTTATGGATTGTGATTGAGCATGAATTATTTCATGATTTTTGGAAATGTTTATGTTTGAGTTTGAGTGAAGTCTTGCTGTTGACTTCTATATGCTTTCCCTTGCCATGCTTTGCATTCTTTTGTGTATGAAATGACAATTAATGCATGATTTGATTGTGAAACCAATTGAGGTAGCTTCTTAAATGTTTGAACATGAATTGGGTTGACTTTTCTTTGCTGTTTTGACCTTTTCTTTCATCCTTGACCCTAGGCTAGTCCTAGTGGTCTTTTGAGCTTACAATTGAGCTATTGTTTCAGGTTAAGCACCAATGCCTCAAAGATCATTCAAATTTGATTGAGTTGGATTATATATATCATGTGCTAACCCTTGTTTTGTAGGTGTGACTCATATAGTTGAGTCTTGTGCTTTGCACATTGGTCCCTCTGTGGTTGACTGTTGTTTATCCATTCCTTTGATTTGAACTGTTGACTTGTTTACTAATAAGTTTGACTTTTTCAGGTACACTTTAGTTGCTTTAGTTGCTTGCTTTGCTATTTAGCAATTGCTTTTGAGGTATAATTACTCTCTCTTCATGTAGTCTGGAGACCCGGTCTGTTATTTGACCGGGCAAACTGTCTGAAGTCCTCCTTAAGAGGCAATGCTTGTGTATGTTTAATTTGTCCTTGTACAGAGTCAAAGACCTCCTAAGTGAAGAGGCAATTGGCAGAACCCAGGGATAAGCAATCTATCCCCTGCTATTCAGTGTGTCTTCTGTCTTGCTCACACCACTGTGTTGACGCATTTCAGATAAAAACCCAAGATCTTGTGCAATTGCACAGTTGAGTCAGTTTTAAATGTGTAGAAGGGTTCCCACTTTCTGAACCCACACATTCTTGTCAAATGCTCTCCCTGACCAGGGATAGAAGCAATGAGGCACACCCCTCATCTCCTTTCATCTGCTTCACCTTAGCCTCTCAATGGCAAGGTTAAGAGCAACACTCACCCCACTCCAGAGGTTTGTTTGTTGAGGTTGATATGACCCCTCGACTAAAACCTAACCCTTGTGTGAGCCCCTTGTGTGCATATAGTGTGTGCCTCCTGTGCAAGTTAGGTTTAGTTTAGACTAATCCTTGTTTGCTTTCGCCCTCGTTGCGATCCTTTCTCTCGCCCTCGTTGCGATCGAGCCTTTTCCTTTCTCTCGCCCTCGTTGCGATCCTTTCTCTCGCCCTCGTTGCGATCGAGCCTTTTCCTTTCTCTCGCCCTCGTTGCGATCGAGCCTTTTCCTTTCTCTCGCCCTCGTTGCGATCGAGCCTTTTCCTTTCTCTCGCCCTCGTTGCAATAGAGTCCTTTTTCCCTCCGTAGCCGAACTACGGCAACTCTGATTCTCACGTTCAGGTGAGATACGTAGGCACGAGACGCGATGTCTTGCCGAGTTTGACTAACAACTAACACTAACTCTTTTCTCTCACCCCTGCGTGATTGAGATCTCTCCTTTCTCTCGCCCTCGTTGCGATCGAGACCTTCCCTTTCTCTTGCCCTAGTTGCAATCGAGACCCTTGCTTCCTGTGCAAGCCTTGTCTAGGATAGGTTGGCCCTTGTGCCATTTAGCTAGAAACCTTAACTTAGGGTTGACTTTGCATGACAACATCTAGGCTCGAGTCGTAGTCTCCCTAGTGTTGTGTCTCCCTCTGTTATATGGTTAGGCTAGATCTTTGCCCCTGCGTAGGGGAACTACATCGCCCTGATCTTCATACCAGATGAAGTATGTAGGCAGGAGATTGAGCTGATCTCTCCGGGCGCCTTTTCTTTTCTTTTGTTGTGTTGCTTGACAGTTATAGGCTCGAGTCCCCGACTCCCTATTAACTTGTTGTGTTGTTGTGTGCTTGGAAGCTGATGTAAGACCATCGAGTGGCATTTGGGTTCCAGTGTGCGTGTGTTTAGGTTCGGATGCTGACATAAGTCCAGTGATTGGCAGTCGGGCTTCACGTTTGCCTTTGTCTTGTTTTGTTTGAGTGCGTGTCAGCCGAGCTACGAATGCTCTGATTCTTCTCTCGTCCGAGAAGATACGTATGCATAGGATGCGACATCCTAGCGAGCATGTGTCGTTTCCCCAGTCCGAACTACTTCGACTCTGATGTCTATGTCTGATAGACTAAGTAGGCCCAGGATACGATGTCCTGCCGAGTCAGTTTCAGTCAGTTTCTTGTGTCTCTTACAGCCAGTGTGTGTGTGTTTGAGCAGTGTTTTAGCAACCATTTCCCTTCCTTTTGTGCGTGGATCCCATAGAGTACTACGGATGCGTAGGGGTGCTAATACCTTCCCTTCGCATAACCGACTCCCAAACGCATCCTCTTTGGTCGCGAGACCATGTTCTTTCCTAGGTTTACTTCGAGCGTTTCCTTTCCCTCTTTTGGGATAAATAACGCACGGTGGCGGCTCTGTTGTTTCTTCTTTTCCCGCCGGTTTTTTCGCGTAATGCGACAGCTGGCGACGCTGCTGGGGATCTATAGAGAAGTTGACCTATGCTGGTCCATCTTCCCTGAGCGAGTCTCTCCTAGCGCTCTCTAGGTTAGGGTTTTGGTTGTTGTTTGCTCTTGTATTTATTGCATTCATTTGTATATATTTGCATTTACTGTTTGCATTTATTATTTGCATTAATGTTTGCATTCATTCATATTCATCTGCTGTGCTGCCTGTGTTTCTCTGTTTGGGGGTGGGAGTTACTTGAGGTAAAAGGCCCAATACCCAGGCTATGAGTGAAATCTAGGAAACCTAGGAATAGAGTGATTCATGGGAAGCGGGTGGTATGGCGCCACTTAGCGGAACATTGATATCACGAGCAGTTCAGACCCTGGTGGGATATTATTGGTGCATACATCGGGTGTGCACAGGATGATATTCTGCGAAAGGTTATTTATGCTGCGTTTCTCTCGACCTTACCCTGGCCTAGACTACACCCGTGAGTGGGGAAGGGTTCATTTTAACAGGTACAGTTGGTGACTCCTGGTACTGATGGTGGCTACGAGTTATATTTCTGGACGCCGGAGGTTTGACCCTGGTATTGATCGGAGGGTTCCGTTTATTTCGGACCCCTGGGCTGAATTTGAGGGTACTCGCTCAGATGGTGACTCAGTGCTCCAGACTTGGGTTCAAATGCCAGCTCCTCAGATTGACTTTGGGTTTCAGATGTTTGTGATCAGAATTCAAGCCGAAGCTTTGACCCTGTGCCTTGAGACGCACAACCTGACCAGTCATGTTCACATCATTTGCATCATAGCATGTTTATTTTCAAAAAAATAATAATGCATGAAAAAACAGAAAAAGTTAACTCGCATACGCATATCCTTTATCAGGATCATTCATAACAAAATAATACCCATATCATGCATATCATGCACATAGCATCCTTACATTGCAGACATGTTTGGGGACAAGACCTCTCACTCCGGTTCCTCTGAGACAGGATTGCTGACCGCCGACCGCATCGGTACTCAACCAGACTCAATCATCAGAAGATTATGGACCAGGTTCAGACAGAGTTGGCTGAAATGAGGGCAAACATGGCCCAGTTCATGACAATGATGCAAGGAGTTGTTCAGGGGCAAGAGGAGCTGCGTGCCTTAGCCCAGAGACTGGAAGCCGTGATTCCACCAGTCCACCGTGCTTCACCAGTGGGTGTACCCGTTCATGAGAATGCTGCTGTCACTATTCTCGTCAATGATTATGCCGTGAGTGATGAATTGAGGGGGATCAGAATCAGTGAACAGCCTCTTGCTGCAGAGACTGTTAATATCAGAGCAACCCGCGCTCCGGTTCGCCATCCTGGCTCTTCAAGTTCTTCCGATTCTAAGAAGCCATCCTCTGGGGCACCCAAAAGGGGAGAAAGTGAAACAAATGTTGTGCACCGTCGGAGGAGTGCAAACAGAGGACAGTATCGTCAGGCTGCTGTGACTATTCCAGCTACTCAACCTCAACAACAGCAGAAAAGGCCAACTCAGCAATATCAGCATCAACAACATCGTCCTCAGCAGCAGGCTTCCCAGCCTCACAATGGTAATCAAGCTGGTACAAGTAATGAGAGGAAGAAGATCATTTTTGATCCAATCCCCACGTCCTACGCCGAACTGTATCCCTCTCTGTTAGAGCGGAACTTGATTACTCCCAGAGACCCGCCGCCCATACCCGACAACCCTCGGTGGTGGTATAGGCCTGAACAGCATTGTGTGTATCATTCGGGTGCTCCTGGTCATGACGTGGATAGTTGTTTCCAGTTGAAGATGAAGGTTCAAGACCTTGTGAGGTCAGGTATTCTGATCTTGGAGGACTTAGGTCCCAATGCTAATCAAGTTTGAAGATAACAAGTCTTGGGCTGGCACCGACTTTTCTTCAGAAGGGTTGTTCGGAAAGCAGAAGCTGCTGATGCAAGAAATACTGACAGTTGTCGTCCCCGATGGGATCTATCACAATTGGGTCACTGTGGGCTATCCTATAGCTGTTCATAAGTCTTTGTAATAATCACTTTGTTCAAAAACCCTTCTCCCATGCCAAAAGGAGAAGTGATGGCATTGTTGGCAACATTTTGTGCAATGATATTTTCATTCAAATAAATTCATGTTAAAACATTTGTTTTTCCAATTGTTTTCCCTTTTCGCTTTTTGCATGAAATTGGTGATCACAAAAAACCTTTAAAAACAAGAATAAAAGCAATCTTTTCATCTGCATAACGATTGTCTTGTTTGTTTTTCAAAAAGCTTTTCATCTCAAAATTTTTATGCAGGTTGTTTCTCAAACCCATTGAACATAGTGATCGGACGTCATCTCCCAATTTTGAATTCCCTGTATTCGAAGCGGAAGAAGATGATGTTAAAGGGATTCCTGACGGTATTTCCCGACTTCTTGAGCAAAAAAGAAGATCACTCAGCTGCATCTCGAGAATCAGCAGAACAGCCAACTGGGGCATCAAAAAAAGAAAGAAGAAAAAAAGAGAAAAAAAAAAAGAAAAAAGAAAGAGGAGGGTGCAAAATCAAAAGAAATAAAAAAAAATCAAATCAAAAGCAAAAACAAAAAAAAAAACAAAAGAGAAATGGCACCCTCAAAGTCCCAAGTGGACTGATGCTGAATTCGATCGAAAAGAAGAGATCAACTGCCATGTGTCATGGTCAGTTACATCAGCAGAGAGTGAAAAAGCATTCGACAAGAAGGTCAAGCCTCGTGTGTTCCGAGAAGGTGACCTTGTGCTCAAGAAAGTCTTGTCTTTCGTGCCCGATTCCAGGGGCAAGTGAACCCCAAGCTATGAAAGTCCATATGTTTTCAAAAGAGCCTCTTCAGGCAGGGTTCTGACACTTACTACAATGGACGAAGAAGTTCACTCGTCCTGTGAATCCTGATGCAGCCAAGAAATACTTCGCCTAAACAAAAAAAAAAAAGCAGAATAGCTCGCTAAGTCGAACACCCCAAAGGGCGACTTAGGCAAAAAGGAGCGTCTCGGTGGATTGAAAACCCGAAAGGGCGATCCAGGCAAAAGTTAGAGACATTGAAAAAAAGAAAAAGAATTTGCATCCCGCTAGATTGATCACCTCACACTGGGGCAATCTAGGCAAAAATTAGGGATTTGGCAAGTAACTGCATCTCGACAAGACTGTGCTGTACATCTGTCATCCGTCAGGGATTCTCGAGTCGTCGTCGACTGAAGCTTTGAATACATCAAAAATTCAGAATGGTAGAGGAAAGGTCATTATGTTCAATGTAGCCCTCTCCAATATATATCACCGATTTCAAACTTGTGCAGATCTATGGAGTCTCGCCCTTTGCAGACTACCATTCCATCACATCAATTTGAGCTTTTATCCAATTATTTGCACTCCTATTTGTTTCAACTCAACAAACGTTTTGCATGTTTTAATTGATAAAGTATCATTGTTTTCAAAATAAACAAATTTTTCAAAATTGTTCTTAAACAAAGTGAACCTTCACAATGATGGAAAGATACTTAGGAGACCCACAGTGCTCTCCCGAGGGTGGTATGATTACCAACAGGTAAGACAATTGTTCGTATCTCGAGCATGACTGTATTTTTGTCCTGCAGAACCTCGTATGGTCTCTCCTCAGTGAAGTTGCCCGATGCAGTGTTGTTTGAAGTTGTTCATCTTCATGTTCCCGGCAGTACAGATTCTTCCTCCAAATCCCTGTTAGCACCTATTGTGGGGCATCCCCAGTAGAGTGCTGTTTGAGCCCTATCGTGGGGCATCCCCAGCAAGTTTGCTATTTCGGACATTATTGTGGGGCAGCTCCCCTAGCAGAGTGTTTACTGAAGACTTCAACTTTCGCCTCTCCAGCAGAGCAGTCTTCATCTCCCCCAGCATGGGTGCTTTTCTTGGAAGATTCAGTATTTGGAGGATCGACATCCCCGTAATCCGGCATTCCCTCAGATAGATCCCCCAGTGGAGTTGTTCGCGTAAGGAGCTTTATCAATGCTTTTGTATTTCTCATCAGAGATCTGGTTGCTTCTCGGTATCTCAGATTTTCATCACGAGTTGTTGTGGCGCATACGCCTGTATGTTGAACTCTGTTCTCCGGTTGTGACTGACGATCCCTCCGGAAGCCTCTTATGGCTCTTCCTCCCCTGCAGGATAAGTGTTCCCTGATATCCCAGTCCCCAGTGGATTTTCTTTGCTCTCTGGTGGCTTTGGTTTTCTCTCCGGATGGTTGATTCCTGGACCTGTGTGTTGAGCATGTCTGTTTGTCAGCATTCATCATACATTCATCATGCATAACGCATACATGCATAATCATAGCATTCAGATACTCATGATGCAGCTGTTGCCGTGTATCTGTTGATTGTTACCTCTTGCTATTTGGTGATGCAGATCTCTCTAGTAGATTTCCCTTAGCAGAAGTGGGTGTGTCTGATCTCTCCATGTAGAGCCAACCCCTTAAGCAGAAAGTGTCCATCCTTTCCTACCATTTCCCCACTGAGATACATCCTCGTGGATGACGGTTGCTCCCGTTCCCTCCCCACATTGGGATGGGTTTTCCCTATTGAGTTCTTTCCTCGTTAGGATGGGTCCTGTTTCAGTCTGCCTTTTGGATCGATCCTGAATTGGCTTCCTATTGGCTGTCTCTTGTGCTTCCCTGGGGCATAAATGAATAGTCGCTCACTAACCGGCACTCATTCATCTTATCCTCAGCGGAATTTGTTGGCTTCTACCTACGAACCGGTAGCTGTAAGTCCTTTCTTTACGGTCTTCTACCCACTAGCTGGTAGTTGTAAATCCTTTTTTCTCACTCTGTCTCTCAGCAGATCGATTGGCCTCTACCTACAAACCGGTAGCTGTAAGTCCTATCTTTGTGGTTTTCTACCCACAAGCTGGTAGTTGTAAAATCCCACGTTCTCCTCTTGGTGGAGTTAACCCTTTGTGCTCATCCCG
Source organism: Lathyrus oleraceus (assembly GCF_024323335.1). Classification (NCBI taxonomy): domain Eukaryota; kingdom Viridiplantae; phylum Streptophyta; class Magnoliopsida; order Fabales; family Fabaceae; genus Lathyrus; species Lathyrus oleraceus. The sequence continues at coordinate 393,257,783 of NC_066580.1, read as the reverse complement.
ATGATGACTGGTTACCTTTCCACTGGCTTCTACCTACGACCCGGTAGTTGTAAGTCCTATCTTTGTGGTTTTCTACCCACTAGCTGGTAGTTGTAAAATCCCACATTCCTCCCCTTGTTGGAGTTAACCCTGTGTGCTCATCCCGATGATGATTGGTTACTTTTCCATTGGCCTCTACCTACAAACCGGTAGTTGTAAGTCCTATCGTCGTGGTTTTCTACCCACTAGCTGGTAGTTGTAAAATCCCACATTCCTCCCCTTGTTGGAGTTAACCCTGTGTGCTCATCCCGATGATGACTGGTTACTTTTCCATTGGCCTCTACCTACAAACCGGTAGTTGTAAGTCCTATCGTCGTGGTTTTCTACCCACTAGCTGGTAGTTGTAAAATCCCACTTTCCTCCCCTTGTTGGAATTAACCCTTTGTGCTCATCCCGATGATGACTGGTTACTTTTCCGTGGTTTTCTGCCTACAAACCGGTAGATGTAATCCCCTCTTTACAGTTATCAGTATCCGGTTTGTGACATTGGTATTCTTTCCCCTCTGGATACTTGCCTTGATCAAGCAGTATTGTCCCCATTGGGTCTTCCCCTTCTTTTTTGGATACTTGCTCCGAGTAAGCAACTTTATCCTCTTTTGATTGGTCATCTTTTGCATACCTAGTCCTGGTACCCTGATGCCTTTCTTTTCGGTCGTTTATCCATTTAACAACCTACAACCCGGTTATGGATAATCTTCCATGCGAGTGTATTATCTACGTTTTGACGGCTATAGATAATATGTCCCACGAATTTTCCGGTATTCAGACCGAAGAAGTTTCCGACGATCAGGTCGATGCACTTATGTTTTTTCCGGTATTCAGGCCAAAGAAGTTTCCGACGATCAGGTCGATGTACTTATGTTTTTTCCGGTATTCAGACCGAAGGAGTTTCCGACGATCAGGTCGATGTACTCATGGCACAAGGCCAATTTTCCGGTATTCAGACCGAAGGAGTTTCCGACGATCAGGTCGATGTACTCATGGCACAAGGCCAATTTTCCGGTATTCAGACCGAAGGAGTTTCCGACGATCAGGTCGATGTACTCATGGCACAAGGCCAATTTTCCGGTATTCAGACCGAAGGAGTTTCCGACGATCAGGTCGATGTACTCATGGCACAAGGCCAATTTTCCGGTATTCAGACCGAAGGAGTTTCCGACGATCAGGTCGATGTACTCATGGCACAAGGCCAATTTTCCGGTATTCAGACCGAAGGAGTTTCCGACGATCAGGTCGATGTACTCATGGCACAAGGCCAATTTTCCGGTATTCAGACCGAAGGAGTTTCCGACGATCAGGTCGATGTACTCATGGCACAAGGCCAATTTTCCGGTGTTCAGACCGAAGAAGTTTCCGACGATCAGGTCGATGTACTTATGTTTTTTTCCGGTATTCAGACCGAAGAAGTTTCCGACGATCAGGTCGATGTACTTATGTTTTTTCCGGTGTTCAGACCGAAGAAGTTTCCGACGATCAGGTCGATGTACTTATGTTTTTTCCGGTGTTCAGACCGAAGAAGTTTCCGACGATCAGGTCGATGTGCTTACGACGCTCAGGCATTGGTTATCCCTGTGTTGCCATTTATTTTGGTATCCAGGTCGACGTTTCTGTTTCGGTATTCAGGCCGATTTCTTTTCCGTTCCAGACGGATTGTTCTTTCAAGACTGTTTCTTTGCCGATCCTAACAGGCATTCCTGTATTATATCCAGTCGGTGCAAATTTCTACGGTTCTTTTGTATTCAATCCCTGTTTACCCTGAAAGTCTGACAGCCGTCGCTATCATCCGTTCGGGTTCCCAGCTGATTGAATAGGGGCAGCTGTAGCACCTCAAATTTGCACCTATCATTATACATACCATCTCATATTAGGTCATAGCATATCATGATCCATTGCATAGCATTGCATTGTCCCCAGTTGCCTCAAGAGCAAGCAAGTCAAGAAATTAGGTCAAACTGATCAGGAGATCAGTCCACCAAACAAGCAAGGTTGTTTCTCAAGGAGCCAAGGCCCTAGGGTTTGTCCAACAAGTTCACATGACTTGGAGGTCCATTTGAAGTGTTTAAGTCAAGGGTTGGATGTTCAGAAGTCATCAGTTCATGCACAATCAGTCAGAAACCCTAGAAAGTCAAAGTTGGTCAACTGTGGCTGATTTTATGGTTTTGATGGATGGAAATGGTTTGAGAGATCTTATCCATGTCCTAATAGGTCTCATATATCATGCCAAACCTCATCATGGAAGAAAATCAAGTCAAACAGAAAATTTCCCAAAATAGAAAGTGGACCTGTAATTTCAACTGCCAAAAATGGAAACTTTTTGATCCTCAACTTACATCATGATACAAGCTTCAAATGAATTTTTGCCCAACATGAAAGTTGAAGATCTTGTTCTCCCATTTTCAAAGAGTCCAAGAACTCTCAAATCCCATGTGTGGTTGGCAAGATATGATCAATTCAATTTCAGAAATTTGTGAACTTCAAAAGGCCATATCTCTCAAACCATAAGGCCAAATTTGGTGGGGTTTTTTCCTACAAACCACATTTCATCTCCTCTTTCCAAAAATTAAAATTCATTCACCAAAACCTTGCCAATCAAAATGGCATTTTTTGACCTATTTCATTTAAAAATCAAGTTTGACCAATAGTTGACTTTTTGATTCTTTGATTTTTTCTCACTTTGGCCAATTGGGATTTGTTTCATATGGTATTTGCAACATGCTCCAAGTCCAAGTTTGTGTTCATGCTATCACCATGCTACCATTTTGACCAAAAGGTGCAAACTTGTTAATTTTGCAATTGGCTTCATTAAGTAAAAACAAGGTGTAGCATTTCATGTGCAGACTTCAAACAGCAAATAACTTGGTCATTTGCAGCCTGTCCAAAGGCCCATTCGTGCAGCCATACACCCTCCATATGCCTTGTGTCAAAATTAGCAACTTTTGCAAATCACTTCATTTAGCATAAACAAGTTTACCACTTGATTAAGCCTTGCTAAACAGTCACATATAAGCAACTTTTCTGACATTTCAGAACCCTAGAATCACAGCAGCCATACCAGAATTCTCTCACTCTTACATTTTGCATTTTTGGCCAAAAGTGAATTTCTGCACAAAACTTCAAAAACCCTCGAGCAAGCTTGCATTTCTTCATCATCCATCATCATTGTGAGCAGCTTCCAAGTGTGAAATCCCAGCTGAAACTCCATTTTCGAACTCTGTTTTTCTCATGGACCTGAAATGGTGAATAGAGATTTAAAGGGTTATAAGCTTTGCTGAGCTCACCTACTTCAAGTGTTCAACATCTCCAAGCATCGTGGACACCTGTTTGTGCCTGCAACATCAAAAGAACCACTGCATCACGATTTTCTTCACAACCAAGTAAAAACTCGACTCCCTTTTTTCTCTTATCCATGCTTTGTTTTTGATAGTTCCTATCATGCTGAACACATTGCAAGTTGAATCTCTTGAAATGATTATGCTATGGCTGAGAAATCTAGATTTCATTTTTTGTGCATGAAGTTGTTTTTAATCGATTTGTTTAGATGTTGTTGATTCAGTGAAAATTATTGTTGGATTTATGCTGTCTGATGTTTGATGATGCCATTAGTGTGTTCATATTTTATTTCTGGGCATTTCGAAATTGCAAGTTGCATGATGATGATGAATGCTTGCTGTTGTTTTGTAACCCTAGAACTCTGCCCAGAAATTCCCATGATTGTTTTGGTTTGTTGTTCATGATGTAGTTGCATGAAGGAAATGCTGTTTGCTATGCTGTGTGATTAATGCTATTCGAATTTGTTTGATGATGATGAACATGAGTGTGAACCATGCTGTTAAACCAAGTGCATAAACCCTAACCTTTGTTTTTCCAGAACCTTGAAGCTCCATTGGCCCGTGTACTGTTTCATTGGGCAACAGCCAATCACAACATTTCGTTGTGTGAACCAAAACGCATCGTTTGAGTTAGTGACTGCGCTAATTACAGAAATGCCATGCGCTGACCATTGTTTGACCACTTTGCCATGCTATTTTGCTCATGTTGCTACAATTTGTTACCCATCTTGCAAAATTCATTTCTCCTTCAATTTAAATCCAAAAATCCTGAAATTTTTTGCATAATGTTCACAAAGATGTCTAGTATTTAATCATGATTTTTAATTATTTTTTGGCTGGCTGGATTTTGAATGCTATCAAGTTTCTTGACATGTATGCCTATGTGACACCTTTGGCCATTCCTTTTATGAAATACTCATGTTGCATCCAATGCTCTTGAAATTTTTTGTGGCTATACTAGACTCATTCACCTTTGTTTTGGTATAAAGTTTGTGCATTTATCATATGTGATGTGTGAGATATGATTTTCTGAAGTAGGGTGTGACAATTTGTGTCACACCAATGATGTGCATTTTCATGATTTTTGTTCACATGTCTCCTGGCCTTCAAATAACTTGAAATTTGTCATGAATGATCTCTTACATGTCTAGTTTGTGTGTGATTTTTCTTGGATTTAATCATGCTGTTTCCAATTTGTTTGAGAATTTTCTTCCCTGCCTAGTCAATTGTTGACTTTGTGTGATACATGTTGCCAAACCCTTTGTGAAATTCTCATACCTTATTGTATGATCATGAAATTTCATATGTGATAACTAGACATCTTATGCTTTGCATTGGTGTTGATCCCATACATTTCCCATCTGTTTTCAATTTGTTATGATTTTTTGAATTTGACCCATGTTTGTTGACCTTCATTGTGCATACTTGAAATTGTGTTGACTTCTTGATTTTATTTGACTATCTTCCCATGATCCAGTTGAGCTGAAATTTCATATGCATGCTATGTTATGGGTTGTGATTGAGCATGAATTATTTCATGATTTTTGGAAATGTTTATGTTTGAGTTTGAGTGAAGTCTTGCTGTTGACTTCTATATGCTTTCCTTTGCCATGCTTTGCATTCTTTTGTGTATGAAATGACAATTAATGCATGATTTGATTGTGAAACCAATTGAGGTAGCTTCTTAAATGTTTGAACATGAATTGGGTTGACTTTTCTTTGCTGTTTTGACCTTTTCTTTCATCCTTGACCCTAGGCTAGTCCTAGTGGTCTTTTGAGCTTACAATTGAGCTATTGTTTCAGGTTAAGCACCAATGCCTCAAAGATCATTCAAATTTGATTGAGTTGGATTATATATATCATGTGCTAACCCTTGTTTTGTAGGTGTGACTCATATAGTTGAGTCTTGTGCTTTGCACATTGGTCCCTCTGTGGTTGACTGTTGTTTATCCATTCCTTTGATTTGAACTGTTGACTTGTTTACTAATAAGTTTGACTTTTTCAGGTACACTTTAGTTGCTTTAGTTGCTTGCTTTGCTATTTAGCAATTTCTTTTGAGGTATAATTACTCTCTCTTCATGTAGTCTGGAGACCCGGTCTGTTATTTGACCGGGCAAACTGTCTGAAGTCCTCCTTAAGAGGCAATGCTTGTGTATGTTTAATTTGTCCTTGTACAGAGTCAAAGACCTCCTAAGTGAAGAGGCAATTGGCAGAACCCAGGGATAAGCAATCTATCCCCTGCTATTCAGTGTGTCTTCTGTCTTGCTCACACCACTGTGTTGACGCATTTCAGATAAAAACCCAAGATCTTGTGCAATTGCACAGTTGAGTCAGTTTTAAATGTGTAGAAGGGTTCCCACTTTCTGAACCCACACATTCTTGTCAAATGCTCTCCCTGACCAGGGATAGAAGCAATGAGGCACACCCCTCATCTCCTTTCATCTGCTTCACCTTAGCCTCTCAATGGCAAGGTTAAGAGCAACACTCACCCCACTCCAGAGGTTTGTTTGTTGAGGTTGATATGACCCCTCGACTAAAACCTAACCCTTGTGTGAGCCCCTTGTGTGCATATAGTGTGTGCCTCCTGTGCAAGTTAGGTTTAGTTTAGACTAATCCTTGTTTGCTTTCGCCCTCGTTGCGATCCTTTCTCTCGCCCTCGTTGCGATCGAGCCTTTTCCTTTCTCTCGCCCTCGTTGCGATCGAGCCTTTTCCTTTCTCTCGCCCTCGTTGCGATCGAGCCTTTTCCTTTCTCTCGCCCTCGTTGCGATCGAGCCTTTTCCTTTCTCTCGCCCTCGTTGCAATAGAGTCCTTTTTCCCTCCGTAGCCGAACTACGGCAACTCTGATTCTCACGTTCAGGTGAGATACGTAGGCACGAGACGCGATGTCTTGCCGAGTTTGACTAACAACTAACACTAACTCTTTTCTCTCACCCCTGCGTGATTGAGATCTCTCCTTTCTCTCGCCCTCGTTGCGATCGAGACCTTCCCTTTCTCTTGCCCTAGTTGCAATCGAGACCCTTGCTTCCTGTGCAAGCCTTGTCTAGGATAGGTTGGCCCTTGTGCCATTTAGCTAGAAACCTTAACTTAGGGTTGACTTTGCATGACAACATCTAGGCTCGAGTCGTAGTCTCCCTAGTGTTGTGTCTCCCTCTGTTATCTGGTTAGGCTAGATCTTTGCCCCTGCGTAGGGGAACTACATCGCCCTGATCTTCATACCAGATGAAGTATGTAGGCAGGAGATTGAGCTGATCTCTCCGGGCGCCTTTTCTTTTCTTTTGTTGTGTTGCTTGACAGTTATAGGCTCGAGTCCCCGACTCCCTATTAACTTGTTGTGTTGTTGTGTGCTTGGAAGCTGATGTAAGACCATCGAGTGGCATTTGGGTTCCAGTGTGCGTGTGTTTAGGTTCGGATGCTGACATAAGTCCAGTGATTGGCAGTCGGGCTTCACGTTTGCCTTTGTCTTGTTTTGTTTGAGCGCGTGTCAGCCGAGCTACGAATGCTCTGATTCTTCTCTCGTCCGAGAAGATACGTATGCATAGGATGCGACATCCTAGCGAGCATGTGTCGTTTCCCCAGTCCGAACTACTTCGACTCTGATGTCTATGTCTGATAGACTAAGTAGGCCCAGGATACGATGTCCTGCCGAGTCAGTTTCAGTCAGTTTCTTGTGTCTCTTTCAGCCAGTGTGTGTGTGTTTGAGCAGTGTTTTAGCAACCATTTCCCTTCCTTTTGTGCGTGGATCCCGTAGAGTACTACGGATGCGTAGGGGTGCTAATACCTTCCCTTCGCATAACCGACTCCCGAACCCATCCTCTTTGGTCGCGAGACCATGTTCTTTCCTAGGTTTACTTCGAGCGTTTCCTTTCCCTCTTTTGGGATAAATAACGCACGGTGGCGGCTCTGTTGTTTCTTCTTTTCCCGCCAGTTTTTTCGCGTAATGCGACACTATTCCATGCCACAAGACCAATGGGGTTGGATTCAAAATGAGATCGTTCACCTTCGCATGGAGCAATCTAAGCAAGGTGAGGAGCTCACAAGGTTCGGAGTTGAACAACGCCGCCAAGGGACGGTTTTGGATGAAATGAATGCGATGATGCAACGCATGATGTTGCATTATCCGTATCCTTCTCCACCTCTTCAGTAGACACTGTGAGTACCCCTCTTATCTTTACAATGAAAATTGCAGACAATGTTTGGTTCAAGTGTGGGGGGGGGGTTATTGTTTTGTATTTTGTTTAAGTTGTGTTTGTTTGTTTTGTTACTTTGTTTTGTTTCTTTTGTGTGTTTGTTTTATTTTCATGTGTGACAGATAAACGTGAATTCTATTGGATAAATGATGGACTAGTGACCAGTGAGGGAAAGATGCAACCCCGGATTTGCTCCCGAAGCAACCTGGAAGTTGATACAGTTGAGAAAGAAAATGTTGGACTCAACTTGGCGACTCTAGACCGAAATAGGGGATGGTAGACCCAAGCTGAAAAAGAAGCTGCTTGACATGAAAAGTGGTTTGGAGCCTGCAAGCTTATCCAACATGGTGAGAGTTCAACAAAACCAAACACAAAAGAGTGCATTAAGGTATGACTTTATCACTCTGATTTTGCATAAGTTCTACTGATACAGCACAACACAAAGACGCACACTGAGACACATTGTTTGTTTTCTCCCTTTAGCCTTTCTAGCCACCCGTAATGTTGTAGTTATCCAACCCCGTTGAGCCTGTGCCCCCTTGTTTGTGAAAACCATTATGTTAACCATAAGCCAAACACTTCCTACCTTCGCTCGCCATGACTGTTGTAGTTCCAAATTCGTGCAAAAAGTAAGTTTGGGGTGGTGATCCTTAGAAAAATTGAAATAGGGCAAGTGCAACAAAAGAAAAAAATTTGTGAAAACATATACTTCTACCGAAAAAAAAGAGAGAAAAGAAATGAAAAATGGAGAAGAGATAAAAGCACTTGCCTAAGTCAGAGACTCATACCATAATGAGATACTCAAAGAAAGAAAAAGATTGAGTGGTAAAATAAGAGTCAAGTTGGACAACACCCCATGAAATAATTTATGCACAAAGAAAAGCAACAACATGAATGCCGAGTTTTAAACCTTTGTCATCCATTTCCTTGTCTATCCCCATCGTACCTAAGCCCAGTTACAACCCGAAAGACCTCTAAAATTGTGTCAATTTGGTCTGTGTAGTGAGCGTAGAATTTATTCAAAAATTAAGAGTTGATATTGCACACCTTGATATTATGAGTGCTAAACACTTTAACCCCGAGAGATTTGGTGAGTGGTGTGAAGAAGTTTGCAGGTGAAGAAATACTCTGATATGGTAATACGATGGATAGTTCGAATGGGTGAACCAGAAGCTTAATCGGGAAGGAGGAAGATAAGTTGCGAATAGCATCAGCTGTATTGTGGAAAGAAGAAAATCCATGGTTAACCTCTGTGTTGTCTCGTACATCACTTGAGGACAAGCAATGAGATAAGTTTGGGGTTGTGATCGGTCACCATTTGCACTTAGTTTTCATCATCCATCCAGCATGAATCTTCAAGAATCGGTAATACTTTGTTCTTTCTTTTAGTTGATTTCCAAAGTTTTATCGCATTTCATAATTTCCTTCTTGTTTTATGTTTTATTAGTGGTTCATCTATTTTTGTCGCATTTTATGCATTTCTGTGGTAGTTCTATTTGCTTTCCAGGTCCAACAATATGCCCGAAAGATGCGTAAGGGAAGAACGGGAGTCAAAAATAGTTTGCAAAGCGAAATATGCGCAAAACAGGTGCCTGACACGGGTGTCCGTGTCAGCTGACACAGCCCGTGTCAGCTTATGCAAAAGGTGGAAAACTTGAAGGCAAAAACAGGGTGCTGACACGGGTGCCCGTGTCAGCCTGTGCAGAAGTGGGAAAGCAAGAAAGCAGAAAGCAGGGGGCTGACACGGGTGCTCGTGTCAACTGACACGGCCCGTGTGAGCAAAGTCTGAATGAAAAAGTTAACAGGGAGCCAACACGGGCGCCCGTGTCAGCAAAGTCTGAATGAAAAAGTAAACAGGGAGCCAACACGGGTGCCCGTGTCAGCTGACACGGCCCGTGTTGGCCAATTCGCTCCTTTTGCTGATTTTTATTTTTCAAGTCTCTTTGTAATTCCAGAGGGCAGTCTTGGTATTTCACGATGCTTTTGGATGATTTGGAACTATTTAGTCTACTATTGGTGAAGAAAAAAGGGAATTTAGATGGTACGAAGAATAAACAGAAAAGTGGAGAGAGCTTTCAAGGGGTTCGGAGAAGAAGAGATTTTCAAGATCGAAAGAGATTGAAGATCATCCTTCATCACCAAAGAATTGTAGTGTCTCTATTTTGTAATTTGCTTTCTTTGAATACTATGAGAAGCTAAAACCCCCAATGCTAGGGGGTGTCCCTGAATTGCTTATGTATGAACAATATTTCTAGGTTTTTATGATCATCAATGTTGTTCTTAATTCAAATTATTATACAAAGTTCTTAATGCTTTTTTTTATCAGACAAATAGAATTTTGATTTATGGTTAGGGTTTAGGTCGGACAAACCACCTTATCGCTTTTTGTATAATAATACTTCGGTATAATCGCTTAGGAATAAGGATCAAACTGTAGTAGCCGTAAATTCTTGTTACAACTGCGTATTTCTTAACGTCACTTTGAATAGCTAAGGAATTAGGATGGAAAATGATTGTTAATGGTTTTCGGCTAAGGAATTAGAGAAAACAATTCTTTAGAATCGGCGTTGAATAATTACAACGTAGATATTATATAATATGGAAGTAGTGTAGTACAAAGCAATTCATACATCTTGTTGTAGCATGCTTTCTCATATCGATTAAAAGATTTTTATACGCTTTGTGTAATTTAGTCTCGTAATTATCATTTCGAAAACAATCAACAAACCCCATTTGATATTTTGTTCAATTGAATTATCGTAAAGATTTGTACTTCATACGCATTCCTCGAGGTCGATACTCGGGATAATTCCCATTTTATTACTACATCGGTGCAAATAGTACACTTGTTATTTTATCGACCATGAGTCTTCTTTGAGTCGTGGATGTCGTCGAGTGAATTTTTCTCCGTCGCCATGAAATTTTGTTTCGTGCGTACTTGGATCAGAGTAATATGGACATGAACGCTTCCTTCCCTTCCTTTCCATTTTATTTTGAGGGCGAGAATGGATCCCCTGCGGGTGACCCGTTTGGGATGTTTAGAGGTTGGGCCTTTTGCCCAAGAATCCGAGGGCCCAGGAGTCCTCATGTATATTTATACACATCCCTTCCATCACATACCCCTGGCCCATTATTATTTCTAAATCCATTTCCTAATCCCCCATTAATCCCATGATTTGAGTCTTGGTTAATTTATTTTTAATTCTAGTTTTGACTAATCGTGGATATTGCTTGATAGAATTAATTGGAATTAGGATAAATTCTTAGTTTTCTTAATTAGGATTTAACATAGTTTTCATGAGTAATTAGATTAGTTCTAGTAATTAGGTTTAATTAGGTGATTAGGATTTAGAAATTAGGTTTAATAAATTATTATATTAGATTTAGTTTCTTAATTTTCTAGAATTAATTTTCATTTGATTAACCATGCAACGATTAGGTTTTAGTCATTAGATTTTGGTTATTTCATTTTGTGGATTTTATGTGGATTAATATGGTTAATGGTTGATTTTACCATGATTCTCCCATTTGGTTAATTTACACTCAATTTGATTTGTATGATCATGTAGATTAGAATTCAATTCTTGATTTGGATTGTGAATTTTCCATGTTAGTTGGTTCCTAATTCATGTTTAGCTAGATTTAACCTTTAGAATTAGTGGTTACTTTAATTGTCCATTTAATCGATTTGTTGGTTTATAGTTGTATTGTAAATTGAAAATCCCATTTCAATTTAGGTGATGAATACATTGTATGTCTAACTTCATTTGCCATGATCATAAGATAGATATTTGATTGTTTTTTTCATTGATTAATCCATTACCTTTTGAATCGATTCTAACTATTGTACATCCTTACATATCGTGGCATCATTTTCATTCATTTGATTTTATCTCATGCTAACTCGTTTGTTACTTTGTGTCCACAAGTTGGCTTGGAGAAGCAAGCTCATTCTTAGCTAGCCATGCTCCTAACCATTTCATTTTTATTCAATAGCTTTGTATTGTTTGAAGTACCATGTCACTTGTATGCCTTAGGCATGGTACATAGTTAGTAGTTTATAACTTGTATCTTCACTTTCATTCCTTTTCCACTGTATTGTGTGGATCCATCCCCCCATTATGGATTAAATGTTTTCCCTCCCCTTAGTCATATAATAGCTTAGCTTTATTGCTTTCTAGCTTAGTTCACCATACATGTTAATAATCAAGATAAAATACAAAATGATAAACAAAGCATTTCAAAAGAAACAAAAGGTACTTGATTCAACGTCAAGTTATTTTCCGAATAAAACTCACACCATTGTAATGTAAATGCTTGATCCAACGTCAAGCATTCTCCACCCACCTCATGATCCTTTATTCATATCTTCTCCATTATATTCTCAAACTCATTCTATCTCTCACCTCCTCCCTTCACTCATTATTTCATAATAAATTCAAACACTTGATTCAACGTCAAGTTCCTTTTTCAAGACCATTTTCATAACAAATTGGAATGCAAATGGGGTGTACGTGTTTGTACATAACATTCAAGTAATTGGGTTGTCGGCCGTACCTAGCCTGAGGACCCGATACATGACTTTCCCCCCTAAAACATATAATCATTCAAACAAGTTAGGTGCTAGGAGGAAGAAAAAGAATAGTTAGAACTTCATTGTTCACTCGATTCCCAAGGACTTTAATCATTGACTGTATTTAGTCAAGGGTTAGATACTTGTCTCCCTCTAAGTTCCAACGATTAAACTTGCCAAACTCCTTTCATAATCAAATATCATTTTTGGATGAAAAAGAGTGGTTAGGACAACATTGTCCTCTCAACTCCCGAGTTATTGGACCGTTGATTGTATCTAGCCAAGGGTTTAATGCTTGTCTCCATGCATAAAATCGACCCCAACCAATCAAATCATCTTTTGCCTTACTGCACTCTATTCAAAACCTTTCAATAAGGACGTGTTACTTATGTTCTACCGTGATCGAAGCTTAAGCCTCCATGTGCGAGAAAGTAATGTTTAACTGCTAGAGTGCGAACCAAGCGTATCCATTTTACCGCAAACAAGCAAATACTTATTGCTCCCATGACAGAGTATACAGGAAAGTGAACAGTAGCATGCGAACGTTAATACTGTTTAGTAAAAACAACCAAACAAATACGTCATTTTTGAGCCAAACTACGAAGCTCTGACTTCCCTATTGCATGTATGGGGATACGTAGGCACGAGGGCCCAAATCCTTGGCGAGCACACTAACTTAAAATTTATTTTCTCTCCCACTTTATCCTTTCCTCTCATTCCCAATAGCAAGCAACTTACAGATGAATAAACATCCATACGCATTTGATACGAGCAAGTGGTTCCCATGGAGTACCATGGATGTGAGGGGTGTTAATACCTTCCCCCTTGCATAACCAACTTCCGAATCCGCTCTTGGTTGCGAGACCGTTTCTTTCGTTTGGGGTTTTATCGCTATTTTCCCTTTCCTTTGGAATCAATAAAATCCGGTGGCGACTTTGTATTTTTCGCGGCGCTTCAGTTGGCGACTCTTCTGGGGACAACATGGAGTTCCCATAAGCGAGTCAAGCCTAGCTTTCCTATATCCTTTTCTTGGATTGTTCACTTCTGTTATCGCTTGCTTTATTTTCCATTCCTGTTATATATTATCCTGCTTTGATTTTGTGGGATAGGTAGTATTGAGTGAGAAGCCCAATACACAGGCTTAGAGAGTATACATAAGATAGGAGGGACTTCCTGTCGACCTATCATACGTAGTTGTCTTGAGTGGGAGGCACAAACATCCCACTTGGAATAGATTCTTTTTTGGAGTTTTGCTGGCACGTGAGTCACGTTCGCGCTGACAACCATTCTTCCAAAGGGATTCAATGACTCCAAGGACCTTAGATAACCCACGACTTTCGAATTTAAGGGAAACATCACTTAGAGGAGATCATCCCGAGGGTATTGTTAAATCACAAGTTATTTTATGGCGAAACGATACTTTCGCCTCATGATCCATGAATCTAAGCATCTTTATAAGTCTTAGTACTCACCTTGTGAGTGGATACAGTGGTTTCTCGCAGGGAAATAAACCTTCAACCTACCTTGAGCTTCAAAATCAGATCGCCCAAGATGTTGTGAACCCTTGATCCATGATGTTGCATGCCATTCCATCACATCATTCAACATATGCATTCCTTTGGGAACATAAAACATGTTGCGTTCATGCATAATTGCATTTCATTAGACCTACTCAAGGAGACTCATTATTATTTGACCTTTTTCAGAAACCTGCTACAATCAAGTTGATTAACTGACATCTGTTCAAGCCAGAAGCATGTCTCGAGTTACCATGGACGAGTTATTAGAAAGTCATGAAGCCTTATGCTTGGAACTCGGCGACCTGAAGACTCAGTCCGCCCATGCTTTGGATCTCATGAATGTACTATTGAGCTATCATAGGTCAGTTGTTGTATCGGAGGTGATCCCTCATGTGAACGCGCTTGATTCTAATCCACACCAAGAGTTACCTCATGGATTGTATCCATAACCCGGATCTTCAGAGGCTTCATGTCAACAATCGCTTCCTGTTCCCCGACCTAGGTAGAGTAACCCAGTGCAGAATCAATATCCCAATCAACAAGAGAGTTATGCTCATCAGGGGCACAGAAAGACAAAGAAGCCAGAGAGGCACATGGATCATGTGAAGGAGAATTGCCATCCAAGGCGTAGCGGAATTTAAAAATTTCTCCATTTAGTGATCCTTACGAATGGGCATGATCAGTGATAGAATCGTTACCTCTTGTGGCGATCACGAACGTTGAATGATGACAACGTCTCTACTCAGTCCACACGAACGAATTCCTTCAAACTCAGTGCTAGCTGCTACAAATGAAGGCTTTGATTGAGAGAGAGAGAGAAACGAAATGCAAGAGTGACAATGCTTCTACCCAAGGGTTCTATTTATAGAACCACTTATGTGGGCTTCAAGCTAAAAAGCCCACTTAAGTGTATTTTGGCCCATATCTTATAATATGCCCAAAATCACTTAAGCGTGTGGTACCTTACCATATTTCGTATTCCACTTAAGTGCACCGTACCTTACGGTGTTCCTTAGTTACTCTATTTCTCATCAATCCGTCCTTTGTGTGTGACCCTGTAGGTTTTCGCGACGTTGGCAATTATATTAAATCACACATTTAACATAATAAACAGTAAGCAGTATCTAGCAACACATCACAGCTACCCAAGACACGAAAATGTCATGTGATCTGACAAATCCTTCTGTGATAATAATTATGTGTATAATTACCCTTTTGACCTTATGTCTATATTGAACACAAGGCATAGACCGTGTCATCCTTGTCCAGTTCAATATTGGGCCCGTAGACATTTATCATGTTACGCAGGATGGGCAAATTCCATCTAGGTCACTCATGTCCCTTAGCATGCTTCGTGGAGTACCCATCAGCTGTCTTTATGGTTATCCAGTTACGGACAATGTTGGATCAGCAATAAAGCACTCGACTCTACATCTAGGGTCCATAGCGGTTTCAGGTCGAAGAGTGGTATACACCATTATCACCATGAGAATAACTTATGACACTTTGCATAACATTCTATATAGTATTCTCATAGCGGGTCAATCCAGTATGAATATTACTCTTAATATTCATACATATGTTTAAGACTTGATAACTCTTTATCCATGATCCATGAGACGTGATCATCAGTCTACAAACATAATAGTCTTCATGCTTTAATGTTATCCCACTTCACAATAAAGCTTGGCTACGGATACTTTAAGAATAGTGTCCTTATGTTTAATGTGATCTCATGATTAAGTCATACTTGATACATTAAATGAACTATCTATTCCAGGGACTTTATTAAACAAACATAATAAAGAAAAATGCCTTTTATTATTAATAAATAATTCGATACAAGTACCAAAAGTATTGGCCTCTAGGGCTTACACCAACAATCTCCCACTAGCACTAGAGCCAATCAGGCATATCCCTAATGGCCATAGATCTAGTTTGGCCATCATGCTTCTGCTGCGCAATAGGCTTTGTCAGTGGGTCAGCAATATTGTCGAGTGTAGGTACTCTACATATTTTCACATCTCCTCTATCTATTATCTCTCGAATGAGGTGATAACGCCTAAGTATGTGTTTGGATCGTTGGTGAGATCTAGGCTCCTTAGCTTGTGCGATAGCACCATTGTTATCACAATAGAGACCAATGGGATCCACAATGATAGGAATTATGTCAAGTTCACTAATGAACTTTTTGATCCAAACAGCTTCCTTTGCTGCACTTGAGGCAGCAATATACTCGGCCTCGGTTGTAGAATCAGCAATTGTATCTTGCTTTGAACTTTTCCAGCTCACAGTGCCACCGTTTAAACAAAACACGTAACTAGATTGCAATTTATCATTATCTGTCTGGAAGCTAGCATCGGTGTATCCAAATACAGCCAACTCTTTTTGACCTCCATATATCAAGAATGAGTCGTTAGTCCTTCTCAAGTACTTAAGGATATTCTTGACAGCTATCCAATGGGCATCACCAGGATCAGATTGGTACCTACTCGTTGCACTTAAAGCATACGAGACATCTGGTCGAGTACATAACATGGCATACATGATAGATCCTATTGCAGATGCATATGGAATCTTATTCATACGATCCCTTTCTTCCTCAGTTGAAGGGGATTGTGTTTTTCATAGACACAGGCCATGTTGCATAGGTATGAATCCTTTCTTGGAATCATGCATATTAAAGCGTCTAAGCACTTTGTCTATGTACGTACTCTGACTTAGGCCAAGCAGTTTTTGTGATCTATCTCTATAGATTCTGAATCCTAATATATAGGATGCTTCACCTAGGTCCTTCATAGAAAAGCATTTCCCCAACCAAGACTTTACTTGTTGCAGGGTAGGGATATCGTTTCCAATGAGTAATATGTCATCTACATATAATACCAGGAAAATGATCATGCTCCCACTAACCTTCTTGTAGACACAAGGCTCATCTTCGTTCTTGATGAATCCATATTGTTTTACTGTTTCATCAAAATGAAGATTCCAGCTTCTGGAAGCTTTCTTCAATCCATAGATTGACCTTTGTAACTTACATATCTTTTGGGCTTCTTCTGGTATGTCAAATCCTTCAGGTCGTGTCATGTACACATCCTCAAGAAGATTCCCATTAAGGAAAGCAGTTTTGACATCCATCTGCCATATTTCATAATCATGATATGCAGCGATAGCAAGTAAAATCCGAAAATATTTAAGCATTGCAAGTGGTGAAAAGGTTTCATCATAGTCAACCCCATGAATTTGTTTATATCCTTTTGCAACCAGTCTTGCCTTATAGGTATGTACCTTACCATCCATGTCAGTCTTCTTTTTGAAGACCCACTTGCATCCTATAGGGTTGACTCCTACAGGAGGCTCTACCAAGGTCCAAACTTGGTTTGTGTACATGGAATCCATTTCAAATTTCATGGCTTCTAGCCACTTCTCAGACTCGGGACCAGTTATGGCCTCTTGGTAGGTCACAGGCTCATCTTGATCCATGAGTAATACATCACCTTGATCTGTTATGAGATATCCATATCTCTCAGGTAGGTGACGTATCCTGCTTGACCTACGCTGGTCTTGTTCTACTTGCGCAGGTTGCTCTTCCACAACTACTTGTGTTTCCTGCTCTAATTCCTCCATAGATGTACCGATGCTTTGTGATTCTTGAATTTCTTCAAGATCTACTTTCCTCCCACTGATTCCTTTGAAAATAAAATCCTTTTCTAGGAAAACTCCAGTTCGAGCGACAAACACTTTTCCCTCTGAAGGATTGTAGAAGTAATACCCTCTTGTTTCTTTAGGATACCCCACAAATAAGCATTTGCCAGATTTGGGCTCAAGCTTAGTTGAAATTTGTCGTTTCACATAAACTTCGCAACCCCAAATCTTCATGTAAGACATATGTGGTTTCTTACCACTCCATATCTCATATGGTGTCTTCTCAACCTTTTTGGATGGAACACGGTTAAGTGTGTAAGCTGTTGTCAATAGTGCATGTCCCCAAAAGCAGTTTGGAAGATCGGCGTGACTCATCATGGATCGGACCATGTCTAACAGGGTTCGATTTCTTCTCTCAGATACACCATTCCATTGGGGTGTTCCAGGAGGAGTAAGTTGGGATAGGATCCCACACTTTCAGATGGTCATCAAACTCTAGGCTTAAATACTCACCACCTCGATCTGATCGAAGAGTTTTAATATTCTTACCTAGTTGGTTTTGTACTTCATTCTTGAATTCCTTGAACTTTTCAAAGGACTCTGATTTGTGTTTCATTAAATACACATAACCATATCTACTGAAATCATCAGTAAATGTGATGAAGTACTGAAAACCTCCTCTGGCTGGTATGTTCAGTGGTCCACATACATCAGTATGTATGAGGGCCAAAAGATCATTAGCTCTTTCACCTTTTCCTATGAATGGAGACTTTGTCATCTTTCTAATTAAACAAGATTTGCATGTCTCATATGATTCATAATCAAAAGAGTCCAACAGTCCATCTTTATGGAGTTTGGAAATGCGTTTCTCATTTATGTGGCCTAATCGACAATGTCAAAGTTAAGTTGGATTTAACTCATTAGGTTTCATCCTTTTAGTATTAATGTTATAAATAGGCATTTCAAGATCAAGGACATATAGTCCATTGTTCATTTGTGCAGAAGCATAGAATATATCATTCAAATAAATTGAGCAACAATTGTTCTTTATTATAAATGAAAAACCAAACTTGTCCAAACAAGAAACGGAAATAATATTCCTGCTAATTGCAGGTACATAATAACAGTTCTCTAAATGAATTATTAAACCACTAGGTAAAGTCAATACATAAGTTCCTACGGCTAAAGCAGCAACCTTTGCTTCATTGCCAACTCGTAGGTCGACTTCACCTTTTGCCAAATCTCTACTCCTTTTTAGTCCCTGCACATTTGTACAAATGTGAGAACCGCATCCAGTATCTAATACCCATGATGCTGAAGTAGATAAATTAATTTCAATAACAAAAATACCTGAAGTTGAAGTCTCTACTCCATTCTTCTTATCTTCCAAGTACTTTGGGCAGTTTCTCTTCCAGTGTCCGGTCTTACCGCAATGGAAGCAGGTGCCTTCTTTTGCTATGCCTCCACTAGGCTTTAAAGCAGCAACGGTGGGTTTGGGTTTGGCAACTTCCTTGCCTTTCCCTTTATCACCCTGCTTAGTGGGCCTTTTGTTCCGTCTCTTTCCATTTACGATCATCAGAATGGACTTCCCTTTTGACTTCAGATTCTGCTCAGCAGTTCTTAACATGGCGAGCAGTTCAGGAAGAGATTTGTCTATATCATTCATATTGAAATTTAGGACAAATTGACTGAATCTATCTGGCAACGATTGCAAGATCAAATTAGTCGCAAGTTCCTTTCCGAGGGGAAAACCCAATCTCTCATGGTTTTCCACATACCCAATCATCTTGAGCACATGGGGACCTACAGGGGCTCCCTCAGCTAACTTGCCTTGAAAAAGGGCTTTTGAAACTTCAAACCTTTCATGCCTCGCTTGCTCTTGATAGAGCATCTTCAGGTGTTCGATCATATCGAATGCTGCCATGTTCTCATGTTGCTTTTGCAATTCTGAGTTCATGGTAGCTATCATGAGATAAGCAGTTTCATTGGCATCATCGACATGCTTCTTATAAGCATCTCTTTCTTCCTTAGGTGCAGAACTAGGAGGTTCCTCTTCAGGAATAGGTTTCTCCAAGACATATAGCTTTTTATCATGTTTGAGGATAATCCTCAGGTTTCGGTGCCAATCCACAAAATTTGTCCCAGACAATTTTTCTTTGTCAAGGATTGATCGCAAGATGTTGTTAGAGGTGTTTGTTGTCATGGTAATCTACATAAGAATTAATGAAAATATAAGTATCATTGACATATTTAATTAGGCCTTTAACGAAATATGCTCCCACTATTTTACTCAAAACAAATGACCCTCATCATTTGATTCGGAAAATCCCGTTGGAAGATTTTCTAGTGGGTCGAGATCCATATTTCACTTCGTTCTAAGTCCGCGTAGGCGGATTACACAAAACTAGGTTATTTAGGTAGGAACTCCTTCCAATTGTATCTAATACAACTCTTGAATATTTTAGTTGGGTGAATAACTCCTTATTTCAATCCATCACATGGATAATTCCCAACTCTTGCTTCTAAACATATATAATCTTATTATAATTTGTTTAGTCAAGTTTGACCCATTGTTTTAACAATTGGATATTACAATTATCCCATCGCACCTTACTAATATAGAACATGCACCTCGCGTAGGCGAAACCTACATTATCCGATACTAGTCTTGATGAGTGTTAAAACTTGGAAAACATAAACTTAATATTTAATTTGAGGGAATTTGCAATTATTCTGATCTCACCGGCTTATTTATCATATAAATCGTCTCTCACATGCATCAACATACATATATAATGAAACAGTTATGGCCCCTAGCGCAATTGTTCTCCCAAGCCAATGAGAGAACCTAAACTAACCTAATAACGATCTAAGCTTCTCCAAGCAAGATCTTCAAGGTTGTCCTCCTTTGGCACAAGACAATAACCGATCACCACAAAACAAAATAAAGGAAAACTAAGGCCATAACCGATCACCACAAGACAATAATAAACACATTATTATTATTATTAATTATTTTAATTAATTAAAACCAAATTAAATCTCGACGACCGATCACATTACGCAGAGTTAGCCGAACGGGTGAATTTTGCCTTGCGTTAACCGGTTAACCATATGCGTTAACCGGTTAACACTGTTTGAAAATCTGTTCATAATTTGTATTCTGTTTTGCGTTAACCGGTTAACCAAATACGTTAACCGGTTAACACTGTTGAAAAATTGTTAGAAAACTGTATTCCATTTCGCGTTAACCGGTTAACCATATACGTTAACTGGTTAACACTGTTTGAAAATCTTTTAGAAAACAGAATTCCGTCTTGCGTTAACCGGTTAACCATATGTGTTAACCGATTAACACTGTACGAAAATTTGTTAGAAAGCACAACTCTTGTGCAGTCACAACCCCAATCGCATAACTCTCTGACAACACAACCCTTGTGCCGTCACTAACCCATGAGACGTGATCATCAGTCTACAAACATAATAGTCTTCATGCTTTAATGTTATCCCACTTCACAATAAAGCTTGGCTACGGATACTTTAAGAATAGTGTCCTTATGTTTAATGTGATCTCATGATTAAGTCATACTTGATACATTAAACGGACTATCTATTCCAGGGACTTTAATAAACAAACATAATAAAGAAAAATTCCTTTTATTATTAATAAATAATTCGATACAAGTACCAAAAGTATTGGCCTCTAGGGCTTCACCAACATCATGTTCCTATGTCATATAGTAGGCTTCTCCCTCTATTGCTTATGCACTCATTGGTACGAATGCGAGAACCAGGGACTACACCAACACCTCTTCCTCGTGGCTATGATGTAAATGTCAGGTGTGTATTCCATTCTGGAGCACCCAGACACACGACCGAGGATTGCAGGGCTCTAAAGCACTTAGTGCAGTATTTGATTGATTCAAAGGTTATTATGTTCACACCGTGAGGCCTGAATGTGGTACGCACCTCCAAGACTTCACAGACAAATACGTCTGAGGTGCCGAACCCATGTCTAAATCAGCAACAGGATCCCTACCAACAGGGGCACCAGAAACTGAGGAAGCCAGAGAGAAGGATAGATCCAATCCTGATGTCGTACAATCAACTACTTGCTCACTTGCTTCAAGACTCCTTGGTGCAATATAGAGAGTTGGGACCAACCCCAATACCTCTCCCTCAAGGATATGATGCCAATGCTAGGTGTGAATTCCATTCTGGAGCACCTGGGCACACCGCCGAGGATTTCAGGGCTCTAAAGCACTTAGTGAAAAATTTGATAGATTCGAAGGTTATTATGTTCACACCGCAAGGAATGAATGTAGTACGCACCCACAAGACTTCATAGACAAATACGTCTGAGGTGCTGAAACCGTATCTAAACCAGCAGCAGAACTGCTATCAGCTAGGTAGACAAGGACCAAGGAGGCCTCCCAGGAAGTTCGACCCAATTCCCATGCCATATGGCCATCTACTAGCCTATTTGCTCAGGGATTTGTTGGTTCAGTTAAGAGAAGCCAAGGCTCCTTCAGTACCCCTTCCTCCCGGGTATGACATGAATGTTAGTTGTGAGTATAACTCTATGATTTCAAGGCACTCGATCGAGAATTGTAATGTCTTCAATCACACCAACTGTAATAAACAACCCCGCGCAGGAAAGCACATCTGCAATGCCGCAGTCAGAGCAGTGGTGGGTTTGAAGAAGTTCCCTCTACATGACTACTTCGTCAGCTTCTGCAAGAACCGATACCCCAAGTTGTGGGAGGAATAAGGCTGATCACTCTAGCGATCACTAGTTTATTCAAACATTTTTCATGTGTAACTTTTCTTGTTTGTCATTTGTAGATATTCACCTGTAATAAACTCGTTTGTTTTTAAATAATAATGACATTGAAATAAATATGCATTGTTTTGAAAAAATTCGTTCGTGTCCACTCATATTTACCATTGATATCAAACTTTTGTTAAGAAAAATCAAAAGGAGAATGATGAAATTGAAAACACGATATCACTGCGCAAACGCTTTTGGATAGAACCTTGTTGATGATGTAAGGCATTGTTTCGAATCCTAAACACCGAAGTTTATAAGGAAGTTAACCCCTAGTCAACCCCTTCGAGCCAAGGAGTAGGAGTTTCTTTCTGAATATAAAACCTTCAATCTTAACTCGGGGTAGGGTAGGTGTCAGTTAGTTGGACCAGGCGTTCAAACATCAAAGGAGAAGTGTCCTACTTGAGGACCAACCATACCTTATCCCTCAAAAGAGGTCGGAAACAATAAGTCCACATTGTTTGTCCCTCACCCATGGAGGCACGAGGCAGTCACGGCCCGTCCAATCAATCGAACAAATGTCACACGGTTTATTCCATTAAAAAAGGATCAAAAGAAAAGAGATGAAAGCCCGCTAAGTCGAAACTTGAGAATAAGTTACTTAGGCAAAGATTAGGGCATCCCTATGGATCTCAAATCAGAGTCAATCCAGCAAAAATAGGGAAATGAAAGAACGAATCGAACAAAGAGGAATCATAAGAAAATCCTCAGCGATAACAAAATCGTGTGGCAACAAACCAGACAGAAGGTGCATGACTGCCACTCTGAAAACCTCGTGGGTTCATTTTCACCCACAAATCCCATTTGAAGGGCGAGCGTTTGTATCGAACTAGCTGAACATAGGACTGGAGAACATCACGAAGAGTGGGTGGGTTATAATAGGTTTCAAGCCATAAATCCTTTTTTCTGAAAACCGTGAACCAGGCCACGTTACAACTGTCAAAAGACCTAATTGAAGCAGGGTTTAGTTTGAAAGCGTACTATAGTTAGTACAATGGTGTTAAAACTGACTCCTTAATGATTTGCTTATCATTTGTGTTGGTATCGATATGACATTCTCATTAGTGATTCATTCACTATATTTCATAATTCCATGTGGACGTAATGGGATTTCAAAACTAGCATAAACATGACATTTGCATTATCATTTCTAAAATGAACTTATCTTACTCGTGGGTAAGCTTTTGACATCCAGAAATCTTCCATAATAAACATGAATTGAGGAACTTGATGATTCAAAAGTGAAGAACGCCTGAGACCTACGTTGAGCAAGGGAAAGCCACTTCATTTGATGATTCAAAAGTGAAGAACTCCTAAGACCTCCGTCGATCAGGGGCAAGCCACTTATTTTGATCATACTAAAGTAGAATGTTTAAAGCCTCTGTTGAGATAAAGACAAGACTACCACAAGATCTAGTCGATCAGAGGAAATCACGTTGAGAAATCCCTACAACATCTAGTCGATTAAAGGCAATCACGTTGAGAAATCCCTACAAGATCTATTCGATCAAAGGCAATCACGTTGAGAAATCCCTACAAGAACTAGTCGATCAAAGGAAATCACGATGAGAAATCTCTACAAGATCGAGTTGATCAGAGGAAGTCACGTCGAGATTCGATAAATCTCTCTGATGACCAATTAGTCAGGGACACTCCCTCAAAGGTCAGCCAGCCAGAGGCAAAGTTTCTTCAAGGCTCGTACTGGGGCAGGCCACCCCAAGAGCACGAGAAGTCAATCTCTCTGAGATGGTTAATCAGAGGAGTGCAGTCCAAGACACTGGGGCACGTCAGATCGAGATGATCTATGACAAAGATTCTTCATAGCTTGAGACTGGGGAAATCCGTGCAGATACCCAATAGACTTGGGCAATCCATGCATATACCCAATAGACTAGGGCAATCCATGCAGATAACCAATAGACTGGGGCAGTCCCTGTAGGTACCTAACAGACTGGGGCAAGATGATCCAAAGAGACGAAGGTTCTCTTCCCGCTTGCGAAAGCTTTTCAGATCCAGCCTGGGGCATCAGAAGATCCTGCTCAAATTTCAGTCTCCAATAATATCAAGAAGTCGGATTTCGGGGAGTCATGCGAGATGCAGCTCACACCCCATAAATCGGAAGACTGGTAACCCAAGTGGATGTACCTCTGTTCCGGGCACACCATGCCCAAACTTGGGGCATCTGTGAACCATTATTGCATAAGCCCGTCATGCATAATTCATATCATTTCATGCATATCATTTGATATAATCATGAAGCTCTCTAAACGAGAAAGAAGCAAGTCCAAAATTCTCTTGGTACTACTCAATAGCCCATTTCCGTCGGCACTTTCCTGGAATCCAACCTGGTGGATAAACCCTCTTTCAATACCCCCCGCAGCGTTCGATCCTAGTCGGAAGAACCATTTGTAAGTCCAGTTCCGTTGGCCAAACCATTTCCCCAACCGTGTCAAACATACATAATATAAGACCTTCCTGTGTGTCCTTGCAAGTTGAATATGTTTAATCAAGCCTTCCATTCGCTCTAGAGTGAGTCATATGGCTATAACCCATTCCTTCTCTTTCCGATAAGGTTAAATTCGGAAACCTTCTTCTCTTCCTGATAAGGTCAACTTCAGGATTCATTTCTTCCCTTCCTGATAAGGTTAACTTCAGGGCCTATTTCTTCTCTTCCTAATAAGGTTAACTTCAGGATATTACCCGATAAGGTTAACTTCGGGCCCTGGTTTCTTCTCTTTCCGATAAGGTTAACTTTGGAACCATCTTCCATTTCTTCTGATAAGGTTAACTTCGGAAACCCTCTTCTCTTCTTGATAAGGTGAACTTCAGGACCAATTTCTTCTCTCCCCGATAAGGTTAACTTCGGGGCCCCTTTTCTTCTTTGTTCGATAAGGTTAACTTCGGAAACATGTTTCCATTTCTTCTCTTCCTGATAAGGTTAACTTCAGGATCCGTGTCTTCCCTTTCCGATAAGGTTAACTTCGGAAACCCCTTTCCATTTCTTCTTTTCCTGATAAGGTTAACTTCAGGATCCACCCTTCTCTTTCCGATAAGGTTAACTTCGGAACCAATTTTCGTTTCTTCTCTTCCTAATAAGGTCAACTTCAGGGGCTATTTCTTTTCTTCCTAATAAGGTTAACTTCAAGATTCTTCCTTATCTTTCCGATAAGGTTAACTTTGGAACCAATTTTCATTCCTTTTTTTCCTGATAAGGTTAACTTCAGGATACATTTCTTCTCTTTCCGATAAGGTTAAATTCGGAAACTCGTATTCATTTCTTCTCTTCCTGATAAGGTTAACTTCAGGATCCATTTCTTCTCTTCCTGATAAAGTTAACTTCAGGATACTTCTCTTACCTTCCCGATAATGTTAACTTCGAGACCCCCCCTATTTTCCTTCTCCAGTTCCAATAAGGTCAACTTTGGAATGTTTCCCCAGCGATGTCGTCATTTCTTCTCTTCCTGACAAGGTTAACTTCAGGACCATTTTCTTCCCATTCCGATAAGGTTAACCCAAGTTGACAACGAGCCAAAGCAAGGTTGTAGTTAATTCCTCCTTGTGTACCAATGAGAGGCACATCAGAGAATTCACCACAACTATCAATAATCTCCAAACTGCTCAAAGAAGGATCATACCAAACTATATCATCATTAGTGAGAGACATAAGTCTCTGAGACCCCCATAGACATTGTTTGTTCTCCATAAAAGCATGTGTCTGAGGCAAGTGCAAAATAAACCACTTGTACAAAAGAGGAATACAACAGAGAATGGTTCCACCACCCTTAGAATTTCTTAGATGCAAAGAGAAATACATATGACCCAACAAAGTAGGCACAAGATTCCCAATCAAGAAAAGTCTAATGGCGTTAACATCAACAAAACCGCCAATGTTAGGGAAAATGCTCTTCGATAGATGAGCAACACAAAGATAGCTTCAAAAGCGTCCACACTACCGACATGAGCAAAAGCAGTAGCTTCCTTGATGAGGAAATTAGATGGCAACCCAAACAACCCTCCTTTATTCACCCAATGAACCTCTATCTCAGACTTCTTCAAGTGAAGAGCTTCAGCAATAATACTAGATCGGGGAATCTCCTCCAATCCACTAAAATGCACTCTACTAGAAACAAGTATCCCCAAAAGATAAGAATACTCCTCCAATGTAGGCACGAGATGAAAATCTGGGAAAGTGAAACAACGGTAAAGAGGATCATAGAACTGCACTAACACACTCAAAAGTTCTTCAACTACATAAGCAGACAAGAGAGACAGAAGCTTCTCATGGCGTTGTTTGAAGTCCAAGGGATCTAATACAAAAGATGTTAGATTCCTTAACTCTTTCAAATCTGGACATCTGAAACTGTACTTTTTTGTGTTCCTTCGTCCACAATCCATGGTCTGAAAATATTTGCAAATAATACCTCAATTCCTTGAAATTTTTCGTGTGATGAATGTTATGATGCGCATGAATTCATGAATGCAACAATCACAAATAAGGGATCACACACAAGGAAAACAAAGGTCAAGGGATGAATCAAGTCATTGTCAAGATCAATCATCAATTTTGGTGGATTATGGTTTACACCTTATCAACACCCAAGTTCCATTGATATTGACAAGACTTGATTGGATCAACCAAGAATCAAGGGTTTGTTGTAAGTCACGAGCATGGAGTCTGGGTAAGAACCATCCCAAAGGAGTGAACTAAGGATAAAAACCTGTAGATCATGTTCTAAAAAGTTCCCAGAGTCCTAATTCCATCTATCGGATATTACAGGTTAAGATGATTGACTCATCGACCCATAATATTCTCAAGAGAAACTCGTCTGAGTGTAGTATCGTGTAACAACTGTTATCAAGCCTACACTTGAACAGTTTCCGCACTACATCCTAAATAGGCTAAGAGGGGGTAAATGTTCTACATGCCTAACCACAAATACTTGTGTGACATTTCCAAATCCTAAAAGGGTCTTCACTGAGCAGATGGATCTCAAGCCAACTTGTTAAGCACTACTCCAGACAAGTCGAACATGACTATACCATTCACCTATCTTAATTTCACTCAAGTTCGGGTTAGAACTTATCTCACCACTCAGAGATCACCAAGCACAACAAGCATATTATATCACACAAACAAATATACAAACATAAAATATATACAAATATATACACACAAAAAGTAGGCTAAACCCACTGGAGACTACTCCCCAGCAGAGTCGCCACTTAATTTCTATAGCGGTAAATTCATGATCATCAAGCTATGGATAAGCTAGACATCAAATAACAAGAGTCACCACTGCGCTTTTATTGTTTCCAAGGGAAAAGGGAAAAAGTACGAACAAAACCCAAAAGTAAGAAGTTTTCAAATCAAAACTAATAAAATGCCAGAGATTACAGGTAAGGGGGTTGGTTACACAGAGGAAAGGTGTTAGCACCCAAAGTGTCCTAGGTACTCCTAGGGAGCCCTTTTTGTGTGCATATGTATTTGGTACAAAGTGATGTTTACAAACAAATAGAATGGGGGGATGAGAAAAGAATTCATTAATTATATTTTTGTGTTTGACAAGACCTTCAGACTTGTGCCTACGTACCAACATAAAAATGAGGGATCAAAACCTCGTAGTTCGTGATACAAATTTAAAAATGGATGCATTGCTTTTAATAAAAATTAAGTTTGAAAGGCACAAAGGCCTAAAAATGGTTTGAATGAGTTAGTTCTTTTTGGATTTTTGAAAGTTTAAGTCAAGTATAGTTAAGTTTATTTACAAGTTTGATTTAAGAAAAGAAGTTTGAAAATGCAATGGCATAAGGCCAAAGTTTCTATCTTTTTTGCAAAAGTGGTCAAAGTTTAGAACAAAATAAGTTCAATCAAAGAAGGTTTTGAAAAAGAGAGGGAGATATTTTGAAATTAAAGAAGTGGGGAGAAGATGAAGAGACTATCCTATGTACAAAATTAAAAGTTAAGAGCTGAAAAGATCTGACTAAATGGGTAGCAATCCAATAGACAAGAATGTCAATAGAAACCTAGAATTCCCTTGGAGTTTTAGAAATAAGCAACGTACAAATGCACAATTATATTATCTTGAAGAGCAAGGCATCAAATAAAGATGGCCACATCCAAGCTTATCCATTCCATGATCTTCTTCACAATAGCCCATGTAACAGATGAAGTCCACAAGTCACAGGTTCAAAATAATATCTTCACAATGATCATGTTGCGGATAAACTGAGAGAGATCTTGAATGATGTATCAGATGAAGTTTCAAACTGCAAGCACCTGATTTCTCAATAAGTTGGCATTGACCATGTTCTTTGGCCATGTTCTAAGTCCATTTGAACATCCTAAAGGACCTTGGAGAAAAAATTTCAGATTTTTTAAAGACTTAAAAGAATATTTAAACAATTAAAAACAAATGAAAAATCAATTAAATTATGAAAAATATTAATAATGATCCAAAAAATAATTTTAATTCGAAATATGAAAGAGGACAATATTTGA